>NC_138110.1:74784090-75419318 GCF_964146895.1 Miniopterus schreibersii
TTCTCTGTTCTCTATCTCCTGCACAGCTCAAACCAAGAAGCTACACTTTCCACATCAATTATTTGCAACAATTTCAGTAAATAGAGATTTCCTCTTTTTTTCCATTGTCCACAGAGAAAACATTTGGTTAGGGGCAAAGCATTTGTAAGAATTTTCTGCAACTCTCTGTATCATGTGAACATACACATGCTCATGTACACACTTACATGTGTATGTCATTCACCTGCACCCCAGGTTCCAATAACTGCTCCTGTGACAGATTCAGGCCAAGGGTGGTGGCACCCTCTGCCAGTCGCTCTCCCTGGGGCACTGCCTCATCTCTGTCGGTTTTCCTCCACCCTGCCCACAGCTTCACACATGGTCAGCCTGCTTTGGCCACTCCTTTGGCGTGTATGGTCTGTTTCCTGCTAGAGACCTGCGAATTCAGGTAGAGATTGGCAGGGCTCTGTGGACCCTGCTCAGGAGTGTGACATTTCCCTAAGGAGCAGAGGAAGGCTAGGAAGGTCTGGAGTGGGAGACTGACACGATCAGACTTTCTCATTCCCCAGTTACGAACTTTCTGTGGATTCCCAAGCGCCTCTTCTTGGTAGGTCAGCTGGTGAGTCAGCCCGAAAGTCTACAGGGCCCTTGAGGGGGAATCAGGGGACAGGAAGTTGGGTCATCTCCATGGAGGTTCCTGGAGAAGTTCACTGAACATTAATCTGGGATATTCAGATTCTGAGAGCCGGCCGGATTATTGCTCCTCCCTCCTCTTCAGACTCTGACCAGTTAAGTCTTCACAGAAGTCAGCTAGAGATAAAAGTACCTCTTTATTACGACCAAGCCTGATCTGGGCAACAAAGCTTGGGCGTGTAACACAAATGGATTTACAACTCCCACAAGAAAGGGCGTAAACCATGAACAAAGACAACAAAAAGGCCTGTAAAACAAGAAGGCAAGTGGGTCAGCAGGCAGGTGAGCAAGGCTAGATCAGAGGAGGGGAGAGAAGGAATGAAGCCATAGACCATCTCAAATGCTTGGTGGTTTGGAAAATATTGGCAAACACGTGGCAAATCTGACAAAGCTTGTGGGAAAAATTAGGAAGCCAAGAGAATCAAGACAGTGCACAGATGAGAACACAGCCATATTACACTCCCTGCTCAGCAGCAGCGATACCTGCATGTTTATAAAAATGTTAATACTTACTGTTCTGACCGTGCATTGTGCTGTAATTCTGTTGAGGGCTGAGGGGCTGGGATAAGGGAAGCAAGGTAGTAGGGGTTACATCCTACTAAGGGGTTACTTCGACCCATCACATTAATATCCAAAAGGGAATTTCAAAAACTGATGAATTAAGAAATAACAGTGAAAGCACATACTCAGAAATAATCGAGGTAAATACCAAAAGAAATGAGAACATTGAGAATGCTAACCAACAGGAGAGGGACTTGGGCGGACAGGGGACTCCAGATTACAAGTTTCTAATATAAGGGTTATTTTAATTTTTACTCTGTGCATGTATTACTTTGACTTAAAAGAACTCCAAGGCAGATCTCAGAAGGAGTCACTTTTCTCTAACTGAGCTGTGATACCTTTTTAGATACCCCTAAAGTGAGACCAGAAGGACTCAGTGCTCTTTCCAGGGGGCCATGGGCAATTAGACCTTCCAGGCTCCACCTCACCACCAAACCACCCAAACAGTCCCAAAGATCCAAAAATTCTTGTAGCAGGAAAACACTTTGGGGGACAGAGTTATTTTGCTTATGGAATTAACATGTATATAGCACTGCCATGCTCTAACCTCTACCCAGTGATGCAATTAAAATATGCCTCCTATATCAAAGGCCAACTGAAACCATTTGTTTTCTGACCTACATGTGAGAACTTGTTTCCATCCTTTTATAAATTTTTAATACTGTATTGAGAGCATCTCCTTAAAACGAGGCCTGGCTCAGGATGATCTGTTTCAGGTGAGACAGCCACCTCTGTCCTGGGAACGGAGAGATGATGCCGCCACTAACCCATTAAACTGCAGAAGATGGGCAGGATTCCCATTTGGCTCCTCCCCCTCTCTCCTCGCTCCAGGACGTAGAAAACCTCCATCGAGAGTCCACTGCAGATGATTACTGTGTCGATAATGTGAACCCGGCGTCCATCCCTGTGCCCGAGGACAACTTCTTCCGCCCCGTCTACATGGGAGCCCCTTCTGCGTTCTGTATTCAGCTGTTCTGTATTGATGAGAAACACGAAGCGAGGCGAGTGCCGGTCCCCAGGCCGTCTGTCGCGGGGAGACGCTCTTACGGTGTTGCCGGCCCAACAGTTCAGTCTTGCAGAGCCAGTGGCTTCCGAACCTGGCCACACATCCTAACCCCCTGGGAAGCTTTTTGAAAAGCACAGATTCCCTGACCCCATTCCCAGAGATTCCAGTCCATAAAATTTGGGTAAGGCCCCCAGCACTGGGCTGCCCAGGGTCTGGCTCACCTGTGTAACGGTCGGGGATCTGGAAAACTGTCACTTACGTAACCACGTGCTGCTCCCCATTCTCTAAAGCCTTTATTTTGGGGGAACTTGGGATTTAGGCTGCTGCTTGTCTGGAGGTTTTTTTGGGGGGTGGTGCAAGTAACAGAAAATCCAACTCCAAGTGGCTTTGAAAAAATGGAATAGTTGCCTCACGTAACAAAGGATAAGTGCAGTGGCAGGACTGATGCTCAGTACGGCTTGATTCAGGACTTAGATCACCCAGCCAAGGACCATGTTTCTCTCTCCTACCTCCAGGCTCTGGTTTCCTGCTGCTGGCCCCATTTTCAGGGCAGTGTCTTCACCTGGGGCTAAAAAAGTGGACAGCGGGCTCAGGGTCTGCACCAAAATCTCATGCGGACAGTCTGGTTTGGGCCTCGCTGTCCAGCCAAAGCCCCTTTGGCCCAGTCGGGCTGTGTGCCCATCCTGTGCTCATGTACGGGGCCAGGCTAGCAGGCCTGGACCCTTCCCTCAGGCTCCCTGCAGAATCTGGGGCTGGAGCCTCACCCAAAGGTAGTCTGAGAGGGGGGTTAGAACAACAATCGGGGGCAGCTGCTGGGAGGAGGAGTCATGGTGCCACGCAGGCGACTCAGGCACCCCACTTCCTGTCCCTCCAAAACACCCACGTGTTTCGAGCCTGCTGTCCCTTGTAGTCTGGATATGGACCCCTGCCCTCGATGCCTAGAGTCCACATCTCCCATAGGATGTCCACTGACTCCTCCATTTTATCCACAGATCAATCTTGAAGAGGAATAGACTGGCCCATTTTGATAGACTGGGAAGCTTCTAGAATATCTTTTAGGTGACCAAGAGCACTGCTGGACATTTCCTTCTCTTAAGGTTTCCGTTTCTTTGGTCATCTGGAAGGTTGAAAAGGGAAATCCTTTTTTTAAAATTATATCGTTCACATCTAAAAAGTCAATAAACCCTTCTAGATTTGTATATATTTATTTTCCTCTGTGCATTCAGATATGATGTGTTTGGAATGTGATTTTTGAATTTTCAAACAGAAATTTGATGACCCGTTATGGTTTGCCTGTGAATATACATCACAGCTGGTCAGAAAATCCTCTGCATATCAAAGAGGAAAAGATCAGAGTAGCATATAATATGCCCGTGTCTCCCCCCAGCTCTTCCAGAAAGGCAAGGAGGGATCATGTCCACAGAATGACTATCTTGCTTTTTGAATGTGCAGAGATTATTAATTGTGATAATAGTACCTTCAGTTCTAGAAAAATACTTTATTACTGACGTATGAAGCTTATGACTTCTGCAACTGATTAATGTTCAGCTAGACACAAATTCTGCCAGCGGTTGGCTAATTGCTGCCTGAGGGGGAGAAAGCCACACGTCTTTTTAAATATTCACCGATGGTGGATTTGCTTGCAGACCAGTGACATGCTTACTGTCTTTTTACAGGTCATTGGACTTTATGAATTTTGTTTTCAGTCTCTTTCCTGTAAGTACATGCTGAATTTTGAGTAACACAATTGGTTTTGTAAGCTAGAAAAGTGAAGTGCCATATTCATTGTCCAAGCATTTAAAATGCTCAGAATGTAGAGGTTTCAGCTGCTTCTGTGTTCTGCTAATAAGGTTAAGTGACATGGCATGAACTCTTAAAAACAGAAACTATTGTCGTTTTTTATAATTTTTCCGTCATGCTGTTTTGATAGTTTTCTTTCAATGCATAATTTCTTTTAGAGATAGCATGACCAGTGCTTTCTTAGAATCAAATCATTAATAGAAAGCTGGTAAGTATATGAAAATGTCAGAAATTACACCAAAGTGAATTAGACTGTTGTATTACTTGATAGCTTACATTAGCTCAAAGAATTCTGGGACCATTATATTGCTTTTGTGCGGATAGGAAAGTGAGTACCTGTGGCTGACTTTCTGCTTGGTCCTGCCTGACTTAGAGCCTGCCGTGGATGACGGGATCCCCCAGGCACCGGTCAAGTGCAGACAAGACACTCCATTTCAGGGTGTCCTGGCCTCTTTCTGCACTTCTGTTTCGTGTTGTCAAGGAATGGAGGTTCTAACCAATGTTTTATCGCTTTATTGGAGGAAGAGAAAGGGGAAGGGGGATAGCTGAGGGACACAATGGATTTTTTGGCAGACTTTTTCCATGCTGGCCTGTCAGCTAAGTGAAGTTAACAACTGTACTTCTCCAGTTGGCTAATTACAAGCGGGAGTATCTTCTGCTTTAATTTTCCTTGATATTCTTTATACTGAAGCAAAAAAAAAAAAAAATACGGTTGACTTATGTTGCCTGAAAGCTACGTGACCTGAGATTGCATGTCCTCATTTTGTTAATATAATGAAGCCTTGCAATAAGGTTCCCCGTCATATATTTTCGAATTTATTTTAAGGCATTTCGAAGCTTATAAAGCAATGTGGATTACCCTCAAATGGGACTTACAAAGCCGGTTTCCTTCAGAGATGCCCCAGAGCAACTTCACTAAGCTTAATTCATTCCTATTTTTTGAAGTCCATGTAAAGGCAGATCTTTAGCATGACTAAAGCAATGCTGGGTTTAAAAAGGTAAAAGAAATGTTTATTTTTTAGTTATTTATTTTTAATCCTCGCCTGAGGATATGTTTTTATTGATTTTTGTAGTGAGAGAGAAACATCCATGTGAGAGAAACATCAGCCGGTTGCCTCCCATATGTGCCCCGACTGGGGATTGAACCTGCAGCCTTTTGGTGCACAGGATGATTCTCCAGCCAGCCGAGCCACCAGCCAGGGCAAGGCATGTGTGCTTATTAATTCTATTTTATTTCAGGATATGGGGCATCAGGAACAAAATACCTTCATCCCACTCATCATAGTCCCCCCCTCCCAGAGGAAGCCCACAGAGACTTGGCACCCAGTCCTTACGTGTAGCTCCGACTATTCAACAACTTGACTCTAATGTCCCCAAAAGGAGCTGTGTTATTTTGCCAGAAAAAAAGGAAGATTAGGTCAAAGAATGGTTCACTCCTTTGCGTAGCACAGATGTCCCCAGGGTTTTGGATTAGCACAGGTAATACCTTCACAGGGTTCCGGAGGAGGCCAGATCCCAAAGGGACACATTAGCTCTGGGAAGAGCAGGCTGTTTCTGCAGGCACCTGGCAGGGGGTTAAATGGGGTGTGTGGGGCACAGACAGTCAGGGCAGCACTGTCCGACAGGCAGCGTATTCGAGCTGGATAAGCAGTTATTCTCAGTGTTCCAGCAGCCACATTAAAAAAATGTAGAAAGACACAGGTGGACTCAATTTTCATAAATGTATTTTATGTAACTCAGTATGTCCAAAATTTAATCATTTCAACATGTAATCAGTATGAAAAATTATTAGTGAGATATTGGCACTCTTTTTCTCCATTTTTGAAACAGCTTATCTTAAATACAAGCGGTAACTTTTCATCAGAAATACTTGATCTGCACTTAGGTTTTATAAAATTTATAATTGAATAAGTAGATTCATATTCCCAAGTTGTTCCAAACATACATAAAACTTTTCCAATAACTGAATTCAGTATCAGTTTTTAAATTTAAGTTAAATTAAATTTAAAATTCCGTTTCCTAGTCACACCAGCCACATTCCAAATGCTCAGTGGCCAGACGTGGCTGCTGGCTACCATATTGGACAGTGCAGACCTAGGAGGTAAGTGACAGCTGTCAGGCAGGATATGTGGGTCATTCTGTGTCTGCCAACTAAACCCACTGCCCAGGTTAAACAGGTCCTTAGACCTGTTCACCCAAATGGGATCACGTCATGATAAAACACACAGACAGGACTTGAGACCAGAAGAGTCCTGGAACTCCACCCTCTCATCTCACAGAGGAGGGGACCACAGCTGGTACAATACCACTTAGTAAGCCTGGGGCCTTTGCTGGGACACCACCCTGCCTCATTCACTCCTGAGTGCAAGGGAATTTGAAAGGGCAAATGCCTTAGACTAAAAATCTGCTTCCGCAAGAGAGCTATGCCCAATGGGTTCCACTGCCCACAGGATTAATCCATTCAGGCTTCGATGAGACTCTTCATACTATGGCGGTTGCTTATCCCCGAGTTTTATATGATTGCTTTCCAAACTATAGGAAAGTTTAATTGGAATAACCTCTCCTTTACACATTTTGCTCCTAGGTTCTTTATTGTTTTACAGCAGGAATTTGTTTAGTATAGCGATAAATGATTTCTGATCGTCTTTCCTTTGCACTGCTCCAATCATGTTAGGACAAGAACTTCTGTCTCATTTCTGTGCCTCATCTGACCCCTGAGTTTGTGCTCATCCAGAACTTTGTGAAGATAGTCCCCTTCAACAACTGCACCCTGGAGCAGGATCTCTATGTCTTCCATCGGGCTGGGTTGCTCAAGTAAGTGGATGCACGTTTGACCAGAAGGCCTTCCATGAAGTTAAAAAATGAGAATGGAACAAGGAGCTCCCTGCCATTTCAATGTAATGATTTATTTTTAAAATTGTCTTATTGGCAGAGGGCTTAATCAAATGATTTTAATTAATACATTTAGGGACTGAGTCATATCGAGAGCTTACTTGTCCAGTCAGATATTAAAACATAAGTTAACTCTACAATAATCAAAATGATGCCATGTTCACAGACTATGGATAGAACCATGTAACACAAGAACGTCCCACCATAGGCCCCAATAGAGTAAGAATTTAGAGTGTGCATGTGCGTGTGTGCATGTGTGTGTGTGAGTAAAGGTATGTCTAGACATATGTATGTCACAAAACTTCTGTCACAACAGTGGGAAAAGGAATGTTTATTCTGTAAATGGTGGTACAAAAAATAAAGATTAAAATGTTCTTCATAGTCTACAGGAAAATAGATTCCCAGGTGATTGAAGGGTTAAATGTAAATATTAAAATCATAAAAAATTAGATAATAAATCTACAGTGCTAGGTTCTGTCCCAAATTCTGAGAACACAACAGTGGACAACATATGGGCGTGTTCCCTGTCCTTTCAAAGCTCATAAAGACCCGCATAAATGTAAACCTGCAGTTTGATGGCTATGCCAGCAGTGGGTACGTGGTTCTGTGAACACGCACCGTTGGGAGATTTGCCTGGTCAGGGGGAGCTTCCCGAGGAAGAGCACTGACCGCTGGACAAGGAGTGTGAGTGGAGGCTGATCTTTATCACGTCACACGGGGGGGGGGGCAAGTTCTGTTTAGAACATGGAAGAAAAAAATCTTAATTTTTTTTCTTACTACATAATGTTTTTTGAACTACCCTCATTTAATTAAGATGCACCTGACTAATAGAATATTTTTAACAAACACGGCGTACCCAGTGTTGGTATATTTAATAGATGTGGGCGAATGGAGAGTAAAGCAGGTGAGGGAGAGGAAATGCTGGGGTGCGGGGTGCGAAGCGGAGGTCCCCGGGGAAGGAGACGGGGAGCGAGCCACGTGGGCGCAGCCAGGCACGGGGACCCACATCTACTTTTTATACCTTGGTTTTCAAATCCGTCGTCGTCTTGCATTTTTTGCTTCACTTCTCTTGACATTTGGGATGAATTGTCCTTGCTCTGAAGTTTGCTTACTTTAAATTTCATGACCTCGTGTTCTGGCCTCCCACCCGCTCTTGCTTTCCTTCCCCTGGGAAATTACGTTTGTCCCCTGGCCTCTGGCCATTCTGGTGAGCGCCGGGACTCACCATCCGTTCAAGCGCTGTCAGCTGCCACCGGAGGCGCCCTCTCGTCTCATTTACCATGCTGGTCTTTGTGGCTAGTATTAAATGTGTATAAGCTGAATGCTTGTTTTTTTTAACATTTTTTACTTTATATAGTGATCCGGCCATTCGGCCCACCTTCCTGCCCTTCTACATGCTTGTCTGGAGTTGGTCTTTTTTAATGTTGGGGACTGTGTTTCAAACTCTTTTATCCAACTAATATTTATTGTGCTAGAAATGATTTCCTCTGAATAAACATTTACTGCTCAGTTAGATCACACCACCAATGGCCAACTTTGCTTGGGCAGTAAAGATGCCCTTACATATCTGGCTTTTAAGTGATTTCTCCCCTCAGTGCTTGTGTTTTACTTGCCTTTCTGTGGGTGGCTCACTCATGCCCCATTGTCATTTTTCCTGACAGGCCACCCTAATGCCTACCTCAGGCCTCTGCCATTACTGAGAGTGTCTTAGTGATATCGGTTCTTCCAGTGCCTTTCATCAGGCTCCTTGAATAGAACCCGATAGAAAACTGTAGGTTGTGGTTATTGTTTCATTTTGTTTTTTGGTTTAAACTGAAGTCCTGTGGCTGTTGAACGGCTTTGTGCCCTGTTACCCAGATCACTCCTGTGGAATTCAGAAAGACTCAAATTCCTTTCCTTCTTTCTGGCTTGTTTTTTCATTTGCTGGCATCCAAAAACCACCCTACATTCTGCAAGGCTGACCACACACATACTTCTAGGTGTTTAAAACAATTCATTTGCCCAATTTGGGGTTTAACATGAAATGTTAAGTCTTTTTTCTTCTACTTTTATATATAATTTTCTATTCTGTTATGTGTGAAGTCTCAGTAAGTACTACAGATTCTGCCCTTTGAGGCAGAGTCCATCAAAAACAGGAGAAGAGCCCTGGCCGGTTTGGCTTAGGGGTTAGAGCTTCAACCCTCGGACTGAAGGGTCTCAGGTTCGATTCCCGTCAAGGGCACGTACCTCGGTTGCAGGCTCAATCCCCGGCCCCATTTCAGGGGACATGTGCAGAAGGCAACCAATTGATGTGTCTCTCTCACTCACATCGATGTTTCTCTCTCTTTCTCTCCCCCACCCCTTCCACTCTCAATGGAAAAAATACCCTCGGAGAAGATTAACAAAAAGAATTAAGACTCATGAAGCCAGCCTAGGTTTAATGTCATTTCTTAACTTCTTAAAACACTTAAAAAATTTGAAGGAGAGCCCGGCTGGGTGTGGCTTGGTGGTTGAGCATTGACCTGGGATCCAGGTGATCAGGGTTCGATTCCCGGTCAGGGCACATGCCCGGGTTGCGGGCTCCACCCCCAGTCAGGGGCATGCAGGAGGCAGCCAATCAATGACCGTCATCATTGATGTTTCTGCCTCTCTCTCCCTCTCCTTTCCTCTCTCTGAAATCAATAAAGATATATTAAAAAAAAAAAATTGAAGGAGAATTTGGCTTTATGTGTGAAGTAAATATGAAATAAAGCATGGTGCTGAACATTTTTAATTAAATGAGTCTGAAGTGTAACTCTGTGTTGCCTCTGGTCAACAGTATTATCAACTTTTATCTTATTCTTTGCACTTTTTTTTACCTGTGTTTTCCAGTTACATGAGTTACTTTTATAATTAATCAAACCCCAATGTTATATAAAAATACTTTACTGATACTATCTTACATAAATGTGACATGCTACACTTCTCTGTCCATTTGGGGGCAATACGTATTTGGTACTTTAACCTTACAAAAAGTATTTCTCTTTACCTAGGACAATTGATGTAAGATTAGCCAACTTATGGGATACGCCTGGTGTTGAAAATCTCATCAGCACCCTCATGCTCAATAAAAGCATATTGGACGATTTAAAGCAATACAATGAGGCCCTCAGAGACCCTGTAAGTACCTGCTGTGGCCAGACTGGCTTCCTTTTCCTCGTGCTTTAGGGTCATTATGATCTGTGTAGGCTCAACCTGAAGCTTCCTTGGAACTCAGTGGGAGAATTGTCTGGCGAGGGGCAGGGTGGTGTTGGAAGGTGGCAGCGAGAAGAGCAAAGGGAGGACACTGTGGGCTAAGGAAGCGAGGCTGTGCCCCTCACTGCTGCCCCGAGGGCTGCGGTGCTACATGCAGGAACCCACACGGGGTATGGTTGTGTAGAACTTCACACACACACACGGTGGCATCCATGCGTGTTCCCTGATTGTCATATTATGTAATGTTTTGTAAAATGTTGCCATTTGGGGATGCTGGACGAAGTGTAGAAGGAATTTCTCTGTATTTTTTCTTACAACTGCTGTAGGCTGCATCTATCTCAGTAGACGTTTCAATTAAAAACAACAACAGAGAAAGCCGGTCTCCCTTGAAACGTAAACATCACTAACGTTACTAAGTGTTAATCCTTGAAAGCATGTATTTTTGGTGTCCTGTGTGGCATCATGAGAAGTGCACATAAAGCTGTGTGTGCTGCTGCGGATGGAAGCATGTTGGCTGTTCCAGGGGAAACATTTCTGCAATTGTCTGAGTTGCCTGATGACCCAGTCGGCATTTTCACAGGACACCTATTGTACTTGAAAGAACAGCTGCAGACAAAATACGGTTATCCAGTCTCAGGTAGTTGGCAGGCATTTTCTTAAAAAAAGGTGAGCCTGTCTCTCCAAGAAAACAACTGAAAGTACTTGTCCCCTGTGATAAAATTCAAGCTTTCCAGAAAAAATTCGAATTTGGGGAAATCAGAATCTGCCATTGTGAGCTTGACAGCTTCCCAATACTGAACAGACTTTTTCTGATGCGTCTGGTGGTGATATTCCCAAATGCGATGTTTTGATATATTGTAATGAAATAGGTCAGCATTTGGAAAACCTGCATAAGCTTGGCGAACCAGTATTTTCCCGATAAACAACACATGATGTTACAAAATCATGCATAGGTATACAAGATTCACTCAAAGTGCAAGGTACACCAGTGCGTTTTAATGTCGTAGTATATACAGAGTTCACTGATAGGGCTTCAGATTCCACATTTAAAGATTTTAAAACACTACCACTTGTTGAGCTTTGGTGGAGCATCAAAGAAGAATATCCATGATTCTCTGAAAAGGTTATTTAAATATTTCTCCCTTTTCCAACTATGTACCTTTGTGAAGATAGATTTTTTTTTCATATATTTCAACCAAAGTAACATATTGTAACAGATTGACTAGGAAGCAGATATGAGAATCCAGCTGTCTTCCATTAAGGCAGACATTCGGGATTTGCAAAAATATGAAACAATACTTCGTACTGTTCTCTAAATATTTTTGTCAAATTAAAAATTGTTTCAATTAATAAGTTAAACAAAAATGTAAAAATTCAAAATTTTTCAGTTTTAATTACTAATACAGCAAATTGATACATGCATATAAAGCAAAGCCCCTGGAGCCCTTGGGGCTTAGGGGTCCCGAGATCACAATATTTGAGAACCACTCATAGAGCTCAAGAAAGATTCTGAGTCAAGGGAATGCGGTTTGAATCAGATTCATTCTTTACTAGCTGGAGATCTTGGCAAATTATTCAGCCTCTCAGGCCTATTTTCTCCTAAGTGAGGTAGAAATCATGATAATACTTATAGAGTTGGAGTGAATATTAAATGATCACAGAGCGGACATGTAACTACCTGGCCCAAAGGTAAGTGGTGATAGATGGTGATTCTGCCCATTATGTGATCATGGTTCATACCTATTATTGACTGCTTAAAGAAACACTGATAGCAACATTTTCAAGGGTCTTAACAATATATTCATCTTTTCAGGATGGAACACCACTGCAGGCATTTGTAGCTGATGTGGCAGACCAAATAGTTGGCATTGCTGTGGTCAGAGATGAAATGGTAAATTGCAAAATGGATATTAATCTCCTTGATTGCACCTCTTTGTTTGTGAATTAGCACACAAGACCTCTTTCGAAGTTTAATTTTTACTTATTTAATATGCATGCCTCTTTTTCTGAAGGATATAAATCATTGTGTGCTTACATCCCGCTTGGCAGCCTTGGAAGTTTTCATTTTTTTCAGTTCAAAAATGTTTAAAATATTACAAAGAATATATGAAAACATTCACATTCTAAAAATTCAGATAATCTCCCCCCACCCCAAAAAATAGAATCCCACTCCTCTCCCCAAAGGATGACCATCACTGTTGATAGTGAGGCATTCTCTCTCCCAACATTCTTCCTTGCACTAAATTACATGCATCGTGTGTGTGTGTGTCTCTCGTCAAGGGGACATCTGATTTTATTTTTTCCCAGTGCACAGCCCATCACTCCAAAGTACTTGTTACACAGTAGTCCATTCTTTCCCTACTGATTTAAAGTGCTGCCTTTACATTATTAAGTTTCCATGGGCCTGTGTCTATTTTTACTCTCTGTTCTGTTCCATGGATTGATTTGTTGGTATCTATTGAATTATTATGTGATTTGCTCTCTGGGAGGGGAGTCTTCTCTCATTTGTCTTTTTTTCTGAAACTTTAATGGTTTGACTTTGATATTTTCCCTTCCAGATAAACCTTGTAATACTTATTATGAATTTATTTGTGCCTATCTAGGTTTTATAGAACAATTTAGGAAGAATTGACAATTAAAATATTGGGACTCTTCTTCCAGGAACATAGTTTCCTCTACTTTTGTTGTGGTGGTGGTTGAATCCTTTTGGGTTCTTCAGGAAACTCTTGTGGCTTTGTCCCTACAGGCCGAGCGTGCCACGTGCGTTGTGTACCCTGCAGGTTCGCTCTCTGCCCTTCTCCATCCTGTTCTGTGCCAGGAAGCCTAACCCGATGGGCAGCATCATGGGCGCCTTTGCCCTTCGGCGCCCCGTTGGGTTTGACCGGTGGGGAGCCCTGATGGGCGGAGAGGAGGAGCTGCGTTTGAGATTGGGCTGCCTGGGGCTGGGCTCGCCGCTGAATTCCCTCATCTCTGCAAGGCAGCCTGTTCTCCAGGACTCTCTCGCCGGGTCCCGGGATCCAGCACCTCTCATGCCACTACCCCTTGGGGGGTAATAGCTTGCAGTTGCTGCTGCATTATGCCTACTGGTTTCTCTACATCCTGCCCCCTCCTTGTAAATAGTTCCTTTGTTAAACTCCAATTATGCTAATTTGAACATACCATCTGTTTCCTGCTGAGACCCTCTCCAGTACAGTCCTGGACATTTATGATTTATCTCTACATGTTTTATATTTTTCTGGATATTGTGGATAGAGACATTGTTTTCATTGTACTTTCAAAACATTTATTTTGATATGCAGGAAAACCACTGATTTCTGTATTCTTGTCTCCAGCCAGCCTCTTGAAGTCTCTTATTAGCTCCGAGAGCTTTTCAGCGGATTCTTTCCTGGGCCATCCTAACTTCTACCATCTTCCACTGGCCGGAGCAGTCACGGGCATGCTCCGGTTCCAGGGGTGGAGAACCGGGCTGCAGCTCTTGATGTGACCGTTGCTGTCTGCGGAAGAGCACGTGGGCTGCGGGGCACTGTCGAGGCAACTTTCAGACGCAGGCCCCGCCACGCCTGCTGTGGAAAACACTTGCACCATCTTTTTTTTTCCAGTGTTGCTATGTGTTTAGAGAAGCATTGGAGGGTAGCGTTTACAACGGGGACTTTTGTGGTCCTTCTTATTTTAATGGGGAATGATTCTGCATTTCCCCGCTAAGTATGTGCTGTGGGCCCTGGGAGATGCCGTTTATCAAGCGAGGGCAGCTGTCCTGTTCCTCGTTCGCTGAGAGTTGCTCTGAATGAGTGTTGGAGTTCATCAGGCGTGTTTTCGGCACTTGCCGAGATGGTTGTGTCGTTTATTCCTTTAGCGGGCTCGGTTCTTACTCTTCTGCATTTCTCTCCTGGTTCAGTGCGCGTTTGAGTGATGCCTGTGGGGAGGGTGGGAGGCAGCCATGTCCCTGGCTCCGTACATATACAAGAGCTTTTCGTTTCGTTCTCACACTTGAATTTTTATTTGTTTGTGTACAGAGTTCCTTTTGCTGTTGTTGTTAATTCTCACCTGAGGATATTTTTCCCATTGATTTTTTTAGAGAGCGTGGAAGGGAGGAAGGGATGGAGGGAGAGAGAGACATCAATGTGAGAGATGCACATCAACTGGTTGCCTCCCGCACGAGCCCCACCCGGGCCCGGGATTGATCCTGCAAACCCAGGACATGCCCTCGACCGGGGATTGAACCTGAGATCCACCCTTCCGTGTGCGGGCCGACGCTCTAACCACTGAGCCACACCGGCCAGGCGGGTAAAGAATTCTTATTCAGCTTATTTCTCATCAGAATGTTGTTGATTTTACTCTCCTTGTCTCCCAGCACCCAAGGTCAATGATAAAATATAATCTGATATAAATATATGTCTGTTTGTTTTCTCTCTCTCTCTGGTATGTTTCCTTCTACGTTTTTTCTTTTTATACCTGAAATTCTTAAATTTTACCAAGTGTCTTATGCCCCTTTTGAACGTGAGAACATCTTTCTCCTATGATCTTGTTAATTGTTTTTCCCTCTCATAGTCTCTGTTCTCCTATTCTTGAGTTCCTTTCTGAATGGATATGGGGCCTTTTGAATTGACCCTTTACTATCTTTTAATTTCTCATATTTGTTAGTCTCTTGTGCTTTTTTCTAGGTTTCCTTAATTTTGTCTTCTGGATCCCCAGTTCAGTCTCCAGTCATGTCTGTTCTGCTATCCAGGCCTCCTATTGGGACTTTAATTCCAGGGTTCATATATTTAACTTCCAAGTCTCTCTCTTGTTTTCTTCTTCTTGTTGTTTTTTATAGCAGCTTGCTGGTTACGCTGCATGCAAGACCCTTTTTGGTATCTCTAAGGACACTGAGTAGCATTTTTTTTTTTTTAATTTTCTTCTGTTCCCTGAATAACTTCTATTTTCTCTGGGGTAAGTTGTGTGTTTCTCTGTTCTGGTCTTTTGCATTTGTCAGTTTACTCCAAAGTCTGTCCATGTCATGAACGACAGATCAGATTACCAGCATGGCTGTCTGGCATGCGTGTCCTTGACAGCTGTGCATATCTGCTTCTCCACTGCCTCGCTCCCGTCACTGGGAGGGCTGCCCACCCGTCTCATCGGGAGGGGGCACCAGTCTTCTGGCTTCCTCTTGTGGTGCGTGGAGGTGGTACTGGCAGGCGGCAGGCATGGGCCAAGGTGGGAAGGTTTAACCTTGTGGTGAGAACTTTGGTATGTTTCCTTCTAGGGTGAAACTGCCTTACTCTTTTGTCCCTTCATTATTTTAAAAATAATTTTTGTTTAATTTTAAGGGACTTGGGATGGAAAGAAAATTAGACACACAATGCCCATCTGCTGTTTTGAGCTAATAACCTCTATTGGTTCTTTGTTTTTGCTTCTTGTTTTTTACTGATTTCTCAGCCCTACACTTACTACTCATTTTATTTTATAATGAGAGATGCCTCCTTGGTAATTAAATAAAAATCTTAAGGTGTAAAAACAGTTGTAAGGTCAGTGCAGACAGAAAGGTCAGGTATTGCCAGAAGTGTCCTTGGGTACCACCACTAACCTGGTTACCCCAAACCCCGTTTCCTGTGTGTGTGTATGTGATTATGTGTGAGTGTGCGTGTGTATGTATGTATATATGTGTGTGTGTGTGAGTTTGTCTGTGTGTGTGTGTGTGTGTGTGTGTGTGGCAGAAGCTGGGAAGACAAGGAACCTTGAGGGGCGTAGACACAGACTTCACAGTTTTCCAGAATTTTCTAGAGCCAGCCTTGCCAATCACAGTGTAAATAAAGTTCCTTGCATTTTTCAATTCCTCCTCTTGAAAGTGTGCATTTAGGACAATGTTACTATGAAAAGTAAGAAGAAATATAAGTAGGTGCTTCAGTCTGCATGCGGTTTAATTTTTCCTGCATATCAAGTGTGTATACTACTCCTGTCACAAGAGAGCCACGTGCCCTGGATTTTACCCACACTCCCCAGTGTGCACTGCTGGGAGGTGAGGCAGGATGGGCTGAACCACGCACAGGTGGCATGGGTGAGCCCCTGGGTCCCTCCCCGTCGGTGTCGGGGACAAAGACGGTAAGGAGAACCGGCCCAGGTAAACACTCACCGGTCCTTTAAATTACCTCCCACTGTGTAAAAATGTTCTACAGGCCCTGGCCGGGTGGCTCCGTTGGGTGGAGTGTTGTCCGGCACACCAAAAGGTGGCAGGGTCCACCCCCAGTCAGGGCGAGTGCAGGAGGCCACCGACCGATGTTTCTCTCACATCGAAGTTTCTCTGTCTCTCCTCTCTGTCTCTCTTCCTCTCTCTCTAAAAATCAATTTTTTTGAAAATTAAAAAATATGCAGTCATGCACCGCATAACATCGTCCATGGCAGACCACATATAGGACGGTGCTTCCACAAGGTTATAAGGGAGCTGAAAATTCCTGTCGCCGCAACAGCAGCCCCGAGGTCACCTGTCTGTGGCGACGCCGGTGTAAACGAGTCTGCCCTTCGTATAAAAGTATAGCACATGCAGCAACGTACAGCGCATAGCACTTGGTAATGATAACAGCTACGTTACTGATTTACATATTTGCAATACTTTTAATTTTAGAGTGTGCTCTTCCCACTTGTAAAAAATAAAGCGTGCTGTGAAAGAGCGTGCCGCATTGCGCCGGCGGCAGCCGCGTGCGCACCTCGGGCTTGCCGAGCCTCGGACGGCGGCGTCTTCCCGGGCGCTTGGTGTGATCCCGTGGCGTTTCCTCCAGTCGCGCCGCGCGGCCCCGCGGCCCAGGAGCCGTAGGCTGTGCCTTGCAGCCCAGGCGCGCGGGCGGTCGTGACTGCGCCCTGTGAAGTTCGCACAGTGGCAGAACCACCTAACGGCGCACTTCTCAGCACGTGTCCCAGCTGTTGAGCGGCGCGTGACTGTCCCACAGAGAGAAAAAAGCTGAAGGAATGCTGTGGGTGAGGCCCGGCCTCGGGGCTTTATTGTAGCCCAGCCCAGCCACACGTGCCCGTCAGAGGGTGTGACTCGTGGGAGGCTCGTTCCCTCGTTAACACGTGAGTTGAGAACAGTCATGAAGCCAGAGTGCGCTGGGGAGTGTGTCCCGCCCCCGGAGCCTGCCCATGGCCGGGCAGTGGTGCTGACCAGCCGTGCACCCCTTGCCCGGTAGCGGTGGGGGGCTGCCTGGCCACGGGCAGGGACGCAAGTCTCTCTGCAAAGCTGGGCAGCCATCCCCCAGGGACAAGCAGTCAGAACAAGTGGCTTTCGTGAAACGTAACTTCTCCTTCTCAAACAGTTAGCAACGGAGATGAAGCCGTAAATCACAGGAGGGAAAAGCACGCTTCTTACTGTTGTACCTACGGCGATTCTAAAAAGGCTGTCATCACAAAACGCGCGCCGTTTGTTTACACCACCCTGAGCTGTCCTTTCCTCGCCTCTTTTTCAGGACATAGAGTACATACGATCCCATTACAATATTGAAGATTTCATCTACTTCAGTCACCACCAGCGCGAAGAGCATGGGCACCTCTATCACTTTGCCCTGAACCCCATTTTCCGGCACTACTCCAAGTTTTTTCTGAAGGAGATCCTCCGTTTAGGGTACAAGTCCTGTCTCTACTACCCCATTTACCCGGCTTCCAGGGAAGGCAAGGTAAAAACTGTTGTAATTCACTTTTCCAGCAGATCAGTGGTCACAGTGTAATTGGGTCGTGTGCCCTGTTTTGTTCCTTCCTCGCCTGATGGGCTTTGATTACAGTGTAGCTCCGAGGTTCACAGATCAGTGGTCACAGTGCCATTGTGTCGTGTGCCCTGTTTTGTTCCTTCCTCGCCTGATGGGCTTTGATTACGGTGTGGCTCTGAGTTTCAGGTGGCCGGCCATATTGAGCTTGGCCCTCACGCTCCAGTGACAGGTCAGGGTTTGAATTTCTGAAACAATCAAACCAATATAATTAGTTGAACAATTTCTTGGCTTTTCTGTATGGACAAAACAGAGACTAAAGATTATGCAAAAATGCCTTCAAGGGATATGAAAATCAAATTATTTTTTTATGGTGCATTAGTGAAAAGCCAAAACGATCCTATCGTGTTCTTCAAGCAAAGAACAATTTAGTAATGAGCCCCCCGGGAAAAGTCAGTTCATTCCCGTAAGATCTGTGTGCTATACAGCATTCCCAAGAAGCACTTTAATCACCCACGTAAAGGTGATGGATAGAAAGGGGAGGTTTATGACTGATTTAACCTTGCAGTAGCAGACGCCTATATAACTGTGCATAGCACGTGCTACACCTGTGCAGCGAATGCTCTCTGATGAACACCTCTCTGAGGTGTGTACACTATGTTTGTGTGCAGGCACGGACAGCAAGCGCTCCATCTTGCTTCGTTTACCCACTTCAGCCTTCTTCATAGCCCTTGCCGCTGGCTAAAATGTTATCTTTTCCCACGAAGGCAGCGATGTTTGTCTGCCTGGGCAGAGCTGTACCCCAGGACCTAGAAGAGTCTCACATACAGGGTGGGGCGAGCGTAGGTTTACATTGTTCATGTGGAAAATAATGCAATAATTTATAAATAGCAATACAAGAGTAAACTCTGTGTTTCACGTGCTCACGACAATAAACCTACTTTTGCCCCAGTCCGTTTATGTGCCTGTGCGCCCCCACACACACCCTCCCACTCACGTACAGCGTCCTGGTTGTTCCACAGGCCGGGGCCCCTTCAAGCTGGATTCCCAAGGTGGTGTTTCCTACGAGCTGTTTCCTCCGTCACTGAGAGCATGGCCCTCAGCTTGATACAGACTCGAGGGGTGATGGGATTCAGCCACTAGACTAGGTAGAAATTGCCCCGGGTCCCATTCATGACGGAAAACGTTCTCGTGCTCTGCCTAGGATCTTCGATGTTGTCACATTTCTTCTTAGTTACCACAAGTGAGCTAAGTAGATTTTTTAAATGATCTTATTTATTAAACTTGAAAACATTCTAAAGTATATTAGTACATTCATATAACAAAAGCCCTTTGGAGAAGTACCAAGGGAATGGGAAAGAAAGAAGAAAAACCATGGAGAAGCTTTTTTATCAAGATCCAGAATATGCTTTAGTGACCATTTTTTTTGTTTTATTTTTTGGTTAAAATGCAGCACTGTATCAATGTGAATGCCCTTGATTGGAACTTAATGAGATGGGTGGGTAACCGTTTTAGTGTAAAATCCTGGTCCTGCACAATTTCTTTTTAGTCTGCATCTGGCCAACTGCCAATTTGGTAACCTTCAGGTTGTGATATTAAATTCTTCGTTTTTATTCATGATGCTACCTGCTGGTGCCAAGCTGGTAGAAAGTTCTTTTGTACCCATAATAAAAATAGTATCTTAGACATTCTATTGAATGTTCACATATTTACCTCAGTGGTATAGATTCGGAAGGTGTTACGCACTGTTCCATAGAGGAGGTAGAAACACAGTTAGGAACAGATTTCCTCAGTCTGCACTTCCAGCTGATTCACACACGTACATTTAAACAAGTGTAAGGAGCAGCACCAAAGACTTTAGGTGAGAATTTTCAAGTTTCTGCTGTAAAAAAAATTCTCAGTCAGCAGTAGTAAAAACGAGCTCTGGGCTCACATTATGAAGATGCTTTTCTCCATACCCTTCTTCCAGAACACGTATTGAGGGATCTTCCAGGCGTAAAAACCTAGCTCTGGCTGGGAATTCCTGGGTTCTGTTTTCCAGTGGATAAAACCAGACTGCGAGTTCTGTGGTGGAGGATTCTAGAAACCCCCTTTAGAAGCTCTTGGAAATGCCTGGGGGCAGTTTTTAGAATAGCAGATAAGTCGCACGTAAACCAGCTTATTTCTTAAACTGCGTCTACAGTTCAGTTTTACTTTCTTTCCTTTCCAGCTTAAATAGAATAAATATATCTTTTAAAATGTTGGTTTCACAGTTTAACCCTTAAAACACGGAGTTAATTTCACCAAACCCCCTAAGAATTCATAAATGTGCAAGAAATAAAGATCACTATGTTCAGGTTTTTCTGCCAAGTTTTAAAAATTGAGTAAAATTAATATTTAAAGCATTCTCCTAAAACATGTTTGTCCTAGTTCATAAATTCAAGACATCATTTAGTATTAATTTAAGTCAAAATAGTATGATCCAGTTCCCCCACCTACCCCCACTTTTCAGTTTCCTCATTTTATTTCAGAACACTCATTTTATCCGCAGAGGCCCAGGTGGAGTAGCTGTGCTTTCACAGACAGGAGGATTTCCACGTCTGCGTCCAGCTGCCCTGGGATGGCATTTTTATCTATGTGCCTTCTCAAAGCAGCTTGTGCCAAACACGCAAAGGTTAACAGGACGCAGATAACACAGCTTAATGGGGTCAAATCAAGCAGATTCATGTTCGCTGTAGAGGAGACTATTCTCCTGGGGAAAATACTTGTACTGAAAAATCCCATAAACCAAACCACTTGTTTATCTGTCATTCCCACAGAGATAGTAATGTAATTACTCTCGTAATTATCTTCATTAGTGTCAGGCATTATCTACAATTCATTCCTCTGCTCGAAGAGTGTGTTTGTTTATTTGCAGGGTTTTTTCCCCTCTCTGATTTGGCCGAGCTCGGAGTTTTGTATTTGTAAAGCCACACGCAGGCATCTGTGCTGCGAGGCCTGACATTTCCTCCCCTAACGCGGAGATTGCTGTCTTGCAGTTCCAGAGCTCCTACGCCCACTCCCTGACATCCGCCCTTCATTACTTGGTTCCCGTGCGACCACGACGACAGATTGTCTATCCTCTGGAAAAGCTTGGCATCAACGCTCCATCAAAGGAGGTCTCCAAGGATCCGGTAGGTAGCCGGGCGGCAGCAGGCAGGAGGCGCGGTGCCAGCCCGGGCGGGCGTGGCAGATGGGGCGGCAGCACTGTCTCCTCGGGAGCAGGCTGCTTCTTAATTACAGGCAGCCTGGCGCTTGTGCCCTTCCTGGGGTGCCCTGCAGAGGCTCCCCTGCAGGCCTGTCCCTCAGGTGGTTATTTCACAGCAAGAGTAACAGGAGCCTCGCGATCCCACCCTCGGGGGGACAGACCCCACAGGTCCCTCACAGGCTCTGCTGTGTCTCAGGAACAGACGGCCTGGAGTCAGCCTCCCCGCGTATTTCTGTTTTCTTTCCCTTTGCTCGAAAGCAGATCCCCCCCCCATTTCCATCACGTTTTGCTTTTGAGGCAGAAGCGGTCATTCCCAATCTGGACAAAGCCAGAGGAGAGCATCGGGCCGGCCATCTGAGGGCCTGGGCCTGAGTCCTCTGCTGGGTGTTAGCTCCTCTGCTGGGCGCCAGGGTGACTCACAGGAACATATTAGCTGCGGGGTGTGTGTGTGTGGGGGGGGGTCAGAGGCTTGACCTTAAACTGAACCGCCCCAGAACGCTCCTGCTACCAGAACAAGAGGGGACAGGAATAAAGCCCAGTTTCGCTTTAAAGGGAGGTGCGCGTGGATATGTCCACACAGCCATGCACGTGCTTTTGTCAAGCTGACTTACATGTAGGCTCGTAGTGTTTGAATAATACGCTTCCACTTATATAAGTTTTAAAAACTCCCTCAGCGGCTGACAGTTGTCCACGTGAGAGAGAGAAAAGGAAAGTGGAAAGTTTAAATCCTCCAGACGTTGAGCCAGGAAGTCGCTCGTGAGAGCTGGATGCGCTAAAATAAACAACACGTGGCCTCAGGGCAGCAGGACACGCATCGCTCCACTGCCCGCTTCACTCGCGGGCCCACGCGGTCCTCCCCCAAGACCCACCCGGGAGGCAGCTGCTTGCTGCCACCGACCGAGGCTGCTTCCGGGCCGGCATTTATATGCATATTTGTAAAAGATAAACGTATATTTATTTTCTTTCAAGTTCTAAACTTATATTTGAGCAGAGACTAAAACCAAATAGCAGCTCCTCTCCCCTCCCAACTCTTTACTGCAGGAAACGCAGAGCATATGCAGGAGTAGAAAGACGCGTATGCAGCAGGCCTTCTCGTTCTGTGCGTGCCGAGGGCACTGTCTCTGTTTGTTGTTTTGTTTTTTAATGTTTTTATTGATTTTTTGGAGAGAGAGGAAGGGAGAGGGAGAGAGAGATAGAAACATGGACATCAACATTGACCGGCTGCCTCCTGCACGCCCCCTGCTGGGGATGGACCCTGCAACCCGGGTATGTGCCCTGACCTGGAATTGAACCGGGACCTGGACACCCAACTGCTGAGCCACCCTGGCCGGGTGAGGGGCATTGTCTTTTACTGTACGACTTATCATAGACTGATAGTTTTGTAAAAAGTGAATACCTTAGAAAATGAGATTTAAATACAGACAAAATCCAGCTTAATTATTTCATTATTAGATGTAACAGACCTAGCATTACTCTGTTCAGTTGCTATGAAAGCTTGCGAATGCTTCTCTCAGCCTCTGTACTTACATCTTCACAGACCAGTGATAGTTTGCGATGGGCACCTGTCCCAGACCACGTGTTGAATGGCACTGAAACTCCCAGGTACTCGACACTCCACTTAGCAATTTTCAGCTCTTGGCCAATTTTGGATCTTCTATACCCCCACCCACTTCCAGGTCCTCCCTTACCATTTTGAAGCCGTCCGCAGATACATCATTTCACTCAGGACCAAAGGTGCATTCTCAGGTAGCAGGGCCACAGCATGGAAGCTCTCACTCTGTCCACTCGAGAGACAAGAGTGCCAACCCCACCTGGGGGACCTTAGGGATGGTCACCAGGTAATCTCTTTGTGTATGGAGATCCTGAGAAATGACTCCTTTGGAATAAGAGCTAAGACCCACATGTTTGGTGCAAAGAGAGCTTTGGGGTCAAGGAGGGTGGCTTCGTCTGTACCTGTCACTGAAACATAGCTGATATGGAGCCATGAAGGGGCTGCAGGAGAAGGGGTTGCCAGCATGGAGTACCTGTGTCAGCTTCTGTGTCAGATCAGGGTAAGGATGAGAGATGCTGCCCTTTTGCAGCTAATACTGGGACACCTTCAAGTATGGATGGACCGTGTGACTGGGCCAGGAGAAACCTTCACATGTCAGTGCAGCTCATGGCTCCAGTGCCTTCAGCCAGTCCTCTGGTGACATGAGTGATGGGGCTGGGGATGGAGGGGAGGAGCACTGAGCTGTTGCATGGATATCAAGAGCACAGTTTTTCTGGGCACCAGGAGCCTCTTCTCCACCCCCTTTTCAAACCTACAGAGTCTGACAGTCTGGCAACTTGGAGGTGAGCTGGAGCTTCAGGTGGGGAGATTGCCAGAGAAAACACTTTGTCGCATTTAAAACAATCCTATAATTACTTCCTAGGTTGGTGTGGATAAAATCATTGCTCACATTTAATAACCTTTTCTGTGGTTGTGGCAGTGTTCTGTGTCCCCCCAGAGCCTCAGCTTATTTCAGGACATAGCAGAGGACAGACTGTTTAAATCCCTGGTCCAGAAAGGCAACCACTGGCCAGCTGGGCCGAGCTGATGCTTGGCACCCGTTACATTGTGCTGCATTTGTTCATTGTGTTAGTGAGTTCTGGCTTCTTAAGGATTTTTATGGCTACTTGTGCTTATTCTTCAGAGGTTTTAGTAAAGATTTAGATTTAGTAAAAATTTCAGAAATCTTGAAAGTTTCATCAAAGGATTATCAAGAGCATAATCCACATGAGATGGGCCTGGATGTTCAAAAGTTAAAATACTACATTATATTATTTAAAAGTTTTCTTTTTAGCATTTGAGGTAGATTTAATGTTTTAGGCAGATTATCTGAGAAATGAGCCAAATAGAAATTTCTATACAGTCCTAATTTTTAAAATTTTTTTTTAGCAGAGCAAATAGTATTGCAGCCATTGAACGAAGTGAGGTTCAGCAATGGTCATTGAATGAATTCTGGGGTTTTCCCTTTTATGTTTTGTATTCCCTTCCCCCAGTGCATGGAGATTCATATGGCCCCTTAGCTCCCTCTCCATGTCTGCATATTTCTCTTGCTGGGCACTCATCTTTCATACCTTTTATCCTATTTAAACCACCTTGGAGGGACCGCTCATCCCCTCACTTTCACCTTGGAAGCCAGTCTTCAAGGAAACAGATCACTCCAGGCATGAGTAATGGGATAGGAAGCGTTTCATCTCGGTGGGTTGCCAATTTGAATCTGGCACCAGCCAGCAGTGATTGAAACTCATTACCGCATGGCAAGGAAATGTACTCCCTCCCCACCCCTAGGCCCTGGTTGTTTCTGCCTGGTTTGGATGATAGGTGTTCCTGCCACAATAGCTTCCCTATTGTTTCTATTAATTGACAGCCTGCCCCCTATCAGGTCATAAGGAAGGACCTGGAAAACATGTACTGGGTGATTTTCATCACCCAGTACAGAGGAAGGCCCGAAGATTCATCACCGTATCTCCACAGCCAGCCAGTGTAGATGCATGGACAAGAGAGAGGGCTTTTTCTCTGAGACCATAATCACACGGGATGCACCTGAAGGAGTCATTTCTTAGCTTGAATGGGCTTTCTTGGCTTGTGCATTTACATTCTGAGAATTATCCCAACGGGAATTTTCTATTAAGTAACTCAACATACCCCGCTTGCATGAGAACTGTGATCCAGGGAAACCCTCAAAATCTGGCTGAAGGAATTGAAAGGCCGTGTTAATTAAAGGGGGAAACAAGTGGACCCATGCTTGCTTTGGGGCGCGTCTGTGTACAAGCTTGCTGTCTCTCCTTCCTGCCCCTGCTACCTGGATTCAGAAATGGCTGTGACATGGCCCCTGTCCTCAGGGAGCTTACACTCTAGTGTCAGTATTAACATGAGACTGCTCAGGCAGTTAAACCAGGGGCGGGAGAGGGCTGCCCTGGCCCACACAGGGAGAGCCAGACTCAGCAGGAATAGCACACGGGGGTCAGACCCGTTCTACAGAACCTTTCGGGAGTGAGTGAGTTTGGTCCAAGGCACTGTTCCCTTTCCAACACGGGATTTGAAATGACTCTTCCTTGTGATATTAAACAGAAAATCTGCTTTAAACTTGAACAGCTCCTCCCCTTCCCTCAGTGTCAATAGATGCTTCCAGTCATCCACTTTCATCACTTCAGTTCTTCATTTTGGTTTTTAGTGTTCGTAGAATTATAGTATGAACTCCTCTCTCTCTCCCTTCCTCCCTCCCTTCCTCCCTCCCTCTTTCTCTCTCTCTCCCTCCCTCCCCCAACATTTTTTTGGGACAAAATCAGGCCCTTATCTTTCAGACAACTGACTGAATCATTTTAGGAGTCATACTTGCAGAGCGATCAGTGCCTGTTGTTATTTTTTTTATGGTTGCTTATTAGAGATGGTCTGTTTCAGTCTCCACTAATGAATTCTTTGAGGCCTCCAGTTTCCTTTTACCCTCTCCTACAAAGAAAAACGACGATTTCTTCACACCCCACCCCCTTCTTGCAGCTAAGTGCTGGCCCACTTTTTTCTGGTACGTGATCTCTCAGGAAGATGCCACTCACTGGCATTCAGTTACCCTTTGAATCGCCCCTTTTCATCCTGGCTGTCCGTACCCAGTCCAGCTATAATTACCATCTGATAGACTGCTCCTGGATACTGTTTCACTTGTACATCTGCTGCGCTAGGAAATCGCATTATTCCCCCCGCACCTGCTAGATTTCCCCAGCTTGTTTCCCAGCCCCTTCCTTAAGCTCGGAAACTTTCACTGTCTGTGGTTAGACTTCTCTTGGTTGTTTGTACCTGTGGTTGGGGCGCATGCTTGTGTGCACACGTGCGTGTGTGTTTAAATTAGCCTTTTAGTATCTCCTTGATAGAAGCTTCTAAAAATATAAACCCTATTTTTCAGCATCATGTATGCACTGATTGTTATTTATGTGGCCATGATGATGATATTTTCTTGAAATGAAATTAACCCACTTTAAATCCCCACCATGAGTCCAGTTTTCATTTTCAAGCCACGTCTCGGCCATTTCCTACACATCTATGCCACCCATGGGAAATGCATTTTCTCCTATTTCTGGTGAACCCTTTTCTCTGACATCCTTAGAATAATTTACATAAATTCCTTCGCAAGCTCTTGTTTTTTCTCCAAACAATACAAGTTATTATATGGTCATCTCTTTCCAATTCTCTGAATACTATCTAGTTCAATATTATACATAGTATATATGTTTACATCAGAATGACTTATAAATCTATGGTTTCTGATTATTGTCATAATTCCTCCCTGTTAGATAGATTACAGAGTAATAAATAACTAATAATAATAATATATTTAGCTCTTGCTAAAGGCTTCCCTTGAATTATCTCATTTAATCCTCATATCAGCACTTTAAATAGTTACTGCTGCTATCACCCTCGATGTGCATAAAGAAAACAGGCTTGCAGGAGGAGAGTAAATGACTCGTGCAAAGACTAATTCAGTGACCAAGCCTCAAACCCAGGCATTTGGATGCCAAAATTTGTACCTTTAACCACTATATATACACTGTCTTATCTACAAAGTTAAAGTGCTTATATCACGAATTACTGTAGGAAAAGTAAACCGCAGAAAGGGAAGATGGTTTGACAGAGACCTTTTGGAATCTCCCAGATCTTTGGCACCAGCTACTTAATCAAAAGGTGACCCACAGATAATTGGCTTTTCCCCACAGCAGTTTGGATTTTCCTTTTGGCCGAGCCCTTCACTCTTGGGTTTGATCCGGTGCCAGCCTGATCCTGGCTGCGCTCGGCTCAGAAGGAGCAGACGCACAGGTCCAGGCTGGACCCCAGCTGATGCAGGCGGCCTGCACTTCTCTCCCTGTTGCATCCGCTTGTTGTTACAAACCGTCCCAAATCATAGTGGCTGCTGCTGGGAAAGGAGGAGATAGTTACGATCCCTTGTGTAGGTTACACTATGAATTTCTCGAGATGCAGGCCCGTGTTATGTATGGCTTCATGGTGTTGTAATAAAGTACTCAAGTAATTGCCCAGGATGTGGGACTGCAGGTTTACTTGGGAGGAGGGGGCGGGGACAGGATGTGCACTAGTGGCGTGATTGACAGGCCCTGGGTTTGCTTAGAAATTGGGCTGCGATGGAGCAAAATGAAGTCTTTAGGGCGTGCTAAGGCAAGAAATTGTGAGAAGTAAAGTTACTTAGTAACCTCTCCATATTGTCAAAAATCAGTCCTAGGACAATCTCTCTCCTTTCTCCCATCCACCCTCCCTTCTTCCTTTCCTCTCTCTCTCTTTAGCAGCTTTATTGCCGTATAAGTCATATATCATACAATTCACCCATTTAAATTGTATAATTTGTTGTTATTGTTTTAGTATATTCAGAGTTGGGCAACCATCAACTCTATCTAATTTGAGAACATTTTTGTGACCCACAAAAGAAAGCCATTGGCAGTCACACCTTACAGCCCCACCCTCTGCCCTAGGCACCTACTAATTTGCTTTCTGTTTCTACAGATTTGCCTATTCTGGGCATTCTGTATAAAGGGAATTATACAACATGTGGTATTCTTGTGACTGGCTTCCTTCACTTAGCAGGTTTTCAAGATCCATATGCTCTGTAGTGTGTTTCGGTACCTGATTCTTTTTATTGCTGAATAATATTCTATTGTGTGGATACACTGCATTTTATTGGTTGGTGAACCTTCGACTGGTCTCCACTTCTTGGCTACTCTGAATACTGTTCCTATGAACATCCACACACAGGTGTTTATGTGGTTAAATATCCACATAAATTTTCACCCACATAAAAACCTGTGCAAAATCCTGTGCGTGAATGTTCGCAGCACATCTTCATTTCTCTCGGGGATACAAGTGGGAGTAGAATTGCTGAATGACACGGTGGCTCTCTGCCTAACTCTGTGAGGAAGTACCAACTGTTTTCCAAAGGGGCTGTGCATTTGCCTTTGCCGTCCGCAGGCCAGCCTGGCATTCCTCTTGTAAGTAGTCAGGTGCCGGTCAGTTCAGGGCCACGGGTGGGCAGTGCACCTGATTTCCTTCCAGTTTCAGGGGTGGTGCTTTCCCACCACCCCCAGGGAGCTTCACACACATGTTTGACGGCACACCACTAATAAAAGCTTCAGTTTTTCAAAAGCAGAGATTTTTCTAAAATAAAACCTCCCCTGCTCTTAATCTTTCCCTCGTCAGCCTTCGGTGGGCCTGCACGGACATTTAGGGGGGATCAGCAGCAAAGGAAACACCCTCCCGAACCACGGGACCGAGATGGAGGACCTTCTGGGTTTTTAAGCCTCCAGCTTGTCCTTTGTTTCAGTCCCCATCTAGTAGTGTTACTGGTCTTGAAAAGAGCCGCCACAGCTCCCAAAAGAAAAAAAAAATCCTGAGGCATTCCAGGATGCTGATCAGGCTCTCGCTCAAGCAGTAGGAGGGAGGAAATGCTCTCTGTTCCCTGCAGAGCCAGGGTAATGAATGCCACAGAGGTCCAGACGTGCCCCGGGACACATCAGCTGCCCACGCGGTGCTCCGGGAGGGAGGCCGCAGCCAAGCAGGCTCCTGGGTGGACCGAGCTCCCGGGGCAGGAACTGGCCTTCACAGCCAAGTGGCTTCTTCAGGATCCGCCTTCAGGGGGGGAGGCATGGCAGCCCCAGCAGGAGGCTTTGCTTTGTGTATTTTAAAGTAGCTGGGGTTATAAAATGACAAAGGGAACCATCAGAGGTGCAGATGCTGCCTAGAGAAGTTAGCTCTTTCCCCCTTCATTACAAAAATGTCATTACAAAAGCAGTACATATGTATGGCAGAAATTTTAGGGAAAAAATAGAGAAAAATCCATAAACATCTGTCATCCTCTAACTATAGATTACCTATTTACTATGTTGGTGTTTTTACATCTAGATTTATATTTTTGTGGGGGAAAGCGTATATACAATTAAATACGGGGTCATATGTACATAGTGTTTTGAAACATTATTTTTACTTAATACAGCTGTCCCTTGGTGTCTGTGGGGGATTCATTCCACGACCCCTGTGGATACCAAAATCCACAGAGCTCAAGTCCCTTGTATAACATGGCATCACATTTGTGTACAGCCTACACACATCCTCCTGTATGCTTTAAATCATCTCTAGATTACCTATAATACCTAATACAGTGGAAATGCTGTGTGAATATTTGTTATACTGTATTGTTGAGGGAGTAACGGCAAGAAAAGAAGTGTGTACGTGTTCAGTGCAGACGCAGCCATCTGGATAAGTACATGGTACAAGTCAGCAGCCATACGACGTTTCTTTTTCTGAATACTCTCCGTCCCAGGTTAGTTGAATCCTCATACACAGAGCCTAGGGATACAGAGGGCCGACTGTACGCTGTGAATATTTTTGCGTGTCACTAAGTATTCTACAGTGTCGTTTTCTTAGTTGCGCCTGTCCTTTGACCAGCGACCCCGGCCCTCGGTGGGGACTTCGCGCTAGGCTCTGTGCTCCACGCCTGCTTCCTTGGATTAGCTCTCTGCCTTCGCACAGCAGCGTGTGTGTGTTTTCTCCATTTTGCAGAGGGGGTGGGTGGGGGGTGGATGCTGAGGTTAGGACAGGTTTAGTTATGTAACTGAACGTTAAGTCAGCAGGATTTGTGGGAATAATCATGATTCCACTTGATTTCTGTCTCCCCTCACCCTGTAAACATGTTCACTGCGGCTGGGTTTTCCCCTGTACCTGGATGGGAAGTGGGTAAGCCCCTTGTCTCTTCTGGTTAATTTTTTAAATATGTTGTTACAGATTTCAGAGAGAGGAAGGGAAAGGGAGAGAGAGAGAGAAACATCAATGATGAGAGAGAGTCACTGATCGGCTGCCTCCTGCACGCCCCCTACTGGGGATGGAGCCCACAATCCAGGCATGTGCCCCGACTGGAAACTGAACGGTGACCTCCTGGTTCTATGAGTCAGTGCTCAACTGCTGAGACACGCCAGTTGGGCTTTTCTGGTTAATTTTAGGTGAAGTTTTCTGGGTCACTCCAAATCACAAAAATGGGTCATGATTCCATAGCCATCTCCACCCTTCTCGGGACAGGTGGCAGAGGCATCCCCGTGAGGCACAGCCCCCTATACGCCCGTATTCTCCAGAACAGCTGTGGGGATCATGCCCTGTCCCTCTACTTTTATGGCCTTACCCAGAGGGAAGGAGAGGGCTCCACTGCATTTATCTCTCTGACTTTCCTGTTTCTTCCAGTCTTGGTGCAATAGGCTTTGCTATCAACATGTGTTCTTCTGAAATCATCAACTCTGACTTTTGGTACTCAGTCTAAAGTCAGGCTTTTTTGAGAATCTAAAACCTTCTTGCAACCCGCTATCTGTCTTGAAATGAAAAAGCTGAGAAGTAAGCTGCTTACTGTCCTGTAGCAGGTCTGCCCAGTGGCCCATGCCTCTGGCTGCTGGCTGCAGGGTCAGGAGGGGTCAGGAATCGATAGGCCTCGGCAGGAATGGAGCACATCTGTTAATATGAAGCAGTACCCACTACGATTATACCAGTAATACACACACAGACCACAGGCCAAGAAGGCCCCTTGAGGGGCTGGCCCACTCCCTCTGGCCCTTGGAGGAATGATAGAAACATGGGGGTACCCATTATGAGGTGGTTTTACATCAATAGATGCGTATCATTATGAAGTAGCATAGGTCTAACTTTTAGGTCTTTTCATGAAAGCTTTTAGATGCTATACATGCTAATAAATTCTAGCTATAAAAAGTAGAATATGCTTTCTTGGAAGATGTGAAAGACTAGGAAAAAACGAACAAACCCAAAGACCTAGAGGTTTTACACTCGAGTTGAGCTCAGGTGGATTAAAAGTCTTCCACTGTTTAGTAATTTTCATAAAGCCATATGCGCTTAGTCTTTATCAGTCTGCACGCTCAGCAAGTCTAAAGGGAAAGGGCGTTTGTGTTTATCAGAGGCAAAGGGCTCACTGCAGGCCTCAGAAACGGAAGCACCACTACCTGGAGGAGCGGCCTCTGTGTCCCGGCCCAGCTGGCCTGGGGCAGGGCTTTGCCCCCCTCAGGTTACCCCCATTAGAGAAGCAGCTTAGTGCCCTCATTCCTCGGTCCTCATGCTGCTGTTTTCTGGGGTCGAGCCATTTTAAGGAAGTATCAGAACCTTTGCCCGCCCTGTATGTTGCCTCAAGACCATTAGCGTAGTCAGGATCATTGATGTCACGATCCCCATAGTAACCAGCTTAATAAGCAAGAAGAAAACAAAAAGCGTGGCTTAAAAACAGAAAAAAAAAAAAAAAAAATAAGGTATGGAAATAGCGTGGGAGCCATAAAAGTGTTTTATTGCTACTTGTTTGAGATTATCAAACATGATCAACTACAGTGCAGGCCGGTTTGAGCCACTGGGGTGGTTGAAGCCCATGGTAATAAACATAAATCACATGCTGTCCCACCGCTCCTACTTCTTACACTCTTCAATCATGCCCCAGGTTTTGTTTGTTTTAATATAATTCATTGCATTGAAATGATCACCAGGGTAGTTGTAATAATCGAGGTTTTATGGTAGTTTATGTATTTAACCAAAAGGAGCCGTGCTTGCAGGGAGCCGGTCTCAGGGAGCACTTTCTGGTCACCATGGTGAAGCCCTGCGGCCAAAACCACCCGCTGTCACCACCATGCATTGATCCTCAGCATGGTGCTTCCATGAAACCAGAGGTAACCACCGGTTTAAAAACTGAACTGGGCATTATGTATCATAAGTTGTAATTTGTGAGCAGGTGACAAAGATGATCTGATCGTGTTCCGTGGAATTATATACAGTTGACAACTATTTTAATTTGTTTACTAGACTGCCGCGTTCCTCACACACTGGGTCTTGGGTCACTCTGTGTTGGCAGGACAGTGGCTGGTGGTCCCCCAGGCCATGTGGCTTCTAATGGCTCTCCACTCTCTGCATGTTACCCATAGAGAGAGAGACGCATATAGACAGATCCACACCTAGGTGATGTGATTTACCTCAAAGGCAGGAGCAGATGCCAGAGGCTGAAGGAGTTTGGGTTCGACTCCATGCCTGTGGCCCTGCCCATGCCCTTGACTCTGCATCCCTGGTGTCGTTTCAGGTGGAGACACCTGTCCCTCTTCCTCACGAAGATATTCCCACCGTCGCCCCTCTCCCTTTGTGTTCTGCTCTGTGGAAGCTGTTTGCTCTGGAGGATACAGCCTAGGGCCCAAGAGCCCTTTCAGGGCAGCCCCGCTGAGATCCAGGGTCCCTTGAGCATGAACAGAGACAGACCACCACGAGTGTCCTGGCTTCTCTTTCCCCACTGCCTACCCTCTGGGGACCACCCCCATTCGAGTGCACGTGGCGGATACTGCGCACCAAGCCCAGGTTCCGAAAGACTCCCCGGGCCCTGAGTAAGTGGATGCTTTTTTTGATGTTGTTATTTGACTATGGATCTATTTCATCTACATAGAAATATTCATGTATATGATGAAAACAGGAAGGAAATATATACAAACAAATACAGTTATGTTGTAGTGCTAGTGTTAGAGGGAACTTAAATTTTTTTTCTGACTATTCCTGCCTTTGCAAAAGAAAATATAACAATGCATCATTACTATTCAGTTATTATCATATTTCTTTTCAGATAAAAATGCTAAAAATAAGAACAAGCAAAGTCAGGAGAAATATTAATAGTAGTTAACATTTGTTAAGTGTTATATACGAAAGGCACTATTACATATTCTTTATAAGAATTAGCTCATCAGTTCCCCCAAACCTCCTATGGTCTTACTGATAAACCACATTGTTAGGTTTCAAACCCTAGTCTTCTCAAATGCTTCTGACGAATCTCTCCCTCTCTCTCTCTCTCCCTCCCTCCCTCTCTCCCTCTCTCTCTCTCTCTCTCTCTGACACACACACACACACACAGACACACAGTATGCACAGCCACCCTTCAGAAGTGCTCAAATTCCACATTTCACACAATCGACTCCCAGAGTGCAACGGGTGACAGGAGCCTGATTCTGGCATTTTCTGCCCCACCCCGCCTCCCCTACCCGGCCGCTCTGCGGGGAGCCAGCGGCGTGTCCCCCGCTGGGCTCTTCCCCTCCTGGCTGCACGGTTGGTTCCCCAGGCGCCCTGTGCTTGCCGAGGGCCGGCCTCGCCGTGCTCTGCACCCGCCTCGTGGAGCCCGCCACTGCCCCGTGGACAGGCTCCTGCCCCGCACACCTGCCTCAGGCGCGGGTGCAGGGCCCGTTCCTGCTTAGGAGGCTGAAAGATGGACACTGAGTTTATGCCATTCGTTCTATCAGTATTTATTGTTTGTTGATCATGAGGTGGGCCCCATTCTTGGCACTGGGGCTACAGTGGTAAAAAAACAAACTGACAAATCGCTGCTGCATGGGGCTGCGTGGGAGCCTGCATTTTAGTGGGGAAGTGTGACAATGGCAGACAGGGATGCTTCACTCCAGGCAGCAGGAAAAGGGGGTGGAGAGTGAGGGGGTGGAGGAAAGCTCTTCAGTGCGGGTCATTTCAGCAGGAGCCTGATGCGGTGGCACAGGGGCTGTGCGGGGAGGAGGGAGCTGGCTGCAGGCCTCCCACCAACCTGTGAGCAACCCAGCCTGCCCCGGGCCTGCTCCTGGCCCCTGTGCGAGACCCCTCCACCCAGCACTCACCCGGTGCACGCAGCGCTGATGGTTTGGCTTTTATTTCCCTTTTTAAAAAAGAACTTCATACAAGAAGCCCGTCAGATGCCATTAAAACATTTCAAGTTATGTTTTTAAAACAACTGCCCCTTTCTTTCAGCCTTGCGCAGCTCGCTCAATGCAGAACCAGAGCTGTGTGTGCTTGTAACTCCCCTTGAAGTGGCGATTTCCACTATTAATAAAGAAAAAAACCCAGTGGACTCAGATAAACGTTTAGAATTTCAGGTACCCAAATGTTTGGGGGAATAAAACCACGTTAAATATTTTACCTAGGTGGCAACTGGTCTCAGGAATTCCTAGGGAAGGCAGTGTGTCTGTTTAAGAAAAAATGACAGAGTAACTGCTATTCTGAAGGCTCTGCTCAACAGATGTGTAGAGTATAGAAATCTATGTATTATTAAATAATTCCTTATAGTATGCTCAAGAATAAGCGATTTGTGAGCCTGTTTACATTCTTACCATCTGGGTGCATTCTGTCGCCCATCTGTTTCATGTAATTATGTAATTATCAATATAAGGGAAGAATAGGTGATATAATTAACGAGAGAAACGGATCCACATGGAAGAGTAAAAATGACAGGCATCTGTCGAATCGCTTTTGTTTTTCTTCCTTCGTTGTTCACTGCTTTTTCCCTCCGCAGTCGCATTCAGAGTGTCGCTTGCAGCGCAGCCTTGGGAGCCCTGTGTCTGCCACGGCGCTCTCTCCTGCCTCCCTCTCTTTCTCTCTGTCACAACACGCGGGGGACAGGGGCAGAGTGATTGGTAAGGGAAAGAAACTGACACAACTTTGAAAGAAGTGAGAGAGGCCTCCTTGGGGCTGCTCCTTGATTTTCTACCCTGACAGTCATTTCCGGAGCATGAAATGCAACAGCTAGAACTCTAGGAACTGCGTAGATTAATTAGGGACAGAGGGAAGGACAGGGTGAGCGTGTGGCCCTTTCACAAGGTACTGGCCAACGAAACTGCTTTAGAAGAATTCCCGTGCCCGGTGCTTTTGCTTTAATGCCCAGGCTGAAGCAGGCAGTTACTTCACAATAGTGCAAGCATCCCAGTGGGTTGGGTTAACTGCCACATACTCCCACTGGAGGTGTCGCTGGAGTGGGTCCTGGGTGTGATGGAAACCTGTGGGCACACAGCTGGAACTCGGGCAGCTTCCTCACACGTGCTCCCCCCCCCCCACTAACTACGGGCAGCAGAGGGATGCACTTGTGTGTGCACGGAGGGGCATCACGGTGACCTCTCCATTCCTGAGAGCCCCGCCCCAGCTCTCCAAAGGACAGGTGCTCCCCGCAGAGGTTCTCCCCATCACCCAAGGAAGCTGGCACACAAAGAGGGGGCAACCCCTTGGGCCCATTTAGATGACAGTCACTATCGGAGAGAAGGCGTTGGAATCCCCACACTTCCTGCCCGTGACTCAGCGGGGCTCTCCCGCAGGCCTCCGGGTGCTTCCGCAGACCTTCCTACCCTTCCCCGCTGCTGGCCGGCCTTTCAGTGCGGCGGGGCTGCCCGGTGAAGGTGCGGGCCCTGGGTGCCGGGAGAGCTGAGAGAGGGGAGTCCATCGGAGTGCTGGGCGGCACTGAAACCACAGAGCGGCTCTCACCAAGGACTTAGACCTCACTCACAGACTGAGCAGGAACCTTAAAATACAATACAGTCCTTTCTTGACTTCTGCCTAAAACTAATTGTTTTAAACAGTGCCGCTCACTAAATATTGAACTTGCTCTGTTTCCTCTTGCTCCAGGGTCATTTTATGCATTGAGGTTGTGTTGTTTTAAGACCCTGTCCTTGTAGCATCCTGTGCCAGAGCCTCTGAGCACAGGGTCTAGGTCCAGACTCGACCTGCAGGAGGAGCTTGCGTACGTAGCACCGGCTCCCAGGAAAAAATAAGCAGTGCATTCACACCTACTTTTCTCTTTTCTTTGAATCAAACAGTATTCTTTGATAGATCCTCTATGAGGTGAATATCCATCCCCCAAACTGTCTGTATTTTGAATTATTTCCATAGGTGGTGTGTGTGTTTTTTGTTATTTGTTGTTTTATTAAAGCAATGGCTACCCATAGACCAAGCTTATAGGAGAAAATTACTGGGCACCCTGTAGGGAAACTATTTTGAAGGAGTAAGTAATGGGGGCAAATGTGGCTACATTGCTCAAGGGATTTGGTTGGCTTTGACTTTATATTTGTTTCCTTAATTCAAAGTTAAAATGACTTAATTGCAACCATAACTGACTAACCCATCAAGGACTTAAAGGGAAGACTACCATCTGATTCCTAAGAACCGTCCTTTTGTCATTTCTTTCTTCAAGAAACATTTCCGTTTATATTTTTTAGTATTTTTTTTTAACAAAAGAGCATAGAGTGGTTGTTCCTCAAGAGAAAATTATTATAAAAGATCTCCTTACATATATATTACATTCGATTCAAAAACAGAAATTAAAAGAATCTTTGTATTCTGTACCGAACCATACTAAAAATCGTTAAAGCTTAGACTAAATGGTTTTCATTTAACCCTCACAAGTGGCATTAATTTTTCAAGTGGTAACTGTTGCTTGAGATGCTATTGTGCCTGCGTGATAAATGTTTAATGCCTGGGTGGTACACGCATGGCTTAAAATCCATTATTTATTGCACCTTCGCTCGCCTGGCAAAGGTGACGATTTTATAGCCCCAGCAGTCGTGCAAACACATTTGTACCAAACCAGTGACTGCTGACACGTTTCCTCGCTGTAAATGTCAGTGGGTTTCGTGTGTTGCTGCCATTACGTCTTGTTTGGAAGCCGAACGCTGCACAGTTATGGGAGGCGCCAGATGGTGTCATTAACACAAACGCCGGGGCTGTTTGCCACTGACGTGCACGTGAGAAATTAAAAGCCCGGGGCCTGTCTCTGCGCTGAAGCGTGATGTCAGCGGGCACAGGTGGAAAGACAGCTCGCTGTGCCTGCCTTGTTCCCTCCCATCCCCCCAAAGGGGACATCAGGGGGTTTTTTTTTTTGCAAAATAATTTTATGTTGAATATACACAGGGTGAGCAAAGGGGAGCCCTTTCCCAGGGAACTCCTGCTTGATGGTGTACGGGGGGGGCGGGTCTTAGACACCCTGGGAGTCAGCCTGCGGCCCCACAGGCTCCCCCACCCGTGGCCAGCCAGCTCTGCGCAGGCCCCCGAGCGTGCAGCCCTGTGTGCCACGCGGGCCTGCTACTGCTCTGCGGGCCTTTGTTGTCGTTCATGGCTTCAGACAGCAGTAACTGAAAACTTAACCCCTTTTGGAAAAGTTTCCATTGAGAGCATGGAAGTCGTGTTTCTAAAAAAGTGCTGTCAAAATGGCCAGGATCTGGTTCAAATAACGAGGAGAAGAAAACAGCAGAAATTGTCTGTGCCAGTTTCTTTCATGCCACGACTCTTCTTTTCACAAGAATTAGCGGTGGAACCAAGGCCTTTACTTTCCCTGCTCGGCTGTGAAACATCTGAAGGACTGAAGGGAGCCTCCCACGTCTTACTAAAGTGTGTGTACCCACTTTTATTCCGCACTGGCCACTCCCTTTTATTGTCGTTCTGCTTCCCTCTCCTAAGGTTTCTGCTTTGCTCTCTACCAAGCTCCCTTTTCATTTTAATTTAAAAAGAAGCTGGATTTGTTATACCCTTCCCTGCAAGTCCTTCCCTGAACCAAGAGCTATCCCATTGATTCTGCCCAGATGCCTTTGAACTTTGTGTTTAGTCTCAGGGTCCTCTATAGGAATTTTCAGAAAGGGTTATTATCCTCTCAAAACAATCGCTGTGCGTTGCTCTTACAAAAGCCCGGGGAACCTTTTGGTGTGCAGAATTTTAAAGTCATGCGAAAGGGAATACAAACCATTGTTTGCATTGAGATGAAAGAGATGAGCTTAATTTCTTTGGAATAATTCAGAGATACAATTGGACATCAACAGAAATAATGAACCTGACTGAAAAACTAAACATGTGCCTGAAGGCACACCTTAGAAACTGAAAGTAGAGTCAGGCATGTTAGCTTGCTTACAGACACGCAAGTGTGTGTGGCAGATCCCCAGGAGCGAAAACAGAGACATGGTGGGGAGACAGCAAGACTGATCAGCTGTCTGCGGGACAGCATTCACTAGGACAGAAGTTCTCGGGGAAACGAGTTCCGTTCTCACCGCAGCCATTCCGCTAGCTGACCACCCAGAGGCCTGGAGCAGCCGAGCAAATAGCCAGCCTGGCAGCCGAGCGGAGCAAACAGCTCACTCCCTGGGGAACAAATTTCTCGCCTTCCTCGGTGCTGAGAGGTGGGGGTGGCAGCATCTACAAGTGGGCCTTGGCTGTCTCTCTCAGCCTTCTCTCCTGACCCTTCCTCCTCCCCGCGAGCCCCCGTCTGTGTCTGCTTCCCATATTGCCCATGCAGGACCCTTCTGCCTTCTTAGGACATCATCTGAAGATGAATTTTATAGAGACAGATCTGTGCTTCCGTGGCATATGTCACACCCTTCCAGACCTTGCACTGGCTTTTCCCTCCCGTCCAGAAAGTTGTTCTCTCCCTTGTCCACCTGGAAATTCCTTACTGATCCTTCTAATTCCAGCTCAGGGGTCACTTTCTCCAGGAAGTTATTCCTGACTTCACTGCTGTCCCACACCAGCCAAACCTCTGTGATTCCATGGCTTCCCAGCTGAGTCCAGAAGAGCTGCAAGCTCAGCACAGACTAAACTGCTGACCCCAAAATCATTAGATAGATGAATACTTACTTGTTCTTTCCATCCACTAAATTTTGGGTTGGCTTGTTACGAGGCAATAGCTTCCTGATACACTGCCCAGATCACATGTACTACATCTGATTTATTTATTAGGTCTGTCTCTCGACCTAATGAGAATTCCTTAAAGACAGAAACCAGACCTCATTGTTACCTCAACACTGAGGCCAGTGTCTGGCGTGTGGTAGATGTTCGATCTGTATTTGTTTAATTGAAATTGTTGAATTAAGCTCTATGTTAAAGTTTTACTGGTAGAATTTCAGGCACCAGGAGGCTGATGGGTTACCCTAATGCCCTGGGAATCACTGTGGATATCCAACTGCCTTCCTCACCAACAAGTTGCTAGAGTATGAGTTTCACACAGATTTTTTTTTTCCCCCAGAGTTGCTTCTCTAGCTGGGGAAATGTCTCTATGACATAGTAACTCTTTGCTCTATATTTGCAAGTTGCTTCTATAGGAAGAGGGCAGATTCCAGCCTACTTTCAGCATATTTAGTGTGAAATATTTTGAAGCCTGTGGCTAAATACGAACTGTTCATGCATCTCTGATAAGCCACATGTCCTACCCTTTAGACATGGGTAGAAAGAGAAGTACAGACCGAAGTCCTCTTTCTTCAAGCGAACAACGTTCAGACAGATGATACTTCAGATTCTCACAAACCTTCCTCTTAATTTTCTTTTTAGCAAACAAAACAACCAACAATACAACTTTTTTTATTTAACAAAATTCTCAAGAGAAGCCTATCACCAGTCATTTCATATATTTCTCTGATTTATTACCTAATTGTTAAGACATAAAAATTCTATATTATAAACATAGACAGACATGCATTTTATATTTAACATATGGAGGACCATTTTTGTCCTCAGAGACCTTTAGGGAAATCCCCTTGTTTCAGAAGGACGTTATTTAACAGGAAGAATATAAGTGTTTTTCAGAACCTTTGAGGCCACATCTTCATTTTGTTCCATTACGGTGGGTCTTTCATGGGGATATAAAAGTTGAGAATGATTAGACAGCTAGATGTTAAGTCAGTGAGTTGTGTGTTTTTTCCAAGAGATACATATATGATGATGTAGTAATTTGTGCTTTTAGAACAATGCAAATCAGGTAATTGATTCTGCAAACCATTCCCCTGCCATGGCTTTGCTTCATTCCTGCCTTTTGCTATGTGCTCACCCCAGAGAAGTCATTTCCCCAGTTTATGGCCAACACTGTACTGAAGATGATACCTGGAGTGCCCAGTAGCTGCCACATAACAGACAGGATTCGGTTAGTGTGATGCAAAGGCTCAGAGCACAGTTCTAAACACTTTTCACTGCCTAGGTAGGAAGGATGTGGAGCCAGTTGAGGGTACCTTAGTACATGTGCTAGCATGCCCTGTATTAGGGATTAATAAGTCTTTAGGTCTCTGAAAAGCCAACAGTGGATCCCCCTTGCCAATGTTGTTTGTTGTTGTTGTTAATTCATTTTTAGAGACAGAGGGAGAGGAATAGAGAGAGAAACATCGATGAGAGAGAAACATCATCGATCAACTGCCTCCTGCACACCCCCTACTGGGGATCGAGCCCGCAACCTGGGCATGTGCCCTGATGGGGAATCGAACCCATGACTTCTTGGTTCCCAGGCTGACGCTCATCCACTGAGCAATACTGGCCGGGCTCCCTTGCCAATGTTCGTGTATTGCATCAAAGCGACCATATTTTTAATGAATATGTGAGCTACTTGTTTGGGCTGTTATTTAATTAAAAGGAAGTGAATTAATTACCTTTATCAAATCTAAGATGCTATCAATTATAAGATGTACCTTTATTTTATGTACCATTAAGGGAAAAAATGTGGCCAATTAAACTATGACACAATGTCTTAATGAGAGTCCTGAACAGAATATGAATGAATCAGTCACATGTCTTACTGCTTTCAGATTTCTTTCATCTATTCAAAGAGGAGAGGCAATTTGCATTCCCTTCTATCTCATTGTTTGCTGTGTGATGGGGGGAGAAAACTTTTGCCTGTGTCTCAGTAGGAAAACGTAACACTGGTTTCACCTACTTATGGGTATCTGTCACCCTTTATTTGCTCCTGTAAAGCACTCGATTGTTGCATTGCAAGAAAATACAGAATTACAACCATTCCTCCAATGACTAATATTTGCTAGAGTAATATCAAATTTGCACCCCGCTGCTCAGTTTCCGGGCTTTTGTGGGAACACAATAAGTGTTCATTTCAATGCCAAATCATGGTGTAATCTTTTTGAAGACATTGTCAGCAGCAGTTAAACTCAACACGTGTTGTCACATAATGTACATCAGTCTCCAAAGTGATGACAATTAACAGCCATGACCAAATCGCCATGAGCAGGAAAGGACAACTATATGTCACTGCCTGGCTGACTGCAGCAGTTAAGATGACATGGACTGTGGGGCTGATTTCAGGGACGCTAACATGGAAAGAAAGAGCATCCTAGAATTGGTAAAATCCAGTAAAGTCAACTACCAAAGCACTTTCTTCTTCTAATATAAATGTATAAGAATGGTTGCAAATGACTGTCATAGGGTGACAATGATTTCAACTTTTTGAAACACTTGCAAAATAGTGATAATAGTCAGGTGATGACTGGATATAGTAGGGATTGGGACAGATGGAGATGATAGAAATTTTTTTTAAATGCACATTAAGGAAATTTACTCATTGAATCATCGAGGTTTAAAGGAACCATAGCAAAGATCCCTAGTTGCCCCCAAATCCATTCCTCCCTTTAACCTTAGTCATGAAACTTTACTTTTGTACAAGGCAGCAATGCACCCAACTAAGAGCATACATTTCCCAGTGCCCTTGCACCCCGCATGACCGTATGACTCAGTTTGGGCCCCTGAGATGAAGTAGCATTGGAACAGGAGCTCTGGTTCAGCGGGGAGGAAAGAAAGCCCTTTTACTCTTTTTTTTCTTTTTCTTTTTTAAATACATCTTTATTGATTTCAGGGAGAGGAAAGGAGAGGGAGAGACAGAGACAGAAACATCAATGATGAGAGAGTCATTGATCAAGCCCACAACCCGGGCATGTGCCCTGACCGGGAATCGAACCCCGGTCACCTGGATCCTAGGTCGACGCTCAACCGCTGAGCCACACCCGGCCGGGCAAGCCCTTTTATTCTTGACTCACTTCTCTCTCCTGCTGCCAGTAATGAGAATATAACATCTGGATCTCCAGCAGCCATCCTGGGCCATCCTTGAGGATGGAAGCTTTGCCCTAAGATGGGGGGAGTAAGGCAGGTAGAAGTCTGGGCCTCTAATAAGTTTATGGCACTGCCTCAATAGTCCTGGACTGTGTGTTTCCAGATTTCTTTTGCAGAAGAGAGAAATTATCTTCTGTCGTGTTTAGGCTACTGTTTTCTGTTTAAGCTGGATTTTCTCTTGTATGCAGCCAAGGCCAACTCTGCTTGCTAAAGGAGCCCTCTCTCTTCAGTTAGGATTCAATCTATGTGGGAGGAAACCACAAGAATCTGTTGAGCTCCCGCTGTTTGCCTGGGATAATGTGAAGCATGTAAAGGAATTAAAGGCATTATGTAGGCCTTTAAGGAAATAACAATTCTTCATAATTTTACAGAGGCAAAATTAGTGCCTCATTTACTTTCCAAATATTTAACGAGCGCCCAGGGTGTGCCTGGTGCTGTGGCGGGAGCGCTCCAGCGAGCAGATCCTGTAGTAACCACAGCCTGTTCTGCCCCATTTGCACAATTTTGAGTTTGCTGTTTCCCATGTTAAAAAGCAAGACAGAGAGTGCCCTGAGTCATCCGTGCTCCCAGCAGATACAGCAGGTGGAACAGTGTGCATTTTTCTAAGGTGCTGGAGCTACAAAAAGTGTTAGCAGCTCCCGATGCCCCAAGAAAGAGGAAAGTTGAGAGAATCCTTCATAAAAAGAGGCTCAGAACCACGGCACCTCCCTAACAGCGTCTTGTGCGCTGCTGGGACACAGCTGATGGATACCATACTTTTGAGCCTCTTTAATTATTTTAGCGGAAAGGCTTTGCAAAATTGCATTTTGTATCTGTGGGCGAGATTTTCAACGTATTGGTTCTTTTTTAAGCATCTATATCTCCCTACCCTTTACTCATTCAGTAAATACCACGATACGTTGCCCCAAAGAGGTCGCCCTGTGAACTTTGAAACTGACACTGGTGTTTATAGCAGTGTCCATATGTCATCGTTTGTTCTGATCAAACTGGGAAACAGAGGGCTTCTCAAAAAGAAAAGAGAGAATGAAAAAGCGTGAGTAAAAAATTACATTTATAAAGCAAAAATAGGCTTATTAAAAATTTCAGAAATTCTGTCCCTAATGGCTTTGAATCTCTCTGTCTTCCATTTTCTTTGCATGGACAGAGCTCCCTTTGAAGTCTTTGGAAGCTTTCTGTAAGAAAAAATATATGTACATGGGTGTGGAGCTGAAAATTGAGCTCATTGTTTTGCCCCTTTAAAATGTGTTTTTCGAAGATTTGCCTTTCATATTGCAGATGGCAGAGCGGATGTGCAATTTTACCTTGTGTAACATCTTTGCCTGAAAAGCTCCAAGTATTTGTAGACGTTTTTAATGAATAGTCCCCATGTTTGCCTGCTGAGGAAGGCAGAGGTTTGTGTAATTTACTTCCATTTTACACCTGAGGAAACTGATATTTAAGGAAAAGAGGCTCAGGATTTCAACCAGATGCAGAATTAAGGAAACAAGCCCAAACCTTGCTGCCAGGCTAATGATGCCCAGCCGGGTGATCCTGGAGGTCGAACATGACCTCCAAACACAGTGGTGTCATTAGAAAAAATTCACCGTACATATTCTCATGGGCCATTTTAGTATAAATTTTGCATTTATTATGTAGTATCGTTTGTATTTATTTTGACTGTTTTCTAGTTCACTGGCCCCTTTGTAGTTTTAGTAACTTCTGATTGTGGATCTGTTATTGAAATTGAATTTCGATAATGTTTTTGTAGTAATTCTAACTCATTCGAAGTACATAAGAGAAACCAAACCAGATGTGGAAACACTGGTATGTGTATATCAGATAAAATTATATTTTGATTACTTTTTTGTACACACAGGACAGTTAACAAACATGTATAAAACTCAAAACTATGTATTGGAGGTCTTGTGATAAACATATGAATTATGGCATAACTCAACTGAGCATGGACATCAATATCAATTTTACTGAAAAGACATTTTAATCCTAAGTAGCACTAAGTATATCCAAACCATTTGCTTAATCATTTAAGCAACTAGAAGACAACCAACTAAAATAATTTAAATCAGTAGAAGTTATGTCAATGTCTTTTGAGAAGGCTTGTTCATGAAATGTACAGTTAACTTATCTATTCTTTCATTATTTATTGAATGTCCAAAATGGTGGCAGGAATGATTCAGATAAAACAAACAAATAAAACAAAACAAAACAAATGCCCTGGAAAACAAAGATGCCATTCTCGAGCTTAGGAAGCAAACAGTAGGTGGATGGCAGCAAACAAACCAAATAAATTAACCAGGGTGACTAAGACCTTTGCGAGTGGGTCCCTCATTCACAAGACAGCCTTTTGTTTCAGCGGCTCGTAGGAAATCACAGGTAAATAATTTAAAACTTAAGCATGTGCTCGCTCATTTCTAGTCCCTCTTTCCTCATCTCAACTCCCCTCCCCCTCACCTATTTGTTATCCTCCCCCAGAATCTGTCACTCCCTGTCGCCCTCCCCCACCTCAAGTTCAGCTCTAGAATTCCCTAAAAGGGGTACCCCCACCTTACCATTCCCCTTCTCCTATCTAAGGGATGGGGCTTAAGGTTCTCATTTGAACTTGTTATGAGGCTCCTCATCAATTTTCAGGAACATTTCTTTTAGCCTTAAAAAGTCGGCTTACATACTGTGAAACGTGGCCTATTCCTTCTTGCTGGAGTGTATTTTAATCTCTACCTTTAAAATCATTCCTTTGTAGAAAAATGCTAATGAGCATCATTAGAAAAATAGAATCATAAATGTCTGAATGGACATGGAGGTAAGAGCCTGAGTCCCCACTGGTCCCTGGTACAGTATGTAGTCAAATAGCCTCCTCTGTGTGAGCTTTGAAATAATTTACTATTACAAGGCACATATAACTTCTGTCTATAAAATATGAGTCAATAGATAAGGCTTCTATTTTTACTTTACTATTAAGGAAATTAAAAACAAAAACCCAAAGCAGGATCTCCAGTGTGCTGGACATTTTTTCATAGATGTTGAGACCAAGAAACGAGGCTTGAACTGGCCCCGGAGAGCTCAGAGGGTCTTCCACGCATGGTTTGTTTTTTTTTTCCTTTACCATGAAACCATGAAAACCTGTAGTTTGAAGGAATGTAAAAGAAGGAAATATTCTGCTTTCCTTCAAAAATGACTTCCGCTTTCTAATATAGGCAAAACAAACCCTTTAGAAAGCAGCAGGAGCAGTCTTCATTTGCAGTGCCACTGAAAAACATCTCCAGGCTGGGAAGGATTTTTTTCAAGGTATTTAAAACCATCTATCCTAACAAAAGAAAAATGTGGCTTTTTTCAGGTCACTTCATCATACCTGATGATGAATATGTTTTTAATTAAAGCCTGGGCACAAAATTGGGCTTTACTGAGTCATTGTGATGCCTGATCACTCCCCTGAGACACCCACCATCAATGGTACTGATGCTAACTCTTGACACCCCAAGGCCACTTTGTGTATTCAGTGGTTAGAAAGGTGATTTCTGAGCCTGGCAGCTGTCGGTGTTAAAGCTATTGTGTGGGAAACAAAAGCCATTCTGTTCTGTTCCCCAGTCACCTTTGTATCATTGATATAGGAGCTGTTTCTTAAGTGGGATATGATTCTTTACCAGGGAATTTCATTACTGCCCATGACTTCTGGACAGCACAGGGGAATGTCTGAACATGGCTCCTATGGAAGGAATCTTGGGCTCTCACCTCTGTTAAGATGCTTGTGTTTTAATTCTGTTAATTAGACTCAAGATTGGATGCCAACATACTAACAACTATGCTTCCTGTCCTCCTTTCCCTAAACCACGAGACCCAAGCTGGCTAGCTTGTCTTTGCTGCCAGCTTGCTTGTCATGAAAATCAGAACACATACATGGTAGTACCAACATGTACCAGTATTAACTAGTTTTCTCGCAGAATTCCTCATTGACCTGTCCTGGGAAATTCTCATGGAGCAGATCAGAGTGATATTTATTTGAAGAGCAGACACTTTTCACCCAGGTGGTATCTTCATTATTGTCATTTAGAAAGGATATCAGTCTACAAGGTTTTCAGTTGCATATAAAAGAAAAAGGCTTCACACCTATACCCAGTACCATCTAGAAGGCAAAAGGCTTCTCTTCTCCAACTTTCATACAAAAGTCCTGGGCTTCACTATGATCAGGTCAAGGTAGATCACATGTCTGTCCTGGGTCAGTTGTTGAGCAAGGAGTTGTGGGATTATTTTATTTAGTTTATGTCAATCGGAGTCCTCTCTTAAAGATGGGAGTGGGCTCAGTCTCTTCCAAAATCAGTGGTGTGCTTCATTAAAGATGGAAGGGGGGGTGGAACAGATGCTAAGAGATGCCAGCAGTTTTAATTATGGAATCTAAAATCTCCAAACTTTATTTTAAATTTCTGTTAGATAATTGGCTCAAGACATTTTTCTACCTCTGTGTTTCTAGGCTAGCTAGAGCTAGAGATAAGGAACTTATCTTCTAGAGCTCACGTGTTATCTGGTAAATGGTAAAGCATGTGGCCATACCATGCCACCTTTTGCACTAGAAGCTGAGACCCCAGCTTTACATAGGACTTTACCATTAGCCCACTGGTCTCCCTACTCCTGGTATTTCAGGGTTTTAAGAAAATTGAAATTAGGTTTGCTTTACTATAATTTGAAGATCTCTGACCTAGACGATGAGTTAATGCCAGAGTAATGAGAATTTAACCAAGTAGGGTACATTGATAAGAATGTCATTCCACTGACTTCTGATCTCCATTGTTTCTGATGAGAAGTCAGCTGTAATTCTTGTTATTGTCTAGATACACAGTAAGCATCAAATAAAAATGTGTTGAATTAATGAATTAAAAATAGAAATAGAACCCAGCCAGCGTGGCTCAGGAGTTGAGCATCAACCTATGATCCTGGAGATTGCCATTCAATTCCTGGTCAGGGCTTTTAGGCATGATCCCCAGTGGGTGTTGTGCAGAGGCAGCCAATCAATGACTCTCTCATCCTTGATGTTTCTATCTCTCTCTCTCCCCCTCTCCCTTCCTTTCTCTGAAATCAATAAAGATTTTTTTAAAAATAGAAACAAAGTATCTGACACAGTTTAATGTTCTTTCAAGAATATCCCACCACCTCTTTGAAAACTTTCCTTTGTACATTTAATGCTCCCCTGCCCCAAGCTTCTGCAGGAATGTTCATCAAACAAATCATCAATCCAGGTAATTTTTAAAAACATGGACACTAAAATGAACACTAGTTACTTTCTGTGATTCTGTGAATCCTCTCTGAACAAGCTTTATCATCCAACATGTTTTTGCCATTTAATAAGTATTTATATGTCATTCTACAAATATTACTGAACACCTGCTGTGCTTAAGGTACTGTGTTAAGTAGAGTGAAGGATGCAGAATTGAATAAAAGATAATACTTGCCTTCAAGTACTCAACTATTATAATCTAATTGTAGCTCAAGTTTCAGGGAAACCTTGGACAACAGGAAAGACTTGATACCTTTCATGCAACTCTAGATTCTCTGGAAGCAACTTTTTGTCTTATTGTGGGATTATTTACCTTATTGTCTCTAATCAGAAATGTCCTCAGGTCTCCTTGAAACATCTGTCAACATTATGACAAAAATGACCTAAACCAAGAATTTTGATGTGGACCATCTTAGGTATTAGGTATATTTCCATATTCTTACATTAACATCTTAAAAATACCTCCCCATAAATTTCACCATGGCTGTGATGGGCACTATTCAGTTTGATTTGCTGATAATGTCGTGGTTAATTAGCTCCACATAATTTCTAATTTGAGAGTGTAGATTCAGCTACATTTTCCTCAAGTCCCTCTTTCTGTATTTTTTTTTCCAGCTGAGTTATGCCTTGTACCATACAAACAGAAAACTAACGCTGGAACCTAAAATAACTGTTAATGCCAGGATTGTGGTGGTTGGCGCATCCAATGTTGGAATCTCCTTCCTAGAGACATTGGTTTTTTGGTGAGTTGTTTTACTTTATTCATTTGTTTTTAAGGGGGCCTTCTCTCCCTCACCTGAGAGGGTCCCTTGAAAGAACAGACCTGGGTTTGTTTGTCACCCCACACACCTTGGAATATTCTAGACCAGGGTTTGTCAAACTGTAGCCCCCAGGTCAAATCTGACTGTCCGCCGGCTTTTGGAAATAACATTTTATTGGGACACAGACACATTTATTTATTTATGTGGTATTTGTAACTGTTTTCTTGATACAGCAGCAGATTTGAGTAGCTACAACAGAGACTATGTGACTTTTAGTGTTTAAAATATGTACACACTGACAACTTCCCAGAACAAGTTTGCCAGCCTGTATTCTGTACTAGTGTTCCCTTTATTGGCCAGATCATGACATGGAGCATCTGTTACAGATGTAGCTTTCTGGACCCGCACCAGATGCCCTGAAACAGAAACATCTGAGGAGGGCTCTGGAAACCTGCATGTTAACAGGTGCTCCATATGGTCAGGCTGGTTTGGGAACCAGTTTTGACTTTATGCATCACAAATAGGCTTGCAGAAATTGCAGACAGGCCAGGACCTTTTTCTCAACCCCTGCATTTTAGGTCTCAGGGAACAGAATTAAAACCCCCAGAAGACTGACACCTGCACTTCTCTTCAGTGCTATTTTCTATTATCCTCAAAGCACTGAACAGGTTTCTTCTCAGAGCCCATTTTCTTGATAGGTGATTCCTGAGGATTCTCAGCTTCCCCGACTAGCTCTCCATACGCTCATTGAATCTCAGCACCTCCTTCCTAGGAAGAGCCCTGGGTTATTTTCCAAGAATTTGGGTTCTGTACCTGATATTGCCACCCCTGACACAGAACCCTAGATGTATTGCTTAATGTCTCTCAGACTCGGTTTCCTCATTTATTTTTTAAAAAGTTTCATAGATGTTTTAAAAGAGCCTGACTTTGCAGATCTACAGATTGCTGAATTAAAAGAATCTCATTTTTTTTTGCCCTGGCTGGTGTTGTTCAGTGGTTAGAGCATTGGGCTGCACACTGAAGGGTATTGGGTTTGATTCTTGGTCAAGGGCCATGCCCTGGTTGTGGGTTTGCTCCCTGAGGCAACCAGTGTCTCTCTCTCTCTCATCAGTTTATTAAAGCTGGGGAGAGTGAAATAAAGGACTTATGGTAGAAGGAAGCAACAGGAGAGAGTCCAGGGGAGGGCCTACTTTTGGCTCACTAAATAGTCAGAGAAAAGGGGGCTTTGGAGATAGGCTCAGGGGTTAGCCCGGGATGAGCTGCTGCTGCCCATTGCTTCCCTGGTTGGAAGTCTCATGAGGACCCTTAGAACTTAGGACAAAAAGGACGCCTGAGAGGGAAGAAAAGCATGGGCATGCTCCCAGGAGAGAGAGAGCCAATAGGTCTTAAATCTTAATTTAGCTATATACCTAGTCATTATGTTTCATTTAAATGAGTTCATTAAGACATATACATATAATTTTCTTTTTGTGGAATCAACTTAGATTTAATAAAGATATATATAAATTTTAAATCAGTAGTTGGTTGATTAAATTCCTCAATCAGGCAGACTTTTTAAAAGCATTTTAAAGTACTCACAATTCTCTATCATCATTACAAAGATTACGTACACTAAAAATAGACTGGTATCAGTTTACGGATCTCTAATCCTTTAAGAGAGGAAATAGTTTTCTCATTATTTTCTCTAATTATTTTAAATTAGCAATCACCATAGTAACCTGCTGCATATTTTACTTTACCAGTGTAACTGCCATTTGAACTAGATTTTATAAATGATTTGAGCTGGAATGAAACTGAAGAAACACAGCTTTCACCAAATACTGCCTCTCCCCCCCACCCCCGGTGAAGATTAAATTCATATTTTGGAGGCAAGATTCAGAAAAATCACCCTCCTTAGGCTCCTACACAGTATTATCTAGCGCAGTTGGGGCATCACAGCTCCTGGAAAACCCATCTGAGGCCCAGTACAAGCAATCTCTTTTTTCAGAAGATCTGGTAATCCTGTCATCTGGTGACAAAAGAGGCACAACTCTTTGTTCTTATTCTGTTCACATGCAAAAAGATTACCTAGCTGCAATCGGCCCCTTCTTCAAAGGACACCACAGTCCTTGCATAAATTCTTTGCCCTCCTCACATCTTCCTTCCCGCAGGTGCCAAGGTGATACTGGGGAGCTGACCTGATTTACCCAAAGTCACCACTAATGACTAGGATGTGGGGAGGGAATATTGAGGGTGATGTTTTGATTTTTTTTTTTTTTTCGTGCAATATTTTGTCTGGTCCTCAGGGGCCACCATCCACAGTTATATCTGCACAGACACCCCTTCTTCTTTGGTTGTCAGGCCTGTAAGCCGCCTGGCATCTTTTGCTTGTCCTTAGGGCAAGGCCTCTCGGGCCCTCCAGTAGCAGTGTATGTGTGACAGGCATTTTCCTGCAGAGACACTGGGCTGAGTGGCAGCCCTGCCCTTAGAGCCTTCTGCTGCTTCCATCAACCCCTCCCAAGGCCATTGGCAGGCTGATGGAAGACTGGGCTGCAGGGTAATTCAGATTGGGGTGAGTCTTGAATAATGTACCCCCCACCTCCCACATATGGGTCTTGTGCATTTGTCTTCTGAGGGTGCTATGCCCAAGCAACTCCCCGGGGAGCCTTTCAGGCCCCCACTCCCCACCCTGCAGCCAGCGGAGGCTCCAGCTGCAGACGCTTCCTGGCTTTCTTTCCCCATCGTGTGCCCTGCCAGGGGGTGGCCCCTGGTGGGAACCAGAGCTGAGCAGGGGGAGGACAGCAGGTGCGGGCCAGGGGAGGAGCTGGGGAGGTCGGGGTGTGGAGGAGAACCCCTCTTCATCCAGTGGTGTGGAAGGCAGTGAACTGGAGGTGAAAGGCAGCTCTTAAGGCATTTTTCTATAAATTATCTGTGTTCCCCATCATGCCCAAGACAGTCAAGTGCTGCACCGGAACTGTGTCCAAAGTGTGGTTCCTGTAGCCCATAGGTTGTATTCTTTTGGCTGCCTGGGTCTTTGGGACTGAAAGTTCTTGGCTTGGGCAACATAAGCGTTTCATATATATTATCCTTTGCAGTACTTCTAGTCACAAGACGCCTTAAAACCCAACCACTGGAAAAAGCAGAAAGAGCTTGGCCTTGGCCTTTAGTCCCCCTGGGCTGCCAACCAGCACCATGCCCCTGACAGGTGGTCCTGGTCCTCTCACTGTGCTGGGGGAGGGTCACAGCAGGGGACCCCCATGGTTCCTGCCAGCTCGAAGGTGCTGTCACCCTAGGAACTCCACTAATTGAATCACAGTTTTAAAGGGAATTCCCTCTTCTTGGACAAACAGCCAGGTCCAGGGGTAAGCTTCTATCCCCCGAAAGCTGTTTTCAGAAAGCAAGAGGCCTCCTTCCACAAAGCTTAGAGTCACATTTTTACCAGTCACTTTGTGTGCCAACTCCAGCCCTGCGGAACTCCCCAAATGTAATATACTTTGAATATGTCAGGCTTTCCACAAAAGTACTCCAAAATCATTTTTAAAAGAAATATGGGAAAGCTATACCAAAAAGGGCAGGAACCAAGCCTCTGGATGTGTTTTTTGGGCCTTTTCCCTCCCAGCATGGTCTGTGGACCAGCGGTATCCGCATCGTCCAGGAGCCCCTTTAATAGGCAGAACCTCAGGCCCTGCCACGGACAGTGGCCCAAAGAGAGAGATTCATTCCCAGAGTCATACCAAGCAGCTCCTTCACTTTCTCTTGGGCATGAAATGGCTGAGCTAAAGCCATTACTATTTTATTCTGTTTCAGCTCGCTCGTGTCTGTGCCTCTGTGTATTATATTGTCTATTCCTAATTATGGAGCAGCTCCTTTTAATCCATTACTTTAGAGTCCTTACTAATTCAATTTTGATGTAAAGAATCTCTTGAAGAGCCTGCAATGGCACTAGAAAAATGCATCCATAAATCCTGGAATGACTTGACTGAAAGCAGCCCTGGGTGACGGTTTGACAACCCTTTGTGTAACCAGAGAAACAGACACTTCGATTCCTGGAAAGTGCTGGGGGGCCGTGAAGCCCAAGCTCACCGTGTCCTCCAGTTCTACCACCCAGACCCACCAAGCACTCTCACCAAAGGATGAAGCCTCCAGTTTTCCACCTAGATGTCCATTCCTCACCTGGTAACAAAGAATAGCCGAAATAGTAGGGCATGCTTGCAAAGCTACAACTGAGGCCGGATGACCGTAACTCCTGTTATCCGGCTGCACAGGACCACACAATATCCGGCGCAGCTGTGGGGCCTGGCAGGAGCCAGCCGGGCGCTTAATTAGGCTTTTTATCTTTATGTTTGTCTGAGGACATCTGAAACCTTCGGTGTGGCCTGTCACTAATTAGGTGACTAATTAAGTAGTTAATGCTTCCTTGCTGATCTCAGACTGAACCCCCAGTGAACAGGTTGGTGATGATAACTGTTCCATACTGATGATAACTGTTCTGCCACATGAATTGATGGACATGTGCCCTCTGATGGCCTTTTTGGTACCAGGGCAAATGCAGCATGGCAGCTAGGCATGGTACCTGGGGAGCAGGCAGAGATCAACAGGGCTGGTCCAGTCTCACCATATTGTATGGGGGCGTCACGATGGGACCTGTCAGGGGCTGACACAGAAGCTGTCTTGTGGCTGGGGTGGGGGTGGGAAGGTGGGGACACTTATGTCAGGCTCAGAGGCCCGGCCTCCCCAGGCAGAAGGACCTGACATTCTGCCACTAGAAAATAATGACCTGGAACTCTCCCCAGGGTGGCCGATCACAATCGGGCTTCCTAATCTGATTCCAGTATTTCGGTGTAGTTGATGTTAGTCCATTCCTGCTCAGTTCAGAATAATGGCTCAATGTATATAAACACATGCTCAAGGTATAAATATATATATCTTTACTACATATATATGTGTGGGCATGTGTATGTGTGTGTGTGTATATATATATATAACATCATTAATCATTTCACTAAATCATAAAGCAAAGCCCAGTTTCATTTTGTTCTGTTTCACCAGGACTCCCAAGCTTTATTCTTATTTGTTCAATGGGCATTTCAAACATTACACTTATGTTCATTTTCTTTCAGTGAAGATTTATGTTTTATTTTTATGTAGAGATGCATAAGCCTTTCATCTGAGATCCTGAATCCCCAGATACCCACCCCCACCCCCCCGCCTCCTGTTCCTTATCCTGGACCACTCCTCTCACCTGTTTGGTCCCTAGAGTATCCACAGAGCACCGAGATCACTGCAGGCAGATTCTTGTAGTTACTGTTGGGTCCAGTGTTGATTCTAGATCCTTTGTCCCAGAACACAAGCCCGTACTCAGGCAGGCAGAAAAGACTTGCTCCTTGGCCCCTCTCTCCAGGCGCCTCCTGGTTCCTGCTGGGGTTCCCATGAGCAGAGGAGCCATGCAAGATGACCCACGAGCGAACAGAGAAGTAAGGTCAGGGGGAGAGCTTTCTGCCTCTTCCTTGCCCCGTGAACACTCCATCCCCTTCTAGAAGTGCTCAGAATCCTTGACCCCACACTCTTTGGTCTCCACTTGGAGGCCAGAGTGTGCTATTACCAACAGCTGCATGGCCATGGATGAAACTGCTGCGCTATTTATACTAAGAACAAAAATGAAATAGCCAAGGACCTTATCAAAAAAATCTTTGTGATCTAAATAGAAAAAAATATTGCTGAAGAAAGTTTAAAAATTTTCAGGGACAAACTGATAGATTCTCTTAATATATTATACTTATAATAAATATTTTATTTCTTCTTCCTTATATTTTCTTCTAATATTGGAAATTCACATAACTCCCCAACTTTTAATTCCCAGTTTATCATTAATTTTGTGACATTATATGTTATCATAAAGCTCCAATTAAATCTGAGTTATTCTTTGACTAGTATAACATACAGTTAGATTAAATATCTATCTTGAGCTAGGATTTAATGTTACTTGGCAAATACTTTTGTCATTGTTTTGAACAATTAAGAAAGCAGAGATTTTAGTAAATTAAATTGGAACATTTAGATTAATATGGATAATTATTCTTTCTCTACATTACTTATTTGTTCAAATGAAAGCAATTAATGATGAATCTCTTGCTTTGGTTGCCCTTGCTATGTCAAAAAATCAGCAAAAACAAAAAATAAGCATTCACCTGGAAGGCTGACAGGTTTCTAAGGGTAAGCGACATGAAAAGTTTACGTTTCTTTCATCATGTTCACAATAAATTGGCAATGTGACCCTCTTTATTTGAAGGATGGGGATGTTTAGACCTCATTTTGTAGCTGTCCTCCCAAAGCATGGAATGAAACACAATACCTTTTACTTATTTCCCTGGATACTCTAATCCCTCCCTGCTTTACAAGTATCTCTGAGCTGTTCCTCCCTTTGTATCCACAGCAACGTGAAATCCCCACTGGAATTATCTGCTGTGAAAATGCAGGTGCACTTGTTTAATGTTTCATTGGTTTGAGCACTTAACTTGAACTTTCCTTCCCCCCAACATGGTGACCTTTGATTTCAGAGCAGAGGGCTCACAATGCTGTTGGATATTGTTTATATACATTAAGCCATCACCATTAGATCTGAGAGTTGCACTTTCTCCATGGTTGGGCTACTCCTGCTATTTTGTCTAATGCATTCCCAAGCCCAAGACATGCCCTGGGACCTGCTATTCTGTTTGCAGGAACTTTTAAAATATTCATAGGTAATCAAATTAAAAGTCTTAAACATTTGATGTCCATATTTCATCCTCAGAGAGCTAAAATCTATTAGAATTCTGCATTATAAACTTCATGATTTTGGGCCAATACTCTTAGATAGTTATAATGTAAGAAATTAAATATTTGAATGTTTCTAACTCAGATTAAAAATTAAATAAAAAATATGAAGTTGGAGGAAATGGAAATGCTGGTGATAATCTCATATAAAAGCATGGAAAAGGCAGGGAACTTGAATGAATGGCAAGAAGGAAGGGGAGGTTAGGTTAGGCCCTGTGCATAGGGCCTATCTACCATGCTCATGAATTTGTATTTAACGGGCCCAACTGCCACCATTTCCTCCATCCCTTGCTATTTATGGTCCCCATTAGTAATGGCATCCCACTGTTGCTAGGCCCTGGGTGACTCCCCATCCCATACTGGTTCTCAGAACCATACACATGCCTTCATTTTGTCAAATTCTTGTGGAGTGGTCTCTGGCTGGACTCTGACTGATACCAGGATCTTCCTTCATCCCCACCCACTCTTTTTTCATGAGTCAACATGAGTGGAGACTTCTAGTAGCCTTCCAGCATTCATTCTGCACTTTGTCCTTGGTAACAGAACCCTGGGCAATGTGGTTCTTGGAAAAATCCAGTGTTTCTCTTTGAAAAACCACATTTGCTGCTACATATGGCCATTCACTGAGTTTTGGCAATGCAAACAGAAATGTCATGCGAAATTTTAAGGAAACCTCCTTAATGGGCAGTCCTTCCTACCCTTTCCTCTTCCTTCTGCCTATAGTGCGGATGTAGGGTGTGATGGCTGGAGCTCTAGGAGCCACCTTGGAGGTGAGGAGCCCTTGAGAATGGAAGCCACCTTAGAGAAGCAGGGCCATAGCCTCTGTTGACTTAACGGCTCCCCCTTAACAGCACTAGACTGGTTGCTTCCAGGTTTCTTAAGTACAGTTGTAAGAAAAATTTGCTGGTGGAGATATAGGGAGAGGTGGGAGCGGAACATGAAGAGGAGACAGGGTTAATGGGGAGACACCTGTCTTCTGAATCAGGGGAATGGAAGAGTACGTTGTAGAAGGCAATCCCTGGAGGTGGCGAGAAGGGAAACAGAGGGAGGGGGTTGCCTAGTGGCTGGTCTCTGTGTTTCTGTTGTTGTTGCTTTTTTATGATGTGGGAGATGTCCTCATTTGAGAATGTAGAAGGGGAATAGTAGGGAGGGCAAGAAAGGTTAAAGTGGTGACCGTACAAAACGAATTTGGCTAAGGCTAAAGAAAGGGAATGGAAAGCTGTTTCCTTTTTTTTTTTTTTTTAAATCCTCACCCTAGGACATGCTTAGAGAGAGGAAGGGAGAGAGAGGGAAACATCGATTGGTTGCCTTCAGTACGCACCCCGACCAGGGATCGCACCTGCAACCCAGGTATGTACCCTGACCGGGAACCAAACCGGGAACCTTTTGGATGACACTCAACCAACTGAGCTGGTCTGGTCGGGCGAAAGCTGGTTCCTTTAGAGGTAAGAATCCAGAAAGTACTCCCTCCCCTCAAATCTTTTGGAGAAATCTCTAATTGCATAATAGCATAATTCAGGACACTACAGTGTGGTAATTTGGCAATCTACAAGCTTTTTACCCATGTGATTAGATCATTTCAAGTTATTCAGTGCCGGAGGGATTCGTTTTTGTAGTAAAAGATGTAGCTGGATAATTACTCAGCCTTTTATTCACATAGAGCTTTAAGAAGGGCCTGTATATAAACCTGTTTTATTAGTACAACATAAACCACATTTCCATCCCATAGGCACCAGAGCCAAAATAAATTTTAACTGCATTTGAGTATAAACATGCATTATTACTTGCATGTTCCACGAAATGGCAATAAATCAAAGGCCTGTCATCAGCATTCATTTGCAAAGTGGCAGCCATGAGTAGCTGGGGTTAATTGTGACCTTTGTGTTATTTGAACATATTCAAAATTTTTATTATTATTAGAGGATAAGATGTGCTTGGTTTTCTTTGTATCAAATAAGAATATTTATTCTTAAATGACACACATCCTTAGAGACTTTAGAGCAAAACCTTTCATAATATTTAGCTATTTTTAAATGTCAGGTGCAGTGGAGTTTATTACATTGCTGGTCCGTGCCACCACCAGAAGCCTCCTGCGTTTAGTGGTACTTAACAGATTGTCAGGAAATTGATAGCATTCCCACATTTGGAAATTTTCCAGTTCCGTGGGAAAGGAGGGCAGGTGTTTGCCTCGGATTTGGTGAAGGGTTTTGTTTTTTTGCATTTGGTTGGTTTAAGGGGAGCTGTGAACTAAGAAGAGGTCTTAGGAAAGAAATACCCTTCTCTTCATCCTGAAGCCTACAAAAAGATCGGCTCACCCAGAAAATGTTGCTGACTCTAGCTGGAGGGCACATTTGCAGCGGGAATGTTTTCACTGCTGACGGGGTGAGCCTTAAGCACGGAAGTTCTTCGGAAGGCGCCACTCGCCTGCGCCGGGCATGCCACCCAAGCGCACCCACAGGACTGCCGAGGGGACAGCAGGGCTGCGCGGAGCGGGCGGGACTGGGAGCCGGGAGCTGGGCCGTGGCTTCCATTTCTTGTGCTGCTACCTAGGAGCTTCGTGACCGCGAATGTATTACCCAGCATTATCCGCCTTGATTTTCTTCTTTATGAAATACAGACAATAAAATCCTGACCCCCGCCCCTCCCGAGCACAGATTGTCTTGAAGATGAATCTCTGTGATAATCCTATGAACATGCCTCAGGCCCTGGAGAGCCTAATGCAAGTATGAGGCGGTGTTGCTCTTGAAAAGAATGCTCTAGAATTTCCTTTGATATTCTGGTTTGAGATATGGTTGTGGCAAAAGTAGGTTTACAGTTGTTCACATGGTAAATAATAGAACAATTAATAATCATACAGGGATAAACTGCTTCAAGGACTCACAACTGTAAATCTACTTTTGCTCCACCCTGTATACATGTATATAACTATATATATATAACTGTGTGTGTGTGTGTGTATGAGAGTAATAAGGTTAATGCTGACCAATGGGAATTAGCTCTTTGGATCCCTCTCAACAATTTAGGACCTATAGGGCAGAGGAGGCCGAGGTTAGGCAGAGATTAGATGAGAAGAAGCTGGAGCAGACGGCCTGGTTCCCACGCTGCCTGCAGACTTTCCACTGCATGGTCTTGGACAAACCACTTTGCCTCAGTTCTGCAGAATGAAATAGGGATGGTGATACCACTGACCGCATTGTGCTGCTTTGAGGACTGGGTGAGGGACATGAAAAGCATGTGATTGTAGGCACAGAGTTCAAGCTGTGGTGGTTACCACTCCAAGCCATTTCTTAGTCTGCAACCCAAGCCTTGCACTAATTCATACTAAATTTACCTCCTTCCCAATTTTGGATTTTATTTTGTATTACTCCGAGAAGCAAGTTTTTAACAATTAAATGGCGTCCATCACTACAATGCTGCAGCTTCTTGAAGTTCCTATAACGAGCCCTCAAGAGCCATCTCCCTTCTTTCACTTCAGTGGTAGGTTCTGTTTGAAGATTTGTGCAAAAAAAGTTGCTGGGTCCAAAGAAAAATTCAACCACTCGATGACACATAAATAAAGTTAAGTTGAATTACAGCGACACTTGAACAGGACAGGTGTGAGCTGTTGCAAATCCACTTACATGTGGATTTTTTTCAATAAACACTGTAAAGGTATTTCTCTCCCTTGATCTTCTTAATATTTTCTTTTCACAGCTTACTTTATTGTAAGAATACAGTACATAATACATATAACAGACAAAATGTGTGTTAATCCACTGTTTATGGTATCGGTAGTTGGCTGTTAGTAGTTAAGTTTTGGCGGAGTCAGAGTTATATATGGGTTTTTTACTTCTTGAGGAGTTGGCATCCTAACCCCCGCATTGTTCAAGGGGGTTAAACTGTGTGATGAACTCCCACCGAATCGTGCTTTACCTCTTTTCTGTTTTTTTTTTCTTTCTCCTTAGCTCTCACCTGAAGTTCAGTAACCTCACGCTAATTTCAACGCACGGACTCCCTGGGAAAAAACTTCTGGGCACCGAGCAAAGGAAGTTTTTAGCAACGGAGTAAGAGTTCTGTTTGCTTTTTCATTCTGAGGCCTGAATGTGCTAATTTGCATGCTGTCATTTCTGTGCTAAGTAGATTTCAGATGGGAAAGAGAAAGTGGCGGGCTTTTCCCCTGGAGCACAGATGTCACTTAGGAGACATGAGTACGCGCCTGTTGGCGAGCGGATGGCAGGGCTGGAACGGCCTAGCCCCTTCCAAAGGGCCCAGTCAGCCCGTCTGCGTTTGGGTTCAGAGCCGCACTACAGGGCAGGGGAGTGGGGCGACTGTATTTGTATCAGACCAGGCAGGTTCCCCAAGGTTCAGAGTTGGGGTTCAGGCAAAGGTCCGGCACCTCGCTGGGATGCGGGCCTCACTGCCCCCCACCCCCCGCCATTCATAATCGGGCTGACCGGGCAAGACCTTCAGTGCCAGTCAGGCAAGCTTCGCTGCCTGTATCCCAGTAGAATCCCATGTCATTGTCACACAGCTTCCATTAACTTTAATTGCCTGTAGCAAGACGTGGGTCCGAGAATTATTTGGCTCCCCGCCTGTAGGAAGAATGTTCACATTTTTTTGATGAAGGAGGAAGGAAATCGTTCCCTCTCAGGGTGTTCATTTTAGAGTCCAGGATGAAGCCATCCTCTCTCTGTGCAAAAGACAAACTTTCCCTTCAGGCAGAGAAGCAAACAGTGAGAAAACCTGCAGGTCTCTTGCTAGCAGAACCTGGCTCATTTGACCTAATACATTTATGAGACCATGAGCTTTTTATTTTATTTTTTAAGGACATCATTAGGATATGGTTAATAAGAAAAGAAAGGAAAAAGCATGGGTTTTGAGCCAGGTGGGTTGGGATTCAGGTCCTCCCCCTACCAGAAACGGGGTTTCATTCCCTGAATTCGGGTTTTTTTGATGTGAAAAGTGTCTGGTAAGCCAACCTTGGCTAGAGTTTTTTTGTCAAAATCAGTATAACAGTAAGTTCTGACAAGAACTAGACCAACACAGGAGCATGCCCTTCCCTCGTTGCCCTCTTTCTGAATTACGTGATTCCCTGGAAGTGTTGGGGTTATTGATACACGTCTCACGGGGAATCTGATTCAGTCAGCTGGCTGAAAGTTTCCGTCAGCCCATGTCGCGTGTGCTGTGGGGAGGAGCAGCTAGTGATGGCTTTCTGCTGGCCTGATGCTGTGTGGGACCTGTGTGTGGCTAGGCGGGGAGTCCCCTGGTGTCCCTGCTTCTCTGCTTGCCTCTCCGAATCCTCAACAGTAGCCAGGACGCCAGCTCCCGAACTGCCCAAGACCCTGGCTACTAACCACATGTGGCTTTTTAAATTTAAATTGATTGGAGTTGAGTGAGATTTACAATTCAGCTTCTCAATTACAGATTCCATATTTCAAGTGCTCCAATAGCCACACATGGCTAAGTAGCTGCCATGTCAGACAGCACAGCTACGGAACATTTCCCTCATCACAGAAAGTTCTAGAATGCCGCAGCCTAAAATCTGTCCCGGTCCACTTGTTTCTCTGACCTCATCTTTAATCATTTCTGCCCTTGTTCTTTCCACTCTAACCATACCAGCCTCCTGAATATTCCTGAAACAGGCGGGTCCCCACTTTGGGGGCTTTGCTTTTCTCTCTCCAAGTCTTTGCTTGAATGTCACCTTTTCAACTAAACGACACAGCCAGCTGCCCCTGGATGGGCAACTGCGTGTTATCATCATTCTAGAAGCTACAGACTGAGACACAAAGAGGATGGTGCCCTTCAAATGGCCCTCGCATCCCAATAAAGGAAACTACCTCTGGCCTTGGAGTTTAAAAATAACAAGTGCCTTGACATTCATAAATCTAACAAGTCAGACTCCTCATTTTAAATGCGGATTCTGAGCTTTGCCTTACCCGGCGTTTTGATTTAGAATTGTCGTTACTAGTTACCATATTTTTAATAGCCAGTTCTTGTCTCGTGCTCCGGCCCTGTCCGGCGCATGGGGCAGGGGCTAATGACAGCAGGGGACGCAGTGGGAGGCAGGAGGAAGAGGGGCAGGGACAGCCACTAACTGGCCAGTGGGCCCTGAGTAACTGACAGGTGACTGTGATGCCCCTTCTGAGAGAGTCGTGATGAATCCTTTGTGAAAACCCGAGGTTCTTTCCAGTCCGAAGGGCTCTGATTCCATGAAGAGCGGGTCTCCGCCGCACTTACATTTGCTCCCCTGGGGTTTGCATCTAATTTTGCATCTGGACCTTTGGGCTCAGTCTTGTGACACCAGATGCGGGGCCCCTGCAGCTTTGAACAAGTGGGCCACTTGTCACAACGTCTCCTTCCCAAAACTTCCCCATCCTGCCTTTCTGCGTTTTCACTGATCGCTGGTCTCCAGAACGTTCTGTGAAGACCACCTTTCATGTTATTCTCAAGCTGGGGTCAAGTTCACTTGAGAAACACTACATTTCATTCATGTTCCTTCTCTGGTGCCCTCTCTCTCTTCCAGAGAACCCGAACGGAGGTATTTCTCTTGTCCTCAAGCCCTGAGACGGTCCCTGCCGTGTTGGATACAAGGCTCACTAACTCCCCTTAGGAAATAATCTGGGGGAAATCACTTATAGTTTCCAATGTCTAGCCTCACCTACCTGATGAGTAAATTAAGGAAGGTGCAGAATGGATAGTGATGGCCGTCACCTGCACAGGGGCAGTTTAGCCTGAGAAAAGCCATGTAACGCACTGTAAAAGCAGCACCCCCACATTCTCCAGTGCTTCCTGAGGTCCCTAAAAATCATTTCCCAAGTGCCTGTTCCCACTGGACAGAGCTCCGGGTTTTAACTCTGAAATACGCACTCTGACATCATCGCATTACTGTCCCGCGGTCCTTAAAAGTCGCATTGTCCCAGCTTCCCCAGGTTCCCCCTGAGAACGTTAGCTTTGCGCAGATGCCCCTGAGACTGACCCCTGTGCACTGACTACATTTAATGTCCCCTCGTCTCGGGCGGCTGGCGGGGCTGCTGCTGTTACGAAGAGGCCGTGATGCGAATAAGAACAATCCTTTGCGGGCCTCTCGCAAATGTGCAAAATCAGTGAAGTTTCCTGCTTCCCTGTAAAGCTACCAAAATGGTTTTTTTAAAAAAAGAGAATTTCATCTCACTCCCTATTATCTTCCTGTGACAGGCCAGCCCCCGATTTTCGTTTCTTGTTAAGAAGAAATTTTCTTGTTTTTAAGTGTTGTTTCGTGGAGAGACACAAAGCCCAGCTCGCTCTTCTCTTTCACGGGGCCTGCGGCGGGGTCTAATGTGCGTCTATTACGAGGATTCTTTTTGTGTGTGGAGAGCAGGCTCCTGAGTGGATCAAAAAGAAAAGCTGTTCTTCCATTATCACTCTTGTCCTGTTTGCCTCCGAGGAGAGTAAACAGGATTATGTATCATTAATATTATTTAGAATGCCACCCTTCACATCTGCATCTCACTTGACAAAACAGCATCTCTGACATGCTCACACCCGTCCCTTACGATGACCGAGGCACGCGGGGAGGAAAAGCATCCCGTGTTGGGAGGTGAGGAAACTGAAGCACTGAAAGGGGGTGCAGAGTCCCGGGGTCCAGTCTCGTTGGGGACACAGACCTGGGCACAGTGAAGCCCAGATTTAGATGAAACCCTCAGTATTCTGCCACCCTCCACTCTTGTTATGGTGTCAGGACAGGATCACTGAGAGCGTCCTGTACCGGAGGCTGCACCTTTCGGAAAGTTCTGGAAACAACCCTCACAAAACTCTTTTAAAAAGCCCAACGCCAACAAGAAAGCCACTTTTCTCACATGATAGTGGGACACCCAAACTCAAGTGGAACCCAGACAAGAAAACCCATCCACCCTGGACGTGCTGCTCGCAGAAGTACCGGTTCCCCATAAATCACCCTTGCCCTGCAGCGTGGGCCCCAAAGTCTCCGGGGGCTGGACTTGCTTCAAACAGAATTCCCTACTTGACATCCTCTCTAAGGAAAACGTGTTTCGTTGTTTGGGCCCAAACCCATGCACCCGTTCTAAGAATGGGGAATGTATTGGAAAGCACTAGCAAACGGGAGGGGCTCTGAATCAGACCCTGACCCCGCCTTTGGGAGTCCCCGGCAAGGTCACATCCTCCCTCCCCATTCCCTTTGGGCCCTTGTCAGCAGGACAAGTCAACAGCTAAAGTAAACATGCTCACCATGAAACAGAAGCAGGATATATATATATATTAATGATTTCACACACACACACACACACTCACTCAGTCTCTCTCTCTCTTTCTCTCTCTCTCCCTCCCTGTTGCGGACAGGCCAGCGCCAGGCAGAACAACTTAGCTTTAATGGGAAGATGTCAATTTGTGACTGTCTCATAGCGAAAGATCTCCCAGAATGTAGCCTCTGTCCTGGTAAACTCCGGGCAAGAGCACAGCCTCAGCCCGCGGGGGGACTCGACCCAGCTCGCCAGATGTCTAACTAATGCCCGCCGTCAGCTGCTCAAATGTCACTGATGGAGCTTCTCCCTCCGCAGCCACAGTTTCAGTGATAAAGACCACGAACTGATGTCCCTGTGCTCCTGGGTCAACGTGGTGGCTGGGAGAATGACTGCCATAGACCGAGCGGCCAAGCACGTCGTGGTCTCGCATAAAGACACGGTGCCCTATGACCACCTGATCCTCTGCACCGGTCAACAGTACCAGGTGAGGCCCCCCCGCCGAGAGTGCCCTGTGAGCTCACGCCGTGGCCAGAGCTGCGCCCCAAACCCTCACGGCAGCCCATCCCAAGCACAGCCTTGTGCTCGAGGGTGAAAGTCACAGCGGGCCAGAGAAGTGTCATTCTTTGCGCGGTTGTCCGAAAGAGTGACCCTTGCTGCCCCCAAGAGCAGAATCCAGCCGCAGTCCCCCGTGCAGCGGTGGGAAGTCAGCTCCCGCCCAAGAGGCTAAGGTTCGGCCGTGGGGATGGGCTCACGCAGAACATGTCAAACACGCGCGCCTTCTGTCAACCCTTATTTTATTTTGTGTCTCAGTTGTAAAGCTAGGAAATGTGGCTGATTGATCACCCAGTGACCGCGCTGTCCGTTTTGATTACATTCTCAAACCGCATTTGAGGAAAGCGTTGCCGGATACAGCTGCAGCCCCTTAATGTCTCAGGGAAGCGAATTTTAATATTCTCACTTTGCAACACACTTTCGCACTTCGTGGGGCCCACAAAACAGGGCAGCTCTTTCATCGAAAGAGATTAACTTCGTAACTCAAAGATGGGGTCTTTTAATTAGGTTTCTCCCAGAAACCTGGATAGGCCTCCCTCTGGCGGGTTTGCTCCTGAGGAGTATGGAGTAATCCATCCCCACCCCAGGCACTGCCGTATTTATGTCTCAGTTGGGCCATCTTGTAAATGGTCCTGAATTCGTCGGGGGAGGGGTGTGTGCAGATTTTCGTCTCATAGCCCAGCCAGGAGGAGGCGGCACGTGGTGGGGGCAGAACAGCTGAGCAGCTCGGAGCATCACTTACCTGCAGGTCTGAGCCCTGGCTGCGCGTTGAGATCACCTGGGGCACTTTTGAAACACACCCACACCTCACCCCTCCCGTAGAAGCTCCGTTTTCATTATTCTGGAGTGGGCACTCAGCCATCAGGATTTTTTTAAAGCTCCCACATGATTCTGAGCCAAGGCGAAAAACCACTGACTTGAACTTTCTCGACCTAGAATCTCTCGTCTGTACGTTAGAGCAGCACTTCTCAAGCTGTCACATGGACGTGCCTCCTCGTATAGGTCATTGAAACGTAGATTCTGAGCAGGAGGCGGGCGGGGCCGCTGAGATAACTGCAGTTCTCACAAGCGTCCAGGTGAGGCTGGTGACGACCTTGCTCTGAGTACCAAGCCTTGGGGTAGCCTCTGAGTTGTTTCTTTTTGCTTTTCTGTTTTCTTTTTACTAGTTAAGGGATAAAAATAAACTCAAGGAATATCTTACTTTGATACTTACGTATTCCTCCTTTTAAAGCATTATACCAGAAGAAAACACCATGCACCCCTTTAGCTTGCCCCCCTCCACCTGCCCCGCCGAGCTCCAGCTGCTGCCTGCAAATCGCGGACTTTGGAAAACATGAGTGCAAGACTCGGGCATCTGCCCATGTGTGTCCAGCTGCCCCTGCAGCTTTAGTCTGTGGCACATTAAGCTCTTGCCCTTTTTACAACAGGAAAAATGAAATGAAGAAGTGATAAAGGGAGTTCCAATCTAATTTTTCCAGTAGGACATAAAAATTAAAGGTACATAGAGTGATTCCAAAAAAAAAAGCAGCTGAATTCACTGGGGGGGAGGCGTCTAGTTCTTATTTCTTTCCCTATTTCTTTCTCCAACTTTCTCATGGTTTTTGCCCCAATTTCATAATTTACAAAAACAAAACCCACAACAAATTAAAGTGATGAAAATAAAGCAGAAACCCAAAACAAGAAGATAACCTGTTATAAAATGTAATTACAAGCCTTAACCGCTAATCAGACCTGTAAATGGCATGTATCATTCCAAAATATTATGCAGTACTTTTGCTATCCAAATGAGTATCACTTAATCTTTTTATCAGATAATCCATGCACAGGATAAAACATTAAGTTGTACTGCAGGGTTGCTTGTGAGGAAGGCTGTCCTCTACTTCCAAGCCAGGGGCAACCACTTTGAGGCATTTCTATTGTTAGTTCTTCAATATTTTTACCCCTGAATTCCAAATAATGCATTTATAGAAGGTTTTTCCTTGATCTGTCAACTCCTGACATTATCTCTGACCTTTCCATTTTGGAAGATGAAGATTTATCTAGTTCACGTTCTGTACCCTCTGGCTCCCTTCCCCACCTTGCCTATCGATTGGATTCCTTTTATTGGTGAGCACGTGCTGGTCCTGGAAACCACCCTGAAACAGCTCACAGCCGAGGTCGCTGAGCCCCGCTCCATGGCTCAAGGAGGATCGTGCAGGGAGGGAGAAATGCCTGCCCCACGCCTGGATCTGGGTTATCTCAAAAAGAAGAAGAATAAAAATCTGTCAACTCAAAGTCAAATGAGTCTGGTATTGGCTATGAGAAGACTGTAGTAAGGACTCTCAAAGGGGTGATACTCGCTAGAAGCCAGCAGGCAGGGCAAGAACATCCAACTAGGCGAGAGCTCGCCAGGATGTTAGGCATTGGTGAGCTCGATGTGGGTCAGCGACATGATGTGGTCTCCGCGGAGAGAGGCTAATTACATCTTCGAAGGGGTAGATAAGAGCATGGGACCCAGAATGGTGCAGCGCCAGGCGAGAGCCTGCTGCAGGCCTCCTCCTCTTGACCCTGGGCAGGCCTCTATGATGACTTCCATGAATATAATATTCATATATTCCATGAATATAATATGGTGGAAGAGACAGCAGTAGAATTCCAAGATGAGATTAGAAAAGAACACAGAGCTCTCTGGACTGGTTTTCTCTCTCAGGACACTTGCCCTGGTAACCCAGCCACCATGTTGTGAGGAAGCCCAGACCACATGGAGAGGCCACGTGTGGATGTGCCAGCCAGCAACCCCAGCTCAGAGCCCAGCCCACAGCCAATATCAACTGCTAGACATATAATGACAGTATTGTGTCCTTTTTGAATACCCAGCATGTTTTCTGGGGGAAAGAAAAGGGAATGAGATAGTTTATCTCAAATGATTCCAGCCCCTAGCCATCAAGCGCCCCCAGCCTTCAAGTCTTCCCACGGAGTCCTCTGACGCTGTTCAACAGAGACAAACAGTCCCCCACCCCGCCTTGTCTGAATGACTGATCTTCAGAATCTGTGAACCTGTTTCTCACTATTGACTTTTTGAATAATTTGTTACACGGCATCATATAATCAGAGCAACTCCTTCTGAGAGTTATCTCTAAGTGGGGATCTGCTTGTTTATTTGTTTCAATTAAAACAATTGTATCTGGGGACAGGAAAAGACATGCCTATACTAGACATTGCTATGTTGATATTTGTTGATTTAGTACTCTGTCAGCACTTCACCTGCTACCACTGAAATAAGCATTTCTCTGTAACATACCTCAGGTCCCATGCCCTACAGGGGCTGATATTAGTCAACACCTGACAAACAGAGAGATCCCAAGCAGCAGTAGGCGTCAGCGGTACACGGGTAACGTTCCTTGCAATCATTTTGCTCTCAACGATGAAGAAGACTGCTTGGAGGCCCTGGCTTGGATAAGAAACAACTCCATCATCACGGAAGGTAAGGATGTGGGTAACTGCACATCTTTTCAGAATAGTGTTGTTGTTCTTTCAATAATGAATCTCATCCTTCATCTAGTTCCAGTATATAATTAGTGTCTAATTAATTCCAACCAAATCATTCATCTGTCATGCTTTGTTTTCCAGATTAATTTACAACCTGTTGTCATTTTTGGATACCCAGCATGTTTGCTGGGGGAGAGAAAAAGGCTTGAGATAGTTTAATTATCTATAATTATTTTATTATACAAAATGAATATCCAAAGAGCAAAGCATGGCTAAAATAATTAACTAATTAAAGAATAATTTAATAAGCAAACATGTTTAGCAATTATATGGAAAATGTGTCTCCTTTTGTGAAGCTGAAAAGACCTAGGAAGAAAAAGGGTCTTCATCGGAGGGCTCTTTTCTTCTCACAAGCCATTGTCCTCTTTCTTGGTGTTGCTGCACAGTCCTCCCCACAAACAAACCTACTCAAGTAGCACCCACTTTTTGAATCAAAATGAGAGCATATAACATTTGTACAAATGCCTCTGCCACTCAGAAGTGTTTATTCAAGCTTCATCCTCTCTATTGCTTGGATTAAATTAAAATTCTTTGACTAATAAAACAACCAGAAGAGGGCCTGGTTACCCATTTGTTCTTTTTTGAAACCTAGCAGTCAAGTTCTGGAGAAGACAATGCAGCCCCTTTATTTTACCTAAAGTGCCAGGAGGGTCAACAGCTTGGTCAGGTTATACAACCACCCATGGGGAGCTGAGATTCTAACCCAGATCTTGGATTCAGTTCAGGGATGTAAAAATTACTAAATGCCCAGAATGTGGGGATCAATATGTAGAATTAAATATATAAATTTACTTAATGTATGTATTTAAATATAATGTAATTATATTAGTTAATATAATTACTACATTACAATTAAATATAATTCTGATTTTTGGTGGAAGGTTTAGGTATTAGTTGAATTTTGTCAAGTTACTGCATTTACTACATTAAAGAATTACTAATTTTTTACATTAAAAATAAAAAATAAGTATCAAATGAGATTCAATACATTGCTGAATTCAATGTGCTAATAATACTTTATAGGCTTTTTGCACCTAAATTCATAATTGAGATTGGCATGTATTTCTCTTTTATGCTTTACTTGTCAAGTTTTTGGAATCAAGTGTATACTAGTCCCACAAAGTATTTTTCGGGAAGTTTTTCATATTTTTCTGGGATCTGAAATATTTTGTGTAAGCTAAAAGTTGAACAGACATCACGCATAAAACCACATGGGTCTGGAGCCTTTGGGAAGAGTTAGAATATATAGATATATACTGGGGACCAGGTTTAAAACTTGTCAAAGTATTTTCATATTTGCATCAGAACGTGGTATTATTTACCGTTTTGCATCTGTGTGTGTTTAAACCTGTTTCAACACTTTAGTCACTCTTTAATCACCACCCCATGACCTATATAGACCTAGGGAATTCTCTAACCTGGAGGTCAGCAGACCTTCATTATAAGGGCCAGACTGTAAATATTTTAGACCTTGCAGGCCATATAGCCTCTGTCCCAATGACTCAAGTCTGTCATTATAGCAAGACAGCATAGACAATATGTCAACCAACGGGCATGGCTGTGTTCCAATAAAACTTTATTTGCAAAAATAGGTGATGAGCCATAGTTTGCGGAAGTCTGCTTTTATCTACAAAATTTGTGATAAAGCATTACCATTTCATCAAGTCCAGATGTCAAAATGTACCTTAAACTCCTTGAAAACACAAAATCATGTCTTAGGACTGTGCCTAATCCTATTGTAATGCCAGGTTTTAACTTCAAACTGTTTGGCTGCTTGGCATATTAGGACTAAGGAATATTTTAACAGGAAAAGGGGCTTTGAAATTGGCAATGCAAGTTTTAGAGGTTGACTCTATATGGCAGAGAATTTAGAAATCCCGAAGAAAGAAGCCCTGAGCTCTCCTATGGATGCCTTCTTTTTTGTACTCTTGGTTCTCAGATGGGCAAAGATCATCAGTGCTGTTGTGTTGACTTGGCTAATTGTCACAGATGGTGATACTCTGGTGCCCACTTAAAGGGAAATGCTTTTGTAAGATTTAAGTATGTCTCCAATCAGCCACTGCATAAAACCCCTCTGGGTGCCTGCTTTTGTCCGCCAGACAGCCCAGATAAGAATGATGTAAACAGTAGGTTTTTCTGTCTTAAATGCAGGCTATTTTTCCCAGGTCTGGCGTTTTATGACATTCCCAAAGCACCTCCCAGGTAGGTGGTCTTAATGCTTAGATGCTGGCCCCAGGATCTGGGAGGCATCTGAGATATCTGACCTGACCAAGTTAATTCAACTCTGTTTAGCAATGGCCGTTTTCAAAGCACTTCTCATGTAAGAAAAGTTAGGAAGGAAAATGGTAACCTCCTGCCTTAAGGGAGCTCTTTCTCTGTGTAGCTTTTCCATAATTAGAGTCATATTCTGACTTGAATTTAATTAGTCCCATTCTGGATAATATCTTCCTCATATGGGTTGTTGTGAGATAAATAAGATAAATAAGATGTAACATGTCCAACTCAGAACAGTGTCTCATACACAGTGAGAGCTCAATAATATAGGCTGTTATGAGCATTACTATTACCACTACTGCATGTGGTGGAGTTGTTGCTACACACTGAAGTTTTCCCAGAGTGAAAGTCTCAGCTCCTGCTGTCCCATGATAGCACAGCCTAGGACAAGTCACTACACAAAAGATGGGGATCCGTGCACACCAGGTGCCTGTCCGGCTATGGAGAGGCACCTGCCCTTAATGAGAGCCCTGAAAACTGTGAAGTTTGGAGAAGGCTTCCTGAGAAAAGAGATTTTGCTCTCAGCCTTAAAGAAGGGCAGGATAAGCAAGCAGAGAGAAGTGGGGGAGTTTTATTTGTGTCCAAAAGACAGTGGCCCAACAGCTTGGACTGGGCAGACCCTTGAAGGGCAACAGAGGGAGATGAAGGTGGAGGAACAGGTGGAGGCTTGCCGGGTCCAGCCAAGTGCAGGGTTAACTCGCTGTTTCTTAGGGTTTGGGGAACTAGTGAAGGGGGGGATAACCAGTGCACAAAACAGCACTTTTGGAAGATGAACCTTCTATTTGTAGCATCCGTCCAGTAGAGAGAAAGTGATCTAATAAGAATGAGCTAAAGACCACAATAGCCAGTTGGAGGTGGGGTGGCCATGCATGCAGGTGAGGGTTGGCACAGCCCTTCTAGCTCATTTCCAAGACAGTCATGGGATGATGGTATTTGAAGTTAGCACGTCGTGACAAATAAAGATCAGGGCTGCAATGTTGTACTCGTTACTGCCCCTCCACCTGTCAGTTTTTGCTTCCTTTTCATGTCACCTTAATAAAACCAGGAAGAAGAATGTGGACATTTATCATGAGACTTAGCTTTTGCTCCCTCGGGGCTAATTTTCCCTTCTCAACAGTTCAGGGTAGGGTTGTTGGGAGGTTGCTGAGGATGGGGCCCTTCCAGCAAATGTCTGAGAAAAAATCTCCTGTGTCTCATTGGCTATAATGAGATATCCATCCAGGAATCACACCCAGAATCCTGGAAAACACCAGGCTATATTTTGCCGAAGCACAGGGACTTGAGGGAAGGTGCTAGTTTGCTGAAGTCAGTGGAGGCTTGTTCTAGGACAGGTGGATGCTGGGGAGCAGAAACAATGGATGGTCGCTAGGATGAGGCTGGCTCTCCTCTGAATTTCTTTTCATTGAAAGTACACAGATACCACCCTAAAACATCACCACTCTCCTCCCAGTAGCTGTTTTATCACTCCTGCCTCTGCATCCCCAGGAGAAACAGTGGTTTTGTGGTAGATTTAGTCTAGTGTGGAGGAAATGGTTTTCTGGGCTCTACAGTTGCATGGGTTTACAGACATAAATTATCCTAACCTATTAGAACTGCTCTATCCTGGAGAATAGCTGGTGTCATGGGCTCAAATGCTGCTTTCAACTGCAAACAAAGCGAAACCTGGAGGGTTCAGCTCTGGGGGTGAGAGGTGGGGGGTGTTCAGATAGAACCCAGCAACCTAATACATTATAACAGCTTACAGCATTAATTGAGACTAATTGAAATTTATCTGTTATTACCGCTGTACTTTCCATGAAAATGAAAAGTAGAATAAAAGTAAAGTTAAAAATAGCTACCCTAATGGCAAGAAATGGACCAATTATTTTCATCTTTAGCTAATACAGTTTACTGCCTTATTAAAGGCATGTTTGTAGGAAAAGTATAACATTAAAATTCCAGTGCATGAATCACCAAACAGTCTTTTTTATGTTATATCTAATATATTCTTCCCTTTTTATTTGGCAGAGCAAAATGGGACAAGTCAGGTTTGGGCCATAGAAATCATGCTTTGATTTATAAAAAAATAAAAAGAGCATTCTCTCGTCTATTCCTGGACATGATATGGTGCATTTGTTGTTGTTGTTGTTTTTTTCATTTAAATCTTTTTTATTTTTCAATTACAGTTGACATACAATATTATTAGTTTCAGGTGTACACCCCAGTGATTAGACATTATATAATTTACTAAGCAATCATCCCAATAAATCTAATACCCATCTGACACCATACATAGTTATTAAAATATTATTAACTATATTTCCTATGATGTACTTTACATCCCCATGGCTATTCTGTAACAACCAATTTGTACTTCTTAATCTCTTCACCTTTTACACCCATCCTCCTAACCCCCTTCCATTTGGCAACCATCGAAACATGCTCTGTATCTATGAGTCTGTCTTTGTTGTGATTATAAATTCATTATGTTTGTTTTTTAGGTTCAGTTGTTGATATGTATTTACTGCCATTTTAATGTTCATATTTTTTTATCTTTTTGTTTTTCTTCTTCTTCTTAAAGAAGACCCTTTAACATTTCATGTATTTCTGGTTTAGTGGTGATGAACTCCTTTAGCTTTTCCTTGTCTGGGAAGCTCTTTATCTGACCTTCAATTCTAAACAATAGCTTTGCTGGATAGAATAATCTTGATTGTAGGTCTTTGCATTTTATTACTTTGAATATTTCTTGCCACTTCCTTCTCGCCTGCAAAGTTTCTGTTGAGAAATCAGCTGACAGTCTTATGGGAGCTCCCTCGTAGGTAACTAACTGCTTTTCTCTTGCTGCTTTTAAGATTCTCTCTTTGTCTTTAAACTTTAGCATTTTAATTATGATATATCTTGGTATGGGCCTCTTTGGGTTCATCTCACTTGGGACTCTGTGCTTCCTGGATTTGTATGTCTATTTCCTTCACCAGGTTAGGGAAGTGTTCTGTCATTGTTTTTTCAAATAGGTTTTCAATTTCTTGCACTCTCTCTTCTCCTTATGGCATCCCCATGATGTGAATGTTGGTATGCTTGAAGTTGTCACAGAGGCCCTTTACATTATCTTTTTTTAAATTTTAATTCTTTTTTCTTTTTGCTCTTCTGATTTGAGTGTTGTTGTTTTTTTGCTTCCATATATTCCAAATTTCTGATTTGATTTTTGGTTGCAACTACTGTACTATTGATTCCCTGTAAATTATTCTTCATTTCAGTTAGTGTGCCCTTCATTTCTGATTGTTTCTTTTTTATGGTTTCCATGTCCATTTTTATGCTGACAAAGTTCTCTCTAAGTTCAACTACTCTTCCCCTAAGTTCATTGAGCAACCAGTGTTTTAAACTCTACATCTAGTAGATTGTTTGTCTTTGTTTTTTTAGTTCTTTCTCGGAAGTTTTCTCCTGTTCTTTCATTTGGGATGTGTTTCTTTGTCTTTTCATTTTAGCAGCCTTTCCTGTGTTTGTTTCTATGAATTGGATAGAGTTGCTACATCTTCTGGGCTTTGTAGAGTGGCCTAATGTAGTAGGTGTCCTATAGGGTCCAGTGGCATAGCCTCCCTTTTTACCCAAGCCACTGTGGAGGATCAGCTGTGCAGAGGCCCACCACATGGAGCAGGAATTACTTCAATAGGGCTATGATGCCCACTGAGTCCACCCCTTGAGTGTATCACTTGTGGAGGTGGTTGGGTGGTGCTTTGACATGGTCTGAAGCTGTCCACTAGGATTGCTAGCTCTGGGGCCTCCCTGGAGGTGCAGACCAAGGTCAGCCACCATCTATATTCTGCCTGGGACCACCTGGCATGAGCTACACGGTGATCTGAAGCTGGCTGCTACTTCTTCTGGGGTTGGAGGTGCCCAGGAGAGGCCAAGTTGTGAACCACAGCCAGCTGCTGCTAGTGCCAGGCCTTGAGACACTTGCTGAGAGGTATGGGGCACACTGAGGCCAGATGCTGCTTGTTTGAGAGATTTTAGGAAAGCCTGAACATGAGCCAAGAAAGGCCATACATATGGAAAAGACACTGGAAACTGTTAGGGTGGGCCTGCAGGTTAGGTGAGTCAAGGTTTCAGGGAATTACCAGGGGCAAGGCAAACAGTGATAACCAGGTTAATGCATACTCAGATATGGTGCCTGCCTGTCAGCTCTGTGTGGGGAGGGCTCACCAAAGGAACAATGGCCTCTGCCAGCACTTTTGTCTGGGAGAAAGCTGCCCCCCACCCAGCTGTCTCCCTGATGCCAAACACCACTATTCCTCCTCCTATGTCGCTGGTGGCTTTTGAGCTGCTGCCCCAGTGCTGGAGCTCAGAACGCATGAGTCAGAATAAGTCTCTGTGCAGGCTCTTTAAGAAGAACTGTCTGGGACTTCAGCAACCCTCCTATCTCACTCAGTCACAATCCCCACTGGTTTTTACAGCCAAAAGTTATGGAAACTTCTCTTCCCAGCACTAGAACCCTGGGCTTGGGGGCCTGGTGTGGAGCTGGGACTCCTTGCTCCTCAAGGGGAAAGGGGAACCTCCACAGCTCAGATATTCCTCCCAATTTTTATCTGCCGTACGTGCGTGTGGGACCAGACCAGTCTGTTCCATGCCTCTGCCCCTCCTACCAGTCTCAGTGTAACTTCTTTAAATTCCTAGTTGTAGGACTTTTATTCAACTAGACTTCAGGTGGTTCTGAGTGATGCTTGTTTTATAGTTTAGTTGTAATTTTGATATGGTTGTAGAAAGATGCAAGTACTGCATATACCTCCCCTACCATCTTGACCCTGCCATGGTGCATTTTTTAAGTGTTTATTTCATAATTTATGAATATTCTATGATACCTATTTAAAATTCTTTCATTATCTAGTTATTTGCAAAAGTTAATTATACAGATAAAAATATAAATTTTATATATATAAAATATATATGTCATCCCCCAAAAATGTATACACACACTCTGAATAATTATAAAGGCAGTGTTTATTAAAATATATTTCATTTTCAAAGTTGAGCTATCAGCTGTTAAAGTGTGTGTACATTTTGGGGGGAATATATATGTGTGTGTGTGTGTGTGTGTGTGTGTGTGTGTGTGTGTGTGTATATATATATATATATATATATATATATATGAATATATACATATCCATCTGCAAATATAGTATAGTGGTATGAGTACCAGTTCTGAAATCAGACTTAGCAGGTTGAGACCTGCTGAACCATCTACTTGCTGTGTGACCTGAGGCTGGTTACTTAACCTCTCAGTTCTCTCTTGAGAACATAATAAACTTACTGCACAGTCCTGTTCTGAGGATGAATGAGGCTATGCATAACAACTCTATGTCTCTTTTGAACTGGAAAAAAGGCCTTTTATCTGGCCTTAAAATGTAATAACTATGAGGAAAAATTTATATTTATATCTGTGTGCATAAATCTTGAATTTATTCCTAAACTCTTATTTATTTATTTATTTTTTTAGAGAGAGAGAAAGTGAGGGAGGGAGAGGAATATGTGTGTGTGTGTGTGTGTGTGTGTGTGTGTGTGTGTGTGTATTTTTTTGTTCCACTTATTTATGCATTCATTGGTTGCTTCTTGTATGTGCCCTGACTGGGGAGAAAACCCACAACCTTGGTGTAGCAGGACAACGCTCTAACCAACTGAGCTACCCAGCCAGGGCAATTCTTAAACTCTTGAGATGTGATTCCATGGCCAGATGACTAGATTAAGAAATCATTCCTTTTTCTTCTTTTCAAGTCATGGTTTTCTTCTTAGAGAATCTTCCACCTTTAGAGTATTGAGCATGATGATGAAAGGGCAGCAAAGCCTGTTCTCCGGGTGTTAAAATTAAAGCAGTCACTTCAAAAAAATAAAATGCCCTTTTAGCATTTACTGAAAATAATCTGTTTAAAAGATTGTTCTATTACTCTTAGGGCAAATTTGTGACTAAAATATTAACACTACATTTTATTTTATTTTATTAACTAAATAGGGAGATCATTTTAGCATTTTATTTCTGTAAAACCAGATTACCTTTAAATATTAGTGATCCTTTGAGCTCCTAAAACCATTATTTACCTCTTCTTGGAACCAGGGTGATAAAACTGGCATTTCCCCCAATTAAGACAAATTAAAGAATCTCCTAAATCTGGGTGCATGATAATAGTGGAAATGTTAAAGTGTGGTTGCCTTATTTTGGTGGTCACAATCAAAGTTGCTAGTGTGCTCATTTACACCTTCAAAGAGTATGTGTCAAAGAGCAAAAATGTCACCTTTACCTCTATGCCAGCGTTTTAAATAGCAAGCCTTTTCTCCATCTAAGACAGTGATATGAATCATTACTTTCCCTCTCTTTCCCCCCAGCTGGGCTGTTGACAAGCCCCTCTTTTCTCTTGGAAGCACCTTGCACAGTTCTTCTCAGAGGCTGCTACAGGTTAGCAGCAAGAATGGCCCGGCGCTCCTTCTTGCCAACTTCAATCCAAGGCGCTTTCACACAGTCCTCTTTTCACTGGCGCCTTCCCTGCCCTCTGCTCCCTGTTCAGATCTGTAATCTTAGTGATGCATAATTTATTCCCTAAAAGGAGGAACAAAGATTCGCCTTCCACAAAACTGCTCTGGTTATGTTCCATTACCCTTTATTGAAAATTCACCCAGACCGTTCTAATCATCAGTTATCATTTGCCATTTTGAAGTAGGGCAGCCCACCATTTTTACCTCTGTCACCTATCAGATCAAGTGCAAAAACTGCTCATTTCTTAGCCGTTAAATAAGCAGAGCTGCAAAGAAGACAGTGGCCAGCTTTTTAGTGTAAAACTCATATCCAGGGGAAATCCACAGCCACCTCCCTCTATTTCTTCCATATGCATAAAACTTCAAAAGAATACATATATATGTGTGTGTACACACACACACACACACACACACACACACACACACACACACATATATAGTGGTACATATCCTAATTATGAGAAGGAAGTCCCTGCAAATATCCTCCAGTTAGGATTAAAAACAATAATAAATTTTTTTATATGCTAGTTCTACCACATCCATACTAGTAAAATTACTCCAATAAATAGAAATAATCATATTTCTGTGCCTAGGTTGATTTGTTCCAAAAATGGAAAAATGAGTAATCAAAATCTTTGTCTACCAGATTTTGGTTATTCTATGAATTATCTCTATGCTTATATTTTTGCTATTAGCTAATGAAACATTATTTATGTGCATCTGAGTTAAGCCAATGTCATTGTTAACAGCTCTAAATGTTATTGATGATGATGATGGTAATAATGACAATAATAATAATAGACTGTGCATAAAAATGCTTTGCTTTGTGCCTGGCATATAGGAGTCATGAGATAAACATGAATCTAAAAATTCTTTACAAAGTAAAAGTGAGAAATGATGTAGACAGAACTCGCAACTGCATAAAGATCATGGAAAGCATGATCCCACACAGAGTGGGGAAATTGGAAAGGCAACAGATCAGATTGGCAACGAGCAATGGGCTGCTGTTACATCGGGTCTTGACATATTTGTGGAGGGATATGACGTGTCCTTATTTAGTAACAAATTATATTACAATGAGGTTCTACTATATTTTATAGGTACTGAGAGATATAACTAAGCATATAAAACATGCTTAAATGAAAAGCTTTTAGATGAGGTCATACGGGCATTTATTTAACATATGCCCAATATGACCATGATGGTTTGGACTATTGTTCAGCAAATATCCACACCCCTCCCCCTCCTACTTCAGGAAGAGGGTACTTCCGGCCTCCTTGACCTCAGCCACTGCCACGTGACTTGCTTTGGTAAACAGAACATTAGAGGATGTGTAACATAAGAAGAGGCTTGAAGAGTGCTTGAGCAGGTGCACTTGCCCTCCGGTGCTCCTGTGTTTCTACATAACCAGAATATGCCTCAGGTGTCTGTCAATCCATTGAGGATGAAAGACACATGGTGCAAATCTGACCCCAACCACAACTTGAAGCCAGACCAGCTGACATCAGCCAGCCCACAGATGTGTGAGCCAACCTACAACAGCTTGTTGTCATTTGACGTTGAGTTTGGGGTGTAGTTTGTTATGCGGCATTATTGGGACAATAGCTGACTCTTATGATAACCAAAGTCTTTTTGGAGTGGGAGGGGGAAGTTGTTTAATTTAAAAGTTAAAGGTAGACAAAAATATTTAGAAGTTAGAATATAATTACACAACTAACTTAAACAATAGAGGTTTTATAAAATGTATTACCTTTTGAATTGAAAAGCATCATCCTCTCCAGCTGCCTACAATCTGTGGGCAGATACTACAGCTTTCCAAACCCCAGCAACAATGCAATTGCCTGGGCCTCCATGAGTCTATAATGAAAAACCTCATCTCACAGTACAGTTACTAAAAGCTAACATGAAGGAGGTTGGAAAAACATTAAACTCTGAGTTGCATGGGGCCTAAACACTTAAATTTGTTTCACTGAAAATGAGTATTTTGGCATGCATATTTTAAAAGGGCAGAAGACCTCAAACCTTAGACAGTTTGAGGTTCAAGTTTTGGCTTTCCTGGCAGGCTGACTCTGCTGTGCCAGATACCAGGATTCATGTTTCACAGCAGGTGGGAGCCTAGGTAAGTTAAGCAAAATATTGGCGCTTTCAGCCAAGGGAAATGCAGCTCCCCGGTGAATGCTTCACTTAGATGACAGAACAGCCACAAAATAGCCTCCCAGTGAAGGCAAGAAGGAAGGACCCCACCGCTGGCCTCAGTGCCCTTTTGCTATTCCATATTTGAGCAGCAGGAAGTATGCGAGGACTTTCTAGATGCTGTCACCCTCAGAGAAGCAATCTGACAGTTACTCTAGTTCCTTTTTTTCTAAGCAAATAAGACAGGCCATTACACCTTTATTTCAATTTTGGATCAAAGTAGATTTTTGCATAATTTAGTCAACCTGATTAAATAAATACACTTGCCATTTATTTTGCTCTGTAAAATTCTGTTTGATATCATTTTGTAAGCAGGAAAAACAAGAGAGATTCAATGACTCTACCATTTTGTGGTAAATTGTTACAGCTGGCCTGAAAAGTGAGTCTACAGCAGTTTCTTTCTTTGTGAAAAGATAAAAAGGCCAATTCAGTGTCAAAAATAGCATGTAAATAGCATAAATACATTTCACTCATTTAATAGTATCTTTGATCTTACAACTGAAGAAATTAGTAGAATAGCATATATAATTAATTTTGTAATACTTTTAAGAAATGAAAACAGTATAAACTGTTACCATCAAAATGCTCTTACACAGGGGAAATCTTCCAAGATTATAATGATTTTACTTTTACTTATCAAGACAATTCCTTTTGGTTCCTTTTGCTAGGTCTTGACACAGTAAATTCTAAAACTCTGAATTTGAATCTTTATAAAAATCACCCATTGAAAAGCAGAATGTTTTAGTCTTTAGTTCTCAAAAAAATTTATTTTTTCCTTGAAATCAACATGGTTCAACCTTTAAATATTAAAATATCCATACCATCATGCACATGAATATTTTTTACCATTGTCCTTTTCATCTTAGGCAGAACTTGTATATATTGCTAACTTCAGTAATTTTTTTCCCTTTAATAAATGTGACAAAGAGGGAACAAAACAAGATAAAAGGTTTCATTCTAGGCGGTTTCATTTAGCATAATTTCAACTTTCAAATCATAGGGACATAAATGAATGTCCTACTTCTGAGTTAAAAGTACTTGACTACTTTGTGGGATGTTTTGTGCCGATTCTTTACTAAATCATCTGGTCGCCGTTGCTAGGTAACACCACTGGCTTCCAGCAGCTGAAAGAGGAGAGGGTGACAGGGAGCGATTCTGTGTTATTAGCATTTGACTAATAAGGTTGTTCTCTTTAACTTAAAATATAGCTTAGCATTTTCCCCCTTTTCTAGGGAATGTCATTGTCTACGGTGATACAGTGGACACGTACACCACGGTGGAGACGCTCTTAAGCCTTGGCGTGAAGGGCTCCAGCATCCACCTGGTACAGCCCCCGCTCGCCTCCGTGGTCACCTGCATCAACGACTCCCGCGTGGAGAGCGCAGTGGAGGGCGCGCTGCGGGCCGCGGGGGTCACCGTGTACCAGGAGGCGCTCCTGGCCCAGTGGAACGACGGCCAGGACCCCGACCCCATCCACAGCGCCAGCTTCACCACGCCCACCAAGCCCTTCCAGCTCCCCTGCTCCGTAAGTAGGTCCCGCGAACCTCACTCGCTGCCTAGGACTTGGGGTGAATTTATAGTCACGACTTGGGGTTTTGCTTTCCAGTTGTTCAGCTTCTCTCTTGTTGAGAAACAAGCCACCCCAAGCTTAGTGGCACAAGACAAGGATCACTTATTACTGTCCTCTCTCCTGGGCCTGGGGCTTGACCTGGCTCAGCTGAGCAGTTCTCACTCAGGTCTCTCACCTGTTGGAGTCAGACCATGGGCAGGGCTGGGGTCATCTAGAAGGCGTGTTCACCCACATGTCTGACTGTTGATGCTATATCAACTTAAGTTGAAATTTTGTCTGGAACGCTTATAAATGGCCACTTCATGCGACTGGACTGCCTCTTACCATGATGACTTGGTTCTAAGAGCAAGTGAAGAGAGAGAGAGAGAGACCACTGTATCACCTTTCGGGCCCTAGGCTGAGAAGCCAAGTGGCATCACGACACCTGCATTCTATTCACTAGATGCCTCGCTAAGCCTGGCCCCTATTCAGGGGGAAGGAATTAGACCTCCCCTCTTCACAGAAGGAATGTCAAAGACGTGAAGAGTGCCAGCGCCGAGAGCTTGCCATGCCCTAGGCTGAACGCTTGCAGTGCATTCTCTCACCTCCTCACAACAGCTCTGTAAAGGGAAGCCTCCCATTTTACAGATGAGAACATCGTGGCTCCAAGCAGGTGGTGTGCAGGGATACCAACCCGGGGCAGCAGAGCCCCTAAGTCTATGCTGCTGTTAACCTCTTACGATTCTGGAAACACCAATAGTGAGCCTTTCTCCATGGAATAGAGACTTACAAGATATATAGAGTACCCCCCACCTTTTTTCGGATGGGAGCAGGGTAACAGCTCAACTTGCAACCTGTATCCTCAGAATTGCCAGCTGAGGAGATTAGCGAAAACCAAAGGGGGGAGAGGGAGGGGCTGGCAAATCCAATGAAGAGGCAGAAGACCCCACAGAGGGGAGGCTGAGGTCAGCGTGAGCACTGGAGCTGCGTAGGTCAAGGGTGTATGGTAGCAGTTGTAAAAAGTGCCAGCAACACCTGGTGGCCAAACTGGTTGGGGAGGTAGGTGGCAGATCATAGCCATCTCTTGCCTAGGAGAAGGGGGTAATTAGCCTAAGTCAGGGCCTCTCACCCAAGTGTTCCTAAAGGTAGACGATGGTGACTCTCATTCCCCAGAGTGTAGGCAAGGGCTCAAAGCAAACCATCACCACAAGAGATTTCTCTGAAATTTCTCATTTCATCCTGATTACCTATGGGAATTTTGCATTCTGCTCTTTAGTATAGTCACTTATTCTTTCATTCCACAAATATTTATGGAATATTAGGTCTTAGGCTCTGTCCTAAGTGTGAGGGATATAACAGTGGAAAAGTCAGAAAAGGCTCATCTTGTTTTAATATAAAAGAGACATCATCTACGCAGGCATGTCACAATACCTATTTAAGATAAGAAAAAGAAAAATGTTTCCACCCAAATTTCTCTTCCTCTCCCAAAAGTGGCCACCCTGGAGGGTGTGCCAAGTTTATTCCCAGGGAACCTCTGGAGATGAGCACATTCCCTGTTTAGGAAGCAGAGGCATAAGCAAACTTCCCCACATAGCCAACTGAATTCAGGTTCTGTAGCAGCCCCCTCTGGCCTTCGCTTCCCTGTTCAGATCAACATTAGAATCATGGCTATTGACTCTTGACTCTGTTGTCCCTGCCTCCTTGCATTTGCCCATGTTTCCTCCATAGCTACATGGCCCTGCAGACCCCACGTGCGATGGACTCATGGACTGCAACAGGGAACTCAAACTATGCCAGCCTGATGCTGGACTGGACTCTGCTCCAACCTGGAAAGGAAACTGTAGATACTGACAATGCTTTTAGCTCTGCTGAAACCCTAGCTACACTTCTATATCTTTATGTGGATGGGAAACCTATTTTTATGTAGATGGGAAGGCATATAGGAGAGAATAAAAGAGTAAGGAGACAGAAAGAGTCAGAGTCAGAGAAGCATATTTTTCTGTGGTTACTGAGTAAGAGTTGTAAAAGTCAGAGGGCTTTGGGACCCTTCTGTAGCACAGTGCCTGACACATGCTAGGTACCCCATAGATATTCATCCAATGGCTGTGTGCCGTACCAGGGCAGGAAGCAACACGGGAGGAGCCCAGACATGGGAGATGCTGAGGCTGATGGGGCTTCATCTTCTCTGGGGCATCTTGCAGGTCGGGCTTTTGGGGTTTAAAAGTCCAGAAATAGGACAATTTGAAAACTCAAGATTAGATGAGGTGACCATAAGAAGGAACTTAGAGAGACGTGTCAGACACAGGAAGAGGAAGATGGAAGGAGGCTGAGATAGAGTTATTTAAAATATAGGAGGATGAGTTGTAAACCTCCTTGTGAGGAAAAAGTACCGACCTGTGGTAGCTCTCCCATCATTGGCGCCCTTCTCTCCACTGGATGTCTAGATTGAGTGATAAAAAAATAAAAGAGTGACATTGGGTGATTGTAATTTGTTCTTCATACCCAACAGGAGTCTCTCCCCTACCCTTCTCTCTCTCATACCCACACCCACACCTACACACACCATTATGACAAACTTTTAGTAGATTTAGATTTTGTGTGTGTTCCCCAATAAGAAAATGCCCTATTGACTGTTCATACTCTTGGGAAAGTAAAGCGTGGTAGCTAAGTAACAATGTGATTGTTCACTTGGTAGATGTTCTTCAGCTTCTCTGAGAAGAATGTGGATTACGAAACATTTAAAGCATTCAATGATGCGTGTCTTGTCTATGACGGCCGACTTGTGATTGATACTAACTTCCACACCAACGACATAGCCATCAGAGCTGCTGGCTCCCTCACCAAGTTCTCCAATAGATATTACTCAAACGACTGGACTCACAGCAACTTCAATTCCAAAGAAGTTGGCTTCCAACTGGCAGCAGCTATGCTCAATCTCTTTGATCCAACCCTCGAGCCTGTGACTGAGCCACCAGCTGATCTCGACCGACTCATCCCCATGTACAAGGGAGCCAAGGTCCAAGGTATGTGGTAGGCCCCCTTCATCCCCCTGATGATGCCACCAGTTGGATATGGGTCAGTGCTCAAGGAAGCCCTCCAACCTTCCCATAGGCTTGGTGAGGCGACTCCTCTGCACAGAGACAGAGGAGGGCTCTCTCATTTTTTAAGCATTTATTATGGACCTGACATTATTATTATTATGGATCTTTGCATTTTTAGCATTTATTATGGGGTATATAATAACTGTGGTTAAATAGACTGGAGTATGATCAGTGCCTTGCCCAGAGGTTACCCATCACAGTGGTGTGATGCTTTGATGTCTTCCCAAACTTTCATTCTCACTATAAGTTCAGAGATAAAGAGACCCTTCCAAGCATCCCAGGACTTAGCTGCTATCTGGATGGGTAAGCCATTTGCAGCTGTAAACAGTCCATGTTTGTCTGCTAAGCTTTGTTGACCTCTAAGGAGATCATTATATGAGTAACACAGGATTTATTTTTGTTTGGGCATTGAGAGATAACTTTGAAAATAGTATCTTTAAATGTTATATACCTTCTAACAGAAAAATACATATATTTACAAAATTTTATTTACTTCCAGAAGGTTGAAGGGTGAATACCCAAAGCCATCCACAGACCCCCTTGGGTATCCATGGACCCTAAACCAGTAAAATAGAACATCAGACTAAAGAGACAAAAGCCTCCTATTCCAGGCCTTATCTTTCTACCTATCTAAATGGCCTCAGACAAGGCCTCATTCTCGGTGAAACCTTAGGAAATGTGGAGGCCATGGAAGAGCAAGAGAAGGGATGCGTGTCAGAGACCAGAGTTAGGTCAGGCTCATACTTCTGGGATAAACTAGAAATATTAATAATTTGATAATGATAGTTTTCTAAAACATTGTACAAGAAAATTATTGATTTTCCTTATAACATTCACTTTTTTTTTTTTTTTTAATGTATCTTTATTGATTTCAGAGAGAGGAAGGGAGAGGGAGAGAGAGAGAGACAGAAACATCAATGATGAGAGAGTCATTGATTGGCTGCCTCCTGCATGCCCTGACTGGGGATCGAGCCTGCAACCCAGGCATGTGCCCTGACCAGGAATCGAACTGCGATCTCCTGGATCCTAGGTCAATGCTCAACTGCTGAGCCATGCCCAGCCGGGCAACATTCACTTTTTAAATGTCTTGTTTAAATAGTGGAGGAGCGACGGGGAATGGGAAACCCACTGCAACATTTAAAGGTTCTAAAGGTCTTGGTCTGGCTTTGGCAGGTAAAGTAACAGGAGTTATGAGAAATCACAGGATACACAGGACCAGCTCAGTACATCTTCTTGGAGCACTGTTGGCTACATTATGTGGTATAATGGCACATTCACACTGATTTTGTTAAGTAAAGCTCAACCATCTCAGGGAGTTCCTCACTAATAACAGTATTTTAGTGGAAAGTTTGAGTAGCATGCACCATTATAGGCATCTCCATTTGTCCTTAGTACAAATATAAGCTCACTCGCCTTATTAACACATTACCCACCTTATTAACAACTAAATTAAAATGTGGAAAACTTGCCATTTCCCCTAGGAGGCATTCTTCCTGGGTCTTACCATTATCTGCATATCTCCAAGCCTGCCATTCCAACTCCATTCGAGGTACAAATGGCCCAGCCTGATTTTGTAAGTACTATTCCTGAATTTCATTTGACTTTCAAATGTAACACTTTCTTTACAGGGAGGTAAATCGTTCATTCAGATCTTTAGTGTAATGTGTTGGTTCATGCAGCTGAAGGCCACTGCAGGAGCCAGCCCCCAAGATGGCCCTCAGTGACTCCTGCCTCTGCTATTCCTGCCTCTGCCTGGTCCCTTCCCACACTGAATAGGGCTGACCTGTGTAGCCAACAAGATATTGTGAGAATGGCAATTTGAGATTTCCAAGGCTAGGTCATGAAAGATACTACAGCTTCCAACTTGCACCCTTCCGTATGACTTGCTGCCCCGATGTAAGGTCTCCCAGGCAACCCTTTGCAGGGGTCCATGTAATAAGGAGTTGAGGATTCCTGCACCAGCCACTAGCACTCTGCCAGTCATGTGAGGGAGCCGCCTTGGAAGTAGATCCTTCAGCCCCAGTCAAGCCTTCAGATGATGCAGCCCCTGCCAGCATCTTGACTACAAATTGACGAGATACTTTGAGTCAGAAACCCCTACTTAAACCAGTCCCGATTTCAGACTCTCAAAGACCAGAGTAATAAAGGCTTATTGTTTTTTTTAGCCACTAATAGGTTGCCTTTTAATAGATTTTTTAAAGAGCAGTTTTAGGTTCACAGCAAAAATGAGAGGTAAAGAGATTTACCGTGTACCCCTGTTCCCATTCATGCGTACTGTGCCCACTATCAGCACCCGCAGTCAGAGTGGTACATTGGTTAGGATGGATGAACGTACATTGACACATCATTGCCACCCAAAGCCTAGAGTTTACATTGGGTTTTGCTCTGAGTGTTGTGCAGTCTTGGGGTTTGGAGAAGTGCGTAATGACCTGTCCATCATTGCATTATCACGCGGAGTAGCCTCACTACCTAAGAGTCCTCTATGCTCCACTGTTTCACCCCTCCCCTAACCCCTGGCACCCACTAATCTTATGATCTCCATAGTTTTGCCCTGTCCAGAATGTCACAGAGTTGGAATCATGTCGTATGCAGCCTTTTCTGGTTGGCTTCTTTTTAAAAATATTTTATTTTATTTTTTCCGTCACCATTTACCCCTCTGTGCCCTCTTCCCCCTCCATCCCACCACCCACTGGCTTCTTTCGCTTTGTAATATGCATTCGTGCTACATGGCTTGATAGCTCATTTCTTTTTAGGGCTGAATAGTATTCCATTATCTGAATGTGTCACAGCTTATTTCTTCATTAACCTACTAAAGGACAGTAAGCCACTACGTTTTGAGGTAACCTGTTGTAACTAAAATAACCACCTTTGTGGAAACATAGCAAGTAAATTGCAAGGGTCTGGAATGTCCATGCAGACCCTGTTGTTCCCTGGCCTTCCGGAATTACACAAGGGTCACCCAGGAGATGCAGAAGTGTGAAGGGGGACACCGTTGGGTTCAAGGTAACCAGAAAGGACACATCTGCTTGGCCAGTTAGCAAGCTCCTCAAATAAGGTTCTCTGGCAGATGGTCCCAAAGTGGAGTTTGTTGTCAACAAGGGATTTCCTTTCTCATATGTCATGTTTGCTTTTTTTGTGTGTGTCAGTGAGGCAGACACTGGAAGTTGGCAGCTTAACCTCTGTTCCCATTTCCTTATCCTGAGTATTTTTGGGTATCAGTGATAATGACCAACTTAATCACATTTCCCAGATGTCCTTGGGAATAGAGTCAGCAATGTGGCAGGTTCTGGTCAATGAGCTGTAAGTGGAAGCGATTGGAACCTTCTTCAAAGTGGGGGCAGACTCAAATTGTAGACTGTCCGCCCCTCACCCTTCTCCCGTCAGGAGATCGGAATCCCAGCTCTCCCAACTATTTCCCATGAACTTTGGACAACTTACTCAGCTTCTCTGCATGTCTGGGGTTGTTAGGGCTCATATATAGAGTAACGCTGCCTTTTAGGAACAGAACGGGTGACTAATCAGTAGTGGGTGTTGTTAATCATAGTTTCAGATAAATAATGAAATCTGTTTCTTCAGGGAAAAGGCAAGTGCTCTGTGTTTAAAACTTACTTCCCTTGGGCCTTTCCCAGGCTCCTTTAGGTGTGCCTTGTACATGTGGTCCGATGAAAAAATTTCTTACAAATAAAAGGATCGTAGCAAATGGTGTTCCAGTTTCTGTTGCTATGTAACAAAACGGAGCGGTGTGGAGCAGCCATTTGGTTCTGCTCAGATTCTGTGGGTCAGGAGCTCAGACAGGGCACGGTGGGAAGGGCGCGTCACTGTCCCGCCACGTCTGGAAGGTTAGGGGTGACACAATGGTCGGATCGCTGAAGGCTCGTCACTCACCTGGGCCCAGGTGACTCAGACACAGGGAGCACTGACCAGGGCGTCACACCTGAGCTGTCCGTGTGACCTGGGCTCCCTCACAGCATGGCAGCCTCAGAGGGATCAGAGTGCAAGTGTCCCCACTGGCGAGGTGGGAGCTGCATTGCTTTTCATGACCCGGCCCTGGAAGTCACAGAGCACCACTTCCCTCACCCCCGCGGCTGGAGAATTCAAGGAGAGGGGACAGAGTTCCCCTCTCAGTGGGAAGGGCGTCCCGGTCATATCGTAGGCGAGTGTGAGGGATGGGGGACATTGATGTGGCCACTTCCCCACTTCTGGAGAGTAGTCTGACACCGATGAGGTGGGGCATTAGGTGAACAGGATGAAGCCCAGATGATGTGTTCAGAGGCTGAGTGCCTCGGCCATCAGAGAGCAGTGACTGGAGCCAAATATGTTCAAGAGCTAGAAAATATTGGACTGGGTTTCAGACAGAATGAGATTCTTCAAGGACACTGATTTCCTACATGCAGTGTCGTTTATTTACGAACCACTGGCTGTCTCTGAATAAAGCCAGAGGAGGAGCCAAAGGGGATTTTTAGACAATGACAGTTTTAGTAAGAATGCAGCTTTAATAGATTCTTTGGCTGGTGCTATGATGGCATTTGAACAGGACCCCTGACTTTAATTAACCATTTGCCAGGTGGGCCTCCTTTTTAATTAGATGGAAGATCTAAACAGATTTTTTTTGTTTGTTTTAGTCTCAAAAAAAAAAAAAAAAAGGTAGGATGGTTTGATGGCAATCTTTTGGAATTGGAATTAATTTGATTAAGTAAAATTGTTGCCAAAATGGTCAGGCAGTCACCTAAATATAGCCAGTTGATCAAGGATGGAGCCTATTGATCAATATTTCACTAAAGAAACTAAATTACTATTTTTACAATACATGTAGTGCAGATTTCGGACTTGTGTAGCACTCAGGACTTGGAATATTTAAGTAAGAAGTTACTTTAGTAATTCATAGGCTCTCTGAGAGGTAACCTGACAAAAGGAAGAAAGGGGACCCCAAGTCGTCTCCATAATAGACTGATTTTCACAGATTCCAGTCCACATGCTTCGTTGGCTCTACACCCCAGAGTAAAGAAATTTGTCACAACAAATTCTGCTTTGGATTCCATTAAATTTATAATTGTGTATTTATCATGAGAGCAGGGGACTTAATTTCTTGCGCACCAAGTCTGATTAACCCTGTGTCTTCCATTTGGCACAAATTCCAGAGCCATTTTCCAACCTTTGTCGAAATCATACAGGAACTTGACAGGGTAATTGTATCCTAAGGGAAGGAAAGAGAAACACACCAGAGCCAGTTATTCCATTAAAATGTTAAACTCAAGATCCAAGTGTCCTAGCAACTTGCTTATGTACATAAGAGGAGAAACTAGGGCACATCCCAGAGTTGGAAAGGCGTGAAATCCTCATCATTGCTCCTGGAATCCCTCAGGGGACAGCAGGCAGGGCTGGGGGGCCGCCTTGTCATTCGTGGAGCGATTTTCTCTGAGGAGAGGCAGGAAGCGGCTGGACTTCACTGGATTTTCCCCATCTGTGAGCAAATGACCTAAGAAATTTAGATATGTCTGCCTGGCCCTACAAGTGTCATCTGTGTCTGAGAAACCCAATCTGTAGGTGACTTGTCCTTAATGTCGATGCAAAAATTTTGATGTGTTCCAAATTCCCAGAATGCCACCTTCCCCACTATGTTAACGAGCGCCAAGTCTCCTTACGTGGACACAGTCCCTTCTTTTGTTAATATTAGCTGTCACAGCACAAGTCCTTTCTTTCTCTACAGGGGGGGCCACTCTGCATTCTTTAAGCCCTCATCGCTATAATGTGCTAAAACACACAGAGGCAACCGAAGGTTATAATTCAGTTAAAAAACAAGACCAGGAAGCCCCCAAACATACAGATCATGATAAGAAGTCACTGAAAGCGATGCTGATGACACAGCCCCTTTGGAACCGGTGGCATCAAGGGCACACATGCTGCCTCCTTGCTGTGAGCCAGCAGCCTGCCAGGGCCGCGCCTCATCATGGCCCGAGACTGGAGGTGCGCAGCTTTGGCCAAACCCTCCTCGCTAAACATCCCCTGTTATGAAGTACAGTTTACCAATACATTCTATTGGATGTGTTGTACCCTATCGTTAGGATGTACCATTGCTTTGTTGGGTAATGCCTTGCTGAATTTTTTTTTCTGAATCCTTTGCTATGCAGGTAGATTTTCTCTCTGTGTCCATCCATCTCTATGAATGAAGGACCACTTGCACCCCCCAACCCCTTTCCTAAGCTGTATTTGCTCTCTCTCCCACCCCAAACACCCAATTTCTCCCACATCCTTGGGGCTGGCCCAGGATTTATACCTGATATCCCTCCTGTAAACCTCACCTGTGCTTTTATAATTGGCTGGCATCTTCTCGGGGTTTTTGCCATATGATATCCAAACACCCACCAGTTGCTTCAGTTTATTTAAAAATCTAGTTAAACTGTGTGTCCTTGTTTAGACAAAATCCCCAGGGGATGCCCAGGACTAAGTAAATGTTTGGGATCAGTGTAGTCCATCTTGCCTTGGATTTATAAATGCCACATTCGAGTTCGAGGAAAAGCTTAAATCTATATGCACTCAGGAAAGATTTATTGAGTGTTACCATGGACTAAGTTCAGAGTCTAGGGGTAAACTGAAGGTTCAGCCACCGCCAACAGAACCTATTTGGTTGCCTGCGTCCACGGGGAGTGTAGTGTGTCTCTGGTTGGTAGGTCAGTAGTCATTAGGGGCTGAAATAGAAAAGGTGGTGGTGGCATGGAGTAGAGTGGCATCTTTCCTTGTCATCTGGGCTTGCATGGCAGTTTTAGCCAGTTCCCAGGGGACATAAAGCCTTGACAACTTACAAACTAAAAAGTAGCCTGCAGAATGTGTGTTTCCATAAACAGACCTTACCAAACAGCCAGACCTCCCCAAACTGAGTGGTCAGACACTTGCCTTTTACTTGTTTCCTTTATTTACGTAAACTTCAAAGAGCTGAAATTCCTCCTGGTCATTCTTGACTCGGAGGTTTTCTCAAAACACTGCTGTGAAAAATTAAGAAAATTAACCGTCTTAACACAAGTCACAGAGCAGAGTAAACCCAGTCCCATGGATTAGCTGTGTGAGGTATAGAGAAATGGCTGTAACCTAGCAACCGATTTAGAAAACACGGAACGAGGCAATCACAGTTTAAAATGTCCCGAGGAACATTTAGTCATTAAGTCCAAGTATGTGCTTTCCGACACAGCTATCTTCTGTAGAGTTTAGTCAATATCTGTTACCATTATTTGCAACAAGCAATAACCTGTCTGGTATATTTGGGAAATAAATTGCCATGATAAAGTTCCCAATGTTCAGAAATGTTTCTAATGCTGTTTTTCTGATTTATTCCCCTCCAGGGATTAGAAGTAGTAACAGGTAATGCGCAAGATGGGACTTACTTCCGAATCCATGTTAACAACTCTAAAATGGTGGAAACCATTACGTGCCTCTCTAAGGAGCCTTTCCCGACCTCCAACTACATCCGCTTGTTTGGCCAGCACGAGCAGGCCCTCAACAACCTGTGTGCTCGGTATGAGAGCAAGATGATCGCAGATCTCTACAGGTAGGCTGGGCAGTGCCTCTTCCTACGGGGACTGCAACACAGAGTGCCTTACCAAAGGAGGGTGTGTCTCGTGATGCCCCAGATAGGAAAACAGGAATCCACGGGAGAAGCCAGAGTGGCAGAGATTTCATTCTGATATAATAAAGAATATCTGACCACTAGCATTGACCAGAAGGCATAGAGTCACATGGGGAAGTGAGTGGACTCTGGATGAGTCCACACATGGCTCCCACGGCCACACATAGGCCTAAATCCCAGGTGCATCCATGCATGGCCTCCATACCATGGGTGGGCCCAGATGCAATGATTCTTTAGTTCCTTTGGCACAGGGCTGTTAAGAGCAGTGGTCAGAAGTTTAAAAGGTAGGTGTCTTCCACATGGCTTGTGCTCGAGCAGGGAAAGGTGGCCATTTGTCTAAGATACTGTTAAGGGAATTCTGCACTGGCAGTCTGGTTTGACTGGCTGATCTCGATCTTGGTCTTCTGAATTCTAAAGCATTCGTTCATCCTGCAACTCTAGGAAGGCTAGAATTTTAGAATAGAAAGCTACTTCTGGATATAACCTGCTGCTTAGATCGATTAGGAGAATTTTCCTCTATTCACAAAACAAGGTCATGCCAGAGACGGTACCACATCTAGATGCAGGAAATAAATCATAGCTTTCCAGGGTCCTTAATACCCACTGGGGTGACTGTGCGGATCAGAAGTAAGCTCTCTTTCCTCTTAAATTTTTTAAAATTATAGAATTCATTATACAAAGAAAAAAGTATATAAAACATGTGTGTACATTTTAAGGGATAATATTACTAGAAATCTACCTACCAACTACCTTAAGAAATAATTCCTTACTGCAGGATGTTAGAAGCCCCTCTCTGATTACACCCCACTCTGTTTCCTTGGAGGGAACCACTATCCTTCATTTGAGTTAATTATTCCCTTTCTTTCCTGTAAAGCAGGGATTGGCAAACTTTCTCTACAAAGGGACAGATAGTAAATATTTTCAGCTTTGCAGGCCATATGATTTCTGTCACAAGTACTCAAACCTGCCGTCGCAGTGTGAAAGCAGCCATAGGCAATAAAAAAAAAAATGTATTTACCAAAACAGGAGACAAGACGACCCTTGTTTTAAAAATGTGCCACAAGCTTTTCCAAATAGTGGTAGAGTAGGTGGATATTGCTCTCACCTCCTCCCAGAACCAACTGGAAATACAACTAAATTGGGGAACAATCACCCTGAATTACCAACTAAAGACTATCTGAACAAGAGCCTTATAACCAAGGATTTATAGAAGAAGCCACCTTGAGACTAGTAGGAAGGGCAGAGACACGAAAGGGGTGGGCCCTACTCCCACTGGCTGTGGCCGAGGTTACAGAGTGATCTCAGCTGTGGGAGGTTCCCCTGGAGAGGCGGGAAGCCTAAACCCCAGGCCCCGCTCCTCATCCTGTACTGCCAGAGCCAGGGAGAGGCACCCACATCGCATCAGGCTGTGAAAAGCAACAGGGTTTCTCTTGGCCAGAGAGAGGCAGAGCCCACCGGAGACACAGGCACCCTCTTAAAGGGCCAACTTGCAAAATTTCACTTGCAGCCACTGACCCGGCTCCAGTGGAGGGAGGGCAGGTCAGACTGGAGTTGCCTGAGGAGAGTCTGCAGAGGGAGGCGGGGAAGAGCCAGCCGCAAGGTACCGTATACTGAGTCATCCTCCAATACCACAGCAGCCAACTTTCTTAGACGGAGCAATCACCCCTGAGCAGCATCAGACTGGGCAAAAGCAATTACCCCACACTCTAGAATCCCTCCCCCACCCCACCCCTACCCTGTGGATCTTAAGCCCTGCTGAGGAGTCAGTGGCATAGGCTGGGACATAGAAGTCTAGGCAGACTCAGGGGGTGTTGGTGACTGGCTTTCAGGTGGGGCCATTCCCCCCACATTCCTGTGAACCTGACTGGCGCTTCCCCGTCACGGAGATCTGATAGAAACACCCTCCTGGCTTCCAGCAGACACAGCCTCTGGGCACTGGAGGCCCCACCCACCTGACTACTAGGGGCTCCGTCCTGCTGTGGTCAGGAAAAAGTCCAGGACAGACTCAGACGTGTGGTTCTGGGGCAGGGGATCACATTCGCCATCTTCCCTGAAGTCTCAACAGCACCTCTCCCTCAAAGGAGATCCAATAGCCCCATCCTCCCGATTCTGTTTTCCTGTTGACTGATATTTAAACTGTCCCCAGTTTGATGCCATTACAAACAATGTTATAGGCACTGTGGATACACCACGTTTGCGAGAATTTCTCTCGTGATGCTGAAATGTTCCCCAAAGTAGTTTTATCTATTAAACTCTCCCCAGCAGGGCTGTGCTGCTTGTGAATTTTATTGGATCCTGCCCCAAAGCTGCCTGAAGCTGGCCACTTTGGTGAGTTGGTTCTGAGCCTCTAGGAAGGGACTCTGTTGTAAGCCAGTGTCAGACTCTGTCTATGCCGGCCCCTGAGCAATCTGTTTGAAGCCACTAGTGATCCACAGTTTGTGGATGCCTCTGCTGGGCTTGGCTGTGCCTGGGAAGGACCAGGCTGTGCTCCAAGGGTGCCTTTTACCAGCACCGGGCCCAGGGGCAGGTCAACAAACGTCCCAAGTCACTCCCGGGATCTGCCTCCACCTGCCAGCTGCCTGTTAGGCTCAGTCACGGAAAGGTGTCTTTCTGTAGTTTTAATTTTCCCTTTCCTGATTAATGACTCAGTTTAGTGCCTTTTTGTTTGTTTGTGGGCCATTTGTGGTAATTCCTGTGAAGTGCCCATTTGTGACGTTTGTCCATGTTTCGTTTGGGTTGTCGTGTTTTTACTAATTCACAGGGGTTATTCGTATATTCTGTATGCAAACTTGTGTTGGTTATGTATGCTTAATATATCTTCTCCCATTTCGTAGCTTGTCTTTTCACTTACTTTAGGGTGTCAGTTAACAGATGCTCTTCATTTTAATGTATTCTCTCTACCTTCTTTGGGGTGTCTTGGATATTTTTGTCTCTTTGCTTTCCCAATAGGTTCATGTAAACTTGTCAAGCTCTGTGATTTGATAGGAAATGTATTAAAACTTAGGTGGCAATCGACGTCTTTGTTATTAAGTCCAGTATCATAGCATAGTAGAGGTAGGTCTCGATTTATTTAGATCTCCTTAATATCTTCCAATAAAGGTTTACAATTTTCTCCATAAATGGCTTGCATAATTTTTGTTTAATATAATCCAAAGTGCTTTATATTGTTATTGCTGTTATAAGCATTATTTCTTATTGATTGCTGTTCTTTAGAAGTGCACTAACTTTTGTATGGCTTTGTATTCTGCAGATTTTCTAAACTCTAAAATTATACCATCTGCAAATAATGACAGTTCTGTTTCTTCTTTTCCAGTCTTTAAAACTTTTATCTCTTTTCCTTGTGTTACCACATTGGGTAATATTTGCAGTAAAAGGTAAAATAGAAGTAGTGTGGGGTGGCACCCTTACCTCATTCTTAATTTTAGAGGGAATGTGTTCTTTATTAAGTGTATGACATTTGCTGTACATATTTTTGTAGACATCCTGTATCAGGTTTAAGGTGTGTGTTGTTTTTTAAATTACTGGCTTGCTAAGCATTTTTATCGTGCATGGATTTTAATTTTTTCCCAGAAAAAGTACTGAATTTCTGAAACCTTTCATGTATGAGGACACTTTCCTAATGCTTTCCATCATAAGCTATATTTTGATGAAGTATTAAATTCCTTAATCATATGCTTTCCCCCCTCAAACCTTTGTAGACTTAACTGAAATATTTATCTCATGTAAGGAAAAAAACATTCAGAAAATGGATTCATTTGTTCCTTCGCTAGTGCAAAGTACTTTATTTATAATTGCTCCCAACCTTACCCAAAATGGTTGAGTTAGAGGAGAATCGGTTGTTTGTTAAAGAAAAACTCTACCTGGTGGGGAGGGACATGCTAAGAGTTTTCTTTGAAAAGACGGTGTTTTCACGTTTGACCAAATTCAAAAGCCCTACCTGGTTGGTTTTCCCCCAAAAGAAGATGATACTGAAACAGACAGACTCTGTGAGCTTGGGACACTAGTCGGGGTGCAGCTGTTAACTGATGATAGCAATAATTTTGAGTTAATTTGGTTTGCTAAGAGTGAATATTTAAGACGGCAAACAGCATGACGTTGGATAATAGGATGTGTCCATTGACATCAGTAAGAAAGAACCAAGGAGGGGGCGGGGCAGGAAAATGGTGGCTGGCCATCAAAAGGCCACTGGTCATTTACGAGTGAGGTACTGCGGGCAGCGCCGTGCCCGTCGGTCCCTCCCACACGGGTGTTAATGTGCACGCAGCCGAGGCCGCCTGCTCTCCAAGGGCCACGAAGCGCTGCCAGGCCCCAGTGCTGATTCTTGGCTCGGCACTGCCTGCCCTGCCTGTGGTCAGATGGACTGGCAGGGCCCTTTCCAAGAGGCAAGGTGAATGGTTTAGCTGATTTTGGCTGCGGTGTGATTACAGATTGTTTCCCTGACCTCGGCAACACCGGCAACATCTCTCGTTCGAACCCGGGCGAATCTCCTCGCGCTGCGTCTGGGGGCTCCTTTCCCTGTTCTGGGAGGGCTGACTGCTGACCAGGCGCTCTGTCCTCTGCAAGGCAGTCATGACCCCAAGGTCAAGTTCCTCTGCAGTTTCAAAGGAAGCCTCTGGCTTCTTCCTCCCTACTTCCTCCAGGCTAATCTCATACCGTCCAGGGCGAGAACAGAACAGGCGCCGGCGATGCCAGGGGAACGGTGGCAGCCGCGGGGGCAGATGCTGCGGCAGCCGAGGCCTCGTGAGCAGTGGCTCCTGCTGCCTGCAGTGGGACTTGCTTGGAAACATTTAGGGACACGTGGTGGCGGCCAAGCAGTCAGCCGCCGTGATACAGAGGCAGACAGCTGTCACAGGACAGCAGTGCCCTGAGGTTTGGGGCCCAGGCTGGCTTGGATTCCCCCTTATTTTAGTCTTAGTTTCCATCTCAGAGTCCCGGTGCAAACCATCGGCAGTGAAAAATTCACCACTGGGGTGCGCACACGCAGCGGGGGGTGGGGGGGATGTGAGAGAGAGAAAGGGAGAGAGAGAAATGATCGATCGATTGATTGATTGATTGATTTACCTTTTTGGAAAAAGAATGGAGCCCATTTTTTATCACTTGTTCATTTCCGAACCAACCAGCATGTAAAGTCACATAACAGATGTTACTAAAACGTTTTCCCAGCCTCCCTCTTAAGAGCGCTGTGTCCCGCAGCGTCCCGCATGCACACCTACACACCCATCACAAACCGCGCAGTTCCCCCCCTGCCAAGTCCTTTGATGCTGTTTAGAGCGAGCGGCGCCGTCCACCCTGCCCATGCTGCTCCCCCCACAGGACCCGGAGACAGAAGGGGCTTCGACGGGAGGGGGGCCACACAGTCGGCACACGGGAACTGTGGATGGAGAGGAGAGGGGAGGCGGAGGCGGCGTCCTAAATCCCTGTCGCAGGGCTTTAACAAGGCCGTGTCCAGGCCTTCTCTGCTCTCTTAACTCCCCCTCCTCGTCACTTACCCCGCTTCGCAATGGCCCTGCAAAGAAGGTCTCGCCTGCTGAATGCCCCCGCCCTGGCCTTAATTAACAGCCTGTAGCATCCTTCATCCTCATGGGTGTGAATAGGTCTTGCCCTGGCTTCTTTCTGTGGATACTCACAAACCTTGATTAAATTATCTCTTTTCACATCTTAGCACGCTCAGCCCTCAAAGGCCGCCCCCTGCAGCCCTCCCCCGGCACTGCCCCCTCCTCCGCTCTTCCCCAGCCCTCCACCGGCCCGATTTTGGTGGCTAAGTGCTGCCGGGCCCAGTATTCTAAGTGGGCTCGAGCAGGCCCTTTGAAAAGCCGCCACTGCCTTTTGAACTGTGAGGCCCCAGGAGTTCCCCCCCAGGAAAGCTGCCCCGTGCGGCCTCTGTCTTCGGAGCCGCAACGCCGGGTGCTGGCAGCCGCCCTGTCTTCTCATTCACTTCTCAGGCTCCAGCTGGGGCCATTCCATCGTGACTTAAATGTCTCCTGTCCCCCTGTGGTCAGTAGCCTGGGGCTGTTTCCAGTAGACAATCAACACACTAAATTCTAAGTGCCCATTTTTGCAGACGTATCAAAATTTTCTTGGAATATGACTGCTCGCTCCAACGTGTCCGCTTTTACGTCCATACCTACAAGTTGCTGAATCTGGCTCTCCCAAGATGCGAATCCCCCTTTCGGCTGCTTCCCAGGCCATAGACCCGCCTTTCTGTCGGCTCCTTAGGGTGTTCCTGCTCGTCTGCTTCATTTCATAGAATGCCAGTTCTGTTCGATTGCCTTATAAAGAATATTTTTTTTCAAATGTTCCCTAAAATCAAAATGTGTTGTCTTCATTCTGCTTCCCAGTCATTCAGCGACAGTCCATTTCTCTGCCCTGTAAAAGGCGTTCTCCGCCTGGGGATCCTGGCTGACCGTTCCCAGGCCCTCTGGCTTGCCTGGTGGTGTTCCTCCCGCGATCACATAGCCTGAGGCTGAACCTGCATTTGTAAACATTTCTCATCACTGAGATGGTCAACCTGAGATCTGGAAGATAGACCGGTGTGGGGCCAAATTCCACTGGCCACAACATATGCCTGCTTTTAGTTGTAATATTGCTCTGATTAAAAGACCAGGGTTTTGGGGGGTTTTCTAGCCTGTTTCTAACCGCCTTCCCGCTGTGACATTTGTATGGAATTAACCTTTCCTGGGATGGAGATTGTTTTGAACTGTCCTGAAATTATAGCCAGCACATGTCCCTTCAGATATTCATGCCAAAGATTATAATGCGAAAGAAAAACAAATGTGACCATTCACATAGGAATGAATGTTTAAAATAGTGAACTCCTGGAACTGCATAAAGTATGGGGCTTTTAAAAAAAATCTCAGCATCCAGCGTGTTCCAATAATTTGCCTCGTTTGTCATAAAAATATAGTTTGGGACATCATCTTAGTATTTATCAGAAAGGCCTGGATCAAGTTTTATTTATGGCTTTGAGGTATCAGGAAGGTATAAATTCTTATTTCAGGTGCCTCAGTCCTATTCATGCTAGTAAGAAACTTTGCAGTGAGGATAGTGCCCATGAATGAAGGAAGGAAAAATGAGTATTTCATCTCATAGCCAAGAGTTTTTCCTTTTGTATTTAATTTATTGGTGTGAATTTGGTTAATAACATATTTAGGTTTCAGGTATACAATTCTACAACACATCATCTTCACACTGTATTGTGTGTTCACCACCCTAAGTCAAGTCTCCATCCATCACCATTTATGCTCCCTTACCCTCTCCTACCTCTCCCCACCCTCCCTTCCCTCTGCAGTCACCATAAAGCAAAGGAAGTCTCATAGACACAGATACTCTAATGGATTTTAAAATTTCTGCTAATTTATGCCCTATTACATAAAGAATACATTATCTATATAGTATTATGAAAACACAAGCATATATTATTGTATGCCACTATTTTAAAATATAAGAACATTTTCTCATGCCATTAAAAATAAAATGCAATGATTACGTCGCTCTCATTATATAGAATTTATATAATGACTGTTATTTACTATTATTTATCATCTAGTTTAAAGTTTTTAGAATTATAAAAAGACTGTGATAAATACTTTTGTTTGTTAATGCTAGTCCACATATATTTTTATTTTCTTGAGTAGAAGGATTAAAGACAGATGTGTGCCCTATGTGGACTCAACACTTCCAAGGTCATAGGGTGATGTCATGGCTTAAAAGGGTCAACCTTATGAGTGAACTTTGGAACATACTACAGTTTTTGTGTATCTGGTTCTGTAGATTTACAGATACTACCTGGTTTTAACTAATTTCCACAAAATGGACAAGAGCATTTAAAAGACTCCTCTAAGAAACTACAGATTGAAGATCCTGGCACATCAGGAAATGGCCCAACCTGTCTCCTGTTCCTGAGACAACCTCTTTACTGGCCACCTTATGAGTGAGCACAGTGATGAATCTGTCAGGCAGGGTGCAGTGTAGACAACAGAATCTCTCTGGCTCGTTCCAACAGAAAACAATTTACTTCCAGTTATGAGTGGTGTATAAAATTCCGTGGGTGGGCTGCAGGCCTGGCCGGCCTCTGCCACGGCGAAGCGCCTGGAGAGCCAGGAAACGGCCTCAGCAGCGGCCAGCTGCACCACCAGCCCGCCGCAGTCCGCACCAGCGAGGTGGGTGCGCTAAGCCCTGCCTCTTGCCGCCCATGCCGTCCTCCTGCAGCTGACACCAGACGCTGCCGGGACCCGGCTCGCCAGCAAAAGCAAGAAAAGCAGTGGAAGCAAGGTCTGCACCTCACCGTGTTCCCATCTGCCTTCCAAGTCTTGCATGAGGGCGGCTCTTTGGAAGTTCAGTCCCGTGTAAAACCCACACTGTGTGTGAGTCTGAGGAATGTAGTCTTTCACTTACCTACCTGTGATATTTGGGGCAAGTCATGCCTCACAGGGTCTGGAATGCAGCTGGCTGAACTAGTGTGCAATTTGCCCCGTAACTAACGGATCAAGCTTGACCAGCAGTTAGCAAAATAATTAAATAAAAATAATAATAGTAGCAAAACTATCAAGAAGACTGCTTGAAATTTGGATTTACATCTATCATCGAGAGCTGGACATTGTCCTGATTATATCCTCGCTACTGCTTCCTGGTGAAGACTGAGTGCGGCGAGGTGCAGGGAGCATTCAGCTCAGAGCCTGTCCTGGAGGAACTGGTCCATACATGGTCGCTGCGCTACTCCCCTTCTCCAGGGGCGCTGGAGGCCCAGCCCTGGGTCGCACCACCATAGGCCCTGTGCATCCCGAACCTGGTTCTGTGTGTGCTGCTCCGCAATTGTCCCCAGCCCCCACCCACGATAACTTTGCAGAGTGACAGGCGGCATAGCCCCAGCACGGCCTCAGCCACTTCTCTCTAAAACACTTTTTGTCACCCACCCAGCAAACTCTGAGCTGTGTTTTGTGACTTATTATTCACTCTATCTGGTAATTTGGGGAGAAGAGAGCACCAAATGCCACCAACGATGCCCCCGCAGCTGCTAATAGGAGCCACCGTTTGGATCCCACGATACTTCCTTGGCCCCAGCGACTCTGACAGCTGCCGGAGCACTGTCTGCCAGGCCAGGATCCGTGCTGCAAGCTCCAAGGCCAGAATAGAGCCCAGCACAGTCACGCTGGGCTCCCGGAGGTTCACAGCATTAATGATCTATAGTTCAATCATTAGGAGCAAATCCAAGTGAAATAGGAAAATATACACCATGCTGGAGGCCTCAGGGCTGCTGGGAGGTGGCTTTTCGGCTTCGTGGCAGCCTTAATGATTAGTTCCCAGCCACTAGCAGCCCCAGCTGACAAGCAGCGCCTGCAAGCTGTAGGTTTTCTGCACGTGATAATTGAACAAAGCTAGAACTTATTCAAGACATTAACACAGACTGGCTACGAGGGATCTGCTGGGCTTGTCAGGCCCCCCAATCGACCCCTTCTCCAAGTGCACCCTGAAGGGTGTTCATCAGTCAGTTACTGCCCTCTGCACAGATCTGCAGGTGGATCTTTTTGGATGCTGGGGTCCTGGCAAGGATTTAATACATAAACTAGACTGATTTCTGAAGTGCTAACCTAGGCCTTCATTGCTCAGCCCATAGCATGCGAAGTAGGAAGATATCTGAAGTGGAGAAACATTTTTAATTTTAAGGTTTTTTGGTGTGTTTTTTTTAAAAAATTGATTCATTTCAAGTAGTTAATGGATATAAGGTTAAAAAATTATTTGTTAATATTCTTCCTGGTCATAACCATTACTCAGGAATCTCTGTCTGCAAGTGACAGAAACACAGGTCAAACTAACTGAAACCCCAGAAGAAACTGTGACGTCTCCGGAATTACCCTACGGGAAGGGCAGGAGGCCTTCAGAGCCGGGATTTGAGACACCGTCAGAACTTGGCTTCTTGTCCCTGCAAGTTGGCTTCCTTGTCTCAGACTGGCCTCCCCCAGGTGGAAGCCCTGGGAAACTCCAGGCTCATGTGCCTCATAGCTTGGTATTTAGAGATAGCAGAGGGGCCTTTCTTTCCTAGTGCCCACTTTGGAAAATTCCTGGGGGAGAATTCAGATCGGTCTGGATCCTATCATATAGAGCCCATCCATTCAGACCATCAGCATGGCCATGCCCCAGCCTCACTTGATCCCTGAGAGTTTCGTCTCCTCCCAGTTCCTGGACTTAGCTAAAGCCCTGTGCCACAGGGGTAGGATCTGGCTTCCCAAGTGATTGCCAAAGAGGCTGCATGATGCAAGGAAGAAGTGCAGGGTCCTAGTTCTCTGTGGCTAGGAAGGAACCAGAGAAGATAAACCCCCTTTCTTTGCCTCTGGTAGACTTATTTCTCTCTTTTTTTTTGAATTTTGAAATATGTTCTTATATTACAAATGAAGAGTCACATTCTGCCTAAAAATCCAAGAGGACTTTTTCCAACATACGAGCAAAAGGAAGTAAAGAGACACAATGAAAGAAGACTGCCAGGATGCTCAGAGATAACTCACAATTTCTTCTTAAAACACTATTAAGAATTATGGGCAATATGCATGGCTATACATACAAAAATGCTAGAATAATAAAAAAAGCAAAATTCAGACAGTTTCCTGACTGTTGGCTCAGAGTTTCAATTGTCCTTTACCTTCCATATTCTTTATATTTTAAATGCTCCAAGGAAAAATCTGATGCAGAAATTTCAAGATATTATAGACTTCATCTTTAAGTCAATTATTCACAGGTGGAGGTGTTTTTTTTTCCTGTTCTACTTATCTTTTATTTTGATTTTTATTGAATTGTTGATAGATATGCATTTATTCCCATTTTATTCATATTTTTCATATTTTTTTTTCTTCTTCTTAAAATAGACCCTTTAACATTTCATATAGCTCTTTATATGTCCTTTGATTCTAAATAATAGTCTTGCTGGGTAGAGTAATCTTGGTTGTAGGCCCTTGCTTTTCATCATTTTGAGTATTTCTTACCAGTCCCTCTGACCTGCAAAGTTTCTATTGAGAAATCATCTGACAGTCTTATGGGAGCTTCCTTGTAGGTAACTAATTGCTTTTCTTTTGCTGCTTCTAAGATTCTTTTTGTCTTTAACCTTTGGCATTTTAATTATGATGTGTGTTAGTGTGGGATTCTTTGGGTTCCTCTTGTTTGGGATTCTTTGCACTTCCTGAACTTGTATGTTTATTTCCTTCTCCAGGATAAGGAAGCTTTTTGTCATTATTTTTTCAAATAGGTTTTCAATTTCTTGCTCTCTCTCCTCCTTCCAGCATCCCCATGATGCAAATGAAGGTGTCCTAGAGGTTCCTTACACTATCTTCATATTTTTGGATTCTTTTTTCTTTTTGTTGATTGGGTGTCTTTTGCATTCTTATATTCCAAATCTCTGATTTGATCCTCTGCTTCAGCCACTTCACTGCTGATTTCCTGTAATGTATTCTTCATTTCAGTTAGTGTATTATTCATTTCTTACTGGTTCTGTTTTATGTTTCCTATCTCTTTGTTGAAGCTCTCACTAAGTCCATTGAGCATACTTATAACCAGTGTTTTGTTTAGTTTTGTTCAATTTTTAGTTCTTTATCTGGAGTTTTGCTCTGTTCTTTCCTTTAGGACATGTTCCTCCCCACACACACCTGTTCCCTCCCTTCCACTCTCTAAAATCAATGGGGGAAAAAATCCTTATTCCTCCTTGAGTGAGGATTAAAAATGGAAGAAGTCCAACCATCCAGAGGCTGCTATTCTGAGAGGAAGCCCAAGCTATTGGGAAAGACTCAAGCAAAAGTGCCAGCTGAGCCACACCTTCAAGTCACCATCCCAGGTGCCAGACATGTGAGCATAAAGCCTTCAGATGATTCCAGCCCCGATCATGTGAGTGGCCATCAGCCATTCGTCTTCCCACCTGCAGTCATGGGTTAAAGACAAGCCATTGTGAGCACTTACAGCTGCTGCTCTATGCCATTCTGTTGGTGGGTGGTTGTTGTACATCAGTACATAACCATAATGATTGGATCAGATGACTGTCCCTGCTCCATGGAATCATGAAGTCACAGCGTGACTGCTGGGGACCTACCCCACGAGGAGGTAGGGATGGTAAGGAGTGGAGTGGACTCCAGTAAACTATGGTTTGACAAACAATCCTCAAGATGTCCACTACATTTTCTGCCCTGGTTCAACACAGCCTGTTGCCTACCTAAGCAGAGGGAAGGACATATGGATTGAGAACTCTTGATCTCTCATATTCAAGCCCACTTCTCAGCTCTTGCTCTCCCACACAGTAAGCCAGTGAAAAGGAGGGAATAGTGAAGAAGTATATTTGCCTTGGTAAATGGTATCATTAATTCCCTTCCCTCCCAGCCCCACGGTGGTCTTCCAGCAGAAACAGTTGCCAAGAAATGGAAAATATACTCAGAGCTCTGGCATCTTCCCTCTGTGGCCTCTCAAGTACAGAAGAGATAATTAGAGTGTCCTTGTGTTGCCTAGCAACCCATGAATGCTGTTTGCTATCATGTCATTAATATGATATGAAAGTGTTTTATAGAAGACATTCATCTTGCATTAATGAAAATCAAATTTGCTAATATGACACAAAACCTGTTCTTCCTTGTGACTTTCTATACTTAAGTAGCTTATTTATTGAATTAGACTGTGAGTGGTTTTAAGGCTTGAGACTGTTAAAGTATCATAATAATGACTTTGTTTTCAATAATATCAGATGGCCATTAATAATGTGATTACACAGCTACAATGGGTGATCACCATCCCAGATGAAGCCCCCTCCCCTCAGGTCCAGCCCCTGTGCCAGTTAACTGTCTGCCACCCAATTTATCTCCCTCAATCACTCTCCCATTGTTGCAGCTGCATTTAGTGGGTCCCTTTGCTTCTGGCCTCATCCCATTCCAGTTGAGCTGTTCTAAAACATGAATGTAATGACCACATCACTCAGTTGTTTAAAACTTTTTCATAGCTCTATATCACTTAAGAGATAAAGTTCGGGACTCGTAGACAGCACTAGAATCTAGCCTCAGCTATCACTTTGCATAGTATATCCAACTGGGTGCTGGAGCCACAAACCACTTGTCATTCTCAGAATTCCCCATGCAGCTTCATGCCTCCACATTTCTCCATGCTGTTCCTTCTGTCTGGAATACTCTTGGCAAACACCATCTCCTTCCTGATGCCTAGACAGATCCTCCCCGGTGTTTCTGTAATCAGCTCCCTGTGGGTAATCAATGGAGCTTGTCCATGCTCTATTATGGCACTTGTCACCCAGTATTATGATTATTTTTTATGTCAATTGTCTCCTCTAGTTGGAGAGCCTGTGCATGTAGGACCTATGGCATATTTGTCTTTGCATTTGGAATATTTCTCATGGTAGGTAGGCGTTCAGCAAATACTTGCTTTTTAAAATTTTTATCTAGTCCATAGAAGTATGAGCCATGCACATACTTTTAACTTTTTTAATAATCACATTAAAAGCATGAAAATAAAAAGATGAAATCAATTTTAATAATATTTTTATTTAACTCAATATGTACAAACTCTTTTCTTTTCAACATTTAATCAGTTAATCAGAAGTTAACATTCTCTCTCCCTCTCTCCCTCCCCCCCCCCCCCCCCTCTGGTACTAAGTCTTCAAAATTCAGTGTGTATTTTGCACTTGCAGCTCCTCTCAGTTCAGAACAGCCACATTGCAAGTGCTCAGTAGCCTTGTGTGGCTGGTGGCTCATGGGTCCTGGACTGGATGACGTGGGTCTTGGCATTGCTGCTCTGGACCTGTTTTCTTACCTATGCTATTTCATAATGAACCAGAGAATATCCTCTCTCTGACAGTGAACTGTGTCCTTCTACCTGTTACCAGATGGACCCCAGTCACTGCCTTTTACTCGCCTGTCCCTGTGCTCACAGTGTACACCCTATATAGGAGCCATCAGAAACATAGCCCAGTAACAAAGATCCTGTGGGCTCAATTCCATGGCTATTTCCTTACTAAGAGCAAGACAATAAAAAGACAAAACAATTAGTGATTTCTTTTAAATTTTTACTTCAAAATAATTTCAGAGTTCCAAAAAGTGTTACACAAATAGAAGAAAGAATAGCTGTATACCTTTCATCCCACTGATGTCCCTTTTTCTGGTTCAAAATCCATCCAGGATCCCACACTGCAATTAGTCTCCAATCTGGGACAGTGCCTTAGCCTTTACTTTCATGAGCTATCACTCGTGAAAAATACAGGCCAGTTATTTTATGGAATGTCTATCAGTTTGGGGTTGTCTGGTGTTTCCTCGTCAGTCATCTCAGGTCATACCTTCTTGGCAGGAACCACAGGAGTAATGTTGTGTTCCTCTCAGTACGTCATATCAGGAGGCGCATGGTGTAAATTTGTCCTTTGACTAGTATTGTTAACGTGGTCACTTGGTTAGAGTGGAGGCTTCAGGTTTCTCTGCTGGAAATGTACTATTTTTACCTTCAATCGATTAGTGACACTGTACTTTGAGACTGCGTAAATATCCTATTTTTCATCATTCTTTTTTCCACTAACTTTAACATCTGTAAACACTTCCTGCCTGAAACAGTTGTTACTGTGTTGTTTGCCAAAGGGTGATTTTCTAAGTCCGTCATCCAGTCTGCGTGTTTACGACTTAATTTTCTGCGACGAGGGAGAGCTGTCCCTTCTTCATTTACTTATTTATTCACTTATCTGTGTCAATGTGGACTCACAGATTCTTATCCTAGTCCCTAGGTTATAATCCACTACCCTCATTACTGTGTTCTTGGAAAGTAAGAAGTAGGAATATGGTAGTTGAATTTTAAGACTTGATTTTTGGAAACTACAAACCTGAAAGCATGAAAGTGACAAAGGAGTGAAGGAATAGTTTGTAGTTTGTCATTCTATCTGTAAACGCTCGAGTAAAAAAACCCAAAAAGCATATCATTTAGAAATGCCTATTATGAAAGGGAATTATTTCAAACATGAATGATTATTATAAACATATATTAAACATGCTTAATATATTCTGTACTAGTGAATGATATCTCCACTAAGCACTCTTTCAAAATGTAAAGAGCAATTACTTTTACCAAGGGCATAATGGGACAGCAGACCATCTTGCTTCCCGGGGTTTGCTAGTTCTTGCAGCCTCAGTCTCATAAAAGGGGATTCCACCTGGTTCCTTTGTGCCCCCCCCTTGGACTTTGGGCCTTTATATGTGCAGATAGACACTCTTTCCTTTTCCTTCAGAAAACAGATAGGAAATGGCCGTGGCTGTGAGCACGGCTGAGTGGCTGAGTGGCCTAATGCTGGCTGTGCTCTCCCAGCCTAATTAAAGGCAAATGGTTGTGCTTTCTATGAAGAGAGGCAGAGTAAGAGGAGAGGCGCACAGGAAGGGGAGCCAGAGCACTAAGAGCTTTCCTTTTTCTACAAAATTAAATGCCAACCCGCCTCATACTCTCAGTCCTGAATTTATAGGACAAATTAATGTAAATAGCTGGACAACTTCCAGGCTCTAGATTACCGTACAAATTCAATTAATGCAGCCCCTAATAAAACAGCAACGTGAGAGGAAATGCCGAGGAGCCAATGGAAGGGCAGGTGCACAGGGCAAGAGAGCAGGCTGGGCCCCGGAGCCCCCACGTAGGGTGCAGGCGGTGCTGTAAGGGCCCCAAGCCCCACTCCTCCCACCGCCAGAGGCCTGGGCGGACGTCCCTGTGATTGCGCTTTAACCAGTAAACTTAAATAGAAATGAGATTCTCAAGTATATAAAATTAACTGTATAAAAATTGCTATTTCTACAAGAAGACAGGTTTTCTCTGGCAAGCCCAGCAGAAAGTCAGGTGGGAAGAAAACCCAGCCCAGCTTGGTCATGGGTGCCGGCACTTTGGCCGCAGCCAGGTTCCTGAGGCCCTGTCGGTGCAGCCCATGAACAAGTGGGTTAAATTTATCTTAACTGGCTCACAAAAAAATACACAGGCAAAAGAACTCCATTGGATACTTTTAATTTAACTTTCATCAATTCAGACCAAAAAAAAAAAGAAAAGAAATCGATGCCTCAGTTTAACTATCCCTATGTAATTTTTATTGATTTCCTATGTCATTTTTATTGATTTCCACATAACTCTTTAGTACATGAAAAACTCCATGAAGACGGGCTCTGCAGTCTCTCTTACTTTCACTACAGCCAAAATTAATTGCTGCTGTAAAAGTGTGGCTAAATTGGTTTATAGAGACACCCTTGAATGTGGGAAAAACAGCTCCTGAGGAGAAAAATTGCAGTTATGCCAAAGAAAGGCTTTATTTAACTAAACAGCAAACAAAAAATGTTTATTTTAATAATTTATCTAGTCCCCTATTCACACCAGGAAGAATCCGAGGCAGCTTTCACAAGTGTAGACAATAGGATAATTGAGAACATCAGCAACGCCCGGCCGGGCCTGGCTCAGCGGCTGAGCATCGACCTAGGATCCAGGAGATCGCGGTTCGATTCCCGGTCAGGGCACAGGCCCGGGTTGCGGGCTGCAGCCGATCAATGACTCTCATCATTGATGTTTCTATCGCTCTCTCCCTTCCTCTCTCTGAAATCAATAACAATATATTAAAAAAACAACAAAAAACACCCAGCAGCAGCAACGATAATAACAGTACAAACTGAGCCCCTTCCATGAGCCACACCTTGCTCCTGGAGTGTCCCTTCCAATTCTGAGAGTAACTCTCTGAGGTGAGGACCACCCTTGCCCCACCTTGACAGCTATGAGGCTGGGAGAGGTTAAAGCTAACAGCTCAAGGTCGCATATGCTCCCGAGTGGCAGAGCGGGGAGGAAGAGAGTCACTGGTAAGTGGGAAACTGAGGCAGTGGGAAGCTGGGCTGAGGTGAAGAGACCGCGTGCTCCAACCCAGGTCTTCAGTAAATCCGCACAGCCGGCTTTGAGTTCCTTCAAGGTCAGAGCGAGGACGGTCCCGATGCCAGGCTAGATTTGTGAGGCTCACCCGATGAATGTATGCTGTTTCCGAAAGGCGAGGCTCAGCTTTCCCTGGACTGTGTCTGGGGTTCAGAAAAACACTTGGCCAGCAGACAGGTGACCCTGTAAGAGCGGTGTTTCTGAAAACCAGGACTCGGGTGGCAGTGGTGGCAGGCAGCCTGTGCTCCATCCCCAGCGTGGCCTGGGTGCCGACACTGATTCAGGACAGCCGTGCTCTGGGAACCACCTTCTTACAGACACAGTGAACCTAAGAAGAACTGGTGCTTGAGAGAGAGCAGGGCCTTCCCCTCGGTGTGGTGGCGACGGGGCCTGTGTACTGCTCAGGATCTCCCTCCCCAGATAGTCCTGGGCGTGTCCAGCCCGTAGACGGACAAACGGGCCGGTTTTAGTGGCCGCCAGCAGGCCGCAGCCTCCAATTTCTGAGCAGGGGGAGCCATCCCAGGGGGTGTCCCCCTGTACCTCTGCAGCCAGACGGGGCTCCCGGTGCTGGGAGAGACCCCAGCTTTCAGCAGTGCCGGTTTCAGGTTCCTGGGCACACCAGGGCAACTGTGCAGGCGGCACCTCTGTAGATCCACAGGCTGACCAGCAGGAAGGGAGACACGGTTAACAAGCCGTTCAGGAGATGCCTGACTTTGCCAAAGATCCGATTTCGGCTTCAGTGCCAGGGAGCAGTAAACGCCCACTGTCTGTCTGGGCCAGTTCTGGATTGTGACCACAAAACCATAGCCGAATAGTGTTCTGAGGATACTTCATTTTCTGTTATCTAGATCTTTAGCAGGTGACAATTACGACTGTTTATCCAATAACTAGTTGGCTTTGTTTTCAAAATCATTAATCTTACCTTTCTAGATGCAGCTCAAAGCAATACATTGAATAGGTAGAGATCTGGCAAACTCAAGTTGGACAGGAGATATTTACAGTCAAACCTCCATTTCGGTCTTCAGGGGTGTTTCGTCACAGGGGGTCACAGGGCTGCGTCTGCTCATGTAACCTGTGGCGTCCCTGAGCAAACTCCACTGCCCCAGAATCGTGCAATTTAATTTCCAAACAAACCTACGCTTAACTGGAAACACTTATTTGTTCCTAGTCTCACTTTTGAAAGCTGTACTGAAATGCACGAATCCACTTTCTTTCCTGGGCTGAATAAAATGTCCAGGGGCAGCCTCACGGCGTGAACACAAACTGCTCCTCGCTGTCCTCTGGGTTGCAGCCAGCTCGGGCCATGCAGGACTCCGAGGACCCCGGGGCTCTGAGGAGGCTGTCACCTACAGAAAATACTTGTGAGGGTGGTTTTTCTCCAGAATGTTTAATTTGGGGTAGATATTTGAATTTAGATAGACATTGAATTTAAAGTGATAGATAGTAAGTTCTGATAACTTCAATTAAATACATTCTCCCAATTTTTATAAATTTAACTTTAAGAAAAGATTTTTATAAAAAGTAGTTGCTATGCTGTCTGTTGAGTATCTTAGCAGATATGACATCCATTCTCTTTTTAGAAACAGAATCCTGATTTATAGGCTGTTACATTGTACCTCAAATAGATAACAATGACTCCCAGCCTCCCCTGCAGCCAAGGAAACCACGTGACCAACCTTTGGGCAGTAAGATATAAGTAGAAGTGTTGTGTGAGACTTTTAGCAATTCTTCCCAAAAGAGAGGGGAAGGGCCCTCTTTTTCCCTTTCTCCATCTAAGACATGTATGTGATGACTGAAGCTCAGCAGCCGTTTTGCACCATGAGGCCAAAGGCCCTGTGGATAGTATTACAACCTGATGTCCATGGAACCACCATGCCAATCCTAGACATTCCTCCTGGACGTTCTTTATATAAAAGAAAACTACGCCTATCCTTTTAAAAGCCACTGTCATTTTGAAATTTTCTATAACAGCAATCAAACCTAACCTTACCTAATGCAGGGGTTACCAAGGAATCTGGGCTGATTCAGAAAGTTGCTAGAAAGGCTAAGGAATGAGCATGAGGAAATGAGACTTGGTTGTGGAGTTGTTCAGAGCACGAACTTTCAGATCACGAGATTATGGTTAAGACCCATCTCAGCCACTTGTTAGTTATGTAACCTTGGGCAAGTCATTTAACTTTTCTGCCTCTATTTCCTCCTCTGTAAATTGAGCTGGCCAGTTCCACTTCAGAGAACTGGAATTAGGATGAAGTGAGATCATGCTCAGAAACTACTTAGCGCAGCGTCTGTGGGTCTGTGTCCCCAGAAGGATACGGCAGGGGCTCCGGCGTCAAAGAGAAGATGTGTCCCAGAGTGCAGTAAGCATCTGGCAGGTGTGTGTGTAAGATTCCTTAGGCTGTGGAGGAATAATTATTAATTAATTATGGCATAATTTCAATCAGAATAAGAAAAACTGTAACAAGCACGTCACATCTGTGATTTCACCGGTATCATTGCTTAGGACAAGACAGAGTAGTTATTTCAGGTTTTAAAAAACAGCAAATTAATCGGAAGAAAAATTTTGAAGTAATCAATCATGTAGTCCTTGCAGAAATTGATGGGTTCCCAAGGTGACTGAAATTTGGCAAACATGAGCCCGAGAGAGGCGGGCTTAGGAATGCAGGGGCAGAAACAACCAAGAACCGAGGTCACCTGGGCCACAGTTTCGCTCCCTCTGAGTCGTGCTCTGCCTCAGTGTTCCCGGGGCGCACCCCTCGCAGCTCTCCAGTGCTGTGCGGGCGTGGGTTTCTCCAACGCGTCATGTGCGCACTTTCGGGGTGGGGACCACGTCTTCACCGTGGTTCCCTCCAGGTCGGCAGAGTGTCCGGCACACAATGATTTAATGGTAGAGAATGGCCTTCCAGGTCTTCTCCTTTCTGGCCGTTTTGCCACTGAAGTCAGAACCTCTGGAAGACACCTAGGCTGTGGAGAGAAAATCCTTACAGAAACACAAAGCGGAAGGAAAGAGTATTTGTTGAGGGGTAGACTGAGGCAGCAGAGAACAGAGAACCAGAGGAAAGTGGGCGTTGGAAATAAAGAAACAGGGTTTTGAGATGACTCATTGGACCTATTAGGATGAAGGGAGGGAGGGGTAAATGGCTGGCGGATGGGAGGAAGGAGAAAGGCAGATAGGACATAGTACATGTGTTCTCAGCACACATACCAGTGGGGAGACAGGGATGTGCGCAGGCGGCTTCAGAAAACACATTTATGTACCTGCCTGTATCTCACCCAAGCCACTTGGCCAGGCCTGGCACACCCAGATGCCCACAGCGGCCCGTGTAGGCGGGGAGATGACGGTGATGAACCGCAGGGGGCATCCACTGAGCTGATGGCTGCCACGTAACAGTGAGGACCTGGCATTGGCAAATGTGATTTTTATTTTAAAAAGAAAGGCCAGAAATCCAATTTCCAAACGTTGCTCAGGCCAAAGCAGACATCTCTGTAGGTCATACCTGGCCCCTTGATTATATACCGTGACATCTGTCCCTTCTGCCTTTTGTGTGTCAGAATGTAAATGGGAGAGACAGGTCCCAGTGGCCACGCTCCAGCCCACGTGCCAGGAGGGTCGGACTCCCCATCGAGCATAACCTACACCTGGGCCTTGTAGGAGACTTGCCTGTCCTCTGCCGCGAGTCTACGATGCCGTCGGTGCAAGAAAGGGCGTGTGCAGTGAGAATCTCCTTCTCGAAGGAAAGCTGCAGGCCACCCGGCTGCAGTCCCCCAGCTCGAGCAAACCTCGGTGCAGGTGTGGGTGGCAGTGGGGGTCCTCTTACTGGGTCTAAGAGCGAAAACTAAGTTGTATCACACCAAGAAAAAGCTAGAACGCTTTTAGATCTTAGAGAACGACTTGTTTTTCTTTTCCGACCACTCACCTTTTCCCTAACTGTCAAGCGGCTCGGCCACCTCCAGGCGAAGTGCGTGGATCTGGGCTGCAGCCGCTATCTCCCGCAGCTCTCCTCTCCCAGGGCTGTCGCAGGGCCTGGGCCTTGGAGCGAAGAGCCAGGACTTGCAAGAACACCACCCTTCACCACTTTTCTGTCCCTCGGAGAACACATTTTCCTGAGGCCAGTGAATGCAGCTTTTCTCAGTTTGTCTTGTCCATGCGTTTTTCTCAGCCTTCAGAATGGCCCGTGGCTAAGCTAGTCACCAGAGCCCCTCCCAGACCATGGGATTTGTCAATAACATAGGCCGAATGACCCGATGAAGATGAGCTCTGGGGAAGTCTGATCAATTGCTTAATGATCGGACCATATCGACCAGAAATGGTTAATTCAGTTCCACGAGTCGACATTTCCTGGAGCTTCTGAAAAGTGGTGAAGAACTGAAGTCCTCCCGAATAAACCGGGCTGGCCACTGACAGAGTGGACAGAGGCCATGCGGTCTTCTGCTCTGGCCTGGAGGCCCTGTGTAAGCGTTTCCTCGCAGCCGCGTGGAAATGATTTTTGCGATGTTAGCATCCAGGTCTGCGCCCCACTTAGAATCTCGTGGCTGCTGTGCCCTCGCCTGACACTCTCCCCCGGGGTGTTCTAGGCGACCGGCTATGTGGCCACTTAGTAGCAGCACTTAGTCTTCCCTTTTTGAATATTAATTGGGAAAAAGTTAATATTTTCTAGTTTTCTTAAATACAAAATTTGCGGAAGCTCCTCCCTAATGCTGACCGTCCGTGGCACATGCTGTGGTTCATGCAGACCGGCCCGCGGCCTTGGCCAGGATTCCAGAGGTGCCTCTTCTTTCTGCAGAGAAAGAAAGAAACCAAAGCCCAGAGTCATTCAGTTTGGGAGGAAAAAAAGAATTAGGCCTAAACCAAGAGTGTGGGCACTCCTGCTGGTGTGTGGAACCACGCAGGGGAATCTCAGAGACTGAGGAGAAGTAGCAACACACTTTGGTTTCTAACTTAGGAATTGTGATAGTTTCCAGATTGGCACATCCACAGCTCCCTCAGGCTTCCTAGAAGCTGTTTAGACCTAAGAGGCAGGGACCACCCTGGAAAAGCTGTGCTTAGGTGTCTGGACTTCAGCTATTATTGATGTTTTGGTCTAGATGCTACCGTCCAAGATGGGTCAAAAAAATCACCCCACTGAGCTGATGCCTTCTGAGGCAGCCAGCCCCATCCCAATGCCTTCACTCCAAGAATTAGATGTTGGACGTTGGCCAGGGTGTGTAGGGGCCCGGAATCAATGGGTAGCTAGGACTCCCATTGATTCGACTGCATTCATTCAGAATTCGGTGGCCTTGAGAAACTCCAGAGGAGCAGCCCTCTGACAGATCTCCATGAGGTGCCCCTCTGACACCCTCAGCCTTCCGTGCTGCAGGGCTCAGAAAGACCATCGCTACACCCAGGTTTCACACACAGCTTTCCCGCTGTTCCCATTGAGTCTCCTCCTTTCTTAATACTGCCCATCTTGGGGTATTTTGCAGAGTTTTGCCACCTATTTATTTGGCACAATTTTATTCTATATCAATGAAAAGCCAGTCAAGGCCAGGCATATAGAATATAGACAATGCAATGTGCATTCATTCATTCATCATTCATTCATCTCATGAACAAGTATAGGACGCCTGTTGCAGGCACGGCTGAGCTGGACGGCTGTGGAGCGGTTACACAGCAGGCCTGACTGTGCCCCTGCCTCTGGCAGCTCCCTTCCCGCCAGTCACCTTCCTGAGCTCATCTCCTACCGCTCCTGCTTTGTGTAGGCCCACCCCCCCTCCCTCAGTGGCCTGGGCACGCTCCTGCTCCTGCGCGCCTCCTCCGCTTGCACCTGCTGTTCCCTGTCTCCCGAAGTCTGTTCCCCGTGCTCTCCGCATGGTTTGCTCTCTCCCGCCCCTCAGGTGTTTGCTCACTAAGCCACCACGTTGGGTGACTTAGCTGCTCTTTGGCCGCCTCCTGTCGTTTCTAGATTTATGTTTTCCCCTAAGCACTTCTCATTCTCTAACATTTTATATATTTACCTATCTGTTGCCTGAATATAAAGGATGTCTGTCTGTTTGGCTCCCTGCTGTCTCCTCGGCACCCAGGACAGTGCTGAGCACGTAGTGGGGATGCAGTAAATATTAGTGGGATTAACAGTCGGATGAATATACAACCTGAACAGCAAAGCAGGTAATTAAGCATGAAACTGGGTCATGTTCTGGCCAATTGAGTAGATGATCGATAATAACTGATATAGCTAAATCCATGCTGATCATAGCACAAACTTTTGTCATTAGGTTTGTCTTTTCATGCCTCAGTAGTCCCTGCGTCTCGTTAGCTGCTCCCGCAAGAATTAACTTTAAGCCTCGGAAAACAGAAGGTGCCCATTTGCGTGTGGGCACCAGGCTTTTCTTCCCCTGTGCACACACCTAACATCCATTAGCAGTAATAGGAGTGACAGGATCACATCCAGTAAGAGTGAAGCCCCCATAATCGATGCATCTCTAACCCCTGAAGAAGTGAAGTTTCCTGTTCCAAGACACTTAGCATTAAAATAAAGTAAGAGTTTAAAACACCAATAAGTATTCTTAGTTATTCCAAGAACGCATCAGATTTTCAGCAATCAGAAAATAAACGATAGCCGTATTGCTATCCGTGAAAGAAAGTGTTTATTCAAACAGTTTTCAGGGAAAAGTTAGCAAATATAAACACTAAAAGAGCTGCTCTCCTAAAAGAGATTCAATTAAGCGTCAGTGCAATTGTACGAAGACCGTGTCGCAACACCGGGGTGGCCTGTTTCTCTGGTCATTATTGGTCCAGAAACCTTACTGATGAACATCACCGGGGTTATTGTCTACCCAAATTTAATTTGTTTATGCAGCAGTTCAGTTAATCCTGCAATCTGTTTTTCCCAAACGAGGGCAGATAATGGAGACACCGTTCTTTACAAGTCTTCAGGCTTTTAAATTCTGATAAAATCAGGATTCTTCACTGGGTCTTGCCCCAGCTCTGAATTAAACCACTTTAAATGTAATTATGGAACCTGGCCTTACATCAGGAACATCCATTTAAAAAATTGATTGGCCAGGCTGTTCCACGAGGCATTTTATGAGCAAACGATTGCAATGGGGCCAGGACTGTAATTTACAAAGGCAAAAAAAAAAAAGGCAGGTAAATACTTTATTAGTGGTAATGAGAGGGTTTCCAGCTAACTGAATCTTTTCTCTCCTCGCTAGCTACTTCACGGAGCCCTGGTGCATAGCCCTCTTTCACGATCGTTTTATTGATCTCAGGAAAGAGTTACGCCAGATCTTAACCTCCAAGGAGGTAAGAATGGTTCATGGATATGTGGGTTATTCCTTGCAAATTATAAACAGTTTGTGTTGTTGATCATTTAGACTTTCCCCCACATTCCCATTTTATGGTTTTACTTTTAAAACTAACTGTTCTTCATATAAACAAACTGCAGAGTGTGTCAACATGGACGGTGATATTCAGGGAAAGTGGATTATTTAAATCCTTTTACGAGGGGCGAATTTCTTCTTCCCTTTTACAAATAATTGTGCTGTCATTGTCAGCTGGCAGCGCTGGCTGGAAATGGGACCCGAGTTCTCTCTGCTTGCCCTCAAGAATGAGGACTGCGTCCCTTTAGTTCCTGTCTGTGTTTGCCAGCCATTCGCTAAACATGTGTGTGCATGTGTGTGTTGTTTTGAACATGTAAAGAGAAGTCATCAAATGTCCAAACACACTTCTTCTATGACCGAAACGTCTTTCTCAAAGCAACACAGAATTAGATGGAAGTGAGGCTGCACATCCAGCAAAGTCTCCGTGTCCAGCGAGAAGTTTGACTCTGCAAATGTGAATAGTAAAATATTTGTGAAGCTTTAAATTATTTCTTTCGGCACCAGAGTCCTCAGCAGAGTTGGGGGGAGTTAACATCAGTGCTGAACGGTGGCCAGATATCCATCCACCACGGGCTGTCCGCTGCTTCACGCGGGCACAGGCCGGAGCGCAGCTGAGCTCCCGCCCCGTCTTGCTGTTTAAATGGGCAAGTCCTGCATCTCTGTTGTCATCCCAACAAGACCCCTCTCAGGCGGCAGAGGTACTGATGTCACCTGCACTTGACCAATGAGAAAGCTGCAGCCGAAAGGTCTTACGGGACCCGCCGTGGTTACACAGCCAGTCAGGAGCCAGCAAGCTCCAGACTCAAGGGTCTCTCACTCCAAAGACAGGAACGTGGGAGCTGAGCCATACGGGGCCAAACTGTGTGGCTCGGTTCCTTCTCTTAATTGCCCAGCTCCCTGCCCCCTGCTTTTCAGTTTTATTCCTGGGGTCCCAGCTGGAAAATTGAAATAATTTTACTCATCTGAAATGGATTCAGATTGAGAAAAATAGGTTTAACATTTAAATCAAGCTTAGTTGTCTTAGGATCCACATAGGCAGGGATCTGGCAGGTAAATGTACATAAGAGAAGTAGAGGGACTGTGGCTACAGGTCAGACAGCCCCCTCTATTTCATCCTGAGGCTGTGAGGAAGTCAGCTCTGGTTGAAATGTGAGTCTGAGTTGTAAGCCTGGTGCTCACTGAACCCCCTTTAAAGACTAGCTACCCCTGCCTCTCAAAATGTAATCTGCAGTGAGCTGCCCCAGAGTAAAGGCTCATTAGTTTTCTAGTTACCCATCAAAACTAGGCCCAAATCCGCTCAACCCCAGGTCTGAGCTTCTCTGTTAACATTTTGCACAGGGCCAAGGGGTTGTAGGTGTCAAGCTTAAAAGGGAAGCTTTACCTTCACCTTTCCAAGTAAACTGTCAAACCCAGTAATTCACTTTTCCTGGCACTCACTGAGAATTGTCCACCTCTACCAAGGAACAGGCATTTGCCAGGGTCAGTTTACTATAAATGAACAGCGTGCACAGCAGGCCCTTTCAGGAGATCAGAAGGGAACATGGGCATTTGTGGAAGACACAGTAGTGGCTCCCCAACCATTCTTCTGGGTTTTATAGATTTCCAGAAAGTGAAACTTCTGAAAGGGAAGCCTCCACTGGGGACTGTTCTGTTCTCCACATTTGCATCTATCAGATGGAAAAGGCCACAGGAAGAGGTGGTATACACACTGGTACCCACCTCTAGCTCAGATTCCTGTGGAACAGGGTCAGCTGTTTCCACCCAAGAGAGCTGTGGAAGGAGGAAAGGAGGAGATGTGTACAAGTCTATGGCTGTCAGTCAGTGCCGACCACCACAGGCAAGAGTGGTGGCGACAGGCATGGTGGAGACAGGCTGGCAGTGGCAATGCCAGTCATATAAACATACGCAGGAATTTCCTTTAAGAGTCTAATAGTAGGGAAACAGAGAGTATAGCCTTCACCAAAGAATAATATTAATTCCTTTTCTCTAATAGTGAGTTGATGTGACCCATTTCATCTCAGTTTCTTACCTTGCCTTCAGATAAATTCAGACCTTCAGTCCCATAAACTATGATATCCTAGAGCTCAGCGTATCAATTTTCCTCTTTCTCCACAGATGAAAAAAGAAATAAAAGACTAATATCTATGACTGTTATTAAGTCACCTCAAATCTATATATCATTTATTTTAAAAAGAAGTTCATTATAAGACATCTCAAGTCCTTTTGTGGACTTAAAGAGAGGAAAGCCACTGGCACTGCAGTTACCTGTGATCGAAGCCAAAGGGTCACTAACCAAAGTGAAAGGCTGTGGAGTGAAAATTAATCATCAAAATTCTTTAAGAAATATGTAACACTTATAAACATACATATAACTAGCAACAGAACCCTAAGATACATGAAGGAAAAAATTGTTCTAAAATAATAGCTGGAAACTTTAACATCTCACTTTTAATAATTCATAGACTAATCATATCAATAAGGAAATAGAAGTCTTGAACAGCACTATAAGTGAACTATACCTAACACATATATACAGAACACTCTACCCAACAATAGCAGGATGCACATTCTTCCTAAGGGCACACAGGTCATTCTCAAAGATAGGCCATATGTTAGGCCACAAGATGACTGTCAGTAAATTTTAAATATTTAAATCATACAAAGTATATTCTCTAACCACAATGCAATGAAACTAGAAATCAAAAACAAAGGAAAAAAAATTCACAAATCGTGGAAATTAAGCAACAGATTGTTAAGTAACTTCTTTGATTTCAAGGAAGGAATCTAATGGGATGTTAGGAACACTTAGAGACTAATGAAAATGAAAATGCAACACAACAATTTATGGGATGCAGCAAAAGCAGCTTTCAGAGGAAAATTCATAGCTGCAAATGCCTACATTTAAAAAAAGGAAGAAGAAAGGAAAGATCTTGCCCTGGACAGGTAGCTCAGTTGGTTAGAGCGTCAACCCAACATGCCAAGGTTGTGGGTTTGAACCCTGATCAGGGTACATACAAGAATCAACCAGTGAATACATAGGTAGGTAGAACAACAAAACAGTGTTTCTCTCTCTTCCTTACTCTCTCTCTAAAGTTAATCAATCAATAAAAATTTTTAAAAAAGAAAGCTTTCAAATCAATAACCTAATTTTATACCTTAAGGAACTAGAAAAGAAAGCCAAACAAAACCCAATGCTAGCAGGGGAAAGAAATAATAAAAATTTTAGTGGAGATAAGTGAAATAAAAAATAAAAAATAACAGAAAATTTATGAAAGCAAAAGTTGGTTCTTTGAAAAGATCAACAACATTGACAAACTTTGAACCAGACTAAGAAAAAAGATATATTACTAAAATCAGAAATGAAAAACATTACTACTGACCTTAAAGAAGTAAAAGGTTATAAGAGAATACCGTGAACAACTGTATGCCAACCAATTAGATGACCTAGATGAAATGGACAAATTCCTAGACGGGTTTAAATGCAAAAATCTTCAACTTAATGCTACCAAACTAAATCCACCAGCACATTAAAAGTATTATATACCATGACCAAGTGAGATTTACCCCAAGAATATAAGAGTGGTTGAACATAGGAAAATTAGTCCATGTAATACCCTACATTCAGGGGAAGTGCTACCGCCTTAATTGATGCAGAAAAGGCATTTGACTAAATGAAACATGCTTTCATGGTAAAACCGATACACACACACACACACACACACTCTAAAAATAAAAGGGATCTGCCCAACCTGATAAAGTGTATATACGAAAAACTCAAGTTAATATCACACTCAGTGATGAAAGAGTGAAAACTTCATCTCTGTGACTTGGAACAAGACCAGGATGCCTGCTTTCATCACATTCAACATTGCACTGGAAGTTCTAGCCAGAGCAATTAGGCAGGAAAAAGAAAAAAAAGAAAAAAACTTAGCTTCTCCAATGATATGATCTTATATATAGAAAATCCCACAGAATGTACAAAATAACATTATAGCTAATAAATTCATTTCACAAAGTTATAGGATGCAAGATCACACAATAATCAGTGGTCTACATTAGCAATGACTAATCCAAAAATGAAATTGAGAAAACAATCCCATTTACAATAGCTTCAAAAATAATAAAATACTTGGGAATAAATTTAACCAAGAAGGAGCAAGACTTGCACACTGGAAGCTACAAAACATTTCTGAAAGAAACCAAACGAGACCTAAAGAAATCGAAAGGCACCTGTGTCCGTGGATTTGAAGACTTCACGTTGTTAGGATGGCAGTGCTGTCCAAAACAGTTTACCAATTCAGTGCGATCCTATCAAAATCCCAGTGGTATTTTTCGTAGAAGGAAAAGCCAGTTCTAAAGTTCCATGTGGAAATGCAGGGGACTCCAAGCAGCCAAAACAATTTTGGGCGTTAAAAAAAAAGTCAAAGGACACACTCTATAAAATTTCAAAACTTACTACAAATCAACAGTAACCAAGGCAGCATGGTACTTACGTAAAGATAGACGGGTCAATGAAATAAAACTGAGAGTCCAGAAGTAAACTCACTTACATGAAAAGAGGTTAACATCATTAGTCATTAGGAAAACGCAAAGCAGAGCCACAATGAAATATCACATTACACCCACTAAGCTGGCCCTACAAAAACAACAACAACAATAATAGTAATAATGACAGCAAGTATTAGCAAGAACATGGAAAGGTCGGAACCCTCAGCCATTGCTGATGGAAATGACTGTGCGGTCTCCGTGGGAAATGGTTCGATGGTCCCTCAAAAACGTACACATGGAATTACTGTATGACCTAGTCGTTGCACTCCTAGGTATATCCACCCAAAGAATTTAAAAATAAGTATCCAAATGAGCACTCACAATGAAAGTTCATAGCAGCCCTGTTCAGAATTAATAGCCCAGATGTCACTGAGGGATCGAAGGGTGAGCAGTGTGGCCAATCCACACAACGTCGTATTATTCCGCCACAAGAAGGAATGAAGGCCTGACACGTTCTATGAAGCGGATGGACATGAAAACGTCATGTTAAATGAAAGACCCAGGCACAAAGGATCGTGTGTTTTATGCGGCAGTGTGAGGCGGGTTGGTCGTAGATGAGCACTTTGGGAGGGAAGGTGGCCACACAGAGAGGGGAGATGGTCACACCGAGAGAGGTCACACTCTAAGAAACAAATGCACAGAAAGCTGTTTACAATCTAGGGAGCAGTGTTTGTCTCAGGTAAACTTAAAGTTCTGTCTTGTTCCTTTACACTGTTTACCCCGATATTAGAACAGCATTACATAATAGGAGTCCGAACTCGTCAATGATCATTGCGGGAATAAAAATAATTGTAAGTTTATTGCTTTTGTTTGATACAGTTCCCCTGGAAAATTAAGGGAACATAAGCTTGGGGACTGCTGGAGGCAATCAAGTGGCTCAGCACCTCGAACACTTAGTTCTGGGCATCAGTTGCCGTTTTCCCTCTCGCCGTCTTTGTTGAGCCGACCTGAAGTCCTGGACCTCACTGACAGCTTTCCTAAGTGAGGTGTGCATAGTCTCTGACACCTAGTAGTGTCTCGCTTAAATAACCGAGTGACAGTTTCCCTATGCCTCCATATAGTTTGAATATATTTTTATCTATAAGTTCTTAGTATTGATAAATGAATGACCCGGTAGAACTCTGCAAGTTATCCCCTTTTTTTGTTCCAAATAAAAAGAGTGATTGGCAGTTCTAATAAATGTAGCATCCAAGTCCACGTGAGTCTTCCTTTAGGGTAATTTTCAAGTATCGTGGTGTTCAGAAGGCACAGCTTGGTGAAGCTCAAACCTTGGTGAAGTGCTTTTTATAACAATCCTCCTGTAAATAGAGACAGGGGCAGATAAAGCAAATATAGTGCGATGTTAGCCAAAGAATCCAGGTGACGTGTGTGCGGGTGCTGGCTGTACAATTCTGTCAACTTGCCGTGCGTTTGAGTATTTTTAGAATAAAATGTTGGGGGGGACCCCTCCTCCATTAGGGAGATGCACAGCACAGGATCCTCAACGTCTCAGAACTTGCTTCTCCCTGAGCCCTCTCTTCAGAGATATCAGTGAAATTTGACTTTACTAAGAATGTATTCTAAGGTTTAAAAATCCTACTTCTTGGGGATTCTAACCAAGCAAACCAAACCATCTAGGGGTTTTCACGTAAAAAGGTTTAATCGCTTCCTTTCTTGTTTTCAAAACAAGCGTGATTACAGATCATTATTATCTGAAAATGAAGAGCTTAAAATTACTGTGCTTGGTGAACCTTAAGGACGTAGCTAAGCGAACCAAGCCCATCACAAAAGGACACATCCTGTATAATGCCACTTATATGCGGTTCCTAGAGGAGTCAGAGTCAGAGAGACGGAAAGGAGCGTGGTGGTTACGGGGGGCTGGGAGGAGGGGAATCGGGGAGTGGGTGTGGAAGGGTAAGCATGACTGTCCTTCATGCCCTGAAATGTACATGAAAAAAGTGGGTAAAGTGGTGAATTTTGTCACGTATATTTTGCCACAGCTGAAAATGTGTTTTAAAAGCTAGGAAGAAAAAAAAAATGACCCTCCTCGGGGAGCTGAGCAGCACCGTTTTCCGCTTTAGTGAAGCTGCGCCTCCTTAGTGAGGCCTAAGTGCAAGTAATTTCCCTCCGTGGCCTCTGACCCTGTTTTCCAGGAGACTAACCTCCCTTCCATCGAGCAGCTCGCCCGCCAGATAGAAGACGAGGAAATCAACCTGAAGGAGCCGCCCAGGAAATACCTGCAAAGGGTTTTCCAGGAATCCATCTACAAGAAGCTGGTGGAGAAGAGCATCCTCGACTACCTGCAGTACAACCACTACCACCTGCCCATGTACGCCTGGCCCGGCATCATTTAGGGGTGGCCGCGGCCTCCGCCCTGTCGCTCCCGCCCGCGTGGCTCCTGCAAGCGCCCCGGGTAAGTCGGGGGCCTCCCCGAAGCGCGTCCCGCCGGCCCAGCCCCACTGTCCCCCGGTTTCGTCCCGTCTCCGCTCCACGTGCGCGTGTCATGCCCCACGGGCCCAGCAGGTGGCGCCCGCCCGTGCGCCTCGGTCCTGGGCCAGGGAGACGCTGCGGTTTTAGCGCCAGACCTGTCCCTGCGCCGGATGATCCGTTTTAGCAATAAAATAAGATGCGAGCGTGTGAAACTTGTTTTCACCTTGGGCGTGGCTGTTTCATTTCCTGAAATGTTCTGCCGCCGCATTTGTTAATTATTCACATATTTATTTACCCAGTATTAATCCTGGGCGATAGAAAAGAAAATCGCGTGCCCCCGTGGAAAATTAGCAAAACTGACCGTGAGAAATTAACTCTGTAACTCAGCGTCAGAGGGACTGATTGCGTAGGAAAGTTTAAGTCACCTTTTGAAACGAGGCTGCAATCACACGGCCTAACGTTATTTCTATTTCATGTTGCTGGTCAGGAGCATAAAGGCTGTGAAAAATTAGAACATAACACATGGGCTTAGGTACGGATTCTGTTTTTCTTTTTTCTTTTTTAATCTCATGCACGGGTTTTAGACTAGAGAACAGTAGTGGAAAATTAACCTAGTTGATTTCCTTTAACCCTTAGCCCTGTTGCTTTGCATCGGGGGCCTGGTACATGTCACCTGTAATACGGGTCAGAGACCCACTTATCAATAAAGCGAATTAAGTGCCTGCCAGAAAACATATGGATTCAGAAACAACATATAAGATTGTTTTCATTTATTTGGGTCTCTTTTAGTTGATAGTGTGACACTATTTGTGACTGAATTTTGACCAGCAGGGGCTTAAAACTGGTTTTCACAGACATAATTCCAGTTTTCATTCACTTTTCACATTCACGTTAATGTTTAGGAAAAGTTGGCGCAATTACTAGGATAACACGGCTATTAGGAGGAAAAGCCATGGTTGGCGTTACAGAATTCTACATCCGCCATCATCAAATCGATACTTCCCCAAAATAAAATTGTTCTAACACACTAGCCTCTGACTTTTCTAAAGCAGGCAAAGGTAAGCAATGAACTCCACGAAGTCCCTCACACGTCTGTTTTACCCAGCTTTGGCCACATGGTACAAACTGTGTAACTTGAGTGGGGAGCGATCGCTGGCTTACTCCTCAAACTGCAAACCCAACACCCATGGGACCCTATTTCAGGGGCCTGCAAATGAGTCAGCTCAAGAAACTGTCTTCCTCCCACTCCCTTCCCCTGAGAGGCCCGGGGTCAAATGCATCAACAAACAAATGGAGTGAGTGTCTGTGGAGGGAACCGGGATCCTTGGGTGGAGATGAACAGAACGTCAGAGGGTCAACAGCTACGATTCCTGTGACCAAGTATTACCATTAAAAAGCTTCTAGTCACATTAAAGGGGCCCCAAATGGAAAGGCCAATCTTAACATTGAATCACACATAAATTTGTTTTCCTTTGCTGCTTTTTAAAAGGCAGTGTTGAGCCTCCGTAAGTATCACGGCGAATTTGAAAATGTCTAGATTACATGTTAGTCTGCAGAGTGTATCCGATGAGGTGATGGTAACCATTGTCTCAGAGTTGCAAAGAGTAATTTCCGTGAGTCTAGGCATGGATTTTAGCATACCTGTAGTATTTTATCACTGAGGAGCTTTTTAAGAATAAGAGAAGTACCCAAAAGTGGTTGGTCGTCGGTTGAAATTGGCTTATGGATGGAGACCTGCAAAGGAAAGACCTCTCCCAGCGCGCACAGGCACAGATTCTGCGGAGACAGACGGCACCCGCGAAGTCCCTGCGTGCTTCAGTATTTGCTGTTGAGCTGGGGACATCTTGGGCTCTAAGCCTGATTTCGGAATTCTATGGTTTTGAACAAAGAATACTGATAAGAAAATACCAAAGTTCATCTTCCCAAGTTTCCCCCAAATCGCATGCAACAATCCTGCCTCCCAGGTGCCTCTGGTGGCCTCCGCCGGCCTATGTTGGTTTGCAATAGAGTGTCGCCACCTCCTTTCCCAGAACCGCTCCTCATATTTCACCCAAATATCACAGGGAGGCGGCAGGAAAATGTAAGACGAGGTGAGAGAGGAAAGGGAACACTGCATGGAAAATAAAATGTAAAGCCAGCTAATCAATATTTACCCTTAGGAGAGGGTGGGGGACACACACACAAGCTCACCGGGTGAGCCAGGGGCTCCAGAGGCGCCCTGTGCGGAGCTGTTGTTTTCTGGCTGAGAGCAGAGGTGATGATAAGGCTGGGATAAAGTGAGCCCAGGAGCCGGCCGGAGCAGCAGCTGTATGCTAATGCTCCCAGAAACCAAGCCTCTCTGTCCCCCATTAAAGCTGGCGGCCAGGAGGCCACACATCACTGAACAAATAGGCTCTCTCTAGACAAATAAAATAACACACGTTGGCCTGCGGGAAGGAGGGAGAGCTGGGGGAGGGACAGAGTGGGGGGCAGGGAGGGGGAAGAGAGAGGGAAGAGTGGAAGTGAGAGGGAGACGAGAAGGGGGGGGAGAGAGAAAGGAGGGGAGGGGACCCCAGGGGAGGGGGGGCGGAGATGGAAGAAAAAGTGGGGGAGAGGGCGGACAAGAGGGGAGAGCTAGGACGAGGGGTAAGAACACATGAAGCCAAAGCCAAGAGCAGGCACAAGAAGAGGGGGGCCCAGGCCGAGGCGACAAGTGCGCCCTCTGGCCCCCAGGAGCCCGGCTACCTCCGTGCCCACCCTGGGGCGGGAGGGGAGAGGGAAGGGCGGGCGCCGCAGCGGCCCTTCTGGTCAGTTTCTGATGGGTTTCGTCGGTGCCTCTTCTGAGACGGAGGTGCTGGGGAAACGGGGCGCGCGCCTCCCAGGCGGAAGGGGTCCCCTTTGACGCCCACATTCAGTACCAGCCGGCCCCTCCAGTGCCGCTCCAGCTCTTCCTGGCGCACTTCTCTCCATATGAGTTTCTCGCCTTTTCTAGCTTCGCCTTTGCCAGCTTTCGCGGACACCACCCTTCCAGTCGCGGGCGGGGGGGGGGGGGGGTTCCGGGGACCCTTCCTGCCTCCTCCCCCCAACCCGGCCGGGAAGGTCCCACCCGAGGCAAAAACAAACAGTCCCAAGGGCCCTTCAAGGAGCGTTCGGCGCCCCGACGGCACCCTGGAGGACAAAAGAGGCGCAGCCACCCCGTGCGCCCCGGGCCCGAGAAAGCGGGCGCAGCAGATTGCCGGGGGCGCTGGGCCCTCGAGGGGAGGGACGCGCTCGCGCTCGGACGGCGCGGCCGGCGACTCTCCCTTGTTCGCTTTCTTTCATGCGCTCCCCTTTTGTGTGGAATTATTTAAACGGGAGATCCGCGCAGCTTTATGCTAATGTGCCGAACAAAGGCGGCGGCCCGCGGGCGGGGGCCCGGGAGGTGCCCGGAGGAGGCCGGAGTGGCCGAGCCGGGCGCCGGCGGGCGGCGGGCTGCGCGTGTCTCTCGCGTGCCCTGGGGACTGACAAAACAGCGCCTCATTCCTGCAAACACAAAGCCTCTCCGGGGCTCGGGCTGGCCCGCAGCGCCCTCCAAGGCCACCGGCCCCTCCGGGACCTGACGGCGGCGCTGAGGCGGTAACGCACGGTTCAGGCGGGACCGTGGGCCGTGGGCAAGGAGGGCCTGGGGTGGGGCTTCTGTAAACCCAGGAGAGCGGTCAGCCAGAGGGAGGACTGGGGGGGGGGCGGGGCGGGGGGCCAGACAACTCCCCCTCGCCCCTCCCTGGCGTCTCCAAACTTGGCCCGCGCCGCAGGGTGGGGATGTGGACCCTCTGGCCTTTGCCTCTCAGGAGTTCAGGGGCTGCCCAGACTCGCGGACACCTCAAGGGGCGATTCCCAGGCCGAAATCCCCCACTTCAGCGCTCATTTCCACGCTTCTCGCTTTCTAGAAACTCCCTGGAGCTAGACTGGAGCTGGGAGGTCCTGCGCCGCTCCCTGACGGCAGTCCGGGGCACCAACGCAGGGAACTTTAGAGCACCAGCGCCCTCCAGCTCTGCAGTCACCCAAGGAAGAAGCCGCACGCGGGTCTGCGAGGACCTAAAGCCAGAGAGGCGGCTGTGTTTTTCCAAAGCGCTGGCCAGGACCCCACAGGAAAGGGAGGAGTCGCCTGGGACCTGGGAGGGACACTTCCAAGGCGCTTCCTTGGATCCTTTCGCTTGTCGGCTTCCGTGAAGGTCCCCTTGGGTTGGGGGGGGGCGCAAATCAGCGCTCAGAGTTTCCCCAGCGCAGCCGCTCGCGGGGTTCTCCCAAGGAGCGCAGTGCGCAAAGGCCGGCGCGGGGCACAGCCTGCTAGCGCTTGGCTCTTCCTCAGGGAAGACAAATTTCTCGACTCCGTGCCCCCATCCCCACGGGCGTGGAGGTTCTGAGAAAGTCACGGAGAAAACAACGGGAACCCACGTCGGGCGCAGGAGGGCAGGTCCTCGGAGGTGGCCGGTGGGGTGCGTGCGCGCGCGCAGCCTGGTTCGTCCCCGGCTCTGGGCTGTGATGTTCTTTCCTAATACTTGCCCCTTTCCAGCGCCCATTTATTTTGACCGTACCCGTCTGGAAGCAGATTTCATTTTCGCTGGCGAGACTAGAAACCACAAATAAAAAAAGAAACGGATCCATTGACTCTCAGTATCTCAATAGTGTTCAAAAGATTCCCTTGGTTTCATTCACAGCCTGCCTGAATTCGCTGCATTGGCGCAGGGGTTTGGTATTGTTTTGCGCCCCCCCCCCCACCTCTTTACAATTAAGGGTGCTGTTTTTAAAGGATTCACAAGGTGACTAACTCTCCCTGTTATCTGTTGAATGAAAGGAGTGTTACACATGCAAAACCCAATACCCCGCCGTCGGTTGGGGATCGCCGACCGAGCCCCCGCCCTATTATTCCACAATCCAGATGGGACCCGTGATTAGAAAATAAAATTGGCCAAAGCTGTCCCGGAATCCCTTCCCCACTGCTGTTCCTCCGCAGTATTAATCAGCAGCACAAAAGAGCAAGGAAATAACATCAGTTACTTTTAGATTGAAACACATGTATACATTTTGGATAAACTCTTTAGGATTCCTAACCCCCCCTCCCCCCAACTAGCCTTCATCTCACTTAGCATTTTGTTTAAAGGAGGGCGCGAGCTTTCAAAGTATCTTCCACTGTACGGACTCTTCCGTTTTCAGTCTGTGAGTTAGAAAAAACGTCACCAGCAAAGTCGTCAAATGTCCTTTCCCTTCGATTATCCAACTCGATTAACCCTAACAACTGTCCCAGGGCAACTTCACTACTCATGTGGACTCTGTTTTAAAAATTCTGTTTAATTTCCACGCCAGGGTATTTTCAGAGGGAAAATCCGAAAATAATTAAATACCTTCAGTGGAATTAGGCATAAGCAAAACTCAGCAAAATCTATCTGGGTGCAGATACAGGGCTTTGCAGGAAAAAAAAAAAAAAAAGTCCGTTTCCTTCTTTTGCAATAAAATAACATTTTCTTCACAACCTGCCACAGTTTACATATGTGGCTTTGCCGCTTGCTCCCAGAGGGATGGGCAGTCGGGGCCGCTGGGCGCTCTTGGGGCTCTGCCCGCGCCCCGGAGGCGCTGCCTTTGTGAGTCCTCTGGGCTCGCTGAGCGCCGGGTCTGGGTCGGAACCACCCTCGCTGTTGTCCTTCCCGGTGGCACAGGGAGGGGGTGCGCCTTGCGCTCTCCGAGCCCCGGCGGCCTCCGAGGACAGATTGCCCCCCTCCCCCTCTGCCAGCAGCACGCGTCGCTTTTTGCGTCCAGATTGGCCGCGACCGGCGCTCAATAGCTGGAGGTTAATTTCCTTCACAAAGGTGAGGGGGGCACGGCTTTGGAGGAGGGGGGGGCGCCGCACGGAGACAGGCGGCCCCTTTATTCCGCGGGGCCTTGATTGGAGCCCTTGATTTAGCATCTGATGTCAACCGGCAGACAAAATGCCCGCTCGGAATGGAAATGCAGGAGGCCGCGCGCGCGCGCGAGGCGAGCGGAAACCCACTTCCCTGCGCGCACGCGGCTGACCTCGGGTTTCGGACTCGGGCCAAGTCCACCCCAATCAACCCGGCCCCGGGCAACATGCCCCCCCTCCCCCAGCGGCCTGCACCTGGCCCGTCGGAGGACGCCAATTCCCAAACTTCCCGGCACTAAAAAAAAAAAAAAAAGTTAAGAAATTCAAGTTCCCTTTGGAACCCAGTCCCGCCGGCCCCCTCACTCCTTTAGCGCCAACTGCTTCTCCCAACCCCGGGGACACCTTCCCGAGGACTAGGGTCGCGCGCCCAGGCTTCGGACACAAGCATCACCCTCGGCTGCAGCTACAAGGCCACATCACCCCCCGAAACTTGGAACCCCACTTTCGCCTGGACCCAGGGTCCCGCGGCCCACCCGTCGGAGGTGCGGGCCAGGACTCTCGGCAGCCCGGGCTTTGCAGCTATGTTCAGGTCTTGATGATTTCCCAGACCCGGCGAGCGTTGCGGTGCCGACCGCGCCCGCGCTCGCGCCCCGCAGCCGCACGCAGGGCTCCCCGCGCCGGCCCTGCCCAGTCGGCGCGCCCAGCGTCCCCTCGGCGCCGGCTCGCGGGCCGAATCCTCCTGACATATTTGGGGCCATTCTTCTCCTTTGTTGCTATTTCGCTCGGGACCCGCGGGTAATCCCCTCGCGGGAGGGGGGCGCGCATTGTCGCGCTGATGGACGGGCCCATTTGGCGGCTGCGCGCCCCCCGGAGGAGAGACACAAAGCCCAGGCACGTGCGCCTCCCCACAGAGGCGCAGCGGACCGTGAAGCGAGGCGGGGCCGGGCGTGTGCCTGCGCCGGGCGGGCGGGGCGGCGGGCGCGCGGGGGCCGGGCCCTCAGGTACATCTGCCGCACCTACCGGGCGACCCCGGAGCCCCGACCCTCTTTCTTGCCGCCCCGCCGCCCTCCCGCCCTGCCCGGCGGAGGAGCTGCGGGCGCGCTGATTGGCTCCGGGGGAAGCGGGAGGCGAGAACAATAGCCCCCTCCCCCCGTTAAAAGCGAGAGAGGCGCCCGGGCCCGGGGACTGGGGCGCGCGCGCAGGGCACGGAGCCGGGCCAGCCGCCGCCGGCGCCACGCGAGTCCCGCCGCCACCGCGCGCGGGCCATGGGCCGGGGGCACTGAGGCCGCCGCGGCCGAGCGCAGAGGGGGGACCGAGCCAGCGCCCGGCGCCAACATGCCCCGCGGCTTCCTGGTGAAGCGCAGCAAGAAGTCCACGCCCGTGTCCTACCGAGTTCGCGGCGGCGAGGACGGCGACCGCGCGCCGCTGCTGTCGCCGGGATGCGGGGGCGCCCGCGCCGAGCCCGCGGCGCCCGGCCCGGGGCCCGGCCCGCTGCCGCCGCCGCCGCCCGCCGAGCGCGCCCAGGCCGCCCTCGCCGCCGCGCTGGTCTGCGCGCCGGGCCCGCCGCCGCCCCCGCCGGGCCCGCGGGCCGCGCACTTCGGCAACCCCGAGGCCGCGCACCCCGCGCCGCTCTACAGCCCCACGCGGCCCGTGAGCCGCGAGCACGAGAAGCACAAGTACTTCGAGCGCAGCTTCAACCTCGGCTCGCCGGTCTCGGCCGAGTCCTTCCCCACGCCCGCCGCGCTGCTCGGCGGCGGCGGGGGCGCGGGCGGCGCGGGCGGCGGCACCTGCAGCGGGGACCCGCTCTTCTTCGCGCCCGCCGAGCTCAAGATGGGCACGGCGTTCTCGGCGGGCGCCGAGGCGGCCCGCGGGCCCGCGCCCGGCCCCCCGCTGCCTCCCGCCGCCTCCCCGCGGCCCCCGGGCAAGCGGCCCGCGCCCCCCGCCGCCGAGCCCCCCGCCAAGGTCGCCAAGGCGCCCGGCGCCAAGAAGCCCAAAGCCATCCGGAAGCTGCACTTCGAGGACGAGGTGACCACGTCGCCCGTGCTGGGCCTGAAGATCAAGGAGGGCCCGGTGGAGGCGCCGCGGGGCCGCGCGGGGGGCGCGGCGCGGCCGCTGGGCGAGTTCATCTGCCAGCTCTGCAAGGAGGAGTACGCCGACCCGTTCGCGCTGGCGCAGCACAAGTGCTCGCGCATCGTGCGCGTGGAGTACCGCTGCCCCGAGTGCGCCAAGGTCTTCAGCTGCCCGGCCAACCTGGCCTCGCATCGCCGCTGGCACAAACCGCGCCCGGCGCCGGCCGCCGCCCGCGCGCCCGAGCCCGAGCCCGCGGCCCGGGCTGAGCCTCGGGAGGCGCCGGGCAGCGACCGCGACACGCCGAGCCCCGGGGGCGTATCGGAGTCGGGCTCGGAGGACGGGCTCTACGAGTGCCACCACTGCGCCAAGAAGTTCCGCCGCCAGGCCTATCTGCGCAAGCACCTGCTGGCGCACCACCAGGCCCTGCAGGCCAAGGCCGCGCCGCCCGCGCCCGCGCCCGCGCCCGAGGACCTGCTGGCCTTGTACCCGGGGCCCACCGACAAGGCGCCGCAGGAGGCGGCCGGCGACGGCGAGGCGGCGGGCGCGCTGGGCCTGAGCGCCTCGGCCGAGTGCCACCTGTGCCCGGTGTGCGGGGAGCCGTTCCCCAGCAAGGGCGCCCAGGAGCGCCACCTGCGCCTGCTGCACGCCGCGCAGGTGTTCCCCTGCAAGTACTGCCCCGCCACCTTCTACAGCTCGCCCGGCCTCACGCGGCACATCAACAAGTGCCACCCGTCCGAGAACAGACAGGTGATCCTGCTGCAGGTGCCCGTGCGCCCCGCCTGCTAGAGCGCGCCCCGCTCCCGGCCCTCCGAACTGTGCCTTCGCCTGGAGACCCCCGAAGACCGCGCGCCCCGCGCGCCCCTGACCCGCGTCCTCGCCGGGGCGCCACCCGCGGGGAAAGTGTCGTCTCCGCTTCTCTTGATGTGGCGTGACGGTAACCCCCCCCCTCTCGTTGTGACTCCCTCCGGAGCCCTCCCCCCCTTTTGCGTTGTGTCCCCCCCTTGGCGCAACAGGAGCCAGTCGCTTCTGCACCGGGGAGAAAAGCTGTGCGCGTTCGTCTCGTGGTTGGAAACCTCCCCGTGGAGGGAGAGCTGTTTTTCTTGCTAGTTTTCGCTGTGTTCATGGTCTAGAAATGCGGTTCGCTCTCGCCCACCAGTCTCTGCTCTCTCTGTATGTAGCGTACGGGTTGTTTTGGGTGGATCTTGAGGAATAAATGCCTTTATATTTCACAGGCTGTAAATTGAACTTCCCACGATTAGCTTTATTATGGCTTGTGAACTGCTGGAGTCTGGCTTTACCTTTTTTTATGTGAACAAATCAGATTGCTTAAAAAAAAAAAAGAGTTTTCTTTAGTATAGCCACAAATGCCTTGAACTGCTGTCTGTTTGGGATTGTTTTTTGGGGGGGGGGAGGGAAGGATTTTCAGAAGATGCTGTAGAAACTGCCTCAATATTTCACATAAGACCTTTTGGGTTGATCACCTTTGTTGCTTGAGGTAGGACTATATGAGTTCCCTCTAAATGTATATGTTGATTTATGAGTAATTGTTATTTATTCTTTATTTATTTATATTAATTATGAAAACTGAGATATTATTTGATCGCAGATTCCCCCCCCCCTTGGTGTGTGTTTCCCCTCCTGCCATTCTCGACATTTCACTGTGCATTTTACAAGAGAGCCTTTTTCTAAAGGGATCTGCTAAAAGTTTTAACTTTTATACCTATCTGAGCGACTTTCAGACAACCTTCCATTTTATCCTGCTTGGAGGGCCCCCGAGGCCCCTGTACAACCGACAGCTCTTACTTTTAAATGCAATCTCTTTTCTACATACATTATTTTCTTAATTGTTAGCTATTTATAGAAAGCTTCGATAGAACTGTTTCAACTGTATAACTATTTACTATTCAAATAAAATATTTTCAAAGTCAAAGTGAGGTGGACTTATTCCTGCATCACGTGGTTTCAACAAGGATTTAAAATAGAGCTTCAGGTGATTTCTGAGATGGCTCTATTTTTTTATTATTATTATTTTTATTAAGAGAAAAACCCACCACCATCACCAGGATCCTGGATTTTTAGAGCTGAGCCTGAACCACTGGATGCTGCCCTCTGGCAGTTGGGGGGGTCCAGTCTCAAACCCACTAACTGCAGCTTGTTAGGGATTCTTAGGAAGGTTTAGAGTGAAAGCTGTGTGAATTTTTCAGAGAAATCTAGATACGTAAGCACAAGAATCTGCTCTTTTAACCAGAAGGGATATAGGAACACCACGTTAACTTAGCAGATCCCTATTTCCTGGCCGTTTGGGGCTCAGTCTAACAGCCAGCCTTCAAATAAATAAAATGTTTACATTTTCACCCTTGAGTATCAACTATCAGAACGTAGCATAATCTTATAGTCAGGTTTCCAAAGTAAGGGAAACAAACCAATGCACACTTGGGCGCGGTGGGAGCCAGGCACCTGGATTTGGGGTGAGGGCTCCGAAAGGATTTTCCAGTCAGGTGCGCAACTCCTTTTTTTTATTTTTTATTTTTTGGAAAAACAGAACACCATCTGTTTGGGGTATTAAATTTAATAACAGGCCATTACGATGTTTTCCTTTTTGTGTCACTCGATGCTGAAGAACAAGCCTGACGCTCCCCAGTTAACATTTGAGTGTCCCCTGTCCTTGAGACACTGCTGAGAGCCCCGAGCTGAGCAGCACAGCCGCCTTCCCCTTCCCCTCGCCGTGAGTTTCCGTTTCTTTTCTTTTCCTGTCGCCCAAGGTTGGCCGAGGAGAGAGATTTTAGAAATCAGCGCGGGCTGCATTTCAGAAGGGCCGTCGTCCGGACCGACGGTGGCAAGGGCCCTGCGTGAGGAACTTGGAAGGACGCTGTGACAAAGAGCTCTTTCGGGTTCTGAGCCTAAATTTCTGTGCGAGGAGGGTTGGTCAAAGGCTGGGCTCTCGGAACATTAAATATTCCGTCCTTTGTGGGGAGCGGGCTCGGAAGAACAACGAGGGAGAAGCCGCTGCAGGTAAGTTGCCTCGGGGACAAACATAGTTTACCGCCTGGAAAACACAGGAAGACAAAAGCCCGGGGCCCGCACGGTGTAAAACCCGCGGGGACAAAGCCGCATTTACATCCCCAAAACTTGGAAACAAAGAAAAACTCCAGCCTGTGGGTTGATGGCTGCCGCCTGTGAGCAACAGTAATATTAAAGTTTTTAAATACGTTCTCTCCGAATGACACCATACATTAAAAGATCCCTCATACTGAGAGTGAGTGTGTGTTTTATGCCATTAAAACGTTTAAGCCTGTCTGCCGGGATGACATCTCGTCATCTGTGTTCAGCTCACTTTTTCTTACCCCTAAAGTTCCACCTTCATGAGGGTAAATGAAATTCTGTTCGTAAATGTGCCCTTCAAATTTATTTGGATTGACCACATATATATATACCTTTTCTAAAATAGAAACCAAAATTTCACTTATGTGAGATACTGAGCGAAGGAAATGGGATTCATTTCTCTCTCCCTCTCTCTCATTCCTCCCTGGATAGCAAGTTCACAAGGTCACGAGGGTGCCCGTTATAGGACATCCAGTGGCAGTGCACTCACCTCACTTACAGATACAGAAGGGATGCTGAGGACGCCCGCGGGTCCGAGGTTGCCCCAAGCTTGGAGGACCATCGCTGGAAGGCAGCCAAGACTCCACGCCCACCCAAAGTGAGGGGTCCACGCGGGGAGGGGTGACTGATAGGACAAGTGAGCAGGTCGAGGAGGAAGGAGCGAAAACAGGGAACAAATAAAGGAAAGGACTTCATGTTTGCCAGCGGTGCCCCCACGTTCCTACTTCATTGCGAATGTGCTGGAATAAGCAGAAGGCTGTTCAGCTCTCCCAGGCCCTGAAGGAAGCCAGCACCTGAAACAGCCGCCCGCCCTGCTGGTTTGTCCTTTCTGCCAGCCTGGTAATGTCCTCTTAAGGCACCTTTCCCTGGAGGCCTGGAGAAGTGGGGGCCCTTATGGCTCTAATAGCAGAAACGTCGTAATGAAACGTGTATGTTTTTGTTTTTTAAATTACTTTGGGAGAATTTTCTCTTTTTTAATGTTTTTTTATTGATTTCAGAGAGGGGAAGGGAGAGGGAGAGAGACAAAAACATCAGTGATGAGAATCACCCATCGGCTGCCTCCTGCACGCCCCCGACTGGGGATCGAGCCCACAACCACCAGCATGCGCCCTGACCGGGAATCGAACCGTGACCTCCTGGTCCATAGGCGGGCGCTCAACCACTGAGCCACGCCAGCCGAGCTGTAGTGAAACATTTTAAACCAAGCCAGCTACAGCGCTCCTTCTGCTCAGCACCCTCCACCTAGAGCTCCGGCCTTCGGAGGGTCGCGGGCCGTACCCAGACCACACAGCGGGGGCGCAGGGGCGCAGAGGCGGCTGCTCCAGGGTGACTTGTGAGCACAGTAGGAGGTCAGGCTCCACAGCTGTCCATGAGGACCCTGTCATGGAGCAGAGCAGTCCCAAGTCTGCTGAACTGTGGCCACTCGGTAACACAGGTGCATGTGTTGAGGAGAGCCAGGCACACGAGTTTGGACTGGGTAACGCCAGGCACCAGGCGGGTGTCGCCCGGAGTGTCTGCGCCCCGCTGCTGCGAGCGAGGGTGCCCCTTCACTTATTTGCCTCTCTTAGCTCTGCGGCAGGATCGCTGCCAGCGGCCTCCACCTCCCGTCGGCTCCCTGTCCACGTTCACTCCCTTGGGTTCAATTCCACTGCCATCCACAACGTCTTCCAACAAAACAAAGCCAAAGAATGTGCTGACAATCCTTGAGAACAGATAACATCATAACTTAACATCTTCACCCACCTTGTAAAAGAGGAAGGGTCTAGAACGGGGCTTGGGAAAGTCCCTTGGCTCTATTGAGTCCCTCGGTTTCCTGCAGGCCTGTGTGTAACTAGAGAGAATGGGGTTCTGGGGGACACAGTGAGGTATTTGGGGGTTCCCAAGGCTGACATGAAAGGCAGCAAGGACCCCAAAGGGAGCAGGCATTCTCCATCTGGCAGGAGAAACCCACTTTCGTGGGCGTGCTATTTTATGACATTTAGGATCAGTTATAAATCCACTGGCCTGTGGCAGGCAGGCTTCGAGCGAAACTTGCTATCTTTCTGCAGAAGGGACATTTTGGTCTTGCAGAGGAATTTTCTGGTGAACGGTCCCTAGCGTATGGAGGGTCAGGTTACGTTACCGCCTTTTGATGGCAAGGCTAGAGAAACCTGTAATGTTTGGTAGTTAAAGGTAAGAGCTGTGGGATTTAGAGAAGATCAAGGGGGAAACTGACTTGTAGAGAGAGACCCACAAGATGGCAAGACACCTGTGTCAGAGAGTCCACCGAACAGCAACATGCCCGGATCTTCCATCCACTTGATTGCCAAGGGGGCCAAGGCATGGAGCACAGTATGGTGGTCTAAAGACATTTAAGATTCTATCTTAAATTATGGAAACCTGGTTAATGCTTTGGCAATATAACCTGAGAGCAATAGTGGAAAATTCCATTCAGCCGAGAGAGAAAGAAGCCAAGCGCATCTTCAAGTTATATCTCATATATATATGGAAGAAACTTATGACCAACCTGCAGCAGTAAATGACCGACACCCATAGGGAAAGTCTGGAGTACTCATTAGTCCTGGGTTATACTGTGGCGACCGTCTCTGTGTGGTCTCATTGGCAACACAGAGAAAAGTTCAGAAGTGAGACTTGGCCGTGGGGCCCACAAACATGATCACACCCAGTGACCCTAGGAGAAAGAACTATTCCCGAAGACCCCGAGTAGCAGGGCCATCCTGGGGCCTCCTCCCATCCCCATTGGTCCACCAAGTCTCCCCAGGGAGGCCAGGTATGTTGAGTCCATAGGAAGAAAGGGCGAGAGAAGACGACACCTAGCTGCCCAGTGATTCCCATGAGGAGGGAAATCTTTTCACCAGGAGGTTGCTAAAGAAGCAAATTATTTCCAACCAATGCATCACCTCCTTGTCTCATGCAAAAAACCAGCTACAGGTTTTGGCGTCATCGAGGCAATTTCCCCATCAAGAGGATTTTTATGGACACAAATGAGTCCTGTTTCTCTAACAGTCCCGCAGGGGGGAATTCCCGCAGGCCAGATTGGGTCTCCAAAGCGACAGAGCCCACTGAGAGGTGTCACCAGCAAGGAGCCTGTGACGGACCTTCATGGTGAAGGGAACCGACACTTCATGGTGGGTGAGAGAAATAACTTGGCTTACAAATTTACCATTCACAACTATTTGGGGGTCATTATTAAGGCCTGACATGCTTCTCAGAATCATAGAACATATTTGAGCGTATGATTTGAAGTCAGTTCACTTACTTTCACTAACTCAAACTCAGCCCTTCATCCTCTAAGCCCCAGCTCTCACCATCTGTCCACCCCACACCTCCAGTGCGGCCTGCTCTGTTGCATCTGGAACGTGGGCTGTTGGGAACCCGCATGGTTTGCCTGGCGGTAATCACGGTGAGCAGGCGGGTTGTGGGGTAATGTGTCTGTTTGTCATGTTTGACGATTTCTGTACCAGTGTGGCCTTCCTGGCGGCATTTCCACACAAAGCAGCCATACTGAAGTTTTTTCTTTAGCTCGTCGCAAAAGCCCACATGACCCGGGCAAACTAGTCTTAGAACACGAACTACATCCCAGTGAAACCTGCAGCGTGTTTACCGCCAGTGGAGACACTCAAAGATGTGACCATGGAGAGCCGGCATTTCAAGCGTGTCATTTTCAAGCTGTGTGGCGTCACCAGCATCTATAAGAAGCTTGTCCGCACCATTTGCATTCACAGTTTCCAGGACTGCTGTCCCTTCACCAGAACCCAGGCACTCCCTGTGCCTTCCATGTGGTTTGAGCCAGGAGACTAAGCATCGCATGGGGGGGGGGGGCAAGAATGGTGCAAATATCACCCTGAATCCATTTCCCCCCCTTTCAGTCATCAAAAAGGCCCTTTTATTTGAATGCAAGATCTGTTTCATCTCCATCGTTTGGGACCAGGGCCCCGATGCAATGCCCCTTCTCAAACGCCACAAGCAGGTGACAGTCACACCTGGTGGTGACAGGACAGACAGAGTGAGCCAAGAGGCTATTGTCCGTTGAATCTGATAGGAAGCAGAGGAGGTGTCAGCGCCTGGAAGAGTTTCAGAGAAGGTTCTTTCTACAGGAAGGAAAAAATAGGCTAATATTTCCTCTGAGCACAAAGAACAGAAGAGGGTGGGAACTCAGGCTGAACACACGGGTACAATATTGCCATTTAAAAGCTTGCAACACCTGTAATACTTTCAACAATAAAGATATATTTTAAAAATAAAATTAAAAAACAACAACCTTGTAACACCAGTTGATTACAGTCCTTTCCTGCTGCTATCTGTTCTACTGTATTATATAAAATGAGCCTTTACCATTCTAGAATGCAGCTCTAAAGAGGATGATTTTAGGGGATGGGCAGACAGGTAGGAATAGTGTACATGAAAATGATTGATTGTGAACTGTCAGGGGTAAAGGACAGGAACCAATCCCAGTCTCTGGAATCCAAACCTGAACAGAATTATGTTATATCTCATCAAATATTTTTATAAAAGGAGCACACTCTTTTAACCACTCATCTCTTTATTAGAAGACTTCTATTACTCCTTTGGAACAGTATTATTATCCCTGCTATCTTCTGAAGGGTTTTCACACGAACGTCTCGCTAAACCACTAAACACCAATTATAGTTTAAAATCGTTTCAGGGAAACATTTATATAATTAAGGTTTCAGGTTTGTATCAGAAAACCTTTTGCTACATTCATCACAGAGAAAAATCATGATGATCCCCCTTTGTATTTTCAAAATTTGATAATTCAGACTAAAGAGAAGGAAGTGAACGTATTACAGCTACCTTGATTTCTTCGTGGCAGCGACTGTGATCTTATACTTTCTATGGTTATGCTGAGACTCCAGAATTATTGCCACTATCGTATTTCACCATCTCTATCATCATAACAGAAAGGGCTAAACCAGGGGTAGGCGAACTAAGCCCAAGGCCAAGTCCAGCCACGGGCCTGTTTTGTAAATAAAGTTTTATTAGAACATAGCTATGCCCATTCACTGACTGTGGCTGTTTTCATCTCCCACTGGCCAAGCTTGGTCATCACTGTAGGGCATACATGGCCCCCAAGACCTAAAGTATTTATTATTTGGCGCTTTATAAAATGTTTACCGACCCCCGGGGCTTAGAAAACAGAATTGTGCAGAAATGTTTTATAGATCGCCTACATTCCTGCCCTTGGTTAGATAGAAACTTGGTTCGATTCTGTGGTGAGTGCCACAAGCTTGATGACTTAGCATACATAGTTTCAGAAATTGCAAAACTGAGTCCACTGTTTTTAAAACCCTAATTCTTTAATGAAGAAGTTAACTAGGTAGGAAGCTACCTCCAAAATAGGTCTATTAATACTGCTCATGTTTGTCATAGCGTAGCAGCTGTGGGTTACACCGTCCGCAGAAACCTAACGGAAGAGGGGGGCTGTCTCCTGGGTGGAGGTTGTCTCCTCGCTGCAATGACGGCTGACATTATCAAGGGAAAGGGCAACTCTTACGCCGAATCATAAGAAACGGCCATTTTTTTAGGTAAAAATAAAAAGTGTAATATCAACAATTCTGTATGGTTCAACGTAACATTTCGAGGAATCTTGGTGTCTATTAGCCTAAAATTTGAGTCGAAGGCAGAAGATCACTTTAATTCAGCATCGATCAGTTCTAAAGCAATATTCCCTCAAAAGCAGGAAGCACCTTCCTGACGGCTGCTGCCCTCATTTAACTACGCACGTATCTGAGCATCTGGGGCCTTACATCAGCGTCCGGCAGTGAGGAGTTAGCTCTGATGGGAAGTCCTCAGCCTGAAACTTTTTCTAAAGCAGGTTTCTGATCTGGTCTCACGTGTGTATTAACTGTGGCAGCACAGCGGAGAGCGCGTTGTACTATCTCAGCAGGTGCTTCTCCGCGCTTGTCACTCGCGGTGTGGGCGAGGGGCCTGCATCACCTGGGAGCCGGTGGGGAGCGGAACGGTGGGCCCACGGCAGACCCGCCAAATCAGAACCAGCATTTCCTCAAGGCCCTCGGGGGACCGTGTGCGGTGATGTTTACTATGTGCTGATTCAAGGTTGGGGTCTTGGTCACGTGGAGAGTGCTCCCGGTGTTGCCACCAACACTGAGTGTGGCCTGGAGAGAGTTGGTGGCTTGAAGTCTTATCCAGAGACCAACCATTCCAGCTAATGATGGGTCTGTAACAATACTAACGGCTAAAATTCACTGAGTCCGTGTTGCTTGCCTGGTCTAAGGCCTTAACATGAATTGCTCACTGACTTCTCACAATTACTCATGAGGTTGTATTGATTATTTATTGATTAGCCCCATGTAACGGATGGTGAAATGGGGCCCTGAGAGGCGACGTGACCAGTAAGTGGGGAAATGTAGTTGAGAGCAAGAAGGACACTGGTTCGTAGAGATAAACCCCGAAGGGAGAGGATGTGCCCGTGTGGGAGAATTTGAAAGGACAGTGAAATGCAAGAGCCTCAGTTCCATCTTCTCGTCAAGGGGCCACTAAAGCGCAGAACATGGCACAACAGCATGAGGACACACACAGGCCTAACCCCAAGGGATGGAAACAGCTGCTTGGTGTTTTGGCAATTTGACTCCAAAACAATACCTGAAATTTCTACCAGGGTATAAGAGAAAGGAGCCAAGTATGTCACCATTTCCAGTCATCTCCTACCTTGTACGTCGGAGAAACTTCTTATCTCTACACTATCCAACCTTCAAACACAGATATAAGAAATAGGTGAACTCAGCATTCCGTAGTCATAATGAAGGCTCTCACACTGGCGTGTCTGTGGCACCAATTCGTAGATTGGGAACCACCTTCACGTGCTGGAGATGCGAAGCGTCAGAGGGAGAAATGTGGGAGTTCACTGCGGAGGCAGCCCCGTGACGGCGTCCCTGCAAGCGAGCAGGCCCAGCCCGCCGCCCGTCACTGCTCTGCCTCCCACTGCGGTTGAGAAACACTGTTCTGCGCCTGCAGCAAGCTAACGGGCCACCCCAGAACCACGGCAGCCGGCAAGACAAGAGGAGGAAAGATCTCTGAGGGCAGGTGGCTAAGTGCCCCCTTCTCCATCTCAGCCAAGGGCAGGCAGAGGGATTCCAACACTGAGCAAACGATGGGCCTATCTGAAACGTTTCAATAAAAAATTTCACTTTATGCCTCAAAGAGTGCCAGTGCTCGCTTCCAAGTAACGGACTTTTCTAATACTAGCAGGCCACCCCCCTTCTCTTCCCCGCTGGCGGGATGTCCCAAGCGTGGAGGGTCCAGTTTCTTAACCAGCGTACTGTGGCTGGGTGCCGGGGCTTTGAAGCACAATGCTGCTTTCATCATTTTAACTCCGCCGTTTAAGAACTGTGTGGCCTTGGGCAAGTTACTCAACCTCTCTTGGCCTCTGTTTTCTCATTGATAAAATGATGAGAGAGTAGTACTTATCTGCAGTAGACATTTATTATGCTTTCCGCTTACCCTGCACCTTTCGGACACTTCCTGCTCTGGGGTAATTTCCCATCCAAAGGAGACCTGCCTCCCCATGGCAGAATCCAGAAACTGGCTTCTCTGGCCTCCCTTCCATCTAGGCTCCGCTGTAAGGGAATGGACACGATCAATGTCTTAAAGTCCAGTTGCCCTCACAGCTCCGGTTAGAGGTGTCCAGCCTCCAACCAGATGCCCCCTCGAGATGTGGATACAGAAGAGAGACCGGAGGAGGTGATGCCAGGTACAGTCAGCACTGGCGAGGAGATGAGAGGCTCGGAGAGGCATTTGTCTCTCAGAGGTGGCCGTGGTGAAGCCCCAGTGCCGTGATGGGAGCTATGCTTGGACTTAGCTGGCAGGGCAATTTGGGTGTTGTTCCTGGCAATCTTGAGAAAGAAGAACAACATTGGAAGGATCACTGGATGCTGGATACTGGATATCAAACTATACTACAAAGCCATTGTGAGCAACACAGCCTGGTACAGGCACAACAGGCACATAGATCAATGGAACAGAATGGAGACCCCAGAAAATGACCCACGCCATTATGGTCAATTAATATTTGACAAAAGCGGCAAGAGCATACAATGGAGTAAAGACAGTCTCTTCAATAGACGGTGTTGGGAAAACTGGACAGGCACATGCAAAAAAATAAAACTAGACCACCACCTTACACCATATACAAATACAAAAATAAACTCAAAAGGGATTACAAGACTTAAACAAAACATACGAAACCATAAAAATCCTAGAAGTAAAAAATAGGTAGTAAAATCGAAGACATTTCACATAGGAGAATTTTCACCGATACATCTCCTAGGGCAAGAGAAACAAAGGAAAAAACAAACAAATGGAACTACATAAAACAAAAAAGCTTCTGCACAGCAAAAGAAACCACCAAAAAAAAATAAAAATGGAACCCAGTGTTTGGGAAAACATATTCACCAATGATACATCTGATAAGCGGTTAATTTCCAAAATATATAAAGTACTTATACAACTCAACAAAAGGAAGACAAATAATCCAATTAAAAAATGAGCCAAGGACCTGAATAGACACTTCTCCAAAGAGGACATACAGGTGGCCAAGAGACATATGAGAAAATGCTCAACGTCACTAATCATCAGAGATGCAAATTAAAACCACAATAAGGTGTCACCTCACAGCCGTCAAATGGCTCCGTCAACAAATCAACAAATGACACGTGCTGGCGAGGGTGTGGGGAAAGGGGGCCCTGGTGCACTGCTGGGGGGAGTGCAGACTGGGGCAGCCACTGTGGGAAACAGTATGGAGTCTCCTCAAAAAATTAGAAATGGAGCTGCTGTTCGATCCAGCAATCCAATCTGGGACTATATCCTAAGAATCCCGAAACAACAATCAGAAAGAATATATGCACCCCTATATCCACAGCATCGCAATTCACAGTAGCTAAGACCTGGAAACAGCCCAAGTGCCCATCAGTAGATGAGTGGATCAAAAAGCTGGGGCACATTTACACAGTGGGAATACTACACAGCTGTAAAAAATAACTATCTCCTCCCCTTTGGGACAGCATGGACAGACCTGGCAATTATTATTAAAATAAGCCAGTCAGAGAAAGACAAGTATCACATGATCTCACTTATATGTAAACAAAATAGGTCCAGAGGCGGGGACGCATGGAACAGACTGATAGATCTCAGAGGAGAGGGGGATCGGGGGATGGAAAGAGATTAACCAAGGAACTTACAGGCACAGCCCATGGACACAGACAATAGCGAAGGCCTGGGTGGGGTGGGGGCTGGGTGGAGGGGGGCAAAGGGGTGTAAAATGGGGGACATCTGTAACACTGTCAACAAAAAAATAAAAACAAAAAAGGAAGTTAAGGAATAATGTTATTTATATAAAAAGGAAAACCCTGTGTCTGTGTGTGTGTATTAACCCGGGGCGAGGGTAGAATATTCCTTTGAATAACTGGCTTACCATCCTGCGGTGGGGGTGATTTGGGACGGGAGCAGGTCATTCGTTTTAGAGAAGTAAAATACAGAATACCTGGTTGAAAGCACACATCTATACTTTGGCTCTTTCATTAAAATCTTAACGGGAATTAGTAAATAAATCTTCCTTGATTAAGAGAAGCTACTGTCTTGAGGTTACCTGCTGGCACTGTGCCCTCTTCTTCAGGTCAAAACAGTTTCAGGGGCTCCCTTTCCGTGGTGCCCGAAATGAAGATGACACGATTTCTCTGAAGGACGGCTATAGATAGAAATAACTGTTTCTAGGGGTCCATCATCAGCCATCAGCATGGAGGACAAGGTGGGGTGACACTTTTTAAAGGGAGGAGACGATGCCATTAATGTGCAGCCTCACTGGTTCCAACTGTCCACGAGAGGCTTGCTGCACATGCCCGGTGGGCCTGGGGGAGGGAGACCTGCTATTGAAGCCTTTCGCCTGCACTTAGCCCAGTGGCCATTTCCGAGGGAATATTGATCAGAAGTACTCACCTCGACCATCTGAGGAGCATAATGCAGGCCCCGAGTATTCACGGAAAAAAGCCTTTCTTTGCCAGGCTATTTTCTGAAGTCAAAAAAGATCCTTTCAGGAGCTATAATAGCAAGCCCCTTCCCACTCCACACGCTCGGCGAGAGGCACACTCCACTTTTCAGACTCCCAGGACCTCAAGTCAAGGTGGAAGCCAACGCATGTGACCTCTTTATATAAAATGTTCTCTGTCCCACTCAACAAGCATTTTGCTCGAGGGAGAGGTGGGACATACATACGAGTGGAAGATGAAAAATCACACCTGGATGCATAGGGAAAGGTGCTCCTGCCCCAGAGAGAATTTATTCATTTAGTCTTTATTTTCTGAAATGTTTTAAATAGAATTTTCAATCACGTAAACAATATCCTCTGATAGCCGAGGCAGGAATACCTTGGTGTGAATGTAAAAAAAAAATCCAGTCAGTGTTTTTCATGCCTGACGTGGTATCATAGGCAGGTGCCAACAGGAACTTTCTAATTTTCCTTTGTTCTATGAGAGGAGAATCTTTCAGGCAATTATTTCTTAAGAGGACTGTTTGTTATAAATTCTCAGCCCGGTCATCTAATTTAATTTAATTTAGGATGATGGATATTTAGGTATAAAAATTATTTTTAATTTAAAACTTTAACAACAAAAAAGAAGCAAGCTCCATTTCCGGAAAATTCTTTTAAAACTATTACCCAGGAAGAATAATTTTGGAGTTCCTGCTAGTTTTGTTGCTGTTTAATTTTTTTGGAGAGCACATTTGAGGGTGTATTTGGGGCAGAGAGAGTATCACTATTATTGAAAATGCTCCCGAATCCCCTAGTAGTCCGCTGTTTTGTTGTTTTTCTGGGGGCAAAGAAGTGGTTTAAGCTGCAGTAGGTAGCACGCTAAAAATCTGTGACCAGGATTTCAAGATGGCAGTGGACTGAGTGGAAGCTACACTGACACTCTCCCAGGGCCAAAGTGGAATTACAACTAAAATAGAGAAAAAACATCCTGAATAATCAACTGCAACTGAAGACGAGCTGGAGAGCACCCTCATCACCAAGGAGGAAAAGCGGAGACCACACAGAGACTGGTAGGAAGTGAGGAGGCGCAAGAGGGCTGACCGGGCTCCCACAGGCAGCAGCTGAGGGTCTGGAGGGAGATCTCAGCTGTGGGGGTTCCCACTGAGGACTCTGGGGCCTAAACCCCAAGCTGGGCTTCCCAGACAAGAGCACCAGAACTAAGAAAGGTGCCCACATAACATCTGGCTGTGAAAAGCAGCTGGGTTTCTGTCTGCCAGGGAGAGACGGCTGGAAATGCAGGCACCCTCTTAAAGGCCAACCCACAAAGTTTCATGTGCAGCCAGCCACTCACCTTGGGCTCCGGGGCAAGGAGGGCAGAGTGGACTGGAGCTGTGAGAGGAGAATCCAGGGATGCTGGCTTGAGGAATAGAGCTCAAAGGGCAGCCATCTGGATTCCTATGCTGAGTCATTTCCCCGTACGGCGGAGGACATCTTTCTCAGGCAGACATTTACCATCCAAGCAGCTTTTGTCTGGGCCGGAGGCAATTACCCCACCCTATTGGAAAACCGCTCACCCTACCCCTTGGAGTTTCTATAGCCTGAGGCTCATTAAAAGACTGAATAGCAATCAGCCTCTGGGTGCTTTGAGTCTTTGCCTGATTTGCTTCTGGACCCAGGACTTGGAAAAGCAGAACTTGGTGCTCATCTGGGTCCTGTCCAAACACACCCAGCCCCAGCAGAGGGAGCCACAAGCTGTGGAGGGTGAAAAGCTTCAAACGGGGTACTCAAGGCCAGTCACAGACAGCTCCTGACATTGGCCTGCACCAGAGATCATCCAAAAGACTGGGAGTCCTAGCAGATCTACCTAATACATAGAAACAAATCCAAACAGGCAGCCAAAATGGGGAGACAAAAAAGTGCCCCAAATGAAAGAACAAAAGAATTCTCCAGAAGATGAGCTAAATGAAATGGGAAATAAGCAATCTATCAGATATAGAGTTCAGAATACTGATCTTAAGGATGCTCAACAGCATGAAAAAAGATATAGAAACTATGAAAGAAATTAAGAATGACATAGTAGAAATAAAAAATACACTGGAAGGAATAAACAGCTGATTAGATTAGGGGAAGCTGAGGATCAGATCAGTGAATTAGAAGACAGGGTAGGAAAAAAAACAGAAAACCAAAAAGAAAAAAACAATTAAAAACCAGGAGAACGGTTTGAGGGAGCTGTGGGAAAACATGAAACAACAATATTCATATCAAAGGAGTGCCAGAGATGTAGAAAGAAAGGGTTCAAGAACCTGTTTCAAGAAATAATGTCAGAAAACTTCCCTAACCTGGTGAAGGAAAACGTCACGAGTTCAGGAGGCACAGAGAGTCCTAAGCAAGAAGAACCCAAAGAGGCCCACGTCCAGACACATCATAATTTAAATGCCAAAAATTCAAGACAAAAAGAGAATCATAAAGGCAGCAAGAGAAAAGCAATCTGTTACCTACAAAGGAGCTCCCATAAGGCTGTCAGCTGATTTCTCATCAGAAACTCTACAGGCCAGAGGGAATGGCATGAAGTATTCAATGTAATGAAAAGCAAGGTTTTGAAACCAGGAGAATACTCCATCCAGCAAGGCTATCATTCAAAATAGGTGGTGAAATAAAGAGCTTCCCAGACAAAAAACAGCTAAAGTTTATCACCACCAAACCAAGCACTGCAACAAATATTAAAGGGACTGCTGTAATAAGAAGTTGAAATAGAGAGAAAAGAGAAGCACAGTCATAAAGAAATAAAATGGCAATAGACAAGTACCTATCAGTAATAACCTTAAATATAAATGGATTAAATGCTCCAATCAAAAGACATAGGGTAGCTGAATGGATAAGAAAACATGACCCAAATATATGCTGTCTACAGGAGTCTCACCTCAGAACAGAAGACTTACACAGGCTGGAAAAAAAAAACACTTTAAAGACTTTAAAGGAGATTGACAGCAGTACAGTCATAGTAGGGGAATTTAACACCCCACTGGCTTTACTGGGTAGATCTTCCAGACAAAAAATCAACAAAGAAACAGTGACCCTAAATGACACACTAGATCAGATTGATTTGACATTTACAGAACATTTCACCCCAAAGCTGCAGAATATGCATTCTACTCAAGGTCACATGGGACATTCTCAAAGACAGGCCACATGTTAGGACACAAAACAAGTTTCTACAAGTTCAAGAAGATTGAAACCATATCAAGCATCTTCTCAGACATTTACACCATGAAATACTATGCAGCTGTGAAAAGGAAGGAACGTTTACCCTTTGGGACAGTGTGGTGGGACCTGGAGAGTATTATCCTAAGCAAAATAAGCCAGTCAGAGAAAGACAAGTATCACTTGATCTTACTCATATGTGTAATCTAATGAACAAAATAAACTGATAAACAAAATAGATCCAGTTACACAGAAGCATAGAACAGACTGATGAATCTCAGAGGGAAGGCAGGGGTGGGGAGAGATTAACCTAAGAACTTGTATGCATAAATGCATAACCCATGGACACAGACAATATTGTGGTGAATGTCGGGGTGTGTGCAGGGTGGAGGGGATCAATGGGGAAAAAGGGGGATATTTGTAATACTTCCAACAATAAAGATAAATTAAAACATTAAAAAAATAATAAAAACATAAGAAATAAAAATCTGTGACCTCCTTTGGGGAGCAAGTCTTCCCACTCCACTCAAAGGCAGGTCTTGCGACATGTAAGGACATTGTTTTATCTTTACTTTCTTTCTCTCAAACCCTTGAAACATAAAACTTTTTTTCAAGAGACAATGAACAGAAAACTTGGGCCAAAATGCAGCAAGTGCTAAACTACTTTGAGGATCTGGGTGTGCATAGAGCAGGGGAACCTTCTGGAGTGTGACAGGCCTGCTTCTGCTCTGGTTCTTCACCTCAAAATCGATGTTTCAGATCTGAAGACATGAGCGATTTGTATTTCCAAAGATATATTTGTTATGCAGTAGTTTCCAGTCATACAGAAAAGTCAACTCCAGTGTCCTCTCCTTTGCCCAGAGAGAGAGTTGGTGAGTCACCTGGTAAAACAAGTTCCCCAACGCTGGAGTCCCTGGTCCAGGAGAGGAGGGTCAGGATGGCTTCAGATTCGGTCTTAGGGAAACCTTCACAGTGGCCAAAAGGGACACAGAAACCAGCTGTCCGTGCACTGGATAAGGACAGTGACTGCTGCTAAATGAGGCTGTTGTCAAGAAATGGGGCCCATGCCCGGCCAGCATGGCTCAGTGCTTGAGCCATGAACCAGGAGGTCACGGTTCGATTCCTGGTCAGGCACATGCCTGGGTTTTGGGCTGGATCCCCGGTAGGGGGTGTGCAGGAGGCAGTCGATCAATGACTCTCATCATTGATGTTTCTCTCTCCCTCTCCCTTCCTCTCTCTAAAATCCACACACACACACACACACACACACACACACACAAAAAGAAATGGGGCCCAGGAAACTCAGCTCCTGCCCGGAGCTGCACTTTCTAGCTGCGTGAACCCGATGAGCCAATTCCTCAGTTCCAGTATCTGCAGATGATGAGGTTGGCGCGGGTAGAGATCTGTGCCTCAGGGAAACCTGACACGCAGGGATGAAGTTTACCGTGTGTTCCATTTCCATGACCTTTGCTTTTTGACTTGAAAAATAAAATGCAATTAAAAGCATTTCCATTTATAAAAGGAAAAGCAAATGATAACAGCGGCTCTTGACATAAACCATTTAATAAATCAAAGTGGCCTCAATTTAGTTTATACACACACGCAAGAGCACACCACCAGCTCAGATGTGTACAGAAGTGAACAAATACAGAGGTCGGGCTTTACAACTGAGAGAGCCTCTCTATAGCAGCAAACATAAAATGCCAGCATTTTTTTCTGGAATACTCGAGAGAATTTTACTGTGGCCAGGGGGTAACTTAAGGTTATTATTTTTTTAATTCTGTTACTTAGCAAAAGCCAAGAAAGGCTGGGAACATTATTTGCAGCAATGGTCCTCTGGGAACCACTGGAAGTTAGGTTCTTGTTGGAATTCTGAAGTCTTGCATGGTTTGGCCTAAGGTTTGATGAGTATTTTTTGAAGATGAATGGATCACTTTTGGAAGTATGATGACTGAACCCCTCCATCTTTTTTTGATAAATAAGACAATACTCTGCAACAACAACATTATGACTCACAACAACATTCTTTGAAATTCAAATGACTGTTTCTATATCTGGAAAAAAGTCCGTAAATTATCCTGGAGGGAATGGGGGCCACCAGGAAAGTGGAATTGATAGAAGGGGTGGGACACCACACTAGACGGTTGTAGATGAGCCAGCTGCTCCCCAGGGAGTCTTCACTGGTGTTCTCTGTACTCCAGGGTGCACATATGGGACAGGAGGTAAGGGCGCCCCAAGTACCACTATGGGGGCCAGTACAAACACCTGAACCGAAATCGATCTGCAGGTCAGAATCCTGGGATGGGGAGGGAAGGCTTTAAAAATACCAATGCTGGGGTTCTACCCAGATCTGGTGGACCAGAACCGAGGTGGGGGATGGGGCACAGCTGCATGGCAGGGCTGGGAACCACTGCTCTATGCAATGACGCTCTAAAAGTGCCAAGCTTCACTCCATGAGGAACCATGTATTAAAAGCAAGCTCTTGTCACCAGTCTAAACTAAAAAAAGCCCCATTGATTCAGGCTCTCCTTGGCTCCCAGGAAGGTACCAGGACCCTTTCTGAGGTCCCTGAACTGTCTTATAAGTCAACAAATATTTGCTAATTGGCAAATGGATGATTTTTAGAGGGCTCAACTGTCCAATGTCCTGAGAGTTCACTGCTGCCCACAGGAGAGGTACAGACAGGACACTGGCGGAGGCCGACTAGTCGGGTCGTTCAAACGTGATGGCTGCAGTCTTGGGGCAGGGCCATCAGCCGGGCTTCAGCCCCACCAACAGGAGGCCTTTACGGCGTCTCATCTATCTCTTAGTCACAGAGATGAACCCTCCAAGTTGGTCTCTTGCTCTTCAGGGCCCAAGACTCCAGACCCCTGGAAGGGTGGCCCCCGCAGAGGGCTGTCCTGGAGAGAGGGGCCAGCGCCGAGGCTCTGTGGGCCTCGAGGCAAATCGCAGGAGGAGCCCCAGCTACTTAGCTGTGGGGAGGGGACTCAGGCTCCTGGGAGCGGTCTCAGCATGCCACCTTATGAACTCACGTTTGTAAACTTTGCTGGATTGGTACCGGCTACCATTTTGAATAAATATTTAGGCTTTGGGTTTTCGGTTTGTTTTTTTCTAAAAAAAAAGTTTTTGAATAATTTCATCTGTTGAAAACCCAAACCGTCTTTTGTTAGATGCCAGGATAAACTTCATTTTCCTCCAAACTATAATAAAAACGAAACAAAAAATGTGGCACAGAAGTGCTGTTTCAACTTTATTAAATCATCACAGTAATTCACACGAAGGGGGAAGAGGAGGGTGAGCTGGAGCTGAGTGCGGTCACCTGGGGGCTGTGTGTGTGGCCGGGCGGGCGCGTCCTTGCTGCGGTGTCCTGGCACCACGACACTGCCACGGGAGCTACACGCGAAGCTCTCCACCACCCAGGCCTGGACCCAGACGTGAGGCGGTAGGAAAATTAAATATGAGACAGCAAAGCAAAAACCAAATGACACACTACACCTTAATTTACCGTATTTATCCAATTTTTCCCTTATTTACATGTACTACATATTGTAGCCTGAAAACATAGAACAGTCAACTAATGTGCATGTCACACAGAGATTGAGCGCACTTAAAACGATGGCTGTTTATGTTGGGTTTCCCTTCAGATGCGGACACTCCCCTTCAGTAGACATAAAGGTAGCGTGGTTACAGGTAAGACGTCACAGTAAGTTTTAAAGGGCTCCTCAAACCTCAGATCATACAAATGTAACAGGAAGTGGACTGCGGGCGGTCGCACCCGAGGAAGGCTGGGAAGATGTGATTGATACAGTCTATGGATCCACATGATCTTGTTGGTAAGGCTAAGGATCCAATCAGTCAGCCCCTTGCACAAAGTGGAGGCTGAACCCCTCCCCCTCCCCATGGATCTTAAGAACTGGTCTTAACTGCATGGAGACACTGACAGTCACAATTTCCTCACTTCTGTGTACGTAAGGTTTTACTATTTTTAAAGAAGTCATCACTTTGTGGCATTACTATATATATATATATATATATATATATATATATATATATACACACACACACACTATATATATATATATACACACACACACACACACACACTATATATATATATATATATATATATATATAGTATATATAAATATATATATATATTTTAGTACAAAAACCTACTCAGTGAGATGACCAAACATCAGTGTGCAGAGAAAGAAGTGAGGGAACCGGCCTGGTCCTGCCTGGAATCCAGCAAGTCTTATCCATTTGGGGCCAATTAGGGCCACGCAGATGCCTGACCTACTAATATGACTCAGGTGGGTCCCCACCGGATGAGTGACCCTCCCAATTTTGCTGAAAGGCATTTATTACAAAACACAATATTTGCTTTTCTAAGTGGAAAAATAAAAAAGACGATCACTTCAATTTTCCACCCCAAATAACAAAACAATTCATGTCCACATGATTGCAAGCCAACCTGGTTGCCAGATTCCCTGTCCCCCCATTCCAAATCTCCAAACCAGAGTTGGTACCAAGAACAGTGGGCAAAACTGCTGGTTGTAACCTGGGGTCACGGGCTGTTGAAATCATTAGGGACCACAAGAAGGCCTAGTTATTTGCTACCTGCAGCCGAGTTTCCCACTGCAGGGTCAGGGGGGCTGGTTACTGGAGGTAAAATGGAATCACGGGGCAGAAGTCCAGGGGAGTTCAATGTGACTTCCAAGTCCCAACACTGACTAAACCCAAGAATTTTGCACCAGGGGGTTTCTAGAACCTGCAGATGAGATATTCTAGAAGCTAATCCCCATCAGAGCCTCCACAGGACTGTGGAGGCCTGGGACATGTAGTGCCTTCCCTGGCAGGAACAGGGTACTTTGTAAAAATGGAAAAAAGCAACTCAACACTAGTTCCAAGTGTGAGTCATGGGGTCAAACCATGCCAACCAGAAAGCCCAAATCATTAAAAAGGTGTGTGTGGGGGGGAGGGGAAGATAAAATTCCTGACTTTTGCTGAGATAACAGAAAATGCTGTGCCTTCCAGTCATCCTTTCTATTGCCATTCAGCCCCAATGAGTGAACAAATCTGTTTACAGACCTGCTCCAAATGACTAAGGCTACGTCTTTTGCTTCAGAACATCCCTCCTCTCACGTTCAGACCGTGTTCAAGCTGCTCTGTCCGGTGGGCCTGGGCATCAAGCCTCACCTGCGATCCCCTATAAAGCAGAAAAACCAATTCCCTCTAGAATTAGAAGGTCCACCCTTCTCATAGGAAAGACTTTCTCAATTGTCCTAGAAGGAAGTCTTGCTCCTGGGTCTGCCCATCTCTCCTCAAACGTCAGGTACCAGCCAAACCAACTCGACGGCTGACAGAGAACGGGCTGGTGGGTGAGAACGGCTGCCCAGCTCTGATGCCCCGACAGGGCGAATAGGCTGAGGCTCCCGGGAAAGGTGACCTAAGCAGGCTGGGGTAACAGTGGGTGCCGAGCAGAGAGGCAGGGGGCAGAGGAGAGGGAGGGCACCCCTGAGAGCCGACCTTGCTCCTGACTGGGGCCTCAGCTGGCAGCTGCCCGCCCCACCCCCGCCCCGTTCCGAGCCAGGGGCTTACTCGGGTCTGGACCTGGGGGCTGTGAAATGACCTTACAGGACAAAGGCTGCAGTGGGCGCTGGGGCAAAACTCCAGATTGAGGCAGCGAGGCCTTGGTGGGAAGCAGAGGTCTTTCCTCCCCATGGATGGGTTTTTCTGCCGCTGACACCCACAGACCCCAGCAAGGGTGCTGACAGAAGGTGGGGCTTTACATTTTTCCCTTTTCTTTTTTCAAAAACAGGCTCATTATACATCCCTCAGAGCCAAATGAGTGAGAAACACGATCCAATCCTTGCTTGGAGCCTGGCTGGTGTGGCTCAGTGGCTGAGCATCGACCCATGAACCAGGAGGTCACAGTCTGACTCCCAGCCAGGGCACATGTGGGGGTTGTGGGCTCGATCCCCAGTAGGGGGCGTGCAGGAGGCAGCCGATCCATGACGCTCATCACTGACGCTTCTATCTCCCTCTCCATCTCCCTTCCTCTCTCTAAAATCAATAAAAACATAAAAAAACCACTAATAATAATAAAAAAATCCTTGCTTGGGGTCTGTTACCCTAAAGCTCTGTGTGACGGGAAGTATTTCTAAGGCCCTGGCCGTGGTCCTGTCTGGGCAGTGGGCAGGAGAGCACAAGGGCAGGGCCTTTGGAGGCAGATGGACACTGCAGGGTGCCCGCTCGTCTGGCACCTGAGCGGGGCCTCGGAAGCTTCCCGGCCTACAGAGCTTTCCCGGGCCAGGACCCTGCACTTCTAGGAACACCTGCCTGCCCGCGACAGGAGGGTCACCGTCAGGACGGGAGTGCCTCCAGGACGCTCGGGAAAACCTCTCCCCTGTTAGTGGGCATCAGGCACCAGGTGGAAAAACAGTCACTGAGGTAAAACTTCTGGGCAAAAGACCCCAGGGAAAGCCAATTTCCATGATGATGAAATTTGTGAGTAAAACCATACATTCTAGCATAAGAACTGGCAAAATCAAGGCAGAGAAAATTCCTCAATCTGACAGTTGTTTTGCCGGCCCCTCTGTGAATCAGCTTGGGTTTATCAATGAGAGGAAAGAACTTGGGGTGCAGAAACCAGCCGTCCTGCGCCCCTCCCTGAAAGCCTGGAACTCCTCCAGCTGCCCTGCCCACAGCACCCTCACCAGCACCCACAGGGGAGCGGCTACATCTCTGTTGGTGGCTTTTCCTTTTCTTCCTTTGAAGCCCGAGGTTCCTGAGGTTTCGGGGCGAGGCAACACTGCCTCAGTCCTGTGTGCAACACTCCCGTGGGGTGGTCTCTCACATCACAGTCCATTCCCGGGGAGGCTTGCTGAGGGCACCAGGGCCACAGCCACGTTTCCGGAGTCTCTGGGTCTGGAGGTTTCTGGGTGGGGGTGGGGGGGAGTCGCGACCATCTCCTCCCTGCCAAGAGGTGCTGTGAGGTAGGCGCTCAGGCTGGCGGCCAGGGCCCTGCAAAGCAAGCAGAGAGAGGCCGAGTCACGGCACCCGGCGAGACCCTGCGGGCACAGATGCGAGGGAGGGGGTCTGCAGAGGGAGGGGATCTGCAGAGGGAGGGGGTCTGCAGAGGGAGGGGGTCTGCAGAGGGAGAGGGTCTGCAGAGGGAGGGGGTCTGCAGAGGGAGGGGGTCTGCAGAGGGAGGGGGTCTGCAGAGGGAGGGGATCTGCAGAGGGAGGGGGTCTGCAGAGGGAGGGGGTCTGCAGAGGGAGGGGGTCTGCAGAGGGAGGGGGTCTGCAGAGGGAGGGGATCTGCAGAGGGAGAGGGTCTGCAGAGGGAGGGGATCTGCAGAGGGAGGGGGTCTGCAGAGGGAGGGGGTCTGCAGAGGGAGGGGATCTGCAGAGGGAGGGGGTCTGCAGAGGGAGGGGGTCTGCAGAGGGAGGGGATCTGCAGAGGGAGGGGGTCTGCAGAGGGAGGGGATCTGCAGAGGGAGGGGTCTGCAGAGGGAGGGGGTCTGCAGAGGGAGGGGGTCTGCAGAGGGAGGGGATCTGCAGAGGGAGGGGGTCTGCAGAGGGAGGGGATCTGCAGAGGGAGAGGGTCTGCAGAGGGAGAGGGTCTGCAGAGGAAGAGGGTCTGCAGAGGGAGGGGGTCTGCAGAGGAAGAGGGTCTGCAGAGGGAGGGGGCCTGCAGAGGGAGGGGGTCTGCAGAGGGAGGGGGTCTGCAGAGGGAGGGGGTCTGCAGAGGGAGGGGGTCTGCAGTGCGGGAGAAACGGATCCACATCCCCAGGAAGGGCTCTGACGCCTTCCTGGGGCTCTGAGTGCTGGGATGTTTGTTGAATGAACGAACAAATGAATGTCCTTCCTCCTAGGCTTTGCTCTGGACTTTCCTGCCACAGAAAACCACGAATCTTTCTGAAATGAGCTCAGCCTCACTGTCCAACCCACAGTAAAAAATGGAGAGAAAGGGCATCTGATTACAGTAAAGGGAGGAGGGACCGATGCAGTGGCACCGCCCAGAGTCAATGAATCAAATACAACTTCATGGCGAGTTCTGTGGTTCCCTGTCTGTTATTATTTATGTGTATTTACATATTAATATTTTACACAAGTTACAACTCAATTATTCCCCAAAGGGTCTGAGATGAGAGGTCAGGACCCAATTGCTTGTCTGAATGAGTCCCGATGAGCATCCTGTTACCAGGCACAGGAGGGAAATGGGTAAAACTGAAGGCTGGCGGCTGATGGCTCCCCTCCCAGGGCTGCGGGGGAGCTCGGGGAACACAGGAATGCCTGCTGCAATACCCGGCCGGTGTTGCCCGCCACGCTGGGCCCCTGGGGCAGTTCTGCGAGAGGATCGTTTCATCACCCTCTTCCCCTCACCCTCTATTTTTAAACCCTGCTGTACCACACCCCAGGCTTCTGGAACAATACTCAAAAGCAGGCTTTCTACACTCCTCCCGCGATGCTTCATTCCCGGGGGTTTGGCCTTTGCAGTTTTTATTATTAGCATTTGAAATTAACTTACGTAAGTTACCTTACTCACAGACAGCATGCTTTTCCATTTTCTGACCTTACCTTACTGTTTCTAGGAAGGGCCTCTGAAATCAGTGCTTTGCAAACATGCTTGGACCCGAGGAGACAACCTTCCAGGTGTGTCCTGAGACTCAACTCCAAGCCCCTCACCAGGACTTCCTCCTCTCTTCTGCTCCCCAGGAGGTAGGACAGACAGGACACAGCCTGGGCCTCTTTCCTATGTTCATCTTTAAGAACAGGCTGCTTTTGACAAAGACAATACAGCTATACCGTCATCTATGACAGAGATGGTGCTGTCAACAGGCATCTCTTTGTCCCCTTGTAGCAGGACATGGGCACTAGCATTTAATACGGGGGGGGGGGACGACACGATGACAAACAAACCTGATTTCACCCCAGATAACATTCCACTTTGAATTACCTTCACTTCAAATTGCCTAATAATTCACATTATCAACTGGGAACCATCCCACTATTGTAATCAGATCAATTGGGAGAGGGAAGCAAATAAAAAAAAAAAAAGCAAGTGAATGAAAGAGAAAGTGATGTTCAAAGACAGGACATTCAGGAAAGGGAAAGTATCTAACCCCTCCACGGCCACCCAGGGAGGGCAGCAGGTGACCAGCGAGCCAACTGAAGGGCTGCTGGGCTCTGCAGCAAAGCGGCCTTCACACCTCTGTCTGAAAGCAGGGGCCCCAACCATGAGGGCAGAGGGCAGGCCACCCCAAGCTGGAGGCAGCACCACAGCGCCCCCACATTCTCTGGTCCCCAGCTTTGTGTCAGCACATCCTCAGCCTGCAATGGCTCCTGCTGTGCTCACCACATCCCGGCTGATGGGGCGGCGACAGCTGTGGGATTATCAGGTGGCTGCAAAGGAGATGATTCTACGCACTGGGCCTCCCACTCCTGCTGGAAGCTGTGGGGTCTGTTCAAAAGACACTGGAGCCCCACTCGCAGCTTTTGTGTCAAAAGCAGGAGGACACCCATGGATATGGTGGTCCCGTGATGGAGGGGACTATACGGCCCTGCTCTGCCTGGCCCAACACGAGCAGCTGAGTTTTGTGGCTCTTGTTGCCTCTAGAACCTGCGGGGAGTGAGCCCAGCTTTAAGCAGCTCTGGGCCTGGGCCGGAGCCCTGGCGGAGGGAAAAGGAAGGGCAGCTGGGTGGAGGGTCTGCTCGCTGCAGCAGTGCCGCTCCTGTGGCCCGCAGGCGTGACGGCCCTGCCTGGTGCAGGAGACCGTGTTTTGGATAAACCAAAAAATCTGAACCAGAACTTCCAACTTCCGTAGTTACCGAGACAGTGGTGGTGTCCGTGGCCTGCGCTCCACTGTGGGCAATGCTGCTAATGAAGGACAGCTTGCTCACTGATGTTCCCCATACCATTGCTGTCGCCACCCTCACCCTCACCCTCATCACCTGGTCCCTCCCACTGTCGGCCCAGGCTCTGGATCCATGATGGGGCGGCTGTCTGTCAGTGCACAGGGAAGGGCCTGCACCCTAGACCAAGGCAGGGAGCAGAGGCCCACAGAGGAGGTCACACCTGCCTCGGCCGGCCTGCCCTCTGGGTCTTAAACCTCACGATCCCCTGGTTCTCCACCCTCTGTGCTCCCCCAGCTTTTGTCTGCTCTTCCTCCCCAGCTGTTCCATTCATCAGCCCCTGGACAACCTGCCTTCCCAGGGAGAGGCCTTGGAGGCGCCCATTAAGGCAAGCGGTCAAAGGCCGGCCCAGCGCGGCTGTCTTATCGGCCCATCTCGAGTCCTGCTCCTCTCTGCCTCGGCAACAAAAAAGGAGGCGGCTCGGGGTCCACCGGCTCCCCAGGCTCCCAACACAATAGGGCGGCAACAAAGACATTTTCCAGGATGGCAGGTGTTGGTGTCGGATTCCGCCCAGAGTGCAGGAGCAGAAGAAAGGCGAGGCTGGGGTTCCCGGGCAGTACAGACATGCAGGGGCAGGACCGGCAGGGCCCCTGGGGAGGACAGCAGGGAGCAGGAGGGACAGGAGGGCAAGTTTCAGCGAGGTGTTAGCCGTGGAAGGAGGCCTGTTAGTGAGTTTACACACCCGTCCCCAGGAGCGGGGTGGCTGGGCAAACCCGCTGAAGTGTCAGTCTTACCTTGCGCAAATATTGCAGTGGGACCTTTACGTATTTTAATCTGAAGGGAAAGAACATAAAATCAGATGAATTCAGCCCGGCACACCCATGGCCCAATTTGACAATGGACAGTGCTAATAACATTTATTCCTGCGCTGCCCAGGTGTTTTCGCAGTCTTAGATCACCAGGAACTGAAAATTCACTTAAAATTCTACTTGGCAGGACAGAATCCTAGCTGCTGTCCCACTTGCACACGCAGAAGGAAGGAGACATTAGCATTCCCAGGATGTATAAAGCAGATGCTACGGGGAGCCCTACAGGCGCTGGGCAGCGCTCACCACTGTAGCCTTTTCCCTGCTGCCCAACATTTCCTGAACGATCTGCTCTAAAATACAGTCAAAGGTAAAAGTTTTCAAGATAAGTATTTGGAATTCTATGGATGACCTAAAAAATAATCCATACCCTCGAAGTGTGCAAGTTTACATGTCTCCAAGTTTCATTTTCCATGTTTCCGAGTTGTCCACAATGTGTTAATTCAGCACCAGTGTCACCTGTGATGTGACAGTCCCCAGGGAGGAGGCACAGGGATGCTGTGCGAGGGCGGCTGGGGAACGGGACTCTGCAGCGGTGACAGGGGCCACACGCTCGCCCTCACTTACGGAGCAGGAGGATCTCAGCAGCCTGTCTAACCGCAGAGAGGACCTGAGCGTCCCGTACTTAGACAGGTTTTCTCAATCACCCCATCGTCTTACTTCCTATGTGGATGTTTTCCTTAGCAAACGCAGCCTCTTTCTGCAGGCAGCCACTGCTCCTCGCCCCGAACCCCCAAATGCTCCTGAATTCAGTGCCACGGGGCCACCATCAAATCCAGACAAAGGACATTTATCAGTGACACAGACTGCTGGCTATCTACGTGGCTGCATTTGTAAACTTGAACTATCTGCTGACCCCGCCTGCCGAGGTTGGCACAGTGACCAGGGCCTGTCTCTGAGATGGTAGTTCAGTGACCAGGGCCTGTCTCTGTGCCACTGGAACAACCACTGACAAACTTTTAAGTGCGGTTCTCTGAAGAAACCTGGACCTTGATGAAGCTATATTTTCTAACCTATTGATGCAAATTTACTGCCTCACCAAAAAGTCATTCAGGGTTAGGAATTTCAGGATAAATGACTGGTCATGGGTGACCCAGTAACATTCCCTGCCCTACTTGATTTCCAACTGCTGTTAACTGCACCTTCTCACCACATCGATTGGGCTCTAGGGGCCTAAGAAGTTCTTGGGAGGTGTTAATTGCCGTAACAGACTAGAATGTTTTCCATGGGTCCTTAGATAATGTGATTAGATTTCCAATCCTCCCCACCTCCACAATGCACTGTGCTGTGGGGCCTGCTTCCCCTCCTGGAAGATGCAAGCATAGAGCCTCTCTGCATGTATCTTCCTTGAGTTGAGGTAGCTCGGCTTTTCAAGGCGCTACGCCATGGGCCCTCTCCAGTGTGAGCAAAGGGGGTCATGAAGGGCTCCTCGGTCTCTCCCCTGCAGCCCCCTCAACCCTGGTTATGCTGGGCCTAGAGGCACCCGATTGGTAGAAACCAAGAAAACAGATGGCGCAGCTAACAATGGAGGTTCTTTGTAATTGCTGATGAGAAGTGGTTTGTGCCTCTCCCCAGTACGTCCCCAGACGCAGCCTGGTGTGGAGTGCTGGACCAAACAGAATGTCTCAATAACTGCCAATCCACGGGTACGTTAAGGAGATGCAAAGACAGACAGTTGGGGGCTGCCTTAATTATTCCATGGGGCTCAAATGTCACTTGCCCTTGACACACAGGCGGTGCTACCGAAGGGTGGGGGCCTGTATTGGGAACATAGGAATTGGCTGTCAGCTTCCTGATACGTCCCTGAGGGTGAGTGTGAGGTACCAACTGACCTGAGCAGGGCTGGAAGGCACCAGGAGAGAGCACTGTGCTTGGAGATGAGGGATGGAAGGAGAACAGGTGAGTGATGCTTGGGGACGTAGGGGAGAGACATAAAGCACAGTTACTGCACCCTTTCATCCCTGGATATCTACATGCCAGGCACTGTTCTAGGCTCTGAGCTGCGGAGTGAAGAAAGCAGAGGGAGCCCTGACTCTGGCTGGGGGGGGGGGGGGAATGGAGTCACAGCATGCATGCCAATGGGGCATGTCCCCTGCTGGGAGGCAAAAATATCTCACTATGTGCACAAAGCCCAGAAATAAGTACAATAAACAAACAGATATATAGTATTTCTGTGGTGTTTCAGGGAAGGGGAAAAATTAGGAAATAAAAATGTTTCAGAGCCTCCATAGTGAGGGAATAATGAAACACGGCTGAGACACTAGATTTCGGGGTTAATATGGGTCTTTATGGCAGGATTTTCATGTACGTTAGTGGTGCTGGGAATCGGGAGTTGGCCCTGCTCACGTCTGAGTGCAGTGGAGCAACAGCCCTCTGAGGAGAGCTCTCAAGTGAAACTCAGAAGCCCACAGGCCACCCAGGGGCTCAGACAAAGAGCAGGAGCCCGGAGAATCAAAGTCATTTTTAAACAAAGAGTTCTTACTTCTTTGGGCTTGTGTGACTTCTCTGATACTCTGGATATCAACAAGGATTTAAAAGGACAGGAAATAATCACCTTGGTTGTAGATTTTCTGTGTTCCATACAGCTCTGCCTCGTGGAGGCTTTTCAGGAGCTGCTGGGTCTTTTTGTGGCACGTTTTCTTGGGCTGGACTCACTGGGACAGCAAAAGGGCAAGGATTTGAATGGAGCCTCTCATCTCGGAGGCAAGGCTGCCATCCAGGACGGCCACCCGGGATGAGCTGGGCAGGGTCAGACGAGAGTGGCTGCCTCTCTCTGGGTCCTTGTTACTGAACAGTCAGTGTGGAAAATGATTAACTGGCTCAAGATAATGAGGGAAGGGAGTGATTCTGAGAGCTGGCATGGATGAGGGAGAGAAACAGTGGACCCGGGTTCCAGCTTCAGGCGAGTGCTAAATATCCTCCCAGCAGGAAGGCGGACAGAGCGACGATCAGAGAGCTGTTGGGTTATTCAGACCCCTTGGAATGGCCCTGAGGAAGGGAACAGGTGCAGCGTGGATGGGGTAAGCCTACACACTCAACCCAACACTGGCAGCCCAAGATCAGTGGGAATTAGCCAGCCTAATTAACATTTCCAAATGGCCCGAGGATGCCTTCCAGTATTTCCAACCCAGCAGCAGTGGCTGTGTCCTGGCCCTGGCCCGGGGCTCGGCTTCCTCTGTTTGGTCATTGGTCTTGGCCATCAACTTTGGTTCTGAAGCAGAAAGCAAGCTGGACCGAAAGGCGGGCAGGCGGAGAGAGTATATTATGTGCCTCCGCGTGCATCAGCACCTGTGCGGTTAGGGACTCAGCAAGCGGGTGGATCGCTCATGAAAACACTTTCCTGACACTCTTCTTTCCCCCTTCTGCAACTATAATGCGCTCTTACAAATACATGACTAAGATTAAGTAAATTATAAATTTAAAATTAATATCTTGGGCCCGGCCAGCGTGGCTCAGTGGTTGAGCGTTGACCTATGAACCAGGAGGTCACTGCTCAATTCCAGATCAGGGCACAATCCGGGGTTTCGGGCTTGATCCTCGGTCGGGGGCGTGCAGGAGGCAGCCGAGCAATGACTCTCTCATCATTGATGTTTCTCTCTCTCTCCCTTCCTCTCCCTCTGAAATCAATAAAAACATATTTAAAATTAGTATCTTGGTGTCAACTTTCTTGACCGGCTCTTGTGGAGAAAGAGGTCACCAGACCCCCTCGCCATCTCACAGGACACGAACACCACGATGGCAGTTACATCCAGCCAGAGCGGCGGCTGTTCATTTTACCAGATGTAATTCACATCTCAAAATGGAAAAACACCACAAAACGTTTAGAGCAGCCACATCCATACAGCTAGAAAATGGAAACAACCTACATACATATCCATCAACTGATGAACGACCAAAATGCGGTCTACCCTCACAGTAGACGATTATTTGGCAATAAAGAGACGTGAAATGCTGACACAGGCTGTAACACGGATGAGCCTTGAGAACACGCCGAGTGAAAGGAGCCAGTGACCAAAGACATGTGAAGTGTCTGGAACAGGCAGGGCCGGGGAGCAAATAGACTTAGGTGGCTGAGGGTCGGGGGCGGGGCAGGGAGAACGACGGGTGACGACTAGTAGGCTTGTTTTTGTTTCTTAGAAGGGACAGAAATGTTCTAAAGTTGGGTTGTGGCAAGGGTTGCACGACCTTGTGAATGGACTAAAAACTGAACTGTACCCTTCAAATGGATGAACTGTGAATTCTCTCTCTCATGCTGTTTTTATAAGGGGGAAATAAAACAGAAGGCAGTCTGGACAGCTACGGCCACTACTTTTCCCAAAGTGACACAACAGAAGTGGCTCCGAGTCCTCGGGGGAAATACCCACAGTCCCCCACGAACACCAGGGAGGAAGGGGGATGGCGCGGCCACGAGGTTTAGCAGCTGCCCCCAGCAGCTCTCCTCCTGCGCAAAGCAAAGCAAATGGGGCCAGCCCTCAGGTGACACACTACCTCGACCTTCAAGGTCGTCTCTCAGGTTTACTCTAACTTGACTTCATCTGTCTGTAAAATCCGGGAGGTAGGATTAGTGTGACTTGCCCCAGGACACACTGGGATTCTGTGTGCAGCGCAGGAGTGTATTTCAAACTCCCAATAATCAATAGCTGGAGAAAATGTAGCAGTTGGCGTTTGTGGTCACTCGTGGGAGCAGGGTGAGCACATGTCTGAGGAAACATTAAAGCTGCGACGGAACCGCTGGACAGTTTCCCCGAAAAAGCTGTCCTGTTGTCCTCTGGCACGCAGGAAGCTATTGTGGTCCACAGCGAAGGTGTTTTCTATGTGTGAATTCTCCCTGTGCTGCTCCATTTGCATTCTCACATAGGAGATACTCTGGTCAACTTCCACTCAAGTTTTTCAGGGATTTATGCCGAAGTGGGTGTGCCTTCGTCACATGTCCTATAAAGTCGTCTTCTCTGCCTTTGGGGAGGAACATTTCGCCTTTGCCACAGAAGAAGAGCTTGCCCACCCCCGTTGGTCATTTCTGTGTGTTCCCCACCAGCAGGGTCCTTTCAGAGTGGGGCACAGTGCGTCTTGTTTGGGGGCAGGGCCTTAAGCGCTTGAGCCCTGGCCTTGACATGACCAGCCACTTGGCAATGAGGAAAAACCAACCCTCCTCAGTTCGAAACTGCCCGAGATAAATCCTGCTCTACCGGGGCAGACTGAGGGCACAGGGCAATAAGGTTGAAAATCTCCGTAATGTTCAAATATTGTTCTAGAGACCGTTTTATAAGAGTGAAACAGTGCCCAGGAACCTCACTCTCCTAGCCTCACTCTTCTGGATAACTGTGAGCCACTTAAGCCTCTTCAAACAATGCTCTGTCCCAGAGAGACTCCTCTACCACGATTCTTCATGCCAGCTCACGGGCTCAAGACCACCAAGTGCTGGCATGAGTCCGGAGGGGCTTCAGGGGGTGGGGGTATGTGTCTGCCTTCTCCTTCTCACCTTCTCCCTCCCATCACGCAATTCTCCCCCACAAAGAGCTGGTGTCACTGTGCTCCCTTTACCGTGAGTCCAGGTCAGGGCTGCCTCCTGTGGCGCTGGACTGCGGGGGCATCGCCAGACCTCTCCAGTGGCCCCACAGAATGCTCAGGGAAAACATCTGTGGGATGGCCACACATTCACTCATTAGTCAAAGGTGCCAGCTGAATGCCGGGGGATCGGAACACAAGGGGGACTGCAGCATTGCCTAACTAGTCTTCCTCCCACCCCTCCTCTAGTCTAACCTCCCCACGGAAGCCCAGCCAGAGTGATCTTTGAAAACAAGAATTCTTAGGATGTCACTCACTGCCTACCACCCTCCGCAGCTGGCCATCTCACTAGAACAACAGCTTCCCCTTGGCCCACAAGGCGGCTCCGCCTTCCCGGGTCCTCTTCACCCCCTTGCTCTCTCTGTCCTACCCACCCTGGGCTCAAGAGCTCTGCCCCTCGGGGGTTTATGTGGTGATCTGAGGAGTGAAGCTGCGGTTCCCATCTACTTAAGCTGCAGCAAAGGTGCATGTGTGTGTCCCAGGACCCCAGCTGGACCTGAGTTTCAATATCTAAATATGGCTCCTGGCAGTCACCAGCTTTGGGCAATTGGTAAAGAGCAGAGTCAGTCTCATGGCCCAGGGAGTCCCACCTCTGGCTTCTTTTCATCTCTGTGTTGATCCCTTCCCTCTGGGACTCTTGCCTCTGATGATCTTGGGTCAGCTAACACCTCCTAGTAAGGAGCCTGGCTGCAGAGGGCACACCCCGAGATGTCAGGGAGGGCTCTGGCGTTAATTGGAGTCGGGCTGTTTCTCTAGCTACTTCTCTGAGCCCTAGGGATGCAGCCAGGGAGCAGGGTTTCCCTAACTACCACGCACGGGCCCACGCCGCCCACGCAGTCTCCCAAACATACTTCAGCAGCGAGGGCAGGGCAGCCCGCACGTCCTGGCTCTGCGCGGTTAGGGCTGGGGGAGCAGAACCTCGCAGTGAGTCCTGGAAGACCGCAGAGGCTTCCCTGCATCAGGCAACCTCTCCAGCGTCAGGCAACTTCTCCAGCGTGAGGCAACCTCTCCAGCGTCAGACAACCTCTCCAGCATCAGGCAACCTCTCCAACATCAGGCAACCTCTCCAACATCAGGCAACCTCTCCAACATCAGGCAACCTCTCCAACATCAGGCAACTTCTCTAGCATCAGGCAACTTCTCCAGCGTCAGGCAACTTCTCCAGCGTGAGGCAACCTCTCCAGCATCAGGCAACCTCTCCAACATCAGGTAACTTCTCTAGCATCAGGCAACCTCTCCAGCCTCAGGCAACTTCTCCAGCGTGAGGCAACCTCTCCAGCGTCAGGCAACCTCTCCAGCATCAGGCAACCTCTCCAGCGTCAGGCAACCTCTCCAGCGTCAGGCAACCTCTCCAGCATCAGGCAACCTCTCCAGCGTCAGGCAACCTCTCCAGCGTCAGGCAACCTCTCCAGCGTCAGGCAACCTCTCCAGCGTCAGGCAACCTCTCCAGCGTCAGGCAACCTCTCCAGTGTCAGGCAACCTCGCAGATCAGACGGGCCGGCTCGCGGGCAGAGGGGTGCTGGGTGACAGTATCGACCCCGGGTCCCAGGGCGGGTAACGGTGAGCGCTGTGGTGCAGGTAGGTGGAACATGTCCTCTGTGTGCCTGGGATTTTATGGTCTGTTCTGGAAGTGGTGGAAAAGCAGGCTTCTGCCTATTTTTCTTGGCATTCTTCACGGTGCCGCTCGTGGGTTCCTCAGGACTGAGAAAGGAACTTTGCCCGTGTCAATGCTGTAAACACTTCAGGTATCTTGTATAACAAAGTTGACTGGCATGTTTCCCATTTTTAAGGGACTTCTTTCAGCCTTCTGAGGACGTTAAAGGCTAATGGGGAAAAAGAACCAGCTTTTTTCTTTATTATGCTGCTTAGAGGTTTAAGTTCCTGGTTATAAAGAATATAAACTAGTCTTTCTTCTTCGGTCAGCCGACCTAACTGCCCCATTTGGCCTCTGCTTTGCTCTGGTTTCTGCTAAACAGAAAATCAAGCGAAGCCATCGAGTCTTCCCGGAACCCGCCGCCGGGCGGTGCGTTCCGCCGACTAGAGCGGGAAGGACGGGCCACAGCACCGGTCCCCGGGAGTGTGGACCTGGGTCAGATGCTCCAGGTTCTTCTGAAACAAATTCTCAAGGTCATTTCAAATAAGCTTTAATTAGGAGTCATTTCCAAAAACTGTCTCGGAGAAAAATTCTTAGTACCTGCCGGCCATCTCTTGGCAACTGCTGAAGTGTCCCCGGAGCCGTAATTAGCAGTGAGGCGCTTAAAACCCTGCAAGGACCGAGGAACCAGAGCGAAACCAACGGAGCGATTCACAGAAAAAGCAGCGTCCTCACTTCTTCCAAAGGAACAGATTAAATGTAATGTCAGCACTTCAGACTGAGTCCTCTCAGGTCCTTTCTGGTTCTGGAAACCTGTGAAGACCCCCGACCTCTGCAAGGCCCTGGGGGAGGTGTGTCCCCCACTGGCTCTGAAAGGAGCCCTTCCTTCCTCCCTTCTCTTCCGACATTCAGGAGCCTTTACACCCTTCTTGTCTGGGGCCTTCCAGGTCTCAGGCGTCTTAATTCACAGACAATATGAGACAGTTAAAGCCCGATGGGCAGGGTGCGTAGGAGAACATCTATCACACTTAGGCAAGTTCTCATCACCTCCCAGGCTCACAAGGCAGACGGCACGGCCCAACTCAGGGAGATGTCAGCCCAACTGCAAGCCACTGGCTGGCTGTTTTTCCCTTTTGACTCCCTCTTTTTAACATGTGGTTACGGTTTGGAGCTAACTAATCGGGGCTTATTAATCATTAGTCATTTTTGGTGGTTTGCGAGTACCTGCTTTTCCCTAACGAGCCTCGAAGCTCCAGCAGGAAGGCAAGGCAGAGCACAAGGTCTCTGGAGCCCTTAAAAGGCCTGACAGTGCCCTCCTTGGTGGCAGCTGCCAAGGGGAAGGGAGGGGAGGGCCGATTCAGAGACGGTGACATGTGACAGGGAGTGCCAGTTTTCTATCAGATTCAGTGGGACAAGTGTCTCATCTTTCTCTTCCCTCTTCCAAAGACGATGCTGAGGAGAGTAAAATAGTTTTAAGAGGAAAAAGGGAAGAGTAAGCACAAGGCAAAATGTGGTGCTAAACAGGGCAACTGAGAATTCTCTTTAAAACCCTCGGTAACATTTACGAAGGCGTCCCGAACCCAGTGCCAGTTACTCAAACGGCATCGCCCAGCCTGTGGCTTAACCAGGCTTCCTCCACGGCAGCTTTGACCACATGGCTTATCACTAGTCCACTTTCACTAGGAGGCCAGGAAGGGACGGGGACAGGTGGGTCACAATGACAGGGGTTTGTTCTGCATCTTGCATCAGGCCCAACACACGTCTGTGGTTTGGAGACACACCTGTACGGCTTAAAGCAACGGCTTGACTGCCTTCTGTCTGCATTTCTATTCCACTCCTTCTGCTTATGTTGTAAGAAAGAAATGATATACATCATTCTCTAAGGGATGTGCAGTCTATTTAGATGGAAGAAACACACTCACAGGACAAAGACTTGCACAGGCTAAGAAAAATGAAGATATAAGTAAGTAATGACAAGTGAGGATGGCACTAACGCGAGGACCCAAACATAACCGGGAGGCTTTGATTCAGTTCTGCTTGCATATTAAAACGCCCTCAGGAGTTTTTAAAAGAAGGTCCCCAGGGCCAGACCACAGCCCAGACCAGGAAATCTAAATGTCTGGTGTAGAGTCGCAGCACCCAGATTCCTCCGGCTTCGCAGGTGATCATGCGCTGCTGCAGCCAAGCAATGGGATTGTGGGTGGTTCAAAACGCCTATGGTGCTTCACTGTATTTTCAAGAATGCATTTTAAGTTTTTAAAAAATGTCACATGCAAAGGGGGTCAGGACTGAGCCAGTTATGGGGAGAAAGATTTGGGCTGGGGCTGGGAGGCCTTACTGGGGTGGGAGGAACATGCATGCAGGGCGGTCCGTTGTTTGCAGGGTGTGTGGCTGCACTTGCTCAGCTGCAGACAACCTGAGGGCGTGGAGGGGGCAGCCTCAGTTCCTGAGCGGACAGTGCCATGAGAGAACTTGCACTGAAAGGTAACTTCTGGATTACCTGAATGAAGTTCTGAGCTTCAGCCCTGGTCTTTGACTGGTATTAATATGCCAGCAGCCGTGGCTCTGACTTATGGGACTGTCCCACGGGGTGGGTATGGAGCCAGCATTTTCACGTGTCCTGGCCCTTGCTTGCGCCTCTCCGACTAGGAGACAGGCTGCTAAGAGATAGACCTACTGTCTTCTGATAGTTTCTGTGAACTTAATATAATGATTTTGTTGCAGAAAAAAATTTACAAGACCTCACCTTTTCTGTGAGGTAGGTGAGTATAACAAACCTCTCTAAGAGGGCACCTGTGCAATTTCTGAGCTTGAACAATGAAAATTTGAAGCTTTGTACAATAGAAGCAGAGGAAGCAGAGTCCTAAAACCAACTTAGACTAATCTGCTTTAAGCTCCAAAAATGACCTACATTAAAAGTGGCAGAATCTGATGGTGCCTAGTGAGGAGTTTTCTCCCACTTGTTCCTAGATCCTGGAGCCTCTGCAATCTAGCCTATCATGAAGGAGGAAGTGTTTCTGAGCATGTCTTGGAGAAATCACATGTTGTTTTTATGTAGGGCTAACAAATAAACAAAGATCTGTGCTCCCTCTGCTGGCTCCCTATAGCAAAATTAAAGTAGAAAGGACCACAAACAGTGCTGGTATCTTTAGCAAACAGTCAGGACTTGTATATGGGAAGAACCACTCCTTTTTCTTGGCTTTAGACGTTCTTTGAGAAAAATCCATCTTGATCACCTTCTGACCAAAGCACTTGGAAATTCTTAAAGTAAGATGTTAAGTCAGACATACCTATAGTCCTCAATTATCAAATTGTCAGCTGTATCTGTAACAGTAACTTGGGGATCATTTATCAACAGACACAAGTGGATTCCTCTCAGATTTTAAGGCCCAGACATAATCTTTAAAGCAGTTCTAGGAAAAGAAAAAATCTCTTAAGTCCAAGTTAACGTTTATTTTTCCTCATTTCGGTTTAGCTTCCAAAAAGTAAAGCTTTGCACTATTTATATCCTTTCTGATAACGTCAAGCATCAGACTTGATTTTCCAAGTCATTAGCATGCAGAAGAATGACCTCATGGTGAACAGATGCACTTGGCTGTGAGCTGCAGCGATTACCTCAGTCCCTCCCAGCAGCGAGGGGCCCATTCCAGTTAACCCTTTAGAGGCCTCCCTGCTGGCCCCCCTTCCTTGGAAGCGTGCTTGGAAACACAAACTTAGTCTCTCACCCCAATGTGTGTGTGTGCGTGAAATGCACATATATACATGCATCAAACATATACACACACACACACGTGTGGACATATATACACAAACACACACTCATGCGTGTGTGTTAACTGCAACCAATATTTTCACACTGGCTACCACTTACCACTTAGAAATTGCTGGCCAATAAGGAAGGAATCAAAAGGAATGCAAATGACAGGGCTAAGTGAAAAAGCTCAAATCCCGATTATGCCGTGGGCATTGCTAAAACTAGTGGGCGGTGGAATATATATATATATATATATATATACACACACATATATACATATATATATATATATATATATATATATATATATATATGAGGTGTGTGGCATTTTAAAATAACATTTTTGGACTGGGAAAATAGGTTTTTTTTAAAAAACATCTTTTTAAAAAAAAATGAGCCCCCACCTATGAGCCAAACGACAAAAGGCCCTGCATCCATCGCATCTGCGGTTGACGGTGAATCATGAGCAGAGGCTCGCACTTGGCCGCCGTGACCGTCTATGCTGCCCTGAGTGACAAGCAAGGGCACTGGGGCAGGGAGAGCGAGGAGCGGGCACGTCCTGACAGAGGCCTCCTGGCACAGGCGCCTCCCCCTTAGCCCACCTCTTACTTACAGCTTGGACTTAAAAGCCGACACCAGGGCCCTTCCCTCTAGACACGGGGCTGCTGGGGCTGCAAAGCCAGTGCGGAATGAGCAGCGTTCGGGTGACTCTCCCTCCGTGCTCACAGCAAAGCCCTGGCGGCAAGGACGCGGGGAGCCCGCGCCCCTCCTCGGGCTGCGCGTGTCCAGGTGAGCGGGGCCCGGCCCGGCTGCCCCGAGCTGCAGCCGCTCGCTTTCTGGCTCGCTCAGGGTCAGTTTCTCCAGCTGGCCGGCTGCTCAGGGGCGCAGACATCACACCCCGATTTCTCAGTTTAAGCTGCTCGGCGCATCTGGGTTTGACTGCACTTGTCCCAAGATAATAAAAAGCACCGTGAATAACTGGAAAGTGTTTCCATCTGTAGAAGTGGTAACAGAAGGGGTAGGGATGCCTCAGAAGCAGAGCCGCCCGGCAGAAGGGGGCGTGGCTCGGAACCGCTCCCCCAACTTCAGCTCAGAGCAGGCGGCCTGCATCCCCCTCAATCACCGGTGGGCACCGCACACAGCGCTGGAACAGGGCCTCAGGCCCAGCCTTAAGCCGCACCCATGGCTTGGTGTGAGAGCGATATAAAGATTTTTACCACTTGGAACCAAATACCCTAAACCCCAAACATCATGAAACGTGATACTGATGTAAAGAACTTGAAAAAGAAAGGCCCAGAATTTGACTTGATATCCCGCCTTTGGTTTCAGGTCCCTTTTGTACCAGTCCCAGTGCCCATACTTCTGAGCTGTCAGAACCTTTACCTGCTAAGTGACTTTGACAAACTGGATGTTCTTGGAGAAGCTTGTCAGCAAACTTCTCCAAACTGCAGGTCCTAAAAACCCCGAATTACTCCTAGAGTCTCACTTAAGATGCTACCTACGCGCTAACTTATTTAAATTGGTTTAAGTAAGCATAAACTTTCGGGGGGAAAATTGAATTTATATAGAGGCTAAAATATACTTAGAAAATAAAGTTCATCAATATTGGTTTCAATACTCAAGAGACTTAAGAAAGTAACAGTTGAATTGGTGAATGTAAACATCTTATTATTTAATTTCTTTAATTTTAAGAAACAAAAGGCTTTCTCAAGAGTTAAAAAAAAAAGCAATGAAGCAGAATGTTATCTTTAAAAAATTAGCTTTGCTATAGATCCTTCATGTGCTTCCACCAAAAATAAGAAACAGTTTTAAACCTCTACCTAGACTGGGTATGAAAGCTTCACTTCCCTTGAAACTGATTGCTGCTGTTGTTTTTTTTGGTTTTAGATAGAATGTTGGCAGAGTGTATAAAAGAATTCAATTCACAGCTGTTCTACTTTTTTAATGTAGGAAACATGAATCAAAGCTTTAAGTTATAAGCTTTTCTCATGTTGTTTAGTATTCCGGTTCAACAAAGATCAATAGAGGCCATCCCTGTGTTCCTTGACGCCTCACCAGGAAGCGGAGGCGTGATTATGTAAATCGCGCGGCTCGCCACCTCGGCCAGCCCGCTTATCTCCCAGGCCTTCTGCCTGCTGCTCCTGGCTCCCGAGCGAGCCCAAGCCTCTCCCTCTTATCTCCCAACAAAGCTGGGAGAGGCAAGGACTGAAGCCAGCGATGTTAAACAATGATGCATGGCTGATTTTATTTGTGAGTGATTTATTTCACTGAATTTAATTTTTCTCCACTTTGTGTGTAAGATATTTGTTAACAAGTCAGAACAGGAGAAGTACGACGGTGCTCAGAGGCAACTGACACAGGTTAGAATCTATTAAGCGCTCCAGCAGTTGTGCCCACAGGAGTGGAAGAAGGGAGCCCTTCATTGAGAATTTCAACATGCACTCACTAAACATCCCACTTACTCTCTGAAAGGCAATTAATCTGTAACTGCATGCGGAAATTTATAAGCAATTCTATTCTTTGAAAAAACACACACACACCCCACAGTAATCATACAATCATTTTAAGTGGCAGTACACATTTCCCCCAAAAATTGTTAATGTAAAAAGAGTAAAGCCTAGAAACAAGAACATTCATGGATACTTTTGAAGTTTTCCATTTGCCTAATGAATGAGAGTGATTGTGAGCCAGTTTCTGAACAGGTTCCACACCAGGTGCTGCTCTGGCCGGCGGCTGGTCCATGTGACACAGGCCACTCCAGAGAGAAAGCTCGCGAGCCGCCCTCCTGTAATGATGGACCCGGGGACGCGGTCCTTCCATCTCTCCCGCATTAATCCCTGACCCGAGTATCTCGAGCATCTCGGCAGCGTAATCCCCATTTAGCATTAGTAGCAACGGCTTCGACTGTGAGGGACTCTCTTTTGATAAGTAGGCACCGACCGGGGCGTCGCTTTTAAACAGCATTATTCCTGGCTCAGCAAGAAACCCACACTCCTGAATGAACCTGCGCACATTACTGAGAAAAGTTCATTAACCTCGCTAGATCTGGGGGTTAACAGGATAGCCGGAGAGAGGGACAGAGGGAACAGCTCGGATACAAAGCAAATTAAAATGAATGTCATCACTCCTTTTGATATTCATTAGCTGATTCAGGGGGAGAAGGCTCTTCTTAAATTTGCAGGCATTTATCTGTGAAAAACAGGTGTACAGCTGCTGCTCGAGTGCGTCTCGAGCACGAGAGGGAAGTATAATGCAGACACTCACCCGCGCCACCGAGGGAGTAGCTGGGAGACGGAGAAAAGACCTGGGCTGCGAAATCCTCGAATGTCATCACTTCGCGGTGGTTCTGAATTATGGCTTCGAGATAGAGAGCTCGTTCTTCGTAGCTGCAGCGGTCGGTTAAGGAAACAAATGCATGTGCAGAACGGGCCCGCATGACAAGGACACAGTTGTTTTACAGAGTTAGGCAACTTTTATGTTTTGCGGGGGGGGAATTACCTTGCAAGTTCATTAACATCTGTCAGAAAATGAAGTGTTAGTCACAATAATAGAATTCTGATTTTGAGACCTAAGTTTCTCTTAGATTTTAACTGCATCCAACACAAGTATCAACAAAAAGTATGTGCACCCACAGTTACAGAATCACATTAAAAGATCCCTGAGATGGAGCCAAACGAACAAAAACAGAGACACTGATGATAGCAGCATCTCTTTCCACTGACCACTGAGGGACAACACTGGATTTTGCCTCCCTAGTTCGCTGATAAAATGTTCTTTTCAGCCCACTGGCAAAATTATTACACAACTAAAGCAAGAGTTAGTGATAAAATGGTGGTGCACACTTCTAAAAAAATAAGCAAATGCATGGCACTGGAAAGAGGGAAGGCCAGGAGGTGTGCTCTGCCGATCTGAGAGCCAAGGTAGGCTATGAGCATTAGAAAATAAGAACTAATAAGTTGTGCACAAGGCAATAATTAAAAAAAACAAAAAAAGACTACTGCCTTTTAATTAAACTGCAGTCTGGAACACACGCATTCAGATGTGTAATCAAAAACCAGTCACCAATAAAACTTACAAGCGTAACACGCTGAAGCAACTTCCCAGCTGTCTTAATAGGACCCCTGCGTGTGGCCGCCTTTCACAGGGCAGAAAGCAAATCTTCCCCTTTTGTGTGTGACTTCTGTTTCCTCGGAAGGTGAATCAGGCGCTTCCAATAACAGGATAACGTCGGAACAATCCGCCTGCGGATGGAGGCGCCGCACATACGACTTTGTGAATTAACACTCGGGGAAGTCGGCATGATGTCTCATTTCCCCTTTCCTCTTCATCAACCCCAGAGTCAAAAGGCGTGTTTCAGTCATTCTGGAAATCATGCTAATTTTCCAGGAACACAGGGAATGCGGATCACCATCAGTTTACTGTGTGTCGCGCCGGAAGAACAAGTGATTCTAGCATTTCCCACTGTACTGCCGAGATGGCCTCTTTAAAAATGTAAGCTGGTAACAGTTATGCCCTTCCGATGAGCTGCTGACGGAGCATGTGTTTTAAAGTAGGAAAATATTTTTCTGCTGCCTTTTGGCAGAGCATGCACAGCGATTTCTCAGTGCAGGCTCTTCCTCCTCTGACTACATTCAGAGGTTTTCACAACACCAGGGACCTGAGGCAGCCCAGGGCTGTGCAGCACAGGACAGCAGCCATGAGTCACACGTGGCTATCTCAGTGTAAGTTAAAATTAAGATAAAGAACAGAAATTCAGTTCCTCTGTCCCACTGGCTGTATTTTAAGCACCCAGGAGCAGACTGTGGCTTGGGTTTCCAACTCGGGGTTACACAGACAGAACACGCCCGTGACCGTGGAGAGCTCTGCTGGGCAGTACTATTCTAGAGTTTCTCTTTAGGCTTTAAAAAGGGAATATGAGATTCAAGATTTCTGATGACTTGTGATCTTTTATACAGATGATCATAACAGTCCCAGGCCTGTAAGCATGAGCCTGGACTGGCTCTTGGATGGCAGGCGGAGCTCCTGGTGACTCACCTTAACTAACGAACAGGCTGCCAAACTTCCTCGGCGACACGCGCCCGCTCAGGCCCAGCTCTGGAGGGACCCGCGGATGCTGTTCATGTCTCATTATGAACACGCTTATTCTGCACAGTGCTTGGCTGTCGCCGTGGCTCGGGCTCCGTGCATGGCCCCAGCAAGCCGCTGGTCTGGGGAACAGCAGGACGTTGGGCCTGAGTGGCCGTCTGGTGAACAGGCTCTCTGACACTAAGCTGGCACGTGCTGGCCCAGCAGGGGCCGAGTGAGGCGTGACAAATTACTCAAAGAGCTAAGCTAAACTTATGGCTGACAACCACCTGAGCCTTCAGACAGCCATGGCCCGCTGTCAACACTCAATTCATGGAGCCTCTTTTCAGCCCCCAGTTTGCTTGTGGGCCTGGGTTAGAGCAGGTGCGTCCCTCTAAAGACCTGTCATGCTCGGCCTGGAATCGTCCTGCTGTTTCCCGCAAGGCCCCACTGCGTCCAACACATCCACATACAGTGCCCGGGACAATGGTGAACGAAACAGAAATGCGAATGCATTTGGCTAAATCTGCTCTCTTGGAAGCGTGTCTGCTACGTAAATCGAGCTCACAGTCAAAACTGCAAAGGGATGCTGTGTGCAATCCCATATAAACTGACCCCAGACAGCAGCCCGTCATCCTCACCCTGCACGACACCATCCGACTGTCATGAGTCCTTGTCAAGGCTGAGAGCAAGGCTAGCACTACAGCTCCGGGGGGTAACATCACGTTGTGAGATTCTCTGATTCAAGGAACAGTGACGGTCTGATTCCTAAAGTGAGGCACCATGGGAGACAGCACTAAAAGGCACTTCCAGAACTGGGAACTAGAGAATCTTTACTTCAGAGAAGGTTCTTGATCTCACCATTTATGCCCCAACTGTCACATGCCGCCCCCCCCACCCCCCAGGCCGGTCCTGGGCTGCTGCAGGAGCCGTAACAGTGCCACAGTGGGTTCTGTCATCTAGACAAACCTCCGTTAGGGGATGGGGTGAGACCAGGTCGTCCAATGCATTTTCACTCGTGGTCCAAGCCAGGTCATGTCAACATCATGACAAAGTGAAAACAAACATCCCTCCGACAACTAGGGCAGCAGTTAGACAGCCAAGGAGCTCGTGGGCGCCAAAAATAATTTCCTTTAGAAGCTTTAAACAACATAGCTCCGGATTGTAACTGAGTCAGTGGAACTGCTAGCAAGGGCAATTAGGAGCAGGATCACCTGACATTTTCTTACCTAGCATCCTTAGGGCTTCCATGCTGGCTGCTTTCTATCAAAAAAAATAAAAGGCATTTGTAACTCAGATATCAAAAGCTTATAAGGATTTTCTCACGTGTAAGACATGTTAAGATGTGAACTAAATGATGAACTCACGCTGGGCAGTGGACAGCCAGTGACCTCTGACTAAAAGCAGGTGGCTAAAGAAGCTCCTGGTCACAAGTCCAACTCCCGTCTCAACACTAACCAATGCTCTTCTATTCTCTTTAAAAGGCCACTGACACGTGTGCAACTTACATTCTATTCTGAATTATTATCTCACTAAAAACCACACATGGTAAAGTACTTTTTTAAACAGCAATTTTCCCCTTAATTACTCAATTCAGAGAACATTCAACTTACTAACTAGAAACCCATCTTGATTTCTGGTTATTTTTAAGTTTCTTTGGTGACTCATTCTGTCTACATTTTCACATAAGTTTTTTTAAAAATTTATCTTTATTGTTGAAAGAATTACAGATGTCCTCTTCCCCCCCCCCATTGACCCCTTCTACCCCGTACCCACCCCCCACCCCAGAATTTTTATCAGTTATCGATATTCCTCTTCTTGAATAAAGAGGCCATCTGTCTTCACTGGTTACATTTTATCAAAACGTCCAAGAGAACTTTCTGAGACCTTCAAGACACACTCTGCTGGGTTGCAAGAACCTGAGAATCCAAATCCAACCCCCGCAACTTTATTCTGATAGCAATTTGTTTTAATCTTTAGAAATGGCAGCAGCAGATAACAGGAAGGAGCTTGCTTTTTGGAGGAAGATGGGTCTAGGTCTGGATTCCAGCCCCTCCCTCAACAGCTAGGGGACCCGGGGCCAGCTGCTCCAACCCCCCAGCCTCGGTTGTCTTATGTGTAAAGCGGAGACGCTGACATCTGCTCTCGGGGCTGCCGAGAGGATTAGATGCAATCATAGGAAGCATCGACCCAGGTTCCAGCACACAAGAGAAGCGCGATGAATGTGCACTGCCTGCTCCTCCCACCCCCTTTCATACGGGCTTACGGGTCTGTCTTCCAGAAAGAATGTGAAGGATAAGCCAAGGGGCATGTCTGTCAGGCTCCACCACTGCAGCCTCATGAGCCGGGGCGAGGCCTGTGGTCTCCAGGTTACAGATCAGGACACGGAAGCTCAGAGTTCAGGTGATTTCCAGGGGTCCCAGTTCCTCAGTGGTGCAACCGGGGCTAGAATCCCAGGGCTTCTGACCTTTACCGCCTGCAGCCAATATCTTGAATTATACATGGATTAATTTTAAGATTTCATGCAAGGTTTGGGGCTATACTCCAAATGAAGATAAACTGATTGGCTTAAATCTGCATGGGTTTAAAAATCCACCTGCAACTGAATCATGAGTCTGTGGCTTTAAGCTGCATCTATACCCACAGATGGTGCTGACTTTATAAATTCATGAAAATAACAATTAGTTCATTCAATTACTTTTTACTTATTCAGGCTCTGTGTTTGCTGCCTGCCCATTTAGTAGTTTTAAACTTCTATCTCGGAATAACTTCTACCTTGGAATAATTCCAGGTTGGTTTTTTGTTTTTGTTTTTTGGTTGTTTTAATCAAGGGAAAAACAGAACTGCTTGAAAGAGTCTATATTGCAAATTGCTTTTTTTTTTTTTTAACCCCTGAAGCCCCTCTTGCCTGGATCCTTGCTAATCACCTCTGTAGGGTGTTTCAGGAGGTGAAAGGTGACTAGAGCCAAAGGGTGGCAAGAGCGGGCAGGAGGTACAGTTGACAGGAAAAGGGCCATGCTGGCTGATGTGCCGGATGTGGAAGGGAGGGGAGATGGAGCAGAGGCAGGGGAGAAGCAGCCACCCTTAGGTGAGAAAGAGTGCAGAGCATTATAGACAAGAGAGCGGGAACGTTCCTCAGCCAAGGACAGGTACTGAACTCACAGAAATCTGGTGAGAATGAGATTGTTTAAGGCACCCGAGGATCGAGGAATGCTACCCTGAAGCGAATGTTTAAAATACGTCCGTAGGTACATTTCAAGCCGAGCAAAAAGGTGAGCCAACAGTGGCACAGATTCTGAGCTCAGAGAAGAAACGGCTAGGAATATTTTATAAAACGAGGAAATTAATGAGCTGGTATCTTCTGTTGGCCCCACTACCAGTAGCTTCGGGACTGGGGAATGCAGTAGATGGTAACAGGTTTTCATTCGGGGGGAATTTTGTGAACAGTGATCAAAGGGTAAAGTTTTAAAATGCCTACTGGTTTTAGATATGACACCGAAAGCCTAAGCAACCAAAGGAAAAAACAGGAAAACTGGACTTCATCACAATGAAATACTTTCGTACTTCAAGGGGCTCTATCAAGAAAGTAAAGAGACGACCCACAGAATGAAGAAGAATACGTATTTGCAAATCTTATGAGACCCCTGATAAGGGTCTCATATACAGAATATGTAAAGAACTCATAACTCAGCAATAAAAGCACAACCCAATTAAAAAATGGGCAGAGGATTTGCATAAACATTTCTCCAAAGAAGATATGCTACATGACCGACACATGACAAGATGCTCAATGACATTAGTCAATAGGGAAATGGAATCAAAACCACAATGAGCCTGCCTCGCACCCAGTAGGACGGTTATCATCAAAGGGCAAGGACAAGCAGAGAGGGCTGGCGAGGATGCGGAGAGACTGAAATCCTCGTACCTTGCTGGTGGGAATGTGAAATGGCGTATCCACTGTGCAAGAGAGTTTAGCACGTTCTCAAAAAAGTCAGACATACAACCCAGCAAACCTCCCCCGAGAGAACTGAAAATATTATGTTCACACAAAAACTTGTACACGACGCTCACAGCAGCATTATTCACAATAGTCAACAAGTGGAAACCCAACTGTCCACAAACCGATGAACAAACGGATAGAATGTGACATATGCACAGGACGAAATATAGCGCAGTCACAAAAAGGAATGAAATGCTGAGCACGCTACAACATCCATGAGCCTTAAAAACATATTAAGGGAAAAAAGCCAGTCACAAAAGGCCACATACTGTGTGAATCCATTTATATAAATGTCCAGGATAAAAACACTTCTAAAGGTTTTGTTTTATTTATCCTGACAGAAAAGAAATTCGTGGTTGGCAGGGCTGGGGGCCCAAGGGGAACAAGGAGTGGCTACTAATGGGTGGGAGACTTCCTTCTGGGGTGATGAAATGTTCTGGAATTGGAGGATGATGAAGGTGGAACAATCTGGTGAATATACTAAAAACCACTGTATCGCACACGTGAAGGGTTGAGTTTTATGGCATGTGAATTAGACCTCAATAAAAAGCTGTCTCCCCCAATGCCTGCTGGTGCGCAGTACACACTATGCATCCTGGGGAAGGTCTTCCAATGAAAAGGTCCGCACTGACCACACTCCCGAACAAACGGGAAGGTGGCCCGGCAGAGGGAAAGCCCTCCAGGTACTGGTGCTGGATCATTTATTCTTGGAAGACACCTGAAGAGGAGCAGACCATGTGCCAGGGACTGTTCCAGGAGCCGGAGGGAGCAACGTGAAAGAGGCAGTGCTGTCCCTCAGGGCATTCACAGACGGTCTGGAAAGACAGACACAAACCCACCACACGCGGGTGGTAGGCAACCCCGAGAGTGATCCAGAGGGTGGTGTGATTCCCTGGGGTGCAGAGTGGTGCAGGCCAGACAGCAAACGGGCCACGGCAGGAGAAGCAACAGGCCTGTAGCACCTGGGAGTCACTGAGGGTGAGATAATGGGGGGCTGTGAGAGGGCCTGGAAGGGAGGGAGACGAGAGGAACAGAAGCCAGAAACTAGAGGGAGACAAGAGAGGAGAGGTGACATGGGCCTCAGGGAAGCAAGTGGAGGGAGGGAAGAGCAGGCGTCAGTGCAGGGTTGCCGGGGGGCAGACCCGGGGGCATGAGGTGCTCACTCTTGGTGAGAGAAGGCAGAGGTGGGACAAAAGTCCAGGGATCAGGGTGCAGGTGACAAGATGAAGGGTGCAGATGCTACTGCAGCAGGACCTGAGGAGAAGGGATGGGTGAGGCGGGGCTGATGGGCTATAGGGACGTCTGTGGACAAGCACTGGGGAGGTGATGATGGTGCCTCAGCAGGGAGGCCTGGGCTGGAGATAAAGAGCCGTGAGTCTGGTTTAAAGATGACCCTGGGGGGGGAGGGGAGAATACAGTGCTGGGAAGTCCCTCCCGCCCACTTCAGAGGGCGCAGAAGTCAGAGAGCAGGGAGGAAGGTGGAGGGGGTCCGGGTGGGAGCCATGCCGCGGAGCCTGCGGGAGGCACTTCTGGGAGGAGAGGCCTCTGCTTCGATACTCTTCCATCTCCTTAACCTTGTCCCTGGTGTGCCACCCGGCGGACACTCCAGGGGTGGGCTGGGTTGGCATCTAATAATCCTAAATAAATGGATGAAATTCCGTAATAATCAAGACAGGAACAGATGCCAGTCACAGCCTAAAGCCACATATCACTTTTACAAAGATTCTGTTTGTCTTTCAATATAATGCAAATTTACATTCTAGTACTGTTTAAGACTCCATATAAACGAATCATTCCAAGTAAATGTCACGGCCTGGTAATGGATAGAGAGGGTGATTCTACTGAACAACGTAACCAAAAAAAATGGGTGTTTGGGAAAAGGGAGTTAAAGACACAGGTATAAGATATTGGATTAGGTTTTAAACCCTAATGAGACTCCTGGAGAGGAAAACAGTCCACTACTGATACGATAGGAGAAAAGACCCAAATAACCAAGCTTAAGAATAATTCTGAGGAAATAAGAGTAAGTGGAAATGGAAAAAAATCGATTTTCTTCAGGCTATTAGGTGACAGACTTTGGAGAAGGCCTGCACTCAGGTCCCCATGCCCGTCTAGCACAGGGCACGGAAGGCAGGTCCCTCTCAGGGTCTGAGCTGCTCCAAGGGTGCGATGGGTTACATCTGTATTTTATCAGAAATGCTCAAACCCGGTCTTCCCAGGGGACTGATTTGTGATGGAGCACACCCTTAATTACAGCATTCTCCATTTCCATCTTCTCCAAGTCTCCTAGTGCATCTCACTCTCTGTAAATCACCAAGTGAGAAAGGGCCCCGTGACACTGTCACTCTACGTCTCACATCAGGAAAAACGTAAGTGACAAGAAAATCAGTCGTTCAGCCTATTTCCATCTAGAAACGCACTGCTGAACGACTGAGCAAAGATTCCGTGGGCTGCTTTGCTGATGAAAATGACCCAAGAAGTGATGAATCGATATGAACAAAATGAGAGCCTAAGAGTCCTGCCTCTCTTACGCCAATACCTTGATTTCTAGGAGGGAGTCAATGTCACCTGAACTGTTTCTTTCACGGATTTTCATTCATCACATAGACATGGTATGTTAGGAGCTAAAAAATATAGTTACAGAAATGTGGTAGATATTCTGTTTATAGCTTTCTCAAAATAGTCTCAACTGTTGGCCACTGACAACCCTTTGGGCCCAGATGAAGTCAGACCAGGCTCAGGAACGGCAGAATTAAAATTTTGTGGTCCAAAGTATTTGCACCAAGCTCTGTATAGATTTTCTTGAGTTTTAATTTCTGAAAATAATTATGGGGAAATATTCCTCTTTATGACGTTTATAAGATTTGAACTATATTTAAGTTCTCTTTTTATTCCTTATTCAAGGGTATGTTTTTATTGATTTTAGAGAGAGAGGAATGGAAAGGGAGAGAAACATTGATATGAGAGAGAAACACTGATCAATCGGTTGCCTCCTGTACATGCCTGGACCAGGGATCAAACCCAAAACCTAGGTATGTGCCCTGACCGGTAATCGAACCCACAACCTTTTGGTGCATGGGACAATGCTCTAACTAACTGAGCCACCTGGCCAGGGCTATATTTAAGTTTTTTCAGTCCATTTAAAAATAATAAACACAGATATATCTAAAAATAGAAAATAATCTTTTTATAAAGGCTTAATAGCATATGAGTTTTCCAGGAAGATGTTCATCTTAATACCAAATTATCAGATGACAAGAAACTCTGAGAAAAGTTAGGGGTTTACCAAATGCAAGCGACCTAGAAACCAAGGAAAGCAGCTCATGTGAAGGGTGGCAGGTGGCCTCCGCTGGCCTGTTCAGACGCTGGCCTAGCGGGCAAAACAGGGCGTCACAGCACACCTACGTGAAACCATCGTTGCTGACCCACACCTGAAACTCAATACACCCGCAGACTCAGAGCAAAACACTGCTGCACAGTATCGAAACCTCACTGGAAAGTTGGGGGAATTCTAACAATACAAAGCTTCTCCATGATCAGAGGCAGAAAAACTGTTTGCCATTTAATATTAAAGCAACTGATTTCTGCCAATTAAAACCAGCGTGTGATACAAACGGCTCTCTTGGGCAGAAGCTACACTAAGCGGACACAGGGTTGAGCTGTCACGCTGAGTAGCACAGTGGGGGGACGGCATGGACGCAGCACTGTGAAGAGCTGCTCGGTCCGTAGGCACGGCCAGGCCTGTCCACAGACACAGTCCCCGTGTGAACCAGACGGCCAGATGAGCACAGAGAACAGCAGTTTCGTTAATGCTGTGACTGGAAAAGCGGTTTTGAGCAGCTGGAGGGCAAAATGCACCTTCTTTATTCCTTTTACATCTGTCCTGGCATTGGGTCAGTGTCAGGTAAAAAAAAATAAAAATGTGATGATTATGAAGTATACCAAAGTCACTTAAATAATGTAGAAGGGAATTTTTATGCTTTGCTTTCAAGGTTGGTCACAAAATTCCCCCAGAGCTGCTGGAATGACTGGTTTCATAAGGGACCCAACTGTGGGCTTCCACAATCTCCCAGAATCTTAGTTCTAGGCTGTGCAAAGAAAATACATGCAGTTCTACTAAAAACAATTGTCTTAATGGAGGTCTAGCTGCTCAAGTGGACGATCAGATGTCCTTGCAATGCCCTCCAACGAAGGGTAGAAAAAGTTGTTCCCTCACCGGTGCCCAGCTGAAGTGCCCTGGGCGAGGACCCCGCGAAGTGGGCACGGGTTCCTGTGCCATGCCAGCTTCCAGTGAGGAGGGGAGACTCCTGATAATGAACCAGGAGAGGCCTTAGGGAGAGGTCCAGCGTGAGGTCCAGGCACGGCTGCTGCACATTTACAGACACATACGGTGTAACGGGGTGCACAGACCCCCTTTTACAAACGTACCCCAAGGGAAGAGTCCTTGTTCTGACAGCCGTTCAGGGCAACTGTCTGTCTGTGGCAAACAAATCAGTCTGCATCCTGAGTGTTGCTACCCTGTGGCAGCGATCGCAGGCTATATTTAGACAGTGATCCAAGGACACTGACCAAATGCTTTCCGGGGGCGCAGCACTGCGCTAGCATCTTATAGCCACATCTCATCTAATCCTCACGACTGCCTCATACGCTTTCTACTACGATTCTCCTTGACAGAGGAGGAGACGAAAGAGCAGGGAGCAGAGGTATTTGCTCCGGACCCTGGACTCAGACCCCAGCAGCCTGACTTTGGAGCCCCCGCTCTCAGCCATGGCCTAGCCACTAGACATGAGGATTCTCCCTGGAAGACAAAGGCCGGCATAATCCCAGCTAACCAAAAGCCAGTCCCACCGCTCGCTGGTGTTTTCAAGGCATCAGGAAGAAAGAAATGGGCATCTTTCTCCCATGCCCTCTGACTCTGTCATCCGACACCTTCAGGAGAAAGGAAAACTGTGAAAGGTTTCTCCTCCTTACAATTAAATAAACTCAGCCCTTGCATTTCAAGCATCTCTAGCTCTGCTGTGCCAGTGGGACACACTCCTGTGGGTCAGAGCAGGGATGGGCGTGACTGTTTCCCTGGATCCCACTGGAGTGTGTCTTCTGTTTCTGCGGCCTTCTGCAGCACCCAGTCCTTCTATCCTGCCCTAACCCACGCGAAGGTCTCTCCCTGTCCCTCATTCCTTCATTAACCCCTCCCTGGCAGGCTCCTCCGGTCGCTGGTGTCCCCTGCACCACAGTGCAGGGTGGCCACGTCCGTCCTTCATGTTCTGGTGTCCCTGGTGTTAACATTTACCTGCTGCGGTGTCCGCCACGGCTTTCAACCTGATACCAGATGGTGTGAGCCAATGACCCCGCAGGCTGGCAGTTACAGGAGAGCAAGTTTCCCCATGAGCTATGGCTACATCTGGCTCAGGGGGCACAGCAGGGGGGAAGAAAGGGGTTTTTGGGGGGGTCTTTTTTATTTGGAGATTTGTCATCAGGTGCTCAGCAGATACTCAGTCCCACTTGAGTCTGACATTGGACAACAAATCCAACATCTACACTACAGTTGAGCAGGTACCTTTGCGTATGTAGAAAATTTTCATTTTTAAGAGGTATGAAGAAGGAAATAAATAAATGAGGCTGTCCCAGTAGGAACAAAGATCAGAATTTGAAATTCTCTCATGATAACACACACTTTAAAAACAAAACGCATAGATAAAAATGATGGATATTTATGTCTTGATTTTATATGCCTTTATTTTCTGGGATTATTCCACTTTATACTTCAAATGCAAACTGCCTGCTTTTATATTTTACATGCAAAGTTCCCTGATGATATCCCACTCATCCTGGTTAAAACATATTTGTCATATTACAACAGAAGCAACCCTGAGTGCTGTTAGATAAAATTCCCAACTCACACAATTCTCTGGGACTTTCCACCTCTGAGCCTCACAGAGTCACTTGATATCATCATTAGGACTAAAAATATAACTTCAGTATTACTTAAAATTATAATCAAATCATTCTCTTGCAAATTAGGACACTTACTCCTGGAAAAACAGCAAAATTGAATTAGGTGTGTATTTTCTTGATAGATCAAAAGCAGCTCCATTAAATCACAGTTTTATATTAATGCAACGAGACAGGGCACCATTTTTAGCCAAGGGGGAGATGGGCTGACGGAGGAGTTGTTAGAAGGCCGTCCCAAAGTCCCAGTGTGGTGAAATGAGGGACCCCGATGCTGGGACAGGGGCACAGGCAGGAGCCGCATTCCCTGGACTTCCCAGAGATCACTCTGGATGCAACTCAAACGGACAAGAGTCAGAGTCAATCTGTGGACAGGACTGGTAACACTTTTTGGAGGTATCTTATTCTAAATTCTGTTTAAATGAACAATCCCAGAAATACTGTAGCTGCTGAACTCTAAAAATGGGGTGAATTCAATATTAGGTTGAATCATGCAAAACTGTTTATTTCTCAACTAAAAAAGCAGCAATTTCACATGGTCCAACCTCATTCACTGATCACTCTGAAAGCCCACGGGCCCTAGACATTTCCCCTTGGAGTCTGCTGGGCCACAGCCCCACGTGTGGACGCGTCTCCTCCTTTCTCAGGCCACGGGCTACTGGGCTCGCCAGGGCCCAGGCACCTCCAGCACACAGTGCTCTCAGAACTTCAAACCAGCCGGCAGAGGAACCGCAGAGCTACTGGAATCCTTAGTGCTTCCACGTCCCACCAAATCAACTCAAGACCTTTACGGATGGGTCAGCAAGAGCTGTCTGAAAAGAGCTCAGTCTATTTGTAAATACCACCCCTACTAAGCCAAACAATTTAATGAGGTTGAGCTTTCCTTCCTCAAAGGTGTTATTTATCTATCCCTTCCCAGTGCAGTTCCTAAAATGAAGGAAAAAGGAACTGGTGGCTCGTAGAGGAGGTGCATTTAAGTGCTATGGCAATAAATGAGCAACGAGGCAGAGTGTCCTTGTCAGGCAGCCAGCTGCTGGCCTGGGCCAGGGCACAGGCAGGGAAACAGCAGCGCGGCAGGCGAGGGCAGCTGTCTGCTTCCTTCCCCTGGGGAGGCAAACACCTGGATGGCCCTCAAAGGTTTCAACAAGCTGACACTGTTGACTCTGCTGCCGTAAAACTAGAGGCAGCAAGTCATCTAGATAGAAGGAACAGAGCCCTGGCCTTATCAGGAGAGCTGGGTTCTAGGAAAGAAGATGGGTCACGCCTGAGGCCCCGAAAGGGACCAGAGTTATTATCTGGATAGCTATGCCTGACCCTCCTGCACGTGACACACCAAGTTCTGGGTAACCGACGAGAGGCACGGAGTTCCCAATGCTGCCCCGGGGACTTTGGCCAGTTCCCTGCCCTCCCGAGACCCAGGGCCTCCTCTGTAGAATGGGCACATTTCACAACTCATCTGTTAATGTGCAGGGAGGGGCAAAAGTCAGTTTACAGTTATGAGCCCACGAAACACAGAGTTTATTCTTGTATTATTATTAATTATTGTATTATTTTCCATACATACAACTGCAAACCTACTTTTGCCCCACCCTGTTTGTGTAATATAAAACCTGTGTAACTTACTTTAGCTAAATAAATGCTAGTTAATTTTGCAAATGAGGATCTTAAGTCAGACTAGTGACCATAAATTATACTGAATGTCCCAAAGATTTGGTGACTTAGGACAACCATGACTCTACTTCTTCTAACATGTCACATTCTACCTGGTAGCAAATCTAAATCTATCTAGACCCATACCACTTTTCACCGCTGCACGCCACCCCTGGGACAAGCCATCATCATCCTGTCCTCAGATCATTGCACTATCCCACTGCCTGATCTGCTGGCCTCTCCACACCTAGCATTGGGTTGGGGTCCCCGTGGAATGGTGTCCCTACAATGCTCCCATCTCTCATAAAAACAAAGCCCTCCAAGCTGTGAGCAAGGCCCTCTGCCGCATGAGGCCTTGCCATCAACCATCTCTAGCCTCCATTGTCCCTCCCCATACTCCAGGCGCCCTCTGGGGCCCTCTGTGTGTCCTCTCCCTGGAATGCTCTTCTGGGACCCCTCCCTCACCTCATTTAGGTCTTTACTCAGATGCTACCTTCTCAAGAGGCACCCTGATCTGGACCCTCCACTCTCTTCCACACTCAGCACACACCCATGTGCTCTGCATTTCAGTGACTCATCTTTACTGTCTGCCTCCCCCAACTGGAACGGAAGCTCCCTGAGGGCAGGGATTGTGGTCTGTCTGGGTCAGGACTTTGCCCCATTGCCTACCACAGCAGGCCTTGCACTATAGGTGTCAAGACCAAGTCCTTGGGAGGCAGGGGTGGCCGGCTGAAGGGACGCTGTAGCAAGTGACTCTAGCTTTTTATCCCAGTTCCAAGTATTCAATGAGGCCAGGGCAAAGGGCATTCCTGGTTCTGTGTTTCTTGTGAATCCCCAGGAGTGTTCCTTAATCTGGGTGTATGGACCCCAGGCATCTCCTTCATGTGATGATTAGAATTCGAGGCATCCATGAACTTGGATGTACAAACTACATCTTTATTTCCACTATCCTCTAACTGAAATTAAGCAATTCTTTCCATTGTGAGTATGGACAAGGAACCACAGTGGTACCACCAGTGACATGACACCAGCAGAATTGCAGATACTTTCGTATCACATCATGTTGTGGCCGATGTCTTCAAATACTGATTCTGCTCGTCACTGCCTCAGAATTACAGCAATTATAACACCTGCCATCACAGCTTAGTTGAATGCACGAATAAAAATGTTCATATGTTCCTACATAGGTACTTGATTTAAAAAGTATTCGCTCTAACTGATTTACTTTATAATCCTATGTGTTTTCCTTTCTGCATTTATAAACATTCTGAGAAGGGCTGACGTCCAGGACACAAGGAAGGTTGAGAAACTCTGCAGACCCAATGGGCCTGTCTGCCTGTAGTGTCCCTGTTGAGTTCTAGGGTGTGCCCAAAGCCCAGCCCTCAGAGGCCTAGGTAAGGGTGAGAGCCCCCAGGGACCACTAACAGCAGGGTTCAGCGATGCACACATACTAACCATTGAATGCATCCAACCTCCCTATGACTGCACTACCTTCAGCCTATCTTACATGTGGGGAACCAGTCATGGAGAGGTGGGCAATGCTGAGGTGCAACAGGGAGCAGGATTCACATCTATATCCCGAGCCAAGGGTGGCTGCCAATATGACTCTCCAGCTTGACTGAGCAAAAGCAAAATTCCAAGATAGGAATTCCATGCTGGGAGACTAAAGGATGGGAAATATATGTGTGTGTGTATGTATACATATTTTTTCTTTTTTCCAACGGCTATATTTATATATATTTATATTTATATATTTATATATATTTATATACATATAAATATAGCCGTTAGAAAAAACTAAATTTATATATATTTGTAAATTTAGTTGTTGGAGATTTAGTACTCTTGCAGAGTACTTATGTAAAATGGGGTCTGAAAAATAAATCCCTTAGAAAGAAAGGCATGAAATGAGTAACTTTCCATTGGAAAAGACCCACCTTGCGGGAAGGAGGGAGGGAATTACATTAATTTGCTACTGTCCGCAGCAGACCTTGCACTGACGGCTTTTCATGCACCACTGTAGTTACCGTTCCTTTTCAAAACCATGGAAACTGAGGCTAGAAGACTGGACCGACTTGGCTGGTCACTCTCCCCATTTCTTACCGGAGGCCCGACAGTCACTGGATCACGCACTGAGAAGACTGCAGATCTGACACTTGTCCTTCCCAGCAATCCTGGGAACCCTTCACAGTTAGGTACCACTGGACAGACTACCCAACTGGAAACATTTCTCTCATCTCTTTCTAATGGTACTGACCTGGGGGTGAGGGGAGGTGGGATTAACCAATAGAAAAGCTACCGGCAACACTTTAAGCCCCTCTGAATCAAAGGCTACATGCAGCTTCAGAGCAACACAAAACAGGTAATTTAATTTCATAAAAGGATCTTTCTACAGTTTGTTTTTCCCTCCAGCCTATTGAAATGTACACACCGCAAGTACAAAGTACAAGGCACCATCCACTGTAATTTTGCTTCTGCACATAGTTAATGTGCTGCTGTGGATGGAGCATTTCATGGTTCCCGTGCTTAGCAAACGAAATAAATCAATGCGTTGAGAGAGCAATTTTTCCCCTTGCTGTTTGGGGGGAAGTGCTCTTTACTTTGCTATTAACATGAACTTAACGAACCATTTAACATTCAAAACCCTTTAGAAAGGCCGTAATGCCTATTTCCTAATTAAATTTTTTAAGTCAAATAATGCTAATTTTCTTTTGTATCTCTGCACGCGTAGCCGCGCTTTAAAAAAAATTGCTGAGAATCAACAACAGCACAGAGCGAGGACTACTTCGGTTAGTTAAACATAGATGCTTGCGGGGCTTTATAATGGATGAAAGAGAAAGAGAAATGACCTGGCCCAGCATTTTATTAAGTGTAATCAAGGGAACCAGGGAGTTTGGGTTGCCATGGAATTCAGGCCTAAACAAAGTTTATCGCCGACAACTTGGTGCTATGCAGCGTATGGGAGCCAGCATGCTTTCAGAGCCAGTGGCCACTCGGGGCCCAGGTCCCCTCTCGAATTTCTTTTGCAGTTTTGCGCGTGGGCCTCGCAGCCTGCAGGGAGAGGCAGGCGCGGGTGCTCAGGCTCTCTGTCCCCGGTTCTCAGCTGACCGTCTCTCTCTCCTTCCTAACTGCAGCAGGAGGCCCGGGAGCTTTGTCCGTGTTACCTGCTCTGAATAGAAGCCCCCTCAGGCCCCTCGGGCAAGACCAGGGAAGCAAGCAGGCCCCCGGCTGGCAGCGGTCTTGGACCCCCGCCCCGCCGCGCTGGGCAAACGAGCTGCTCATTCGCGCAGCAATCGGAGCGCGCCGAGCACCTGGGCCTCCCGCCCGGCCTCCCTGGCAGCTGACGGCAGCCTCACCGCCAGGTGGTCGCACTCCGGTGGCATCAGCGAGCCACCCTAGGGTTCGCAAGCACCCCGTCCTCGGAACGCCCCGGGAAAATCAGCTATTTGCAAAGGACAGTGTGCCTTTTGTTGATCGCTGAACAATGTTGCTGAAAATCCATTAAATTAAATTCTCTTTACTGGGCTGAATAATGCAATAGCGATAGCCCCAGCTAGAAGTTTGCACATTTATTTACCAAATTTCTGAATAATTTATACATGGATCCTGGTTTTTTTCATTCAGTGGCCAAATGCTTCTTCCGAATGAATAGGGTAGCTCTGCCCTCATTTTAATATGGGCTAAGGCTCACTTGCAAATAAAAAATAAACAAAAGCAGAATTCGATCAAGTGGCCAGAACACTAAGTCTCATTTTAACTGAGAATTCACATTCCAATTTTCCTTGGCAGAAGGACTTTCAAATATACTGGCACAAATTTACATAAGATGCTTCTTTTGGGATCTTTCACGTTATCACCATTTTTATAAGGAAACAAACAGGAAGGAAACCAGAGTGGGACGTGTGAAAGGTCACTAATCTCTGAGCTGCAGAACTGCTGCTGATGCTTAGGTGGAAGGGGTCCTGAGGAGCTGAGCTTGGGTGGGCCCGTGGATACACAGTATTGGAATTGGATGGATGGCCAAGACGTCCCTAGCACCCAACCAGAGAGCTGCTGTCTGTGGGCCTCAGTGGGCAGAGGTGGATCACGGCAGGACAGCAGCGGAAAGGAGCCCCCTTCCCTCCTCCCCAATCGCTTTTCTCCCCCAAGTATTGAGAGGGGGGGTCACTGGAGGAGCCCTCCCTTTCCCCTGGGGGGGGGGGCGCTTTAGGCTCCTATGGTTATAACAGCACTCAGACACTGGGCTGCACAGTTTGAAGGTGTTGAAAAAGCCTGAATGGAAGAAATATAAGAAAGACAAAGGTAGAGAGAGGTCAAAGAGTCATTTAAATGACATTCTTAGGGATTTAGCCGCAGCTGTTTGGGAGATGATTTAAAAAAAATTTTTTTTTAATTCAGGGGTAGCATTAATTTTTTAAAAATCCACAAAAAGTTAGACTATCCTGATATACACAGTAGCTAACCAAAACATAAGCCAAGCAAAGAAAAAATTTCTACTGAATTTCACGCTCATTTAAGAAAAGAAAACCCTGCTTTTTTTCAGAGATGAAGTGTCTGAATAAATTTAGAGAGAAACATGTAAATTTTAGTTGATATGCAAATTCAAAGTGCTGTGTGAGAATATTCTTGGCAATTAGTGACAATGCAATTGGGAAGTTGGAAGATACTAGATAGCCCAGTGGCTGGGGCCGTAAGCACTTGTCTGGGTGTGAATTCCTCTCCACTTACTGGCCAGAGGCTTGAGCAAGCCACGCACTTCTCTCTGCACCTTGGTTCCCTCTGGCAGAGTGGGGCAATAAACCCACTTCTTAGTTATGATGACTGCACATAACACATCCCAAGAGCTCAGGTAAGGATCTGGCCAGCAGGCACCGTGTGCAAACATCTCGACTACGGCTCACTAAGGCATCTCCACTCCGCTTCCCACATCTCAGCCCGAGTCAAGCTGGGAGCATCACTCAGGCACACTGTTGGCCTTGTAATGTGACCAATTCATCAGTCTCTTTTGCAGTAAAACCTCAAAAGCAAAAGCAAATTAGAACCCAGCGCCCAGACAAAGCAAGCACCAAAGAATGACTTTCTGTTATATTGCTGACGAAATACCAAGAGCAAGGACTGCAATCGGATATTCAGAAATAAATGTTTTAGTTTTGCTTCCTGATCATTTTTGCTAAACACTTTGGCTTTGCCTTGGCATTTACCTTCCTGCGGCAGACTGGTGTCTGGTCACAATGTACGGTTCTAGTAACATTATCTCTGAATTATAAGATCCACCTTGAACGAGGCTCCGACACAAAGGTATTAGGATGCGCCGATGACAAGCGGACGCTCTTCTGCGGCTCAAAAACAATGGCTGACACTTGTGAATGAACAGACAGAAAGCACATCAAAGGCGGCCTTTTACAGAGAAAAACTGAGATGCCCACTTCAATCTCTCTGAAAATCTATGCACAAACTGAACCCAATTCCATTTTCCGCATAAACGCTAAGGCTTGATACAAGGACATCTTTTTCTTCACAGTTAAAAGAGGGGGAGATCAAGATGCTAGCACAGCCTTTGAACTTTGTACAGCTGCATCAACGGGCCACGACACTTAACCAACGATACGAGGGCAGAGGTTTTACAACAGCTGCATTTAAAGCATTCTACCTAAAATCACCCACTATTTTAGATTAAAGAAGGGCATTAATATCTACATTTTCCTTAGAGCTGCATCGTTTTTATACTTTTAACCCTTTGATCAATTAATATAGATCTACAAAGAGAAGGCAGTAATAGGTCAAGGGTTTATAAAATTATAGTGGCACAGGGATGTGATTTGAAGGGTGTCATATACATTTCTTGGGTAAGAAGGATTCCGAATAAGCATCTTTTTTGGGTGGGAATGGGGGAGACAGCTCTCCAGTGAACAGATTCCTTAGAGAACCAAGATAACCCGGCGGTGGCTTTTCTGACCCTGCATTATTGTGGGAAACTATGGAATGGTATCTCCAGATGCCTCCAGCTCTCCATCTCCCTGTCCTTGTATCTCTGGGTCCCTCTGGAGTTCTGAGTGTCCCAAAACAGGTGTCCTAATGGTAAAGCTGGGGTTGTCTTTCACAGTTTCCAGCCAACATCCCAGTGTCCCCAACTTCTGCCCACCAGCTCTCAACACGTGACATCCTTCAGAGGCACAGTCCAGGCTCTGCGGTCAGACCGCCTGCGCTCCCAGCCCGCTGTCACCACCCCTCTAGCCGTGTGCCCGTGAGGAAGGCAGACCACCTCCTGGGGTGTCCGTTTTCTCGGGGTGAACAATGAAAACAGTGATCGTCCACGAAGTGCTGGGTACAGAGTCCTGCAGAAGCTAAGCCCTGCACAGATATCCCTGCTCTGAAAGGAACCCTGAGTTCCTGACTCCATCGCCCACCAGCAGCAGCAAGCCTTTCTCCCTCCTCCCTGGGTGTCCACGAATCCCTGCTGAGTGGGCTGCGCAGTACCTCAGGGCAGCCGCTCTCTCCTGGCTGCACCTTAGACTTGCCATTGATTAATCCCCACTCCAAACCAAGTTAACCAGAACCTGGGAACTGGTCTTGGGCATCAGTCACCAGTACAATTCCCCACATGATTAAACAGTTGAGAACCATGGCTGCAGGCAGCGCATCTAAACCTTTCTCCTGGAGCCTTTGCCTCCGCACAGGGGCACAGAATGGGAGGGTGGGAACCCTGGGACGGAAGCTGGGCCTGAGAAGCCGGCAAGCAAGAAATGGTTAGATTTCTTATCTCAAAAATAATGGAAATGCAGGGCTTGTGCTTAATAACGATGCTGTAAATGACTGCCCCTAAGCACTGCTGCAGGTCTGCTATGTCGTGCTTCTCACTGACCGATACCTGGCCTGCCGCCTGGTTTTCCAGTTTGAGAAGCTCGAATGTAATGTCTGGCTATCTTGGGAATGTCTGAGTTTTGAAAGGAGATTCATGAAGACAGGGAAGCCTGTTATACAGGATGGCAGAAGGGCTGACGGCAGGGCGAACACACTGGTCAGAGGCTGGCTCGGGGACGAGGGCCACTGAGTGACTGGGAAGCTCAGGAGAGCCCGTACCCTAACTATGGCTTTGGCTCAGCTCATGGTCTTGACTAGCCCACATCTCTTGGAAAGGGCTGCTTCTGCAAAATCTTTTAAAAACAAACCCAAAGCAAAAAAGACTCCTCTGCCTCCCCCACAGCGGCCTCTCAGGTGCCTGCCCTGCACAGCACCAGACACTGCCAGGACCTGAACTGTCATACAGGGCTTCAAGACTCACGTCAGTGTGGTTTTGATTATAAATAGATTTTACCAGTCTGTCCAATGCCTGCACCATTCCTAGAACCGGCCTGTAAAGAAGCAATACACTCTAAAAGAGAAAGACTGGCAAAATCCCGCAACTGCTTGGAAAAACACTGTAAGATCTGAATTCGTAAGCATTTTCTAAAAAGCTAAAATCACGGCATAGCCAAAACTAATGTCGTCTACTAGCATTGAGTAATGTTTTGAAAAAAGTTATTTAATGACTGAATTTACATAGTCTATTCTCTTCTTAGACCCCAAGGTATCATTTTTCCTGCTGGAAAACCTTTTCCTCTCCCTTCATCAGGAGCTGTGGTCAATAAAACTTCATATTCTTACTTAACTACATGTTCTTAATAGAAATCAAAACTGTGACCTCCTTGGATTGTTGAATAAATGTGTATGTTTCTAGACAGCATGTGTGTATAGTTAAAACACTGCCCCGGGTGATACAGAACACAGCTGACCTGGGCGGCCCCGGGCGTAAGGCAGGCGCCAAACATTCCACTGGGCGCCTTGGTTTTACGTAAATGATAAAGTGACTTATTGAACTAAATGAGGTCCTGAAACCTCAAAACATGTCGGGGGCCATGATGGGCTGGGAACGCTGGGTAACTTCTCTGGCATGACAGACAGGTCACCCTGGGCTTTGGTTGGCTGTGCCCAAGTTCGTGCCCAGCAAGAGCGCTCAGGGACCATCTTGCTCTGGGACTCTCTGGCTGCCCCGGTTCTGCTGAGTTTCGGTTTGATGGCCCGTTTGTCACGATTCAAAGCCCACTTAGGCTGGCTTCCCAGCTGACTGGCAGGAACAGAATTTTAATGATCTTGCTTGTGGACTTTAATATTTTAATTAATAGAAATTGCATTAAAGCAAAGATACTTTTTTCCATTTAAATTATCTTATTGCAATAAGATAAAGGTGGTTTGAGTCCCCTTTTTAAGGGTTGGTAAGTGGAGGATCATCCATTGCGAGCACCAGAAGGCGATCAGCTATCAGGGGTCTCTGTTAGTCCTGGGAATCTGCTAACATGGCAGGCAATTCAAAGGTTTCCCAGGTAAAAGTGTGTTTCACTTGTTAATTGGTTTTAAAAGCCCTTATCACAAAACAGGGTTGGCAATACTTCGTGTGGTAATAATAAAGTAATATTCGTTGGGCACAGTGCCCAGAGGAACCAGCTACACAGGTACAAGGCTAGAGGAAAAGGGTGGTCCCGAGAGAGACCAACAGGGTTCAAGATGCAGCAACCACGGCCGGGGGCCCGGGCACGAGCAGCCTCGCGTGTGCAGCCCGGGCTCTGGCGGGCGTCCCGCGGGCAGCTACACCTTCCTCACAACCCGAACGCGCACGGGTTTTCCCGCACAGTTAATGGAGTTTATGTGCATGTATAATAAACATTTTTGGAGCCCCCCAAATTAGGCTGAACTGTATGAAAAAGCCTTTTTTACCAGGTGAAAAAAGGGAAAGATCAGCAATTCTATGCGCTGCAATCCAATTTACAGCAAGGTGTGGCCTCATCCTGCTCTGTCTCCGATTTCTTGTCATCATGAAGCTCTTCCTGAGCACCTTGAGAGGAGGGAGGGCGGGACGGTCCCCGACTGGGCCATGTCAACCGAGTCTGAGGGTCCCTGCCCCCTACCCATTTGTCAATGCTGTTTCCAAGAGGGATGCCATGTCCCCGGCTACACTCAGCGCAACGAACGCGAGAGAAGGGAGGGCGAAGAGGGGGCGCTCGTCTGAAAGGAGCAGTGCCGCTCACCCACGCGGGAGCCCCTCCAGCAGCACACAGCTGCCCTTTGCTTGGCTTCCCCTTCCAGCTCTTCACCCCTCTTGCTCTTACACTCACCTTACATGGGGGTACTTAGTTTTGAGCAATTTAACACTGATTTTCAAATTTACTAACTTTATAATGGTCAAACATAGTTTCCCCTCCAATTTTGATGGGAGTGGAAACTCTTTTTTTTAAGGTTTGATTAGGCTAACTTTTATTCTCAAGCAGCAGACTTATTAATATTATTTTTCAATCCTCACCTGAGGATATATTTTCCATTGCTTTTCAGAGAGAGTGGAAGAGAGAGAGACATGGATGTGAGAGAGACACATCATTGGTTGCCTCCCACATGCGCCCCAACCGGGGCCGGGGATCCAGCCTGCAACTGAGGTACGTGCCCTTGGCAGGAATTGAACCCGGGACCCTTCAGTCCGCGGGCTGATGCTCTAACCACTGAGCAAAACTGACCAGGGCAAAAAATACTTTTTTAAGAAATGAGTATTCAGACATTTTTTTTTCTTTACCATTACAGGAACAAGAGTTAATATTGTGATGAAGAAAACGGAAACACGATGAATGTGGGACTCCATCATATTTCAGGATAGAAAGAAATTCTAAGACTTGAGAGCACTTGACAGGGCAGAGTAGTGTTAATCTCAATATCAAATAATCTTTAAGAAAAGGCCCATGAACCACAGATATGGTTTTTAAAAATCAGGATTAAACACCTGATCTGAGTTCGTAAAAGATGTTTTAAAATAAATGAACATGACTAGTTCTATACCATTTGTCTTATAACTACACATTTAACAGGACTTTGAACAGATGCTAAGAAAACACCTCTAAATGCGGACGGAATTTTACAACACACTAAAAATTAAGCAGATTCTGAAGTTTTAAAAATACTTTGAGTCTTACCATTTTCCTAGAATAACAAATTCAGTTGTTATTCCATTACTTTTAATAAAATCTATGCTACAAAACTTCTTAGGCAACTCCACAAAACAGATACTAGAAAACACTAATGCCGTTTCTGACATTCAAGCATTTCAGTAAATTTAATATCAGAAGGGAAAAATCTCAACATAACAGGTACATTTTTAGTGCATTGAAAAGAAACATAGATTTTTAAGAATGTGAATCTTTACTCCCACTTATGAGAAAGAAATTATAAAAACTGATTAATAATTTACTTACTTAAAAACCGATCTGACTTTGGGTTTATGAATATATGATGAAAGAAAATCTTTCAAGTTAAGACTTAACAGAAGTTTGCCGAGGCCATAATTAGCACCCCCCAGGGCGGGCTTTCTAGATCTCAGCATGGAAAACCTGGAATGCAGGTCCCATTCAACAACCTGAGAAGACGGAGAGCTTTTCACAGGCAAAGAACACATTTCGAAGTTCATTAATTAAACAGCGCGGGTGGAGCAGATGGATGCTACCTACGCTCGAATGACGCTAAATTGGGGAAGAGGTTTGCAGTCCTTAATGAGACTCTATAAAATAAATGATTACATAGTGATCACAAGTAAACAAGCTGGAGAGAAGAGCGGGATTATTAGGGCAACAAGTCCTGCAACATGGTAACAAGAAGACCAACACGAGTGAAGTATCTAATCCATAAGACGTCCCTGAGGTCCTTCGGTCCCAGACCATCCCCAGGGCTAAGGGAAGCAGTGCAAGTCTGCAAAGGGTTAAGCGTGAAATGACTGTCAGTGAGGCAATAACAGGAAAATGCCTGGCCATGGAAATGAACCGAACAGAAACCTTTCTGTCACACGTTAAGTGCATTAAGAATGAGACACTCGAGTTTCCTTTTATCTTTACAGAAAAACAGAAATGCAAAATGTCAGGTACTGGGGCTTTTTAAACCAAAGGCTTAGCCAAAGCAGCTATCCAGAAAATGTGGGCATTACGATTATTTAATGATACTTTCCCCCGTATCACGAATGAATTCTTTACTTTTTCAGCTATGTCAAGCCCCTTAACTTTTGGGGCGGGGGGGACGTCCTGATCAGCGTTTGTTGCACATGGACTTGTGCATCAACTCAAAGGACGTTTTTTAGAATCATGGTTAGAACAAAAATTTATTTCGATGTTAAAATTTGCTGTATTTGTTGTTGTCTGGGACATATAATTTTGAGATTAAGAATTTATTTACTTAAAATGATCTACTATATTTTCCAATTTAGATATACTATACTCTCATTAACAGTAATTGAAAACTTGGGACGCGGGTATCCAGAGACGCAGGGCAGCCATACGTCATAGTGCAGCTGTAGAGGTCAGTGGTAATTAACGGTGACCCCCCGCTTCTGCTGCTGGCACCCCCACTGGGATGCCCTACGTCGTTACGCCCAATCCTTACTTCCTTGGCTTTGATTTTCTGTCAGCACACATGGCCTTTGTTGTAAGCGCCTCGAAATCTATTTTTGAAAGAAGTAGAATATGAACAGATTCAACATATACAAATAAATATCTTGCCTGAAACATCACCATGCAGGGACTGTGTTTTCAACTACTTACCAAGGCAAAAGCTGACGGAGCCAGATTCTGCTGAGATGCCACTGAGAGTATTTACACTTAATGATGCTTTTTTTTAAAAAATTTGGATGCCACATGCATTTAGGTAAAATAGATGTATATATAGTATCAGAATAAGACTACTTTCCATTCTAATTAACAGAATAGTTATATTTTCATCTCTATTCCATAAAATCAAGTTTTAAAGGGCTAAGATATTCTTGGTGACACTAGTGATAGAACAGGCTAAAATTAAGTGGAATTGCTTCACTTTCTCAAGCTATATAATTTTATTTTTTTTAATTTCAGAGAGAGGAAGCGAGAGGGAGAGAGAGAAACATCAATGATGAGAGTCACTGATCGGCTGCCTCCTGTACGCCCCCTGCACGCATGACCAAGCCCGGAACCCGGCCATGTGCCCTGACTGGGAATCGAACCGTGACCTCCTGCCTGGTTCATGGGTCGATGCTCAAGTACTGAGCCACACTGGCAGGGCTCAAGCCATATAATTTTGATGGCTTCCTGTTCTTAGGTGAAGAGTGTGGACAAGGGAGAGAAATAGCAGGGGGGCCTCAGAGTCAGGTTGGCCTGGGCTCCCCCCTTGGCCCTGCCCTCATTGTGGGGTCTTGGCCAAGACCCCTGCTTCCTCCATCTGTGAGGCTGGATTAACACAGCCCATTCTGCATGGCTGCCACCAAGAGTGGGAATAATGCACCAGTGGTCCTCATCTTCCATGTGGCTTTGATCAGCCTGTGCTTCTGCACAGTATCCACCCCTGTTCCAAGCTGCCTCCTGGATGCTGACTTTAGCCTCTGGCCCATCAGCTGATGAGAGAGCGCTTTCTCAGTCACGCTCAGTCTCTATAGAGTGTGTGTGTGTGTGTACCCATCTATACGCATGCAAACACCTGGCTATTCCACTGCATTTCCCCCAGATTTCATAAAAATGAGTAGAAACAGGAGAAAACGAAAGTCCTGGCACTAGTAACAAACAGCTCTTAAACTAAGGCAGTGGAAGCAAAACTGGGGATCCTTCACTTGGTAAACTCAGTAACATATTTTTAAAACTTCACTATCTGATTAATTTAATTTTAACCATCATGATGAATTTTCAGTGTTAATGAATTTTTAGGCTCACTGAATATACACCAGCTTATTTCCAATGGCAAAGGGCAAGAACATTAGCGAACATACTAGAAAAACAGCATCTACCACTAGATCTAGAAAGTGAGGCACGTTCAGGGACCTTCTATATTTTGTTTCATTTTCTGAAAACATAATGCCCTTTGTAAGACATCAGCTGCATATTTGAATTTATATTTGTAGATAAGAAAGGGAAAACTTTGGATTTCAAAATGTAACCCAAATGAAGTATCAGTATTGAGAATATGAGTCTCTAGTCTCCTCTCCCAAAGACTTTAACCTTTTGGCACTGCATAAAGTGATCTATTAAAAAACAAAAAATCTGTATTATCCTTCTAGGTTGAAGTTCCTTTAAAAATTCACGCATTCACCAGTCTGACTGCTAAAGCTCTCATGTGCCACGCTGACTTCAAAACACGCCATGATTAGGTCCATAATTAGACACCGTCTCACCATTTCATGCTGGCAATTCTTGACTCTGAAATGTTTAAATAAAATGTCCAATAAAGGATTACTTATAAAAGAACCAATATTTTGATCACTAATTCAAAGGGAGGCCTGATTGAATAAGTACAAATTACTGCCTTATTCTGGTACATAAACTCTCAGATAAAATTTTGACATCTATGAGCACAATGGATCCTAAAAAATTTAGCAGAAACATATTTTTAGAAGATCCTCACCTATTTATTTTATAGCTGAAAAAAATGTTCATTCTAATGTAAATTTATAATCTAAACTGGTTTTTGCAGAATTTTATATTTAAATGAGCTATGCATTTAGTGCACCGAAAGACTACACACTATCATGTTCCACAAAAGAATCCACATCCTCATGTAACCTTAAAATATTCTAATGTAAAGAGCTTGGAATGCTCCCCAGTTGAGCTGATATAGTATCAAGCAGTAGTTTCTATGGGGCATTTAAGAGAGAGTTAATTTACAAACAGTTTCTAGCATTCTACTAATATAGTGTCTTCTGACTGTTCTCCTAATAATAGCTTAAAAAAAACACCCCAATCTACCAAACAAACTATTAGACTCTTCCACTGTGAGAAAGGAACATGTAAGCTTAAAAATTCCTCTTCTCTAGAGGAGAAATAAAAGGCCCAGACACTTTAAATAACCTCCAAAGACATTTAATATGCTTTCAATAAGTGAAATGCATTTTATAGAGTGGTCCAGAAGCCACCTTTCTGGAGCCTGGCAACGAAAGACTTTTTAGCTGGAGGGGTTAAAAGCGTGGGTGTGGAAGTCAGCTTTTGTTTGAAAAATTAGCAATGCTATGAGTCATCCTGCATTAGCAGTAGAGGAGTTTTGCATCTTGTATGAATCCAGACACCATATGCCATGCGAAGGCCTATTACTTTATTCGGTGCCACCGCTGACAGGCAGCCACGTGGGTATCCCCAGCGGAAGGGCTGTCTCCTCCCGGCGGTGGGGACAGGAACCCAGTGAGCTGAACACATCCAACATTGTGCGGAGCAGCAGGAACAGCTGGTAAGCTAGAGAGCAGCAAAGGCCGGCCGAGCAGAGCGCCGATGCTAACGAGCCTGGCGACAATGCTGGCCTTCAGAGGGGCGACTGCAAAGCCCGGCCACGTGTCCCCACGACAGCCTCGGGAGCAGAATCTGCTCCCTCATGCCTTCAGTCTCATTAAAACCTAATACTGGCTGGTATCTGGTTTATCAGAATCAGCTGTAAGTCACAACTTATAAATCCACTCAACAGATCCAATGTGCTTTAGAAAGTCGCGCTGAAACGTATGAGCAGTTTCCACGGGCATCTGTGGGCACCTCGGGGAGTCGGAGGCCGGGGGATAGCAGCGTGTGCCGAGCAGCTGCTGCTGGGTTCAGGTCCCAGCTCACCACTAACACAACTGTATGGCCTTGGGCAAGTTATGCAATCTCTCTGGGCCTCTGGGCCCTCAACTATACTTTTCAAATATAATAAAATACATAGTGGACTGTAGTGTATAAAATATTGTGCTGCATTTGCATAATATACTAAAGTAGGATACCTGCAACTTCCTCCCTGGGTTGCTGTAAGGGAGAAATGATTGAATAATGTGTGAGACTCACAGTGCCTGGGACAGAGCAAGTGATGGAGGAGCCAAGCAAACCACTGTCTCTCCAGGGGACCTGCGAGTAAGTAGTGTACTATCACTCCCCTGGAACCAACGCAACAGGCCTTATTGTTTTAACTGTGTAAGGCGGCAGGGCATCTCCTTATGACAGAGGGATTACTACCTGGCGGTGGGAGTGGGGGAAGGTGACACAGTAGGATGAGATGGCAGTGATGAGGGAAGTGGGGGTAAGGGCCCCGTGTGACGACCAGCAATGGGTGGGTCTGGGCACCCTGGGGCATCTGGCATCACCAGTCCACTGAGTTCCCTGATGGCTCTAGGTCTACGGAGGGCTCTGTTCTACTGAAGGGCATTTACTTTCTCCAAATGCTCCTGTCATTGATTCAGGCCCTGGGACTCCCAGTCACCGTCCAAATGCCAGGTCAAAGGCCCCTCCTTAGGATTCCTTCCTGTGGGCTCTGGGCTGAACTCCCCATCACAGCCATCATGAAACATTGTAGAGCCTTTTCCTCAACACTGATACTCAACGAAGTGCCTCTGAGGACAGGGACCAGGCTTCCATTGGGCACCCTCGGCAGCAGCACGGTTCCTGGCACACGGGGAATGGCCAATGGATAGTTTGTTGAATGAATCAACTAACGTACGAATTGCTTTTGAACTTGTCATTTTCAGAATCAGTGTCTGGGAGTGTGAATGTGATTATGGCAATCTGTTGATCGCTTTTTTTGCCAAGAGTTTGCTTAAAGCTTTAAATAAACGGTACTTTATTGAAAGATCATCTCCAGCAGTGAATGCACTCTCGGCCTCTGTTTCCTACGGTTGGCTCCACGTACCCAAGATGAGAAAACTGCCTGGTACTTGTGGGGAAACCTTGTGCCCCTGAGTCTTCCTAAAGTTAAGTGCAACTCAGGGGGTCTCTGAAGGTGGTATCTGTACTTTCTGAAAAACAAGGAGCCTGCAGTTGCCTGTGGAGTGCAGACAGTGAGCTGATCTGCCCCAGAGTTTAAAAGGCTGTAAAGATTGAAGATTACATACCAGAGGAGCTAAACCTGAATTTAAGAAGTATGGTGACAAACACCCTAAGCAACTTTGTGTAAAATGCAGTGTGAGATTCACTGACGAATTCAAGCATGGTTTCACCTGGAAGACTATTTGTTGGGAAAGCCTCAGCTCTTCTCTCTGCCTGGCAGCTGCTGGGCTCACACGCAGCAGGCTCTGGGGCCTCAGCTCCACTGGCCACCGGCCGTCTGCTCCTCACAAGTGAGCCCCACAGACGTCAATTCTCACCCTCGTTCAAGTTTGTTGTAAACCATGTATTTGCTTTCTTTACATCCAGGCCTTAATTTACTGTTGTATCCAGGATTTCAGACAAACTTAGGATAAGCAGATACGGAAATGAGGGTTGGAAGACCAGGTAAAGAACTGGGAGAGGCGTTTCGGACTCCAACCCTGCTCACAGAGGAGGCACAGGATGGTCAGGGGCTGATGCTCAGGCAGAGGTCCCAAAGGCACCGGCAGTCCTGGAAGAGCCAGGTCTTCATCCTCGAGGCTATCACTGGCCACAGCCATAAAAAGACAGGAGTGACATACAATGTTCTTTATTTTCTAACAATCTTTTGTGGGAAAGCAGTTGCTAGGATTAGACTGGTAATCAGGCATTGGGACTTCAAAGATTAAAAAAAAAACTTTACTGTTTATAAACTACCCAGCACAAGGCTGAAGACCAGACAAAACTGCCCGGGATGCAGTTACGACCCGGAGCAGCACAAAACAGAGCTGGCGGAGTCTGGGAAGGGAGGGAAGCGTGTGTCTGAAATTCACACACACGCGCAACACGTGCCCACGCAGTCCACCTCCCTGAACCAAGCTCCAGAGGCACGGGGATCCACGCAAGGGAGTATAAGCAGTCCACGTTGGAAACGGAACGTGCCCCCGGGAAGGGTCTATGAGTCACAGGGCCGCTGCCTTCACCGTGCCCCGTAATGTCACCTAAGCGCTTGGCCTCACGTGACTTGCCGCAGGCTGCCGCAGGTTAGAGCTATCGACTGCTCCCCGCAGAAGGCTCTGGCTGTGCGAAAGGAAGGTAAGCGGTGGAGAAAGGCAGCTCAGGTATTGATCGGCCCCAGCACGGCTGTGCTTCCCAGGGAGGGCGGCACTCCTTCACAGGGCCCGGGGCTACTGTGCTGCGCATCCCGCACAGACGGGGAGGCGGGGAGTGCTGAAGTGTGGGGGTCACCTCCTCTCAGGTTAGCTGCCCACAGCACCTCTCAGAGAAGCCACACAGGCCATGGGAAATCTCAAGCTTCCCCCACCCTACTGCCCCCAAACGCACAAACCAAAAAGCACTGCCACAGAGGCCTAGGATGGACATCCATGCACTCCTCCAAGGCAGACAGACTGCCACGGAGAAATGCCAGAGGCCACATCAAGAAAACTGCCCAAGCAACGTGTCACATTCTCAAGAACATCCTCTAATGTCTGAAGAGTTTGCCAAAGTCAGAGGACAGCTCTTATTGTAAAAGACACCCCCCCTTAAAGCCAAACATTTTTAAACTGGCCCAAACTGACTTTCTCCATAAGGAAATCTCAATGGTATAAATGACTTTCAAAAGATTTTCATGAAGACAAACTTCACGGGCACAAAACAAACTCACCTAGAGAGTCAAGTAAAATTATGAGGCCCATCACAATTTGTGAGTCTCAAAGGCAATAGAATATTCAATAAAGGACTAATAAAAGCAGATTAAAAAAATAAGGAACCCCCAAAACCAAGCTATGAACAAAATGCGCCCTTTAAATGAATGTCTCTGTGGACATGAAAATAGAGTGAATGCAATTTTACTGCTTTTATGACTAAATTCTTTGCATTAAGAAGTTGTAATTTAAAATAAGTATCTCTTTTTGGTATCCACTCTAAGTCATTTCCTCCTATGCATTCATAAATACAATTTGTAGTATAATTAAATAAATGGTACTACAGTCTCCTTTCCACAAATCAGAAATTCCTTAAAATGTTTGCATTTCAAATTTTAACTCAACGAACACCTACTGAGTCCTTACAGCGCTGGACACGGGAGACTGAAAGCAGACGCGCGTTCGCCTTGGAGGAGCCTGCAGCCCAGGGGACAGGGCAGGAGCATCCCAGGGGGCCCGGCCCCGGGTGGCCAGTGCCGCCCCGTCCGGGAGAGGCAGGCTCGTCCGCTGGCGGCCTCCCCTCCACACAGGCGGCCTGCCCCCCTCAACAGGCTGTCCTTCAGTCTGGGCTGGCCCTGGAGACCGCCTTGGCCAACAGTTCTGGGCCTCGCAAGGGTAGACTGGGAAGAACCTTGCGCCTCCCACCTGGGTCTCTTGGAGCCCTGAGCAGTCACGTATGAAATCCAGCTGCTGCGAGGTTACTTTGCTGGGAGCTGCCAAGTGTGGAGGCGGCGGAAGGGCGCAGAGGTGCCGCGGCCCGGCCCGCAGCTGTTACAGCTGTGCCAGCCTCGGTGCCGGACACACGACAAACCTGGGTGAGAAGCACCCAGCTGGGCCCAGTCAACCCACAGAACCATGCGAGACCCTCCCTCCACCTCCTTTAAAAACCTCTGCAAAAGTCTCCTGGCTTTATCCTAAGGGTCTCCAGAGTGAGGCGTGAAAGACAATTCTAGGGCTTCTATTAATATTTACTTTTATCTCAAGTTAAGAAGGAAATTAAGCTTTACTGAAATTTACCAGGGGCCTGAGGCTGGTACCCTTCTCACTTGTTTATCGATCAGAGTGACCCAGGGCGGGCTCAGTCCTGAGGGTGAGACGGGGCACAGGGCTGCCAGTGACTTCCATTCACTCACCACGCGGCGATGTGCTGTGGTTTAGGTGGCCCTCCACACTGAAGTTCTGAATGTTATTACCTTATAAATAGTTTATCGCCTTTCCAATGCACTGCACCAAAGCAGGTCATGACCGTGAAAATCTTTCCTACCACAGGAAGGTTTGCTCTCGAGCTCACAGGAAAGTTCTTATAAAAGCCCTTGAACCCAAAGGTGAATTACTCACCCTTCTTACGGAAAGACAAATGCTCTAAATCTGGTGGCCTTTCCTGTGAAGACAGGGCTAAATCTATTCATTTGTTCGGCAGGTATTTATTGACAAATGTTTATTCTATGGCAGGTGCTGAGGGTACACCCAGGGCCGGTATTCACCTGAAAAACACCAGCATGGTGGCATCCTGCCCTTGTCAGACCTGATGTTAAATATTCCATCGCCATTGGAGGCATCAGGGCACAAAACAGGCAAAAATCCCTGCCCTCACACGGGGGTACAACATGACTAAAATGGGTAATTAGAAGGTGGCAGGGCCGTGGGGAAGAGAGACAGTATAGGTGTGTCATGGGAGGCGGTGGGAGGTGTGTGTGCAGGGGTGGGTGAGCTTTTTCCCGGGGGGCTGGGGGGGACCCAGGGAGGAGGGGAGGGAATAAGCCAGGTGGACATCCTGGGGACAGTGTTCTAGGCAGAGGCCATGGAGCACTCAGGCCTTCCCTGTAGGACTCTGGCCTTGACTCGGAGTGAGGCGGGGACCCTGGAGAGTGTGAGCAGGGCGGTGACTCGTTCCAGTCACATTTTAGAGGGCTGGCTCTGACTGAGCGCGGAGTTAGCCTGGGAGCAGAGGTGGCGCAGGAGCAGGAGACCAGCAGTGTGCCCTCAGCCACACATCCCGTTCCCCAGAATAAAAGGGACATAGTGACACAACAGCCAGGCCAGTGTTGGCAGGAGGAGGAACAGGGAAGCATGACTGCTCCGTTACCACGGTGTGAGGCAGAGTCTGGGCCCCCACTTGTCCTGCTGTGCTGGGCCCGTAACTTCTGGTTATGCCAGGCCCCCCTCTCCACCTCACATGCACCCATCGCTCTGTTCCTGTGCTATCCATTCACCCCCCAGTCTATTCTATGGAGAGTGTCCTCCTGCCAGTCGTACCCCAGGATGGGTGTTGGGGACATAGCAGTGAAGACAGCAAAGCTCCTACTCGCCACGCTGAGGAGACACGGTGAGACTGCCCAGAGGGAGGGCCTGCTGCTCTTCAAACCTATCTGAGCAGCTTCCAAGCAGAAACTGAAGGGAGGGGAGGGGAGGGGAGGGGAGGGGAGGGGAGGGGAGGGGAGGGGAGGGGAGGGGAGGGGAGGGGAGGGGAGGGGAGGGGAGGGGAGGGGAGGGGAGGGGAGGGGAGGGGAGGGGAGGGGAGGGGAGGGGAGGGGAGGGGAGGGGAGGGGAGGGGAGGGGAGGGGAGGGGAGGGGAGGGGAGGGCTGCACAGGTACTGGGGGAGGGAAGAGCATTCCTAGAACGTGGTCTCTGAGGCTGGAATGTGTCTGTGGGTCCTGTGAGGATGATGGATTTTTCTGTGGGTGAGCATGGGAAGCAACTGGAGGGTTTTGAGCTAAGACATGCTCTGATTTCTATTTTAGAAGAAACACTCTGGCTGCTGGAGAGTTTTCCAGGGACAGCAGGGACAAGCAGGAAGACCAGGAGAAGGCTGTCACAGCGGCCCAGGGAGCCAGCAGCGCAGGGTGCCCCCCGCAGGCTGGGGACAGTGGGCGTCGGTGAAGCAGTGGGATTTCGGTTATGTTTTGTGGATTAATGCAATTTATATGTACTTCATTCCATAAATCCTTACCATAATCAGACTGAGAGGGACCATTATTCTCATCTTATGGGGTCACTGACAGGGGTGAAGATACTCGTTAAAAGCCACAGAACTAGTTATTATTTAAACTAAAAGTAAAACCCATGGTATGTGTGAGGCCTGCTATCACATATCACCTGCTGATCTGAGCAGTACAACAGAAGGACACACCTTACAATTTCTCTGGCACTTGTAGGAAAATTGCTGCTGGGAAGGGAAGAGAGTGCCCCAGAACTGAGCCTTCACCATCAGGGTCCATCGTCACAGTGAGAGATCCTGCCTAACGTGAGGTCTAGAAAAAGGCTTGAAATTGCCTTCATCGTTCTCAAAAAAATAAAAGTAAAGAATAAAGTTTACTATCCTACTAAGTTATCATCAGTGGAATTTTAGCTAAAACAACTTGTCTACACGACAGTCATGAAGGAAACTGGGGGGCCCCCAGTACACACATTTCAACAGCCACTCAAGCAGCTCTGAAACTCCAAAGGCGCGGCTGATCTGCTGCCTTATTTCATCTTCGTGGCCTGAAGTGTGATAATTGGGGCAAATGGATCCAGACAAAAGGATGATTAAAAAGTATGGAAATTTATCTCAGAGGAAGCCAATGAATTAAAAGAAAAACACATCCCATCCTAATCTGATGAGAGCTAAAATCAACACTCCAGGAAGGCTGAAATTCTCCAAAAAGCAGAGCTGATGTGACGTGTTTATGCACAAATATATAAGCATTTGTTTGACAAAATTATAGAGCATAAATACAGACATAATGTGTTGTTGTTTTTTATCCAGACAAGTAAATGCTGTTTTCTAACGTGGAGTTGTGAGGTGCGTTATGTCGTTTTAGCAGAGAATGTTTATCCTGGTAGAGAGGTACATTCTATTTTCTCAAATTAATGAGCAGACGGTGTTTCTAAGACATTCTAAAGAGGCTCTCCTTTATTTAAAGGGGTCAAAAATCCTATGAGAATACTCCTTAAACTTAAAACTAATTTACATTTCTTTCTCATATTCACATTAAAATTGGTTTCTTGGGAGCATAAATTCAATTTAACTAAGTTCGATTCATTTGGTTTTAAATATATGAAGAAAACGCCTATCCTATTTATTTTCTCACAGCCAAGCTGAGCTCTCATCAGGAAAATACAACATGACGACAACGTTCATCTTCTTTGGGGAGAAAGTTACGGTTCTCGGATGCTAAGGGCAGAACATAATGGAGCAGCAGCAGCTCCCCCGCCAACCCCACGCCTTCTTTAAATTCCACTGAGGACGGCGGTTTGGATGGAGACCCCCAAAATCTATTCTGTCCATCTGTTTTATTATTCTTAGAACAACTGTCAAAAGTTGCCCAGGGATCAAGTTGCGAACATACTAATTTGCCTTTGAAAAGTAGGCCCTGGGGGAATTCTGGAACTCTGCTTAAAAATTCAGCATCCCATCAGCTAGCGAGCTTGCCTCCCCTTTGTGGAGGTATGAGGCTTTGCACTTCTAGGCACACATCTGCCTCAAAACCGGGGTGCTGGGCGCACTGATATGCTCACATCCCACTTCATAGGCAAATAAGAGGGAACCAAAAGGGCTTGGCATCTTAAGGGCTGACTTGTTCCCTGATGAGCAGAGCCCGAGTGTTTAGGAGGCAGCCTCTTCATTGATCATTGATGGATTAAGGACAAAGCTTTGTACTGTTAAACGAGTGGACACGGCAGAGGGACACATATTCTGTACTCTTTTATCCTTTACATCTCAGGACCAAATTAGAAAGACTGAAGAATGGAGCATTAGAAAAAAAAAAGCTTAAGAAAGATAAACACCATAAGTCACTAACTATTGTATTGTTTCACTTTTGTGATGCTGATAAAAATGACAAGAATGTCATTTGGACACACACAGTATCCGATGCAAGTTATAAGTAGTAATAAGCAATGTCCAAGGGGATGTCTGTTTAAAATATTGTAGAGGGGGGCGGGAGCGGGATGGAGGGGGTCAGTGGGGGGGGGGGCATCTGTAATACTTTCAACAATGAAAATAAATAAATAAAAATATTGTGGTGTTTTAGAAACATGTCATTGTTGGAAACTAAAGCAGCTGTGTACTTCTAAACTAGGCTATGTTAAAGGCAAGTGCAAAATACAACATAAACATTAAGATGGATCTTGACGCCCCAGTGGCTTGCACACTGGACACCCAACCCCGGGGGTGGGGGTTGTAACAGAGTTAGAGGGGAGCAGGGACGAGAAGAGGGGAGCGGACGGGTATGGCTATTGGCACTGATGATCCTTAGAGCTTCCACCCTTCCTTCCCCCACCCTGGCCCTGGCGGCCTTTATAAAGTCCCAGGGAGTAAAGTCAAACGCTTTCAAAGCACAGGACCTTAGAAACAGATTTGAAGCACAACTTTCAAAGTAGCCATTTTAGAGTTTGGTTCAATTCCAGAGTAAACCAGAAAGGACACTCTTTCAAGGCTAACATGATGGCATTTGGGCTGTACTCACCCACCTATTACCAAAAACGTACTCTACTTTGATTAAAAAATTTACTTGAATGTGTTGCAAATCACGCCTGCTCCGAAGCCTGCTGGGAGCTCCTGCATACACTCGGCAGACAGCACAGAAGGGTGCGCACAGTTTGGATCTGCCTGCTTTGTCTGTCTTGGGCTTTGCACAATGTCCTATTAGAATAAGCCATACATTGTCCTTTTTGGAGATTTGAATAATAGAAAGTCTTACTTTCAAATATCTTGCTTATAATCCCAGAGTAGGCTAAATGTTCTGCGGATGCTGTTTATGGCATTACGTTCCTTTCAAAATAGGGCTGATCATTAGTAAACTGAAATTTGATTAATGTTGGGTTAAGAGGTTCTGATGTCCCGCTGCAATGTGCTATTTCAGTCTGTGGGCACTGGAAGGCCGTGTCCTTGGGAAACGTGTTCCTTCCCCTTTTCAGAATGGGAAGATGAATTTAAAACCCTGATTTTTAGAAAAGAGAATTCGGTTTTATTTTACGTTTGTAACATGGAATTCCATTTTTTTTCTCACTCTTTCTTGTTTGTTTTCTTACTCTGAAGCTTGGAGCCAATGAATTAACTATTTGAGGGAGAACAAAATAAACTAGAAATAAAAGCCATCCCCCCAAAATGCCAAGGGTGAGCCCTGCCTGGTCACGGCAGTGTAACCTGGCACCTGGCACAGATAAATGGCTCGGGCACTCTCAGCTCTCACTAGGCCCAAGTACAGAATTTTGAGAATATGAACATCTCCGAAAACAAAGCACCTGTCGGATACAAATGTCAAAGCCCGTGAAAGCGACCATAGATAATATCCGAAAGGAAGATTTAAAATTAATGCAACTTTCTGCTTTAAAGTTAAGAATGGGGCTTTCTCTTTCGTTGTGTTAGGGCTCTCAGCGGCCTGCAGAGCCAGGGTCTCTTCCCCGCTCCCCGCAGGGGCTTCCAGCTTGTTTGCCTGCTGCCCAGGAGCCAGGGGAGCGGAGGGGGCTCCCGTGGACGCCTCGCCATTTCCAGATAACCACCTGAATGCTAAAGCAGCACTGTCACTTACGGAATGACCTTTCGCTCTCCGGACACGCGGCCATTAATAAACGTTAGCTGCGCGCCGACCCGGCAGCACTGTGAGGAAAGGCAGGCGGGCCAGCACGGTCCCTCCCGCGCGCTTCCGACGGCCGCCGTTTCCGCTTTCCTAACAGCTTTCCGCCGGCAATGCGTGTTTGGGAACAGCGGAATTTGTGTCATCATGACCAAACGATTACGGTGCAGACCCGAGATTCTTCTGGGGCCCAGCGGGCTTCCCGTCCCTATGGAAACGAAGCCTCGGATATTGTCCTCCACTCAGCTGGAGGAGAGCCGACGCGGCTTTTGTGCCGGGTGAGATTTCTTCCCCAGCCTTCCCCAATCAGGCCCTAGAGCTTCCTCCCGACCGGGTCCTAATTGAGATGCAAATTAATCTCTCTGGCTGATTACACTTCTCTTAAAGCTACTGACAAATGCAGCTGTAACCAGAGTTTGCGGACTTTCCAACAAGTGACTTCAGCTGTCAGTATCTGCATGGCAGCCCAGGCCCAGCCTGCTCCAGGTCTCAGGCATGTGGAGAGCTTCCTGCAGGCATTGCAGGCGTTTTATTTACATGTTTACAATTTACATACAATTAAGAATTTAAAAACCCTACCACTAGTTCCTAGGATTCAGAAACAGACTCTGACATCAACTTCATTTAAGGCCCTTCCAGATACTCCTTTCTTCCCCTGAACTGGTCACTCGCCTCCCTAGAGGCAGTGGCTTTAATGGCGACATTAGGTTTCCTGCCCACTTCCAAGTTTTCTGGCCTTAACACTGCTTGAATTCAATTTCTCTTTCAAAAACTAAATAAATGTATTGCTCCAAGGAAATAAGATTATTGAAGGCCTTCACTTGCTTTTCATGGTTCTCAATAAGGTTCCATTAATTTCAAAATCGAATGTCAAGTCACCATTCTAATTGTCTAGATTTTCACATAAAGATCCTTCAGTGACTTTTTGGGGTAGTGATAGGATTATTTAGAATGCACTAGAAAAGAAATATGCATAAAACACTATATTGTTCAATATAAAGAAAAATACACACAGAACCTGATTTTCAGTAAAAAAAGTGACCATTTTTTTTCTTTTGAATACTACTATCTAATAAGCATTTTTGCCAGTGTAGTTCACCCAGGAAGACTGAGCACCTCCTATGTACAAAGTGCTATTCTAAGTGTTAGAGAGCCAGTAGTAAACTAAACATTCAAAATAAAGTTGAAAGGACTTAAAAAACATATCTACATATCCATACATACTTATTCTATTTGTAGAGCTTTATTTATTGCATGATTAAGGTTTTCAATTTTGAAAAATGCAATTTTATAAAATGATTTGCTTTTGCCTGTTTTCCAACACCCCCCCCCCTTTTTTTTTTACTAAATTCTCTGTCCCTTTCTGCTCCTGCACACACACACACACACACAATGCACTAGCAGGTATGTGAGAGGGATATCAACAGAATGGACACAACATCCCGGGAGGGCAGCTCACAGTACGACTGGAGAGAGGAGAGAGGCAGGCCCATCAAGCAAGGAGAGCTTTCGAAGGCTGCACGGCTGTCAGAGGGTGAGGGATCTGTCACAGGAGAGACCCAAGGGGGCCTGTGGGTTGAGAGCAGCAGAGTGGCCAAGAGGAAAATCACAAGGGGGGTCACCGTACCCAAAGGCTCCGCCGTGGGGAGAAGACACCCCTGCAGAGGGCTGGCGATGAGGGGTGACCCACTACCACAGATGGGAGAGGGAAGAGGAAGGCCGGTGGTTACTGATACTCCCCCTAAGCACAATGTCAGCCTGTTTTCTGCAGACAGCTCGATTTACACCTACTTTTCCTGAGGGAAGGGCAGCCGACAGCCTTTAACACCTGATGGTAAAAAGCAAATACTTCCTGAGACCTAACTCCACAGTTGGGTGGTCCCAGTTTTCACAAGAGGTTTAAAACTCCGATGCGTACAGGGGCCACCTGGTAAGGGGATAATGACTGCAGTAATACTGCTGGGCTCTCACCAGGGACCAGGCACTGCTTTACCTGCTTGGCTCACTAGCCCTCTCACCAGCCTTCAGAGGGAGGCCACCTGGGGGGCTGGGGAGACATGTGGATGGGCTGGGCTGTGGTGAACAAGAGAGCACACAGCCTGTAAGGAGGCCGACTGCTGCCAGCAGGAAAGGAGGCCCTGGCGGGGTCAAAGGTTTTGACTCTTCAAGAAGTCAGGAATCTAGATTTTTTTAAAATACAAAACCTCCCAATTTTTCATTGTGGCCGACAAGCTCAATTTTTATGAGTAATGCTGACTGCAGTTCAAACAAATCCCATCTGGGGGCTGGACTGGGCCAGCAGGGTTTGCAGGCCCTGGTTTTTGAATGTTTGCTCTGACAGTGAGCTGACAGCTGCTTCCCGGTTTCCTCTGCTCATTGGTCCCAGTTCTGCAGCCTCAGCTCCCGAAACAATCCCTTGGTTTTAATGACTCCCTGAGACCTGAGGTGCAGTGGTCACAGTTCCTGTGGACTTGCTCCCGGTTGGTCGACTAGGTCTCTCTTACAGTGAGGCCCAGAGTGGCCGTGCCCCGTACAACGTGACCAGAACCTGGGTGAGTGTGGGGATGAAGCCTTTGCTCCTGTGACCCGTGACCCACACCTCATGGTCCTCATGCTGTGGTCCAGACAGTGCAGTGCGCTCGGCTGCCACATCACCCTGTCACCTCGTCTCCACCCTGTGCTCAACCCAAATCCCCAAGCATTGCCCACAGTGAAGGCTGTCACGTACACCGGCCTCACCCTGTACTCACGGCTGACGGCCCAAACCCATGTCAGGAGTTACAGTCTACCCTTCTCAACCGCACTGTGGCCTTGGGCCTGGCAGTCCCATCGGTTGAGAGTCCCGATTTCTGATTTTGCCTGTATGAAATTAGTTAACCCTCTCGGCTCTCTTACAAATACTATTTTGAGAAACACATATTCTAGATCTTTGTGAAAGTTGTTGATAAAAAAGTTGTTGGATGGCCCAGCCAGGCGTGGCTCAGTGGTTGAGCTTCGACCTAGGATCCAGGAGATCCTGGTTCGATTCCGGGTCAGGACACATGCCCGGGTTGCAGGCTCGATCCCCCGTAGGGGGAGTCCAGGAGGCAGCCGATCAATGACGACTCTCTCATCATTGATGTTTGTATCTCTCTCCCTCCCTCTCCCTTCCTCTCTCTGAAATCAATAAAGATATTAAAAAAAAAAAAAGTTGTTGGATGGAAGAGGGGTTGGGCAGGGCTATGGTACACACACTGTACCAGAGACACAGGGGCCCCAGTCAACTGGTGATCCATGAATTAATGCACTGTAGGTCTGGCCACAGTGATGTCACCCAGCTCCCATGGGCCGGTATTTCTCTCTCCTATCTGCCTGATGATTATGACACTTTATCTGGCATTTTACTGAAAATAAGATTTATATTTATAAGCCTTCTCTGATCTCTGAGAATAGTAATCTTGTCAAACAATGAGTGTGTTTGGGATATTTTGTGAACGAATTCTCTTCTGAAGGATCGCAAGCCATTTAACAATCTAGTCTAACAATTTTACAAGGAATCCAAGCAACATCCCCAAATTCATCCTCTAATCCTTTGAAACGAGGAAAATATTGTCCCGTTTTTGGTTCTGGGTGTATCCTGTTTAGACATGAATTCTAAAAACAAAACAAAGTTCTTGTGGTCCTGAGAAGACTATTATAAATTTGTTCTAAAACCAGACATGTGTGGCCTTGAAGACTGGTTACTTGCAGGGGGACAATTCTTTTTTTGTTCTTAACATATTCTCAGTGACTTGAATCTCGATTCCTAAATAAGACATTTCCTGTCCCTTCTCCTGGGGAGAAGATGAAGGACAGGTGGGATATGGGTTAGGAATGGCGGGTCTGTCCGCACAGGGCGGAGCCCCTCTTTTCATCGTGACACACGTAGTTTGTAGTTTAAATACAAACCCATCAGAGCAACGACACTGGCTGCTCTTCATGGCTCCCTTGTTCTTTCTCAGAGAAATGGTTTTAATTTTATAATTAAAAAAAAATCTCTCATTTCTTATTCCCTTTACAACCACAACCAATATATGGGAATACATCATTTTTACCTCTGAACCCGACTTTTTGAAATGTGCTTCCCAATGGCACGGTACAGGTCTACCTGCATTTTCCTCCCATCCTTATTCAAACTCTGGTACAAACTCATTACTCTATGCAACATTCCAGGTCACAAATCCAATCTTTTAAATTGCTAAGGAATGGATCCCAAACAGTGGTTCCCTCATTTGCTTCCTCTGTCTTCTGAGAGATGAGACTGTTTGCTAGCCAAGAATTTATCAAATGCTGATGCCTCCAGTGGAATATGCCTTGGAGCCGGTACCGAGTGGGGTAAATCCCTATTACAGCTCCACTCGGCCGCGGGGCCCACCCGGGCACGGCCTCCGGGCGGGGTTCCACTCCACGCTGGCTCCCTCTCCAGCAGACCCTTCCCCGGCATTTTCCGTTCTCAGTCTCTACAACCCCCCTTCTGTCCGGTGCTGCTGCCTGAAACGTGTCTGCCTCTTCCCGGGAAGTAATTCAGTTCTAGGCCCCATTATACCCAATTCTCTAGGCAAAGACTGGAGGCTGCTGGAGCGGCACGTGGAAGACTCCAGGAGCCTGCGTCCTGCAGGACCACCCTGCTGAGGGTGAAGCTTCATTCGCTCCTTGCTTTTCTGAGACACTGTTCTCTCCCTTTCCTCCCCCTCCTCTCGGCACCTCCTCCTACCAAGCCTGCTCTTCCAATGCGATGCTCCAGAAAGTCCTGTCCCTGACTCTCCTCCTCGCCCTCCTCGCCGGTCCCACGCTGAATGTCTCCCTGCCACCGCCTGCGGTCAGGCCCTCTCTTCCTCCTGGAACTCCTTCCGCTGCCCCCACAATGCCCTCGTCCCCTCGGTCCTGTGCGTGCGAGTGTGCGTGCGTGTCTTCCACACTCTGCTGTATGAAGCATCTATGGCTTTCAAATGTAACGTAACCTTCTAGAGCTTAGTGTATGAGCAACTATCGTCCCCTCACGTGGAATATTTTATTCATGTTTCTATTCCTAGTGGCCAGGACAATGCCTGGCACATGGCAGGGACAGAGTAAGTGCTGGCAAATGCACTGATGGTTCTGCATGGCACAATACATGGTACCACCTGCCTCATTTTCATACTTTCCTTAAGCGTGTGGACACAAATGGAGGAAATGAAAGGTCTTCTCAGAAAAAAGAACAAAGATCCCACTGGACAGGAAAGAGGAGAGTAGGGCCATTTTTGAAGGTGTGTAAATTGTGAACAAAACTTAGCACTATTAAGAAGTCACGAGCCTAAGAGAGCAGCTCTGGTATCATCAAACATGTTCTAGCTGCAATGAAAGGGAATTTCACACGTGCAAGGAGGTGCTTTTCCTCAGGTAGCCAGTTCTCTCAGTCAAATGCTGATGGTTCCAGGGAGAAGAGGTGGCAAGTGCCACTGACTATTGCTCTGCTGAAGTGGATGTTTATCTTAAAGAGCCACCACCTGCCTGATTCGGGGTGAACTCAGCGCAACCCTTCCCCTGAAGCTGTCTGAGGGGGGAATGGAGGCCCTGTTGCAAATGCTTTTGGAGATTTCCATCTGCTGACCACGGTTTGATTTTGGAATCTTTCATTGGCTTGTGAACCGTAAGCATGACATGTGGCAAGCTTCTCGTTTACAACACTCTAGGTCCTCTGATTACCCACAAGGGATGGAGAAGGCAGATGGCAGGTGAGGTGGCCCTCATCACTCAGGAGAGCAGTGGCCACAGGACGAAGGCTCCACTTGACAGATCTGATTAAGCCCCCCGAGGAAGTTACCAGAAAACCCCGAGGGGTCAGGCAGAAACATTACTGAGGGTACCCTCCAAAAACATCTCTACTGCGTTAACATTTTTTTGATCATGTAAGTCAATGGTATTTTGCAGTTTCCTATGAGCCTTCGCCACATAGTTCCAATATTTTGATCAATTAGCCAAGGGTACCCCAAATAAGAACTCGTTTGACAGAGGTTCTAAACTGGATTTACTGCTCAAAAAGATCCTAAGATTTTTTTGTTTTTATAAAAGGCAAATTCATTCCAACAATCGTAATGTTGCAAAAATCGTAAGTTGAACCATCCTAAGTTGGGGATCATCAGTGTTAGCCACCAATTTACCCTGAAAATAACACGGGAGGAAAGGGACATACAGGCTGAACCCATAGTTCCTTTTCCTGCCAGGTGTCCTTACTCATCAGTAAACTGAAAGTAGAGATTTGGTACAAATATGTACCAAATAAAAATAAAAAGTTAGTTTTGTGCAGTGTTTCCATGGTTCTGGTAAGAACAAAATATACCGATGGGTGAGTTATGGAATACAAACTGTAATTTTGGTGATTCCATATGAGTTAAATGTTTTTACATTTACATATTAAACTGGCATTGCACAATACACAGAATGATAAAATTAATGCTAATAATTTGAATTTTAAATATTTTTTTAACTTAGAATGACATTAAACAATAAATAAAAAATACCAGGACAAGATGAGAGAAAAGCTGCAGAATGGAAAAAGCTTTACATTTTAGCATCTTTAGATATACTTTCCCCTGCTTTTCGATTAAGGGTCCCCCAGTTTCATTTTGCATTGGGAACCACAGGTTACATAACCGGACCTGGTTTTAGGAATGTCCAAACTATTGCCGACTTCTCAGCCCTTAGGGGGCTTGCAGGGGCTTGGGCTGGTGGCCCCTACACTTCCTCTCCACCTGTGGCCTTGACTCAGGCAGCCTTGATGCTGTACTAAGATTAGGGATGGCAGGACAGGCCATGAGGTTAAAGGGCTATGAAAGCTCGGCTTCCTCAGGTACCACCCAGAAAACCACCTCTGCTGGAAGCTTGCTCTTACATATATCACAGGCACCACAATGGACTTGACTGTGCAAAAAATCCTTTAAAAAATCCAAGTTTACCACTCGAAAACACTCTGAGTCCTCGTACTTGCTAAGTGTCCTCTGCCTAGAATGCTGCCCTGCTCCCTGGGGTTGGCTTCGCCGTCATCCCTCCAATCTTAGCCTCTACACTCTCTCTGATGAGGACTTTCCCCCATTTTCACACACACACCCCCTTTAGTTGTCTGTCTTCTCTATGAAGCACAGGGCAAGAACTTCATCTGCTTTGGTCTCCACGTACCCCAAGCCCCTAGCAGTGGGATTGCTATTTCGGGAGTCCACACTGACTATTTGGTAAATGAATACATATAAGGAGATACCCATGATGAGGATGTGTTAGGTTATTCAGTGTTTTTCAAAATTCAAATCTAAGACTTATCTCAATGAAGCAGCAAATTCCAGACATCGGCTATAGCACAAAGTAGTTTAGACTTTTGCCAAAGAATGTGAGGATCAGGATGCTTGAACAAAAGTGTAAGGGGGCAAATTAATTATTAATAGCCTGGGCAAATATCTATAAGTATTTAAATAAATAAAAATTTTAACTAGTAATTTTTTAAAGAACAAATGCTCCCAATATAAGAGCACCTAAATATATAAAAAATTTCTTGGTGGACTTTAAGGGGGAGATCGACAGCAACACAATCATAGTGGGGGGACTTTAACACCCCACTGTCAGCACTGGACAAATCATCAAGACAAAAAATCAACAGGGAAACACAGACCTCAAATGACTCACTAGGCCTAATGGATTTAATTGACATTTACAGGACATTTCATCCCAAAGCAGCAGAATACACATTCTTCTCAAGTGCACATGGGTCATTCTCAAAAACAGATCACATGGTAGGGCACAAGGCAAGTGTCTACAAATACAAAAAGACTGAAATCATATCAAGCATCTTCTTGGATCACAATGCCATGAAACTGGAAATCAACCACTAGAAAAAAACTCAAAAATATTCAAACACATGGAGGCTAAATAGCATTGTATTAAACAATGAATGGGTTACCAATGAGATCAAGGAAGAAATCAAACACTTCATGGAAAGAAATTAAAATGAACAGACAAAAACCCAAAATCTATGGCGCACGGCAAAAACAGTCCTGGGGGGAAAATTCATAGCATTACAGGCCTATCTCAAGAAACAAGAAAAAGCTCTAATGAACCATCTAACACAACTAAAAGAACTAGAACAAGAACAGCAAGAAAAACCCCAAGGGAGTAGAAGGAAGGAAATAATGAAGATCAGAGCAGAAATTAATGAAATAGAGACTAAAAAAAACAATACAAAAAAAATCAATGAAACCAAGGGCCGGTTCTTTGAAAAGATAAATAAGATTGATGCACCTTTAGCCAGACTCACTAAGAACAAAGAGAGAGGATCCAAATAAATAAAACCAGAAATGAAAGAGGTGATATAACCACCGACCCAACAGAAATACAAAGGATTGTAAGAAAATACTATAAGCAACAATATGCCAACAAACTGGACAACATGGGTGAAATGAACAAATTCCTAGAAGCATACAACTTTCCAAAGCTGAATCAAGAAGAGGCAGAAAACCTAAATAGGCCGATAACTAATGAAATTGAAGCAATAATCAAAAAACTCCCAGCAAACAAAAGTCCTGGACCAGATGGATTTACAGGCAAGTTTTACCAAACATTCAAAGAAGAATTAACACCTATTTTATTCAAACTATTCCAGAAAATTCAAGAGGAGGGATGCATCATCCTAATCCCAAAACCAGATAAAGACACTACAAAGAAAGGAAATTCCAGGCCAATATCCCTGATGAACATAGATGCTAAAATCCTCACTAAAATACTAGCAAACCGGATCTAGCAATACATTAAAAAGATCATACACCACAACCAAGTGGGATTTATTCTGGGGATGCAAGGCTGGTACAACATCTGCAAATCAATAAATGTGATACATCATGTAAACAAAATGAAGGACAAATTCACATGATCATATCAATAGATGCAGAAAAAGCATTCAACAAAATTTTTTTCCAGCACCCATTTCTGATAAAAACTCGGGTAAGTGGGAATAGAAGGATCATACCTCAACATAATAAAGGTGATATATGACAAACCCAAAGCCAATATCATACTCAATGGTCAAAAACTAAAACCATTTCCCTTAAAAACAGGAACAAGATAGGGATGTCCACTTTCACCACTCTTATTCAACACAGTACTAGAAGTCCTTGCCATAGCCATCAGATAGGAAGAAAACATAAAAGGTACCCAAATGGGAAAGTTTTACTGTCATTACTTGCAGATGACATGATATTGTACATACAAAACCCTAAAGACTCCATCAAAGTACTACTAGATTTGCTAAACGAATTTGGCAAGGTAGCTGGATACAAAACCAACACCCGGAAATCAATGGCATTCTTATACACCAACAATGAACTTTCAGAGAGAGAAACTAAAAAAACAATACCATTTACCATTGCAACTGAAAAAATAAAGATACCTAGGAATAAACTTAACCAAAGATGTAAAAGACCTGGACAATGAAAAAAGAAATAGAGGAAGATATAAACAAGTGGAAGAATATACCATGCTCATAGATTGGAAAAATTAATATCATTAAAATGTACATACTACTCAAAGCAATCTATAAATTCAATGCAATTCCTATTAAAATACCAACAGCATATTTCACAGATCTAGAACAAACATTTCAAAAATTTATATGGAACCAAAAAAGACCCCGAATAGCTGCAGCCATCTTGAGAAAAAAGAACAGAGTGGGAGGGATCCCTTTACCAGACATCAAACTGTACAACAAAGCCATTGTAATCAAAACGGCCTGATATTGGTACAACAACAGACATATAGATCAATGGAACAGAACAGAGACCCCAGCAATAGACCCACGCCATTATGGTCAGTTAATATTTGACAAAGGAGGCAAGAGCATCCAATGGAGTAAGGACAGTCTCTTCAATAAGTGGTGCTGGGAAAATTGGACAGATACATGTAAAAAAATGAAACTAGACCACCAACTTTCACCATACGCAAAAATAAACTCAAAATGGATAAAAGACATAAATGTAAGTCGCGAAACCATAAAAATCCTGGAAGAAAACATAGGCAGTAAAGTCGCAGACATCCCATGTAGTGGAATTTTCACTGATCCATCTCCTAGGGCAAGAGAAACAAAAGAAAAAATAAACATATGGGACTACATCAAACTAAAAAGCTTCTGCACAGCAAAAGAAAACAACCTCAAAATACAAAGGAACTCCATGGTCTGGGAAAACATATTTGCCAAGGATATATCTGATAAGGGGCTAATTTCCAAAGTGTACAAAGAACTCATACTACTCAGCAAGAGGAAGACAAACAATCCAATTAAAAAATGGGCAAAGGACATGAATAGACACTTCTCCAAAGAGGACACACAGATGGCCAAGAGACATATGAGAAAATGCTCAACATCACTAATCATCAGAGAGATGCAAATTAAAACCACAATGAGGTCTCACCTCACACCTGTCAGAATGGCTCCATCAACAAATCAACAAACGACTCCTGCTGGTGAGGGTGTGGAGAAAGGGGAACCCTGGTGCACTGCTGGTGGGAATGCAGACTGGGGCAGCCACTGTGGGAAACAGTATGGAGGTTCCTCAAAAAATTAAAAATGGAGCTGCCTTTTGACCCAGTGAGCCCACTTCTAGGAATATATCCTAGGAATCCTGAAACACTGATCAGAAAGAACACACACACCCCTCTGTTTTCAGCAGCGCAATTCACAATAGCTAAGATCTGGAAACAGCCCAAGCGCGCATCAGTAGATGAGTGGATCAAAAAGCTGTGGGACATTTACACCATGGAATACTATGCAGCGGTAAAGAAGGAGGATCTCGTACCCTTTGGGACAGCATGGATGGACCTGGAGAAAATTATGCTAAGTGAAATAAGCCAGGCAGAGAAAGACAAACATCACATGATCTCACTTATATGTGGAATCTAAAGAACTTAATAAACTGATGAACAGAATAGACTCAATGACATGGAAGCATGGATCAGACTGATGAATGTCAGAGGGATGGAGGAGAGCAGGTGGGTGGAGGGGGAGAGATTAACCAAAGAATTCATACGCATATATGCACAACCCAAGGACATGGACAATGGTGGAGAGAGGGACTGGGGAGGGGGGTGGGACGGGGTGGAATGGGTCATTGGGGAGAAAAAGGGACATCTGTAATATTTTAATCAAAAATTAACAAAAAAATAAATAAAGAACAAAAATACAAAAAAATCTCCCTTTCCCCCCCTACTTTACTGCTTACGGTATCTTTGGCTTCTGGCCTGATTATTAGGCCCTTTGCAGGCAGAAATTAAAGAACAAAGTAGTTAAGTGATTGCAAAGTTTTCCCCACTGACTACATCTCTATAAAAAATTATATAAATATTATTTCTTGTTTTAAATAATTTATTTGAATAGCACCAATGAAATCTCAAGTTCTAAGAAAAAAAGAAAAATATTTAAAATTTTTATAAAAATCAACTTAATAGGTTTTGTTCCTTTCTCTTTCCTAATTTCTATACTAAGTTGTCCTCTGGATGTCAGCCTGGCTATTTTATGAGTTATTTTAGAAAACAGCACTTACTAGCTCACATTAGCATCGACAGTCCTACCTGGCATCCACATCAGTCAAATGTAATTGCCTGAAAAGTTTTTAAAGCGATGCTGAATCCTATTTGAACTTTTAAAAATATTGTTTTCCCCAAACCTGATTATTCTGATGTCAAGTAATTCCTATTCGAGAAAGCAATGTTCAACAAAATAATAAAGCATGTATTCTATAATAAGAAGTCAGACAGGCGGAGAAGGTGGCGTGACAAAAATCACGATGGACTTATATGAAACGGAATTTTTGTTTGCAAATGATTTTTTCTCTTGCCTTCTTTCAACGTGCTTGACAGATGAGTGTCCCACTCACCCTAGCTGACGTGCAAACTGACAAGCCAATTGCTGAGTAGGTCTTTCTCATTTCTGCCAAGACCTCTCTTCAACAGCATGTGAAATAAAAAGTCCATGCTGAAGGCAGAATCAACACCGGCCATAGATTAAGTCTAGATAGAGTGCTGTAGAAATCACTGCAGAGAATGCCACCTCCGAAACGCGCACCACCGGCTGGACAAAGCATCGGGGAGCACGCTGGAGGGGATAATGCTGCCCTGGCCCCTGGGGAGGGACCAGATGGGGTCTAATAGCTCTTTTCTACTACTAATTTCTATGGTAATTCCAGGTTGCCACATGGCATATGTATTTTTTTAAAATCTAAAGACAGAATATCAGTCAATAAAGTGACCAGGATTTTAATGTAAGGCATTTTTCATAATTGTAGCTATTCACAAACAGTATTTCTCACCCACCCTCACCGCCAACCTCCAGTGACACATCTTTTATGGTTAAGTTGGGAGAAGTAGAAGAACCAGGTCAAATGTAGTATGTTTGTAACCATTATCAATACCGATTAGAAACAAAGAGGTTCTGTGGTTTAGTAAGAGGTTAGCTGCCTTTTGCAGCAATTTTATGAAGTCATCTTCACTTCTTTTTCTAATAATCAGAGATCATGCCTGAATTTTAAAACTATGGCATGCCAATTAATGTTTTATAAAAATTACAAAAGAGAGATTTCTTCTGTCTTTAGAGAAGATAAAAAATTAGAGGAGATACTAATGATTTGGGAAAATTTCTAGCCATGCTTACTTGATGAGTTCAAGTGCAACTTGGTTCAAGACACCTTGCCCTGTCCTCCCAACCAGACACAATTTCTCCCTCCTCTGACCTCCCAGAACACTATTTGTACTCTCTGGTGGCACTCGCCACATTCTTTGATTTATTAGAGTCATTTCATTTGCTGTTGGTCTCTGGCAGGCACTCCGAGTGACCCCACAACAGACTGCAACAAATAGGGATGGCTGCAGGAGGAGACGGAACTTGGGGAAAAATACCTGAGAAAATATGAGCATCTCTTTATAGTCACAGCTTCTTAGCACAAACTTATGTGACAGAATTATGAAACTAAACTCTTTTCTAAGTTTGATGCAGCACAGAATTATTATAGTTAATGTAAACAAATGGTATGAAAATCTCACTATGTGATTTTTCAACACAAACTGAAAACAATTTTCTCTTCCCTCTTCAACCCAGTTGTTAATACTTACCTCTCATGAAAAACTGCCAGAATTCTCAATTCTGGGAGAGTTAATAAGTTGTACGTTTAACGCAAAAGATACAAGCTCTGGTAGAGTGGGATGAGGCACTTCACGGCCCTGCTGGCGTTGATGCACGTGGCACAGATAAGGCTTGGCAGTAGCTTCCCACTCACTATGGCTCCATCAAACAGAGGCCCAAAAAATGGAACCTGTGGATTCAAAACAGAAAAACACTTAATTTTCAAAAACCATTTAAAGTCAAACCAAAGACACGAGAACAGCCAATTGGTGTCTCAGACCTGCAATGACCACAAAGGCTGTCACCAGACACAGGCTGAGGGCTTTCAAATCAAGCAAAAGTGGACTGCTTCACAAGTTCCTCTACTATGAACTCTAGCAAAGGTTCTAACGACAAACTGTTACCAGGTATTTTTGTTTTTTTTCATGTTGTCATTTACAGAAGTGGCATTATTCTTGTAAGCACCTACGTTGTGTAGATTATGTACAATACACAGCCTCGCCTCACTCATACCTCTAGTTTTGCATCCTTCTGAAGCCAGTTTTGGAATTGGCAACATTTCTGCATGGATCCTGATGCACAGTAACTCTATTTTTTTTTTTTTAATTGATTTCAGAGAGAGGGGAGAGGGGGAGGGGGAGGGGGAGGGGGGGAGGGGGAGGGGGAGGGGGAGGGGGGAGGGGGAGGGGGAGGGGGAGGGGGAGGGGGAGGGGGAGGGGGAGGGGGAGGGGGAGGGGGAGGGGGAGGGGGAGGGGGAGGGGGAGGGGAGGGGGAGAGGGAGAGGGAGAGGGAGAGGGAGAGGGAGAGGGAGAGGGAGAGGGAGAGGGAGAGGGAGAGGGAGAGGGAGAGGGAGAGGGAGAGGGAGAGGGAGAGGGAGAGGGAGAGGGAGAGGGAGAGGGAGAGGGAGAGGGAGAGGGAGAGGGAGAGGGAGAGGGAGAGGGAGAGGGAGAGGGAGAGGGAGAGGGAGAGGGAGAGGGAGAGGGAGAGGGAGAGGGAGAGGGAGAGGGAGAGGGAGAGGGAGAGGGAGAGGGAGAGGGAGAGGGAGAGGGAGAGGGAGAGGGAGAGGGAGAGATCAATGATGAAAGTCTTGATTTGGCTGCCTTCTGCCCCTTACTGGGGTTTGAGCCTGCAACCCAAGCATGTGCTCTGAATGGGAATTGAACCTTGACCTCCTAGTTCGTAAGTTGACACTCAACCACTGAGCCAGCCAGCTGGGCAAGTAAAGTTATTTTTATTCACAGATAACATGATACTGTACACCAGAAATCCAAAGGTAGTTAACTAGAACTAGTAAGTGAATTCTGAAAGGTCATACGATATAATATTTCCTCCAAATCAATTCTATTTCTGAATGTTAGCAACTAACAACAGGAAAAATGACATTTAAAAATGCTGTTAGTGATAGCATCAAGAGTATCAAATACTTAGAAATAAATTTGACAAAAGCTCTGCAAGGTGTCTATACTACCAAACACTGCTACCAAACACTGCTGAGCTAAATTTAAAATAACTTGAGTAAATGGAAAGATGTACAATGTTCATGGATTGGAAGTTTCCATACTGTTAAGATATCAGGTCTTCTGAAATTGAGTTATAGATTCTGCACAAACCAAGTCAAAATTCTAATAAGCTGTTTTTATAGATACAGACAAGCTGATTCTAAATTTATATGGAAATAAAGACATATAATATGCCTTGATTTCAAGGCATATTATACAACTACAATAATTAACATACCATAATATTGGCACTAGAATAGACAAATATGTCAATAGAATAGAATATAAAGTCTAAGAACAGAACCATATATACATATGTCAATTTATTTGCAATAAAGGAAGAGTTTTACAGGTAAAGTAAAGTCTATTTTAATAAACTGGATAGATATATTGAAAATGAATCTTGACCTCTAACTCATACAACACACAAAAACTGAGATGGATTATAGATTGAAATATTAAAGCTAGAACCACAAAGCTTCTAGAAGGAAACGTGAGAAAATCTTCACAACCTTGGGTTAGGCAAGGATTTCTTAGGGTACAAAAGGCATTAATTAGCAAAGAAAAAATATAAATTGAACTTAATAAAAATTCTACTCATCATGAAAGTGAAAAGGCAAGTCCTCACACATATTCTCCAAACTGGACATATCCTAAGTTTCCATCAATAGGAGAGTAAAACAAAAGTGTGTAGTATATTCACCCAATAGAATATTCCACAGTAATGAACAATCCACAATCCACAGTTACATGTAACATCATGGGAATGACCCAATTTAATGCTGAGTGAAAGAAACAGACACAAAGAAGTTCATACTATATAATTCCATTCACAGAAAGTTCAAAAACAGGTCAAACTAATGAAAGGTGACAGAAGTCAGAATAGTGGCCACATTTTCAGGGGATTAGTGATTGGGAGGGGCATAGGCAGATTTCTGGGGGCTGGCAATATCCTATGCTTCAATCTGGGTAGTAACTGTTCACTTTGAAAACATTCATCAAGCTGTATTCTTACAATTGGCACTTGTTTATTAATGTTATAGTTCAAAGAAAATATTAAAAAAACACACACATATACAAATATACAAGATTTGAACAACACAATTACCAAACTCATCCTAATGGATACATATAAAATACCTCACCCAACAATTGTAGAAGACACGTCCTTTTGAATTTGTACAGAATATATTTTTTTAAATTGACCAGGCTCTCGGTCAAGCATCCACAAATACAGTCTACAGGGCCTAATTCCAGCCTGGTGCCTTTCCTTGTATGGCCTGCAAGCTAAGAATGGCTTTTACTTTTTTAACTGGTTGAAAAAAAATTTTTGTGATGTGAAAATTACATGAAATTCAAAATCAGTCCAAAAATAAAGTTTTACTGGAACACAGCCACATTCCTTCATTTACGGATTGCCTATACTTGCTTTTGCACACAATGGCAGAGCTGATTACTTGCAACAGACACTGTGTGGGCCACAGAGCCTAAAACAGTCACTACCTGGTCCTTTACGGAGAGTTAGCTGAGCCCTGTTCTAGGTAATATAAAGGAAATATAAGAAAGTCCAAAGAGTTGATAGCATACAATCTATACTCTGTGTCCAAAGAGTTATTAAGTTAAAAATCCACAACAAAAGAGTAACTAGCATAAATCTCTGTGTAGAAATTAAGAAACATACTTCTAAATAATTCAAGGGCTAACAAAATATTGATATGGAAATTAAAAATGTGGTAGGCTAAATGATAATGAAAATGGTATATATTATACCATATGTGGAGGCAGTTACTTATTGGGAATGTATGGGATCGAATGCTTTTATTAGAAAGAAATAAAGATTGCAGCTTAATGAGATAGGCATTCATCGGAAGAAGTACTGAAAAACCAAAAGAATAAAATAAACTCAGAGAAAACAGGAGGGAAGAAATAATAGAGACAAAAGCCGGCATTAATGAAATAGAAACACACACACAATATAGAGAGTAATAAAGACCAAAAGTTGATTCTTCGAGCCATGGCTGGTGTGGCTCAGTTGGTTGAGCGCTGCCCCCATGCACTGAAAGGTCACTGTTTCCATTCCAGGTCAGGGCACATACCCAGGTTTCGGGTTCAGTTCCCGGTCAGGGAGGGTGCAGGAGGCAACTGATCACTGTCTCTCACATTGATGTTTCTCTCTCTCTCTCAAATCAATTTAAAAATATTTTCTTAAATGTTGGTTCTTTGAAAAAAGTTTAATATAACTGATTGACAGATCTTTGGCAAGATAAATCAAGAAAAGAAAGCACAAATAACTACCACTAAAAATAAAAGAGGGACACAACTGTAGATGCTTAGAAAATATGTATAGTTTTATGTCTACATATTTGAAAATTCAGATAAAATGGCCAAATTCCTAGTAAAATTCAGCTTAGAAAATACAGACACAGATGATATATAAAAACTGTAATTCTATAAGTTTTAAAATAATCAAGTCAGAGTGAAAAAATATATTTTTAATGAAAAAAAGCCATCTCAGCTTCAATGGCACATTGTACAAACCCTTCAGAGACAAATTATTTTTAAGAGAAACTTCCAGCATATAGAAAAAGAGAAAATAAATCCACTCATTTTATTAATAAGAAAATTAAGAGCCAATGAACATGCAAGCAAAAATCCCAGCAAAATATTATCAAACCAATTCAATACTGTGCAAGTATATTCCAGGAATACATGTTTAAGTTTTTCATTAAAAAATCAAGCTAGCCCGGCCAGCATGGCTCAGAAGTTGAGCATCTACCTAGGATCCAGTAGATCACAGTTCAATTCCCGGTCAGGGCACATGCCCAGGTTTTGGGCTGGGGGGCATGCAGGAGGCAGCTGATTGATGACAACTCTCTCATCATTGATGTTTCTCTCTCTCTCACTCTCTCCCTTCCTCTCTCTGAAATCAATAAAGACATATTAAAAAAAAAACAAGCTGTATGCTAAACCACATTAATAGATTAAATGCAAAATGCAAGCTGATCACTTCAACAGATGTTTTAAAAATTTTTTCATCAAATTCAAACCCATTTATGAAAAAAAATTCTTAGCATTCCTGGAATAGAAAGAGCGACAGGCGTGGCCCTCCTCAGGTCCTGAGCAAGCGTCCTACTCTATGGTTTAGGAAAGCAGACATGAAAAAGGTGAGTGGAAATATGAGGGTGACTCTATGAATAAAGCTGTTTCAGGAGAGAGAGTTTTTTAAAAGAGTTGTGAGGCTGGGAAAGCAGTTCTATGATCACAAACACATGAAAGAACGTGAGTGGTCACCAGCATGAGAAACAGCAGTTATAAGATTAACATTCACTGAGAACAATGCCACATTTTGGTCATTGAAATAGCATCTCAGTCCTTAAAACAGTCCTAAAGTAAGGAGGGCTTGTAACCCATTTTATAGATGGAAAGAGACACTAAGTGACCCTCCTAAGGCCAGATGCCCTAGTAAGGAACAAGGCCAGGATGTGGACACCAGGGGCCCTGTTTCCCTATGCCCGAGGAGTTCTGGGTGCCCCTGACCGCTGGCCTCCCTTGCTGGGCTTCAGCTCACAGGGTGTGCAACCACGTGCAGCAACGTGGGAAGGTGCACGCGCAGGAGCTGGAAGGCCGGAGGCCGTGCCGTCTCCCGGGCCAGAAGGCCCTTCCTGCTGCAGCAGCGCAGAGCTACAGGAGAACCGGCTTGCTTTCTGACAGGAAGCGGGACCTGCCATTTGTCACTCGGTGCACATTCACGCCCTGGCTCTGGCCCAAGGAGGGAGGAAAGGCAAAGGAGAGGAAGATGTATGTACCAAAGACCAGCTGAAAAAGGGGGAAACGTCAACTCTTAAGGGAGATCAGTTGGGAAGAGACTCTCAATAGCCAAATTGTCATGAAAGCAAGAGCAGGAGGCAGGAGTTAATAACAGGCTTGAGATTTTTCCATCTGTACTGAAGCTCATCTTATATATAAATGTTCTTCATTATTCTCTGGCAACTGCTTGTGGGTGAATCAGATAGTCTTTCAAAAACTGGACAAAAGGAGTAACATAAATCCCTTGTGTCCAGGGAATTCCTCTAATTAGGAGTGGCAACAAATTAGAGAATAAATTTGATTTTGATGTAACATCTGCAAACGACAACTGCCTTTTCACCAAGTTTTCAGTGTCATTCCTTTACTAAAAATAATAACAACAATAATAAATTACCAAAACAGAACAAATTGCAGTAATCCATTTAATAATGTATTTTAGCAAATTCTGGTTATTTTCAGTTATCTTTTCAAAATAAATGATTCTTTACATATTCAAAAGTTAACAATTCACTTTCCCCAAGAATTTCCCAAAGTATTTTAAAGTATATGACTTAATCTCAAAAAAGTTATCTGACTGGGGTTGAGATAAATATTTAAGAAAACTGCACATTTGAAATAAAAAGAAATTTACATAACCATGTTACAGTCAAACACACTCCTTATATACTGAAGCCACACTATTAAAAGATTTTGTTTCAAACACAGGTATTAATACTGGCTCCTCTTGGCCTCACATGTGCGAATGGTCTTGTGACTTCTGGCGCATTAATTTGCCTTAACCAGCATTTCTGGGCACTTGCTCCAGGTGAAGACCCTGGGCTATCTGTCATCTTAAAGAGGGACACATATACACACAATAGCTGCTGAGTCTGCAAGAGATCCAGACAACTACCTCAAAAGGAGCCTGGCCAGATGGGACAACTTAGGAAAAGATGGGCATCTGGGAACAAGAGGATCTCACAAGGGCCCGTTGCCCTGAAGGGGCACTTAGAATTCCTGAAAGGGCTGTAAAGAGAATTTGGTTGTGTAAAGAACCAAAGAACCAAAGAATGTGGACTGTAAAGAGAACCTGAATGTGACAGGAACCTAAGGTCCAAAGAAATTGAGAGATTGGTCCAAAATACCCACTCACTTGTGGCAGCACTAGAACTGGATCTTTGGGGTCCCATCTCCTTTAAACTGTTACTCTTTCCTGCCTGTACTTCTCAGAAATGATTAAACTGCCCTCAGTTTTCCTCCCACATCCACATCTACCAGGGCTGAGTCCGTAGCGTGTGGAGGACATTAACGTGTTTTTCAGTTACAAACCTGACACTCTGGGGGAGGTGATAAGGAGAACCCTTCACCGAAGCTTCCTATTTCAGCTGCCCAGGGTCTAGGCTGCTTCGGCATGTCTGCCCTTCCGTCAGACAGTCACCAGTCACTAATGTGCCTGGAGACAACCATGCCAAAAGCACTAAAACCGACTTTCACAAATTCATAAAAGCAAGTGTTTTGGGCATCAATAGTACTGTCACTTTCTAGAAGGAGGAAAGCAACATGGGCACTGACTGCAGTGTGGGAGCTTTATGAAATCACCTCTGCAGAACAAAGTGGGCATGTGAACAAGCCCTTTAACTCACTCATGCTCTGTTCTCTACGCAAGTCTTCCCCGACTGCTGACTTAGTAATGGAAGCAGGAAAAAGCCAGAGGTCGGCCAATAGCACATTTCTTTTCGGTAAACAAAGCCTACCGCGTCAATACTTATGGAGATGGACTTACTTTGAAAGTCGTTTCACAACGAAATGATGTTGCTAAGCACACTGATTTTTAGTTATTCTTTAAAAAACTCCAGTAAAAAGCTCAAAAGTGAGCTGGCTCTTTTGGGCATGAGGTTTTATATGTTCACTGTAAGGACACCCACTCTTCAACATACCATTTCCCAGCCGCTGTTAAGAGGTGGTGGGTTCCGCTAGACACATAATTTGTATATTTAAGGGAAGTGTATGGAATGAGAAAGCGAAATATGTTAAATTTCAAAGGACTTGGAAGAGCAGTGCTGTCTGTGAGCCTGTATCACAAATAGCCCTACACTATTACATACGCTATTAGTGAGGCCGAATGAAAGGGAGTGCAGTTTTGAATATGCATGACTCTGTCCAATGAGCAGGACTTTTGTGTACTGATGAGGTGTTTTTTTCCTCCTGAAAACAGGATTAAAATTATTTTTACAGAAGTGTGGCTTCCCAGACACCAGTAAAATAAATGCTCCTAGGCCACTGAGTCCCACTGTATTCTGGTGAAATATACACGTGCTGAAAGAATGGCTCTGACTCTACGTAGAATTTTTGAAATTTGTGCATATCCTATCCTCCCCAAAGGAATATTCCTCGACTTCAAGCAGCTGCATCATTACAATTTCTAAGCAAAAATAATGATTTTTGGTGGAGCTCCCCAAAAGGAGGCAAGGTTAAATAAACCTTTTGAGCACAAAGCCTTCACTTTCATAGCGAGGAGCACTAGTTAAAAGACTAGGGAATGGGTAAATTATTGCACCAAATGGCTGAGAATTAATCTCTGCTGACTAGCTGTAATCTAACGAGACGTCTGTGTCCCAGGGAGCCCGCAGCATGTCCCTGGCGGTATGTGCAGTGTGTCGAGTCTGCGCGGCACCCTTTGTCCTTGCTCACAGGCGGCCTTTCCCCTCATTGTCCATAATATCCTCATGCATCTGGGACGCGTGGAATGCATTCACACTAACAGACTGACCATTGTTTTCTCCCAGAAGCTTTGTTGAGCAAAGACTGCATCACGGTTACTGATAATTATATTGCTTAATTAATCAAGACAAAAAAAATTTGCAAATCATTGCCTGGTTGCCAAGCAGGGAGATAAAAAATGACAACAATACAAGCTGAAGCAATATAACAAAAGTAACAGCTATCTGATCAGAAATTCTTATATAATGAAGCTATTAATGCTAAATCGGTTAATGTTAACATTGCTCCAGGTGTCTCTACTTAGATGCAAACAAAGAGGCTAACATTATGGATATAAAAGGCCAAATGTTGCCATGGATTCTGTAACCTGATAGAGAGGACAGCCTTTTCATTTGATTAGGGAATGCAATTTAAATACCAGGGACTGAAGCCAAACAAACAGACTTTCCCTCCACAAGCCTCTCGCATTCACCCTGGGGTCAGTGGTTGGTGAACAAAAGGTCAGCCACACTTGCCCTGGAAATGTCTGGATTAATTTTATTACAGTGTAATGGTTTGTGCTTTAAATGTAGGGATAACACTAAATTTCCAGTTGGCGATTATGCTCTTTCCTTTAGGCTTTTTGAGTTGAAATACGAAGAATGCGATTTGCTCAATTCATCTTGCCAGAATTTATGACCAAATTCATACAACTTAAATACATTAAAAAAATGTAAAAGGGAACATTAATACTCGTCTTCATGCAGTATAAGTGTAACACCTTTTATTTTCTTTGTATGTTATAGAAATAAAGACAACATTTTAAAAACATCAAGTGACATTTTAGAGGACCATGTTGAAAATGAACTAAATAAAGCCAGTGAATCCATACTAAATATTAAAGAAACACATTTCCCAGTTTTGAAAGTTACTGGATACTAAATTTATTGATTGTTCAATACTAAAATTTTCAGTTTCATTCTTAAAATTAAAGTAGTGCTCTTTATGGATAAACATAAATGTTATTAGCACTAAAAGCATTTTGTTACAAAGAAGCGAAAACTTCACATATACAGAGACCCAAATCAAAGAGAGTACAAATATTTAACATGAAAAACTTTTGGCATCTCCACTCCCTGAATAGAAAAGAGGGTTCCCTTTATGTCAGGCGTCTCACTAGCCAGAGGGGGACTTTTCTGAATTCATGACCCATACTGTATCTAGCCTGAGGAATAATCATGTTAAACTTAGGGTTCATTATTTATTCTAGTTTCATGGCGGTAACTATAACAAAAAGTAATAATGGCCACAATAATAACTAATACTTAAATAGCTTTTCCTCTGGGCCAGGCACTGTTTGAGCACCTTTTATTTCTCAACTCACTTAACCCTCCCAACTTGAACACTTTAGGTTAGGTTACATATCCCAGTAAATCTCAGTTACCTATTATTTTAAAGCTTAAAAGTAGACATTTAGAATGGTAACTTTTAGCTCCATTAGGAGAATAATTTGGAATGTAAATGAAGATTATTTTTAATATCAAGCGTAAATACACAAACCATTTTCTTGAGGAGGAGTGACTTAATACACTAAGTGTTTAATTAAGACACTTAAAAAAAACACCTAATGTTAATCATTCCAAAACAGAAACAAGTCACTGTATAAAGCGCTGCTAAAGTACCACTGAAGACATGGCAGGGATCAAAACTGCAGCCAATTAGGACATCGCACATAACCACTGATTGTTCCAGCCATCCCCATGATCAATACCACGTGACATGCTGAATTGATTCTGTGGCAAGATGCTTCCGTTGTTAAAAGTCATCACATGGGCTGCGCTACAGAAGCCCAGCGTCTTCATGGACATGCCCATAATCCTTCAGGATTGACCCCCATTAGCAACAGTTAGAGGCCTGGCAAGCAGCGCCCGTCCATCAGACAAGGTTGAATTCTATCACCATCGCCATCCACAAAATGCTAGATGCAATATGGGGTTCACTCAATTCTTACTATTAATCAATATGCCCCAAATTTAAAAGTGTAAAAATGTTTAATTACACAATTTTAAAAATTTTAAACATTTTTAAAAATCATAAATTTAAAACATTTTTAAAAATCAGGCTAAGTAATAAAATATGCAATTCTGTGCTCATGAAGATTCTTTGAAAATCCCAATTCATATTTAATCCCTATAGCATGTGTAATTCACATACATCTAAGTCATTCACCACTTGAAAAAAGTCCCCTTTTACATATTTATATCAGTTTTTTAATAACAGTGAATCATAAGGCAAATGCTGCATGAGTCAGTTAACACAGTCAGTCAATAATGTGAAAACGTACCTCCGGTTTCTTCGTTATCGTGATAAAGAACATGTGATTCTTTATTGGGTAAATAATGATTGAAACGTCTCCAAAGGCGGTTGGGATAATACCCCTGCGGTAGTCCCTGGAGTGTTCCGACCAGACGATGTGGACCTCGTCATTCCCCAAGTGACGAAGCTGCAATGGCAAATTGGCTCTTTATTAATCAGAGTGATAACAAGCAGTTTATGAGGGGTCATGGCTTACAAATTGAATTATAATACTCAGAGGCAAAAGTATTTCACTACCAAACATGGCTAGACCACCAATGCCCTCTGTGAGGATTTGGACGAGCACAAAGGCATGGAAATACAGCTCGCCTTCGACGAAACTCACTGGTGCTGAGATGATGCACAAATGCATCACGTTATGGCTGGGCAGGGACAAGGCCTTTTCAAGGATTTTTTTAAATTAAATTTTACTCCTGCATCGAAGCCTCATGCTTTATATTGCTGAGCATGTTGGTAAACAATTAACAACATGAGTCTTTTATTCCATATTATGGTAGAGCTTCCTAAGACTTAATTTAATGGTTATTAAGAAAAAAATACGAATATAAGAGAACATAAGCCATTATAATAAAATTGTTACCAAATGCATAAAAACGAGATTTGTGATAAACCTTTAAGATGTATAAAATTATTTTTGTTTAAGAAACTAATAAATATTGCTTAAATGTAATAAGAACACTAGTACCTAGCATTGAAAGAGTGCCTTACTGTACAGAAAGTGTGTCCACACGTATTGTTTTGTTCAATCTCTATGTTATCTAAAAAGGAGGCAATGGGGCTCAGGAAGGTGAGGGCATCACCTCCTCAAGGTGCAGGACAGCGGGTGGCAGGGCGGGCCTGGAAACCTGGGCTGGGCTCCTAACCCAGCACCATCTCTGCTTTTCATGGCTATCTCCCTACACCAAAGCTACTGTGTTGTCACAGCTCACACAGGTTAGCCCACTTGTTTATTACTTTATACACAGAGAGGCCATAAAATTTAATAGCAAGTCAGAGATTCCTGGCCCTCTGAGGGGCTTTCACATGCCTCCAAGGAAGGGACCTTTGAGAGTTCGTCTAGGGCTAGGCTCTGTCAGATGCAAGGACTCGGTGATAAAGTTCCTGCACGATGACTGCACGTCCTGGGCTGGAGATAGCATCGTATGAAATCATCTCAGTAAGTGTGCAAGTGTGGCTAAAAGAAACCAGATGATAAAGATTAAAATGTTGGCCAAAATCAAAGTCCTAAAACCATAAAGGCTGACTGGTGAAGGCCTCATGACCTATGGAAAGTGTGAGGTTTCGGTCCTCGCACACACTGCAGGACAGCGCTGTCTACCACCGTGGAAAAGCATTTCCTGCCTCCTGTGTTATTTAATAGACTAAGCCTAAAAGTGATGACATTCAGAGGCACTTTAATAAAATAGAGATGTTGTCTCAAAGGTAATGTCTTAGTGCTGTCTTAAAACATAAAAAAAGGAGGCTTTGGAATACTATTTAGTAAAAACATGTTAAAACGTATTGCATAAATACCATTTTCTTTATAGACTATTTGACCACACAGGGAAAACCCAAAGGGACCCTAACATGGCCTCCTTTCCATTTGTAAGGTGACAAAGGAAGCTGGTTTGCTACGATGCCTTCTTATACCTCACTCTCTCATACTTCTGGGCTCGACTGTACAAGTCAGTTTTTAAAAAAGGAACTGGCATCCGTACCTTTGTACCTGTACTGAGGGGCACACGATTTCACTGTCTGAACATGGGCTCTGGGGCCAATGCAACTGTGGGTGCTGAGCACAAGTCGCGATGATCCGGAACGATTTAATAGCACCCACAGCTTTCTAAATGCAAAGTACTCACTAAGTTTTCTTTTCCTCCCCCTCTCACACATAAAGGCTAAAAGGGTAGCAGGTAGCCCATTACATAAATAATTTAAAAAAACAAAACTAGTGGGTTCTCATAGTAAAGCTGAACATCTCTATTTCTCTATTTCCATCTTAGATACTAAAACTTGTCTTTTTCCTTCTTGATAAAATATTCAAGGACCTCAGAACCCACTCCTGAAATGCAATCCTTCTGGAGTGAAAACATGGTAGCCAGCATCGCCAGCAGCACAATAAAGGCATGCGTTCAAGGGAAATATGAATAGTATCGAGTTGAAACTTTGGCAGGAATTTAGACCGGAGGAAGGTAATTAATTGTGAGAGACGGGGCTCCCGAGAACTCACACCTATCTCTCCATTCCGCAGAGAGAGCCGGCCTCCCTGGTGGTTCTGTGCCCGTTGATGTAATACTGGCACGAATGTCTTAACAGGATCAACCCACCTACTAAACGCCTTTCAATTGTGGGGCTGCCACCTAACGCCAGCACCCTCTGGGCGACCGCTCCCATGGGTCCAGAAGCGTACGTTGCAGGACATTAGCTCGGAGGTGATCTGGTCATTATTGAAATCTTGCAGTTACTCTTCCTTTTCTAAGTTAGGCTACTCAGTTGTCTAAGCCAAGTAGGCCTCTCCCAATTCCGTGTGCAGCTGATCCTCAGGGCCGCAGCAAGGGAGAGTAGCATCATGCCCGTAGACCCATCCTCCCAGTGTGGCGATTCTGTAATTAAGTAAGAGCTGCTTCTGTGTGGTAGTAATACAATATTCATCATCTCAAGCTGCTTTCAATGTCATGTGCCTCAGACCTTGGGACACACCACAGTTTAACTCTCTGACTCACAAACCTGAGAGCTAAGGCCACGGGGCCAATTGGCTGATAAATCTGGAGCAAAGAGCGGAAACACACCCACTTCTGGTGATGACAAGAATACAAACAGGTGAAAAGAGTACGTCAGCCTGGCCTTACTGTCAGCCATGTCAGTGCACAGGCTCTGGAAACTTCAGCGTGTTGTTCAATTTAAAGGCGATTTCATTACAGAGATGTTATTTTGTGAGTTTTGAAAGTTTTTGATTCCAGGCCCTTAAATCAGAGATCCCTCAGCGAGTTGTGTGCACACAAGTCAAGTTGGTATGACTCATGTGTAACCTGGGAGGAGACTGAGGCGTCTCGTCCTGGAATGGAGCTGTCACTCATGCCAGCTACGGCTTTAACCGCATGGCAGGCTCCAGAATGGACAGGCGCTTAACAGGCCCAGGACAAATGCTCAGTTCTCAAGTCCTAAGAAATCAAGCACACGTCCTGCCACTTCCCGTCCTGACAGTTTTAACATCCCTCTGCCTGGGCCGTTCTGCCTGCTGCTGCCAGGCAGCACGCACTGGTGACACTGGCCATGGTACACACCTAACAGGCTGACCTCCTTTCTCGGCTAATTGCATTACATCGCCAGCTGGCTCCAGAAAGAGTCGTCTGTTTGATTGAAGAATTCCTGCTCCTCCGTGGGCCCCACTGCTACTTTTACTAAGTAACAGTCGGGTCTGACATCCTCATTGTGCAGCTGACAGTGTGCCCATCCTAAAATCTAAGTTTTATTTGTAAATTAACCAAGAAACTTCCTGCCAGAGCGGCGCTGCCCGGAGACTGATAATGCGGGCCTTTCATCCCTTTTCCCTCGCACTGCATCACTGCCAATTGCTTTTCATGCGGCTGGCCAGCCTCGGGCTATAAAAGCCTTGTAAGACATAAGTGCAATTATAGTCCTGGAGTCAAATGAATTGGACAAATCCAATAGCACAGCCCTGTCCCCACTCTGCAAACCCCTACAGCAGTTAGATTAGCTGTGAAAAATCTAATCTAGCTAGAGCTAACAAATTTCTGCAGTGTGGGATCAAGAGTTCAGCATGGGGTTGCAACCGGATTGCAGGATTGAAAAAGTGCCCCCATGACTGGGGCAGAAGAGAGCATGAATCACTTTAGAATTTTTGCAGCTCATTTTTAAGCTGTTAGGGACAATTTGGTTAGAATAAGACAAGAAACTGTGGGCTGCTGTTACTGTGACTGATTTTTAGTCTAGCTGTGAGGCATCCTGATGAAGAGAGTTTGTCACTAATGATGCTAAATCTCGGAGCTGCAAAAGGTATCAGCTGAATTTTGATTATTACAGCAGGGAATCCTTCAGGCAGGCCAAGCCTTGGAACATTATTTATCACGTGGCATTTTATCAAGAAAACACCATGTCTTTTCCCAAAAAAAGACAACCCTACTCTAATTAGAAAACAGTTTTTAAAAATTTTTCTATATAAACCTATCTTTTAATAAAACAGTTCTCAGTCATAAAATCATAGAATACAGTGACACATTTTCAGAGTAGCAGCAACTTACTAGGTACTTAAAGTAAAACAAATGTGTAAACCCCACCTGGGGTCTTAGTAACCTGAAATAGAGTCTCTGGGGGCAAGGCCCCCGCGCTAAGAATGCCACAGCCAAGGCAGCCATCAAAACCGAAGGTGTGGAGCCAGCCCATGGCCAGGGCCGGCGGGAGGCATGCTGGCACGCGGGCCAGGGGTGAAAGCCAATCAGACTTTGCATCCAAGACCCCTGGTCAGTCACTGTGAGAGTCGTCAGTGATTGTGCCGCAACCAGAGTGCTGAGGTTTCATGAGCAGACGCACTGCTGCCCACCACAAACGTGGGCCGGGGTCTGCAGCCACAGGAGTGAAAAGCAGAACCGCAGAGGAAAGACGCAAAGTAGGTACAGTGAGGCCAATATCAATATCTGCCTAATACACCAGGGGAGTAAAAGAATCAATTAGACTGATGGGCAATGACGAGGGCTGATGGGTAGAGATCTTACCAGGCACCATGCTAAGCAATTTTACGGGCCTTATCCATTTACTTCACAACAACCCTGTGACCTAAGCTGTATCTTTTATCTCATTTAATAGATGGGGAAACTGAGGCCCAGCCTGGTGAAGCGAATGGACACAAACTTGAGCCCAGGTCTGCCTGTTTGCAGACTGTGCCTATCACAAACACACCAGAGCCCCGAAGGGCCAGCCTTAGTCAGCATCTGAATGGCCTGTTTTCCAACCCACCCAGGTGCTGTCCTCAGAGCCTTGTAGGAAGAGTGCGTGAGGCAGGAATTCCAGGTTCTGCCACTCACTAGCAGGCTACTCAAAGTTTTTCTTCTCATCTGGAAACTCACAAGAATGGGTCAGATTTCTAGGCTTCCTTCCCAGATTAAAATTCCTCTTCCATTCAGGGGCTCCTCACTTCTAACAGAAGGCCACCTGAGGTGACATCCAGCAGATTAGAAAGTACAAGGCGTGTTCCCCTGGGGGGTTACCTTAGGGGGTTGGGGAGGTTTCCTTTGATTGCTAGAGAAAACTGCCCACAGGGCCAACTTGCAGAACACAAGGAGAGGGCCAAAGGTGGGGCAACTGGGCAGCGGGACACCTGCACTGACTATGTTGACAGACACCGCCACACTACCGCACAGCAAGCCTGAGGTGCCTGCTTTCCCAGAGCTCCACTGGTACAGGGTCATACATCCCATGACCTTTGCCAACCGCAGAGATCAACAACGTCACCTTCTGTCAATTTAACAGTCATGTGAGGGCAGATCCAAGAGTAATAACATTAAAGATCCTTCCTAAATCTTCATTTCAGGATTTAAGATTCAAATGACTGGTTGCTTTTCACTATTTCTTTATCTAGTCTGTGCCACCCTGGATAGTTCAGATGAACTACAGCTGCAGTTTGAGAAGGGTGACACTGAGGCAAAATCCAGTGCACGTTGTGCCGTGGCCTTTGTCCAGTTCTCAGAGAGCCCACCTAGAGCCAGGGCCCCTTACCTTTTTGGTGAGTGAATCATCTGAGTCTGATGGCATCCGAGTGGAAACGTGGAAAATCACTTCCACAGTCGAGGTAGCATAGTAGGGGGCGGTCTGTCCTGTGCTGCCATTGCGCTGGAGGCCACCCATGAACCCACAGTGCGTAGAGAGGTCCACCTGAGACAGGTCACAAAGAGGAAGGAGAATCAGGGCTAAACACTAGCAGCTCTTATTCACTAAGAAGGAAAGTGGATTTTCAAAAAATTTAATTACGTTCATTTCTATAGCTTTCTGATGAAAACAAATGCAATACAAAGTCAGACAAAATTAAAATATTAAAGAAACATTAACAATGAGAGTGTTCTGTAATCCTACCAACTTAAGAAAACAACTATCAAAAGTTTGGTGCACCCTGGAGATACATATGTATACACACACATGTATACACACACACGCGCGCAAGCGTACAGGAGGAACAAAGTTAGCTAACCTACTAGTTAAATAATAAGTATTTTGTATGACAAAAAAGTATCCTTATTAGTAAGAAGAATAATGATTTATTGGGAGTGTAATAACTCTTAGACCAAAACCTACTTGACCTTTTAGAAAGTATAGTCTTGACCTTGAAGTGCCCTTGCCCTGCCTCCACCTCCACAGCAGTCCCCTTGCTAACCTCAACTCTCAGGGACAAGTCTTTCTGTGCACCCGGAGAGTTTTCCCAGCACAGTTAACCAAGGAACCGAAACAACAGCAGTAAGGCGAAAATTACTTGATATGCTGATTTTCATTTCAACTACTCTGAATTCCTTTAGATTCTGGGAATATATTTTTCTGTAGACTATGTTCTTGGAGATGGATATATGTGTATGCACACATGAGTGTAAGTGTACATATGTCTGTCCGTCAGAGTATCATTTAGTAAAGAAAAAACAGCATCTTCATTACTAGTCCTCCTGCGATCTACCCTAGAGAGATAGGCTGATAGCTAAACCACCACGGCTACTGTGTTCTTTTCATTCCAACTTTAGACTTCAACTCTTTCTTCACCTTTCCACCCATCGAGTTACGGATTTCTTCTCCATTCTCCACACTGTGGCCAAAGCCACTGCTTCTCTGCCCATATCTGTCCCCAGCCACACACTGTCTATGGCTGGGAGAGCCGATCTGAGCTGATCTGACTACTGAGCTCTAATAAAGAGCCAATGAAACAGTATTGAGACGAAAGTTAAGGGGAAACAAAAGTTCATGTATAAAGTACCGAAAAACAACTAACAGAAGATGTCAAATTCAATACATCCTTGTAAAAACATATACAATGAATGTCTAGTTTACATACATCTTAAATAATGCTGGTCAACAAATACCTACTGAATGAAATTAATTACCTCCCATCCGAGTCCGGCAACGAAGTCTTCATATGCTTGGCTCCCTTTTTCATTGGAAAGGATGGAACACTTGTCTTCCTGACCTTCGGCAATGTAAAACACTGCAATTTTATGCGTTTCACGGCTACAAATTTTTAAAGAAGTGAGAATTTTTATATATAAAATTTTATTTTATAACTACCACCAGCATAACTCCTACTGAGAACTTCCTAGGGGTCAGTCACTGTTCTAAGGAGGTTCCACACATGATCTCATTTACTTTCAACAGCCCTAATGAGACAAGTTTTGCCATCATCACCTCCCTCATAGAGACGGCTGAAAGGAGGCACAGAGAGTTTTAAAGAGCACACATGCCAAGCAGGAGACTGGGAATTGAAGCACGGCAGTCTGGTTCTCGAGATCACTCTCTCAAGGCACGATACACTTCACAGCATGTTACAACACAGGGTTTGGCAAGTTCTCTCCTCTTTTGTTAAAAAATATCTTTGAAAGCATTTCAAACAGATATCAATTGTGAAAAGATCCATGTAACCACCCATATTTCATTTTCTACACTTCAAACTAAGGATACTGGGTAGTTCATAACGGGAACTGTAGAACATGCCTCACAAGACTTCATGGGAAACAGAGACTTCTTCCAAGCAGAACACATCTAGATACCTTCTTTGTGAGGGGTATACCCACTCTGTGCTCTGACTAATCTGATGGTGCCTGGTAGGGTGTATAGCTGTCCAGGGAAACCTCTTTGGCCATATAAACCCTTCATCCATTTCCTCCATGATGGATTTGGGGCACGTTGCTATTAAATCCTGTAAATGTAACGTGTGCGTTGAGGAAAGGAGCCCTTCCCTTTTACCTTTTGTACATCTAGCGCAGTCTGTGGCACACAGTAGGTGCCCAGTTAAATTTCTGGTGAACTGACCAGAGATATGATGATACATTTAAATGTATTAGTGACCCATTTCTACAAATTATACCTGGAGTAAAATGTCAAAATAACTGGACCTAGAGAGAGGTTAGAGATGAAGACGTTTCTCATTGAAACAGAGCTTTGATCAAGAATTGCTCATTCCACAGCCTCACCATCCAGGAGCTCTACTCTGGTTTCTACCTTCTAAAATGGTGGATGACTGCTTCCAGAGTAGTTACATTCCTCTCCTTATTTTTGCATTACATTCTGAAAAATCTCATAGAAAAAACTATCAAGAGCTCAAACAATATGAAAATGTTTCCACTGTCAAACTGTTTAATATCTCAACATTGTAGTCTGGTTGGACATCCAACCTGGTGGGAACTTGGCTCCATATTTTAACATATTCTCAAGTATTTCCTTCTGCAGTAGTTGTTATTATTGTTTTATGTGTTTGTTTGTTTGTTTACTGATAAGCAGAATGAACTGAAACTCAAAAAGTCATATAAATAAATGGAGGAAAGTACTCTCCTATTTATCCAGATAGCTTATTCATTTTTCCCATAGTCTGCATGTGATAAAAATACAATAAAAATTACAAAATTTAACAAAAAGTTACAAAAACTTGTTATTTCAATATATAAGCAAAGAACCTGTTACCATTTTTGTACACAAAAATGAGAAGCTACTATATTCTATTTTACAATTGTTTTTTCCCCCACTTAAAATATTTATGAACACTTCATTGTTTAAAATATACATAACATAAAATTCTCCATCTGAACCATTTTTTAGTATGAACACTTTAATACCATGTGTTTCTACAATTAAGTTATTTAACGGTTGTAGAACATTCCATTATATTAATATACCACATTGCAAATCCTCAATATAGGAGAGTTAGGTTGCTTCCATTTTTAAGACATTTTCACATTGTCTTTGATATGCCCTTAAAATAAATTCATAGAAATGGAATCGTCATCACTGCCCAGGTTTAAGGCTTTTGATGCTCACTGGCCTGCTGCCACGGGAGAAGGTGGACACTGAATGCCCTGACTGGTGTCACATGAGCGCACTCTTGGGGGTGCCTCTCTTGATGAGAGCAGGTGTTATGAGGAGAGGTGAGTTTTGTGCGGATGGATCCCTGGGGCTCAATGCTCTAGTACACCTTGTACTTCCAGACTGTCAGAAAGCTTGTCCTCATGAGTATGAGGCTCCAAAAGGTGACACCATTTACTCCCTGAGCAACAGGCAGGGGGGAAATGAAGCCTAGAATCTGGCTGGCTTATTCTTAGAGCTGTAATGATTTGGGGGCTCAGATGATAATAGAGATCATAACCATGACCTAAAAGACTGTCTCTTTCAACAAAGAAGAAAAAAGTATAGTTACTCAATTTCTTTTGGCAGCTCTCTCTCTTTTTAAAAAAGTACTCAGCATTTAATTTTTCTATATACTTTACATACAATCTTAGGTTTATCAAGTCCAAGCTCTTTACATTGTAGCTGCTCCCAGATCCTTGAGTCCTCATTAACTCCACGTGGGAGCACAAGGGAGTTAAGCCTCAATGACTGCCTGACTGATGTAGGTGTGAGGAAAGGTGATCTTTAGCTGTAAACATTCATCAAATTTCACATCCTCCAAATGTTAGCACCACAGAGAGCCTGCTAGGATGCAGACGCTGGTGTCTGGCCTTATTAGAGCCAGGCTTTGAAATGATAATTAGCAACATCAACAGCACTTCATATCCAGAAGCTGCATGACCCATGCATGAAGGAGCAGGTAATTCGGGAAAACACATACATGAAACCAACCATGCCCTGTTCCTCATTAGAATGCATTTTTCTTTCTTATTACGAATATGACCTGTGCTGTCACATTCAAAGGCCAAGCAAAAGAAACAATTTTAACTTTCACCTTAGCATGTGGTGGCAAGAGGCATTAATATTTAAAAGGAGAAATCGCTGTATGTACAAGCATCACACTCTTTCATCTCTGCTGACAGTATACAGTATACAGATGATAGCTGCAGGATAGCCTCTACTTTTCCTAAGAGCACGCTAAGCAAGAACTATGCCTTCATAGCAGAGAGAGAAGCTGATACCAGAAATAAATAGAAACATCCTGGTTGAAAGTTGAGGAGCATGGTGTGTTATCTGCTTACTGACCAATACAGGAGATGGTCTAGATTTCTCACAGCTAAAGAGTCCCTGACTTATTTCCATTTTTAAAAAAAGTTGATACCTTTTCAGATGTCAAGAAGGCACCAGGAGGTGGGGTTTGAAGCGAAGGTTAATCAAGGGGCAGAGGATGTGCCAATCAGCTCTCCAAAGCCATATTTTACTACAGCAGCACCCCGGGGAGCTAATTCAACTGTATCTCATGCAACCAAAGTGCATTAACACTCACGATCACAAGATACCAGTGTATTCACTTAATACTAAGGAGCGCCAAGTAATTCAGCATATGCTTGGAAAACTGAGTGTGGAAGCCAAGTGACGGCTTGTCTAATACTGAGGACGAGAGGGAGAAGAAGCGAGTCCCTAAGTCCTTCAGCAGAAATTCCTCAGAATTTTCAGAGAATCCAGTGTCTTTCCAGAGAATCCAGTGTCTATTCTAGAGAAAAAGAGGCACAGCAACTGGGAAACTCAGTATGATCACGGGGACGTGAGGAGTAATGGCCTCAGGTTTTTCATTGCTAATGAGAGATGTAATGATATTCTTAAGGGAATAAAAGTGGAACACCCCAGGCACAATTGGCTGAGCATCATCCTGTGCACGGAAAGGTTGCCGGTTTGATTCCCGGTTGGTCAGGGCACATGCCCAGGTTGTGGGTTCGGTCACAGTCAGGGTGTGTATGGGGGGGCAGCCAATCGATGTTTCTCACATCGATGTTTCTCTCTTTCTCCCCCTCTCCTGTCCTCTCTCTCTAGAATCAATAAAAACATACTTTGAAAAAGCAGTAAAAGAGGAACAAAGGCTATTTTTGAAATGAGTTTTTTAAAAAGTAAAGGTTAAGGAAGCAGTTTGCTCAAGGAGCACGTGTTATGTACCCACTACTATTCTTACTTTACCGAGACATTTTTGGAGCATACATTTCCCCAAATCAAAAACTGGTGGTGAGCTCCTTTTTAGAGTTGCTTCTGAGACTGCCTGAAAATGTGGGAGATTTGAGATTGGTCCAGCTTTGGAAGGTGAGGCTTAGTATTAGACAGTCACTAATTACAGCAGGTTTTAACCATGCCAGCACTGTGGAGAAGAAACCTCAGAAGGGCAGTGCGTCAGCGCAGAGCATGGGTAGGAAGTCGGGCTCACTGGCTCCGAACAGCACAGCACATGTGGGCAGGGGCAGATGACACCTGACCTGGGTGAGGCTCCGTTCCTCAAAGAAAAAGGGACGGCCGCAGTGATTAAATGACAATCAATGTCCACTGGCCACCACATGAAAGGGCCCCGATCAGAGGCACACACCTGGGGTGGGGGGAAACACTGACCTCTTTGCTGTGTGGCGCACATGCAAGCCTACTCTGCTAGGGCAGAAACACCGACAGGGCGACATGTGCAAACGTCAGCGGATTCTGCGCTACAGAGCTACCCTCGGGTGTCTCCCCGGTTATCTGTCATCGGTACCTGCCACCTACGCTGCACAGACACAAGGGGACAGAGTGCCGTGACACCTTTCACGTACCACTGACGGGAATCCAGGTTTTTCAGCTCTCTCAGTAACTTTGAGGTTTTCCTCAGCAGGTGGAACTTCTTCCTATATAGGAGGAGGGACAGAATAGAAGTCACGGGATCACAGACCAAGTTTGCTCTCTCATCAATCAATCAACTGACTTACCTGTCACCCATCCATTCACCCACCTACCCGTCCACTGCATGCACAAAAGCTTTGCGACCCAAGTCACAGAATGGGTTCCTCTCTCCTTAAGACATTCAAAGGCAGCAGAAGTCCACTGCACCCCACTGCTGTCCAGGACTCTGGGCGGCTCTGTGGCGAGTATGTGGCCTGTGTGCATGTGCCTCTGCCATGAATCTCTTTCCCCCACCTCTGTCCTTAAAAGCCCACTCCAGCCCTGGCCGGTTTGGCTCAGTGGTCAGGGCGTCGGCCCACAGACTGAAGGGTCCCTGGCTCAGTTCCGGCCAAGGGCACATACCTCGGTTGCACATGCGGAAGGCAACCAATGGACGTCTGTCTCTCTCTCTCTCCCTCTCCTCCCCCTTCCACTCTCTGAAAAGCAATGAAAAAAATATCCTCGGGTGAGGATTGAAAAAAAACAAAAAAACACAACTCCACTCCATCCTCAGGTCCACCCCGTTCCACCGTCCTCTCCACTGAACCACACTTCCCACTGGATTTAACTGCTCCTCTTGAACTCCTGTGTCAAGCTACCTTTCATCAGAACATGTTTTGAAAGCCTTTAAAACGTACAACAGATGTCTGGAATTGATCTGTGCAATCAGTACAGCACAGTTTCTAGCTCTAATTTAGCAGCAGAAAATAAGTGGTAAATGCTGAAATTGAGGAAAATTCCCATTTCTGTTCTCTGCTTCCCCAACTCCAAACTGATAAAAAAAGAACAATCACACAAAAATAACAACAAAATAGTTAAAGGTCCAGGGTGGATTGTTACCTTCTGTCCCATGAATTCATTCCCAAGTCATCAAGCAACAACCTGCAGAAATAAAAGGGTCCTCGGGGCTCCACGGGCGAGGGCTGCTCCTGGCTGCTGACCTGCATGGCCGAATCCGAGTCCCTCCTCTCAACGTACTCGTGTTCTTGTGCGGCCTGGCGCAAAATGACCTCGATGATTTCCTTCTCTTGGTCACGATTCATTCCACAGGGGGGTAGGGAAGGCTCATTGAGATTTAACTGTGATGGTAAAAGGCATTCGGGACTTGTGTGGCCAATGTTTTCAAGTAATTTGTCAAGGACATCATCTCCCTCCTCAGTCTGAGCAAACTCTCTCTGAGGTCCAAGCGTCTGGTGATGCCAGCCCGAAGACAGGAAGGAAGGGCTTCTGCTGCGGGGTGCCAGGCAGCCTTCCAAAGGGCCATACAGCACCTTCCCATCCCAGGAGTACTTCCCCGAGATGTCCCTCACAATCACCCTCACGTCGGAGCGCGCTCCAGCTGGAGAGCTGCCCGCCAGGCCTTCGGCGGGCGTCTGGAGGTAGGAGATGAGGGTGCTGTCGTTGAACACGAACAGCTGCAGGTTTGGGCTCCTGAACACCTCGGAGGAGAGCTCGGAGGCTTCGGCGTGCGTGTTGTCGTGGTTCTCGCTGACCAGGCTGTGCAGCACGGCCGGGCCGCCCCGGAGCGGGAAGTGTCCCAGGTGGTTCACCAGGTGGGCCATCACCATGCGGGCGGTCAGAGGGATCAGCTCCAAGCTTCGCCTCTTCCTCTCTGTGAGCAGCAGTGAAACCGCAAAAGGCGAGAGCAGAGAATGGAGATTTACACCGACCACCACCAGGCTCCAAGCTGCGCTTACAATATTTGCTTTTTTTTTAAGTCTAGGAATCTTTTTCACTTATTTTATTTTTTGACACATTCTATATGAATTTAAAGGCACAGTTTAAATAGAGTGCTAAAAGAATCAACTTACATGAAGATTTCATTCCAAAAGGGACATTTAAAAATGTGTAGACACAGCAATAAACAAGAGAAAGGTCCTTGTCCTTAAAAAGGTGACAGTTCAGGGACTCTGGGAAGTCAAAATCTGAGGTTGGAGAGGGTTGCAGAGCAGGACAGCTGTGGGCTGGAGGCTGGGGGCAGGTGGAAGCTGGGCCAGAGAGGTCACCTTGCTTCCCTCAGTAGGATAAAAGCAGACAGTGATAAGGAAATGAACCAGCCTGACGCTTGACAGTTGCGAGTACATGAAACACAGTTTATTCTTGTATTATTATTTATTAATTATTGTATTATTTTCCACATGAACAACTGTAAAACTACTTTTGCCCAACCCTGTTTTTTTGCAATTTGTTTTAAGATCACCGTGACAATTTATGTTTTGTTGTTAGGGCATTTTAAATATTTAACAGAATCTGGTATATTAATAATTCATGGAAATACTAAGAAGGCTTTAACTAAATTTGTAGTTGATGATTAAAAGCCCAAGAACAACCGACTTACAAAATTTTCAAGACTTCAAATGTATAGAAAGACTTGAAAACTGCATCTAAAAGTGGGCCTTCTAGAATGTTTGAGGTAGAACGGAGAAGCATACAAACTAAATCTCTAAGTATGGACTGAAAAGACCACTTAAGCTTGAGAACCAGTTAGGGAGAGTTTAATTTACCACATTTACAAAAAAACTGTGCATTAATCTAAACACAAGTTAAAATGAAATCTTTTCATTTTAACAAAAATATATCACTAGATATTTAAATTAACTAAGATTTATAATTGGGCTTAAAGGTTTAGAAAATAGTTGTTTTCTAAAATCACAACATAAAAAATTAAACAGTAATCAAAAATTAAATATTAATAAAATAAATTCAATTTATTAATTAAATTAACAAAATTACTTTAACATTAATTTAACCTAAATCCACAAGAAAATTAATTTTTTCATGCTAAACACTCTCCGTCTCAGACACTGAAATCCAATTGACTTATTTATAAAACATCAATTTTATGATGTATAAATCTAGAAACAGATAATCAGTTCCTAGAATCTAAGAAATTCTATATGATGACTGAGGAAAACAAGACTGTCCTGACTTTTCTTGGATTTCTTCTTGATTTTTTTTGCTTTTCAATGAACAAGAAACCATCTGGATTCAATAGTGTAAAAGAAAAACTTCACATAAAAAATCCTCCTTTTGTAGAAGCGAAGGAGGCCATCTACATCAGTTTCTAAAAATTAAACTCCTCTTCTCACCCCTGGCAGACGTGTGTATGATTTCCACACAGCTGAGAAATCCAAGATACCTCAGCTAATTCCCTTGAAACTACAGTTATGAATACCTTTGCTTTTGAGTCTACATCAACTTTTTCAAAAGCTACAGATGTTTTTATTCATGCTTATCATTCCATATGAATATCTGCCCCATCAGAAATGTTAATGCCCCAGCAGCAAAGGCACGGCCAGCTCAGGAGTCATCAGGGAAGACACCGTGTAGTGATGACATGGCAGAGCAGGTCATGAAACGAACTATAAAGGCCTCATTTGATAAAGCCCAAGGCATAAAATAACTACTGCAATAGCAACTTCCCTCTATTTCTACTTACACAGGTTGTGCTTTCAATTTGAGATAAATACAAATTCGTATTTTAATGAACATGTTTGAATTCTACAATGGGAAATTAACCTGAAGTCACACTGATCAAGTCATAAACTATGACACACTCAATAAAAACCCAAAATACTTTTTTTTTGTTACTGAGAAGTAAGAAAAGGAACGGTTTATAAAATGAGAATTGTTCTTCCCTGGCAGACTGAAGCTGGATCGACTGCCTGTGGGTGCCCTGAGAAATGAAAAGAAAGTCTAGATTCCATTAATGAAAAACAAGCTCATGACTTCTACAAACTATGAAAAATATAGGCCAAATATTTATTTATTTTTCTAAACTTAGAGATAAAATATAGAAGCAGTAACTTTAAGCTGTCCTTTAACTTTTATTTTTTAAAGCTCCTCCCTTCCTTTCATTTTAAGCACTTAGAGGTATTAATGAGGGGGGCACATGGTGCATGCCATTTACAGCTTCTCCTTGAGCTGGGCCAGTTTATCATGATGAGTCATAATTAGGGGTGAACCTATTTTTATAATAGTTATACAGGATGAATGTAAATTAATGACTTTGGGACAAAGTAAATTAATTTTCTTATGAGACATGGTAGGAAACAAGGTAGGAAACAAAGGAAACAGATAAAGGGTCACTTTATTAAAAAAATAAAGTTTGAATTTACAACTGTGGGGAAAAAGTCAAGAAAATATTGCATTTTAAACAAACATTGAACTCCAGAAAAAGACAACTACATAATTAAGCAAATGGAGGGCAACAAGGAGACAAATGAAAATGTGCCACACGCCATCCACCAGCAACACGCTCAAAATGAGTCCTCAGGGTATTCTTGCAAAATATCAGAGGAAGTGGTGCGAGGTTTCAGGACGTTGGTCATCAGACCTTAAATCCAAATCCCGTCTCCATTGCTTCTGACTTGCACACCCCTGGGAAAATCCTTCACTTGGGTTTGCTCATCTATCAAATGGAGCTAAGACAAGGACAGGCTGGCTCCCGAGCCCACGTTCCTGAGCAGGGCCCTGACGCCGGTCCTCTCCATCCGCACTTCACCCAGCCCCTCGCAGCTGGAACCTCACTCCAGACTCTGCCGTTTCGCCAGCACAGCCCCGGACCCCGTGCCCTCGGCCGGCTAGTGCCTGCTCTGTCCTTCCTCTCTCCACCAAAGGCTCCACAGAGGGTCTGTTTAGAGATCTGAATGGTCACCCCCAGGTCATCTGCTCATGCCACCTGGCCACAGACCAATCACTCTGCCCAGAGTACTCAGCAAAACCAGCCACCGAACATTCGGCTGGGAAATCCAACAGCTCCTGTTCTGTTCCCACCCTGCCCGAGCTTTCCGAAGCCCCCGCCACAGCTGACCTTCCTCGCCACTGCTGACCTTCCTCGCTCCCTACCTACCCTCTTCCTGGGACCTCTGGAAATGGCTCTTCCCGGATTCGTCTCTCCATTTCCCTCGCTTTCCTTTCCTGGGGGCATTCCCGCACTCCTTTGTCTTTAAGGGTACTTTTACCCAGAGTTCCATTCTTGGGCCTCCACACCCACTTTTTTTTTTTTAACTTCTAATTTTGAGACAGTTGAAGATTCACATGCATTTGTGAGAAAGAACACGAAGAGAGTTTAAATATCCTTCACTCCAACAGTGACATCTTCCGTACCTATAGTGCCATATTACAATCAGGAAACTGACACGGAAATAACTCGCCAATATTCAGAGTTCAGGGGGGCTCTATGCAATTTTATCAGATGTATGGATAGACGACACACCCACATTTTGACTCACATTCCAGAGATGAGCTCCTGTCATCCTGGGGAGAAGGGTGGCCGTGAAGGACATACTAAGTCCTGGAGATGCCCACACGCTCTAAAACTGCCCCTATATGCTGTAAACAGAGCTATCCTAAGGGGTGCATGTAGGTCCCCACCTCTCTCCAGGACGCTCTCTTAGGAGCACCTCACCAGCTCCTTTCAAAGTCGGTCCATCCTTCTAAGTCTCGCTTCAACCCTTCTCCACGGGAAGCCCCTATGGTGCTGCCAGCCCACGAAAGAGTCCATACGCATTTATCCTGCCTCTCCCATTAGATGTAAAGCTCCTTGGGGATAGAAAATGACCTGTTTTTGTGGGTCCCATGGGTCTGAGACATATGGTTCTTCAATAATACAAAATTCAACTTAGATGGAAAAAGAAAGAAGAAATAGAGAAAAAGAGAAGAAACAAGGAAGGCAGAATTTTCAGAGAACTTTAGAAACCAGGCTTTCAGCAACTAGAATTAAAAACAACACAGCAAGCATGGATAAAAGGCTATATAATCTTTCCTTTTCCTGCCCACAAAAATTAATATTCTGAAAAAAACTCACCCTCTTCCACAGTAAGCAGGTTGCCCAGTTCTGCTGATGAATGATACTGGACTGGCTCAGAATTCATCACATTTGCCAGCGGCAGGAAGGGGTCATAATCTGAGGATGACAGGTCGGCCAGGGTCAGTGTGTAGTGACTCTGTTGGGTGTATGTGCTTGAGCCACAGACACAGCAGTGCAGAACCTGTGGAAACAGAAGGGAATGTGTGCCACGGATGCCACTAACCTCTGTCCCTTAGGAGGTAGGACTCCTGCTTGGTAATAGTTTAAAACAACAAATCTTTTCCATTCTAAAACATATTCCTGCTATTAGCAAGTTTATTTGTTCCTTTCACATCAATGTCAATAAATATATTCTCAAGGCAGAAAAAAAAAAGCAAAAGTAAAAAAGTGCCTATTTTGCTATTCTGTATGAAAATCAAGGTAATATTCTAGAAACTAAGGAGACATCTTTGGGCTAAATATACTTATATGAAGTTAATTCACTTTTATTTATCTATTTAAAAATATTTTTATTGAATTTATTGGGATTACATTGGTTAATAAAATTATATAGGTTTCAGGTGTATAATTCTATAAAGCATCATCCGTATATTGAACTGTGTGCTCACCACCCAAAGTCTAGTCTCTTTCTGTCATTTCACTTTCAGATGACTAACTTGGATTTTCCCACATGGCAGGAGGCCTTGTGGTCAGGCTGGGCATCTCCCTGTTTAGTTCCTTCTACCAGTGTTGCCCCTTGGGGACTGGAGGAGGACTGGGGAGTATGCAGCCTTTGTGCACAGCTAAAAAGAACCAAGAACATGCTGTCAGCCAAGGACACGCACCTAAATGTGCCATCTTCCTAGCAGAAAGGCACCATAGAAAAACTATGGTAGCTTTCTTATTAATATAAAAGTGAGCTTCTGTCATTGAAAGAATTACTTTCTATTAGTCAAATGTAATAAAAATAAGAAACGCAAATTAAAACCACAATACAATACCACTGCATACCCACCAGATAGCAAAGGGTTAGCAGCTGCAAATCTGAGACACTGTTGGTGACGGTGTAAATTAGCACAGCCACTCCAGAAAATTATTTAGTGTTCACCACTAAAGCAAAATATATGTATTCCAGCAACTCCACTCCTGGGGATGTCCCTGGCAGAAATGCACACATATATGTGTACCAAAAAACATACTAGAATAGAATGTTCACAGAACTGTCCTTTATGGTCCCAAACTCTAAACTACCCAAATTTCCATCAACAGTAGAATAGAAAATAAATTGTGGTTTATTCTCACTGTGTAATTCCAAAGAGCAATGAGAGTGAAAAACCTCCAACTATTCACAACAACATAACGAATCCCTCAAAAACAATGTTGTGTGGAGACATCAGGCACAAAAGAACTTACAGTATGCTTCCATCTATATAAAGTTCAAAAATAGGCAGAACTAATCTATCTGTGTCAAGAGAGTGGTTATCCCTAGGTATGTGGGGGGGAGGGGGTACTGACTAGGAGGAGGTGCAGTGGGGACTTCTGGCAGGCTAGGAATGTTCTGTTTCTAGAGTTGGGATCTGGCTTCAGAGGTATATTTACTTTGTGAAAATTCATCAGGCTCTTTCTTATGATTGATGCAATTTTCTAAGTGCATTTATACTTCAATAGAAAGTTTCCTTTAAAAATACAATGAAGACTTATTCAATAAATTTATGAATCGTGTTAACTATGAGGTGACTTTAAATTGGTAAAGCAATTTTAAGAGACATTTTTAAGAAAAGAGATGAATTTAAATGATTGTGGCTACTTTAAGGATGACAGCAGTAGCTAATTGATCCCAACATAGTGATTTAAATCTTTAATTAGTGAAGAATCCATTTAAAACTACACAATACTTTTTAGTAGAATTTCAACCATGGTTAAGTGGTATTTTTAAAATTTAATAAATTTTAAAATAAGGCAATAAAGTAATCAATTAATGACTTGGAATCTCTTTTAAAAACCTATTGTTAAAGGTTTGTTACTAAAAAAATAAACAACAGAATTGTCCCTACATAAAAATAATTATTGAATGGACACACAAATGCTAAATAAATAAATAATAATAAATAATAATAATAATAATAAATAAGGCCCTCACAGGACAGACTGAAAGGCCTATATAGAAGGATAGTATAGCCCTGCTGGGTGTGGCTCAGCGGTTGAGCATTGACCTGGGATCCAGGCGATCTCAGTTCGATTCCTAGTCAGGGAACATGCTGGGGTTGCGGGCTCCATCCCTAGTTGGGGGCATGCAGGAGGCAGCCAATCAGTGACTTTCCCATCACTGATGTTTCTCTCTCTCTCCCTCTCCCTTCCTCTCTCTGAAATCAATAAAGATATATATATATATTTTTAAAGGAGGATAGTATAAAGGGTCCAGAGCAAACACCACGCCTAGTCATTAGTATGGGGTGAAATTCAAATATTTTAAGTGCTATAAAAATGATGATGTTAATCATTTTGATGTGATATATTTCATTAATTTATTTCTAAAGATCTTTTAAAGCAAAGAGGTTACTGGGACCACTATACTTTTTTCTTCCTTTGAAAAACAGATTTTGTCAAACTAAGGCTGTGGATATTCCTACAATATAAACAGATTTTTTTTAAATTAAGTAGATCTGGACTATGTTCCATGAAAACTGGGGGATTCTGATCAAACTGCAGTTGTGTAAAGATGACAGTCATGTGACAATGCATGCACCTTTCACTTGGTAATCATTGCTTCTCTTCCATTATACCTGTCTGTTTCCCTAAGTTATTCATTTCTTTTACCCCCCCACCCCCATAAGCCCTCTTCGAAAGGGCATTGGTAAATAAGTACATGCACAAAACGTATTTGGGAATTCTTGGATGCTCAAGCCCAGACGCTAGGCCTGTTAGGCCCAGCTGGAGACTCACCCTGTAGATGTAATCCAGCAAAGGGGCTCTGGGTGAGTGCTGCTCCTCCAGGGCCACCGTGGACGCTGGGCGCAGCAGGGCGCTCACCGGCAATGCCATGCACCAGTCCAAGAGGCAGAGCAGCAAGGACACAATAAACTGCAAGAGGAAACAGGCCCAGGACCTTATACTGCAGTCTTTCAGATTTCACTACGGTAATAAACAGAATTGTCCCTGCACGATAGTAACTGTTCAACGGACACACAACTAAAACAGGAATAAATGAATGAGTGAGGTTTTCACAGGAGGGTTAGCAGAGAAGGTACTACAAAGGACAGCCCTGCGTGTAATACTATTTATCATTCTGTTTTACATTTTTTTTAAATAGACTTCAGGAGAAACTTAGCCAAGGTGCCACCTACCTTCTTATCTGTTTCCACTGAGGAGAACTCTGCACTTGGTAAAAGAAAAGCAATTGTGGCCACAAGGATCTGTATAAAAGACAAATCCCCAATCAAACAGACCATAGTGACACTTTTGAAAGCCGTATGGTAAGAGTCCCATATGGCTTCCACTCCACTCTACTGGTGGCAAAATTGGGGGCCCTGGAGAAATATTTCTCTCTGTAGTCATACAATTTCTATCTTCAGTCTCCACACTTCCCGTAGAAAAGCAAAAAATGCTTTCAAGAACAGTTATGAAAATGCTCCCATTTAGTTTTCTTATAAATCGCCTCAGGTCTACACCCGTTATCCCAGTGTCTCAGCATGCCTTCTATTCTCAAAGGCATTCTGTGTAGACAATAAATTATACGGTTGCCCCAAAACTCAAGTTTACATGGTGCAGCACCATATTCCTATGTCTGCAGTTCTAATTCACTCTAGGTCACTTAACATCAAAAAATCACTTATGAGAACAGTGACCGCGCTGGTGAAATTTGTCTTGGGCTGAGAAAAAATGAGTCAGGATCACGCTCCCTCTAATACCACATGGAAACAAACCAAATTTCCTTGAAGAGTTACCACTGGATGTGTAAATAACAGGGCATGTTTTTAAAAAGTATAGCTATAAAAACTGGCAGGGCCCTGGCCAGCATGGTTCAGTGGTTAGAGCGTTGGCCCAGGCACTGAAGGGTCTTGGGTTTGGTTCCTGGTCAAGGGCACGTACCTGGGTTGCAAGTTCGATCCCTGGCCCTGGTCGGGGCATGTGTAGGAGGCAACCAATCAGTGTCTCTCTCTCTCTCTCTCTCTGTCCCACTTTTCCACTCTCTCTAAAAATCAATGGAAAAAAATATCCTGGCGTGAAGATTAACAAAAACAAAACAAAACAAAAAACTGGCAGGAATGGGTGTGCTTTGCTACCAGGCCCTACAGGGGCAAGGGTACCTGCTCCCGTACGGTCAAGCACCAGGACATTATCGCTGAGTGGATTCTTCCTGCTCCTCTGGCCCTCTACTCCACCAATCACCCTCACGGAGGGTATTCTAGCAGTAATCTCATTACAGCTGGGTAATCAGGCCATGGCAGAAAGCACAGTCCGGGCCTTCGGTCTGGGAGGCTCCTGTCTTACACACAACAGTCCCCCCCCCCACGCAGAGGGCATCATAACCAGCTGCCTACTCCTTGTTGGCACCATCCAAATTACTATGGATGAATGAAGTCCAATCTACAAAGCCCTCTTTGTTGTGGTCGTGTCTGCCTTTCAAACTCCCCAAGTGTAAGGCTCTGCCCAGGAACACCGGTAGCTTTTACATGGTGCCCGAAATCATAGCTGAGAACCAGTGCAGCTCAATCTTAAAGCGAAGACTCACGTGGCAATTTAATATTCAGCTCTCTAACAGTTACTTGAGTATTCATAATCAATTAAATAGCAAATATAGGGTGTCCCAAAAACATGTATACACACACTGAATAATTATAAAGGCAGTGTTTATTAAAATACATTCTGCTTTCAAAATTGAGGTAGGTATCAGCTGGTAAACTGTATACATTTTTTGGGGGGGATACTGTGTATAATAAAAAGAAACGAGACTTACTTCTGCAATTTTCAGAGGCAGAGAGGTTTCAAACGTCTGAAGCTTTTCCCAGTAGGAAACCAGCAACTGAAGCACATCACAAGCTGACTGTGCCACGACTTTGTTAGGAAACTGAAAGGAAACCAAATCCCAAACTAAGTGACCTCACTTAACACAAACACCATTCCTAGGGGAGAGCAAAAGTGACTTCTTTCTAGCTCCTTTTAGAGATACATTCCCTTGTTTTGCTTTATTTTTTTTTCTTTTTATTGAATGTATTGAGGTGACACTGGTTAACAAAATTATACAGGCTTCAGGTGCACAATTCCACAACACATCATCTGTACACTGTATTGTGTGTTCACCACCCCAAGTCGAGTCTCCCTCCATCACCATGTATCCCCCATACCCTCCTCCACCTCCCCTTCCCCTCCCTCCCCTGGCAATCACCATAGTGTTGTCTGTGTCTATGACTTTTGGGGGTTTTTTTTGCTTAATCCCTTCACCTTTTTCACTCAGGCCCCAACCCCCCCTCCCATCTGGCAAAAAAAAAAAAAAGGCCAGTTCCATTTTTAATTTTTTGAGGAAACGCCATGCTGTTTTCCACAGTGGCTGCCCCAGTCTGCATTCCCATCAATAGTGCACCAGGGTTCCCTTTTCTCCACAGCCTCACCAGCACTTGTTGATTTATTGATGGCAGCCATTCTGACAGGTGTGAGCTGATACCTCATTGTGGTCTTAATTTGCATCTCTGATCATTAGTGACGTTGAGCATATATTCATATATCTCTTGGCCATCTGTGTGTCCTCTTTGGAGAAGTGTCTATTCAGGTCCTTTCCCATTTTTCAATTGGAATGTTGTTGGTTTTTTGTTGTTTTTTGTGGTGTTGAGTTGTCTGAGTTCTTTATAAGTTTTGGGTATTACCCTCTTATCATACAGATGTATCATTGGCAAATATGTTCTACCATTCAGTGGGTTGTCTTTTCATTTTCTGGATGGTTTCCTTTGCTGTGCAAAAACTTTTTAGATTGATGTAGTTCCATTCATTTACTTTTTGTTTTCCTTGCCCTGGGAAACATATCAGAAAAAATATTTCTACAAGAAATGTCCAAGATTTCACTGCCTATGTTTTCTTCTAGGATTTTTATGATTTCCAGTCTGACATTTTAAGTCTTTAATCCACTCTGAGTTTATTCTTGTGCATGATGTAAGAAGGTGGTCTAATTTCTTTCTTTTTTTTTTTTTGCATGTATCTGTCCAATTTTCCCAACAGCATTTATTTGACTAGACTCTCTTTACCCTAGTTTATATTCTTAACTCCTCTGTCAAACATTAATTGACCACAAAGGCATAGGTTTATTTGTGGACTCTATTCTGTTCCACTGATTGATATGTCTCTTTTCATGCCAGTACTATGGCCTTGTTCTATAGTTTAATATCAGGTTGTGTGGTTTTTCCACCTTTGTTCTTCTTTCAAGGTTGCTGGGGTCTTTTGTAGTTCCATATAAATTTTTGGAATATTTGTTCTAGTCTCTTAAATACACCATTGGTATCCTGATAGGAACCGTGTTGAATCTACAGATTGCTTTGGGTAGTATGGACATTTTAATGATGGTAATACTTCTTATCCATGAACATGGTAAATACTTCCATTTATTTGCATCTTCCTCAACTTCTTTCTTCAGTGTATTAAATTTTCTGAGTATAGGTCTTTTACATCCTTGGTTAAATTTATTCCTAGGTAGTTTTTCGCTGTTGCAATTGTAAATGGGATTGTTTTCTCAGTTTCCCTTTCTGATAGTCCATTATTGGTGTATAAAAATGCAACTGACTTCTGGATATTTATTTTGTATCCTGCTACTTTGCTGAATTTATTTACCAGAGCTAGTAGGTTTTTGGTGGAATCTTTAGGATTCTTTATATACAGTATCATGTCATCTGCAAATAATAACAGTTTTACCTTTTCCTTTCCAATTTGGATGCCTTTTATTTCTTCTTGTCTGATTGCTGTGGCTAGGACTTCCAGTATTTCACTGAATAAGAGTGGTGAAGCAGACATCCCTGTCTTGTTTCCAATCTTAAGGGAAATACCTGTCATTTTTGCTCATTAGCTATGGTATTGGCTGTGGGTTTGTCATATGTGGCCTTTATTATGTTGAGGTATGTTCCCTCTATTCCTACTTTGCTGCGAGTTTTTATCATAAATGGGTGCTGCATTTTATCAAATGCTTTTTCTGCATCTACTGATATGATTATGTGGTTTTTATCTTTCACTTCGTTTCTGTGGTATATCATGTTTATTCATTTGTGGTATTGTACCAACCTTTCATCCCTGGAATAAATACTATTTGACCATGGCGTATGATGTTTTTAATATATTTCTGGGTCTGGTTTGCTAATATTTTGTTGAGGAATTTAGAATCTATGTTCATCAGGGATATTGGCCTATAACTTAATTTCTTTGTCGTGTCTTTATCTGGTTTTGGAAGTAGGGTAATGCTGGCCTCATAAAATGAGTTTCGAAGTCTTCCCTCCTCTTGAATTTTTTGGAATAGTTTAAGAAGGATAGGTATTAGTTCTTCTTTGAATGTTTGGTAAAATCCACCTGTGAAGGCATCTGGTCCAGGGCTTTTGTTTGCTGGGAGTTTTTTTGATTACTGCTTCGATTTGGCTAGTTGTAATCTGTCTAATCAGATTCTCTGATTCTTCCTGATTCAGTTTTGGAAGATGGTATGCTTCTAGGGATTTACCCATTTCATCCAGGCTGTCCAATTGTTGGCAGATAATCATTCGTAATATTTTCTTACAATTCTTTGTACTTCTTTGGAGTCAGTTGTTACTTCTCCTCTGTCATTTCTGATTTTATTTATTTGGGTCCTCTCCCTTTTTTTCTTGATGAGTCTGATTGAAGGTTTGTCAGTATTGTTTATTTTTCAAAGAACCAGCTCTTGGTTTCACTGATCTTTTGTATTTTTTTTTTTAAGACTACTTCATTCAAGCTGGAGCAAGAGGGGTTCTTTGGCTTTCCTTAGTCACCTTCTCTTTCATTTCTAAAATGGAAATAGCTGTAGAATGTACAGGGGTAGGGGATTCACAGGCACAGTCCAAGCACTGTGCTGGGAAACCCATGACTGAGTAAGGGCTCAATAAAGGGCAGGTACATTTTTTTCTGATGCCTTATGTTTTTCCTCATATTTACAGAAATATTACAGAAATTTTTGAAAATTTGTATAAATACAAAGAAAAAATATAAGTTGTTATATTTTCATCTCTCTTTTATACTACATAGACATAGAGATCTGTACATCTCCTTCGTTTCAAGATACTATCAAATTATTAACACCTTTTCCAGGAAAGAGGCAGAGGTGGGGGAACCACATTATATTAAATATACATTTCTTGATTTAAGAAAAATTAAAATTTGAAAGACAGATCTTAGAATTGAAAAAATAAGATTAAAAAAAATTGGAATCTACATAAGATAAACAACAGATATCCAACATTTTTCACTTTTATATGTGAATATTTCTCCATGGCTTTGGGAGTTGGGGAGTGTCCTGCACACCGCAGTTGTGAAAAAACCCAGACAAGGGGCCAGGGTATCTTGGGTTTGACCCTGGCAAGCTCTATCATTCCCAATAAGCTCATTTTCCTAATTTGTAAAGCAGAGTTGGCAATAACCCTTCACCTCATGGGGTAGTTCTAAGGATTAAACACAATTACAAAGGTCAGGGTTCAGCCCCCTGCTCAGGGCAGAGTGAGCACTCCTAAGTGGTATCTTGGTTTAATTAATTTCCCATTCCTCTCCACAGGGATCACCAGCAAGCATTTTTCCAGTTCTTATGATATAACTGGCAATCCCAGGAGGCATCAAGGGGGTAAGGGAGAGGACAGGATGACAGGGAGGTGGTCAGAGGACACACTTAAGGAACAGGAGGCATTGAGTTTGACCAGGAAGAGGGGTGGTGAGGAGGGCTGCCATGAAATCAGGCTGCCAAGGAAGGCAGGGGTCAGATCAGAGGGCAGAATGCTGAGCCATGGGCAGGGGAACACCCCTGGCGTTATCCTGTGGGCTGAAACACAAAGGGTGGCACAGGGGCCTGGCAGTGTCAGCTGTAATGGCTATTATTATTAAAGCAGCATGTGGCAGACAGTGGAGAAGGGCAGGCAAGAGCCTGGGAGCTGGTGACAGGTGGACAGTTCAGGATTTGAACTTTAGCTTGGTCTGAAACCAGTTCTTTACCTCCTCTGCTCCTCGGTTTCTCCACCGTAAAATGGACAATCACCTAGCAACGGAGAACTTCCACAAACCCTCAGCATAGCACCTGGCAGGGGCTGGGCACTTATCTTCCGGAGGTATACTAACAGCCATGCTAAAATTACTACCACCATTTCTAAGCAGGAGCCATGGAAGGACCCAGCAGGATTTGAGCTCTGGTTTAGAAGTGGCCTAACAGGACGTATAAAAGTTGAGTTTGGTATTTCATGTCACACAGACCAGCTCTCAGTGCTGGTTCCATTACTCAGGCCTGCATGGCCATGGGCTCACGACCTGATTTCTCTGGGCCTTGCTTTCCTCTGGAGTGACACAGGGACTGTAACAGCTACCTCAGAGAGTTGTCATGAAGGTTAACAAAAGTATTCAGAGACCATGAATGGGGCCCAGCGTGAGTGCCCAATAAATGGAAGTTCTTCTCATTAATAAAACTAAGGAAGAGAGATGTCCTAAGAGTTCCCAAGGCCCAGCTGGACAGTGAGCACTCCAGGTCACAACCAGGGCTGTCAGGCCTCTCCTAGACCTGCCTAAGAGGCCAGAGCACAAAATCCCACTTTCTTATCACTCCCACCAGCAGGTAACAGTTGTCTTCCTTGCCACAGGAGCCGCCCAGCCACCATAGGGACCTAATTGTCACTGAACTTGGCCTAGGAATATTCAGGCTATGATGACCAGGTTGCAGATGTCAGCGAGAAAGCATCCCTTGGTGGCCTCTTCTGAAACCTCACAGAACATTCACCATTGCTCTCAGGAAAAGAAATTTTTTTAAATGAAAACAAACCTCTTGGTAATATAGGGGGAAATAAAGATGGGGCTAATCCAAATGAAAACTAGTTGAAAACCTAGAACATAGCTCAATGACAAATGGACATCGTGAGTCGGTAATACCTTCAAAGTGACACCTATCACGTTGACAGCCTCCTTCAGCCGAGGGTGGCGTGTATGCTGCGCAAGCTCTTCACATATCCAGACCCCGAGTGAGCAAATGGCAATGCATCTTTGGAAAAAGAGAAAGGAGGAAGGCTCTCATGAAATGTGATGTTTTAATGTAATCCCTGGACCAAATTTTCTTGGTATTTTCAAATGACAAAATATTTTTGAAAAGTAGCAAAATTTACATTAACAGAATGTTTTCTTGAGGAAAAAAGATAAGGTAACTTCCACAGACCAGTTTTCAGGACAAAGAGAAATACTGATGATGGTTAGTAATTCAATATTTCATGAAATAAATTGTATATTTTCTGTTAATGTCACAGCATACATCAACCTATTTTTGCTGAAACTAATTTTTAATTAAATTTTACTGCTTCAAGATATTTTTGAGAAAGAATAAAAAACATGAATCTTAGAAAATGGTTGCAAATTGAGTTTGTAACTGTTTCCCTTAAAATAAAATACACAACACCTACCACAAAGAGAAGACAAATCCTATATTTTGTTATAAAGAATACTTGAATACAACTTTCAAAGTAAGTTTCACTGTTATTTCTTTTAAACAATGTATTAAGACAAAATAATTGAGTTGCACAGGCCTTTACAAACTACTGTTCTCAATTATAAATCAATTTTAAGTGGTAATTCTCTTTGGAACTGATATACTCCACTATCTTTTGCAATAATCAAAAAGTCATACTCCTATTAATTTTCTTCTGAATGTCTACATATACAATTAAAATATTTGCTCCTAAAACTGCTCATTTTCAGAACAAAAAGGGGATTCAAATCACTATTCAGAGTCAGATAATCGCTATAATATGTATCTGCTGTTCTTTGTAATAAGAGGTCACATCCAGTGCCAATCAAACTGGACACACTGCTCAGCTCTCTCTACTGAAAGTTCATTTGCATTCGATATAATTCCACAATTAAAATCAATATTATTTTGAGGTTTTAAAACCACCATCTTTCACTGGATTCTCACCTCTTTAAATTAGGATAGACTAAGTGCGTGAGAACAAACATATTGAAAATCTTTTGAAGACTGTGTCACCTTCTACCAAAATTCACTCCGTGAAGTAGTGCAACCTGGTTTAGAAGATGTGCCAGGCCTTTGTTGCTTCTCCAGCCCAGCATTATCCAGGAGTTCCACGTGACTAACCCTTGATGCTCCTACGGTGCAGAGCTGTCTAGTCCACCTCTTCTCCTGCCTAGCTCCTATGCCTATTCTCAGCTAGAAACCGCGCTTTGCATTCTTAGTTGGCATATATTCTAAATTCCCACGTACTCTACATTTTTTTCATTTCCCCCAGACTCTGTTCAACCCACTAAAATCTATACAACTTGGAATTATATCAAAAATTTCATTTTTACTATTTTAAGAGCCTCTCTCTGTGTGCATGTGCGTATATGTATATGAGTATGTGTATATGAAAACACTTTTATTTTTTTACAACCCATTAACCTCTTTGTTAAATGTAATTTTTTAAGGGCACAGATTTCTCACTTCTAGGACCTGCGTTACTCTGTTACCACTAGCTTTGCACTATGGAGAGCATTTGTGACCCACAAAATGGTTTTATAATCTAAACTACTCTCACTCACTCTGAGTTTTAAGCCACAGTGGCTTATAAGAGCTCTTCCATGCTATTTGCTCTCTTTGAAACTTATCATATAACATTCCCATTTAGCACCTTCTAATTCTAATACTATCAATCACTCATCCCTGGGCGCTCTTGCCAATGAGGATTCTCTGCATCCCAAGTATGTCCTTTGTGATCTCAAATGAGTTTTATCTATCAAGACACTTTTTAGCTCATGGCAGTCCTACCTTCCCTCTCATGCTGTTTCCCAACACACTCTCTTGTTTGCTACTATGCACCTCATACCACTCCAATTTATACAACAAAACTTCTAATTTTTTCTTAATTTTCCTAAATCATCGCTCCCCAGTGTAATCTCTTTTAATGCTCCATGTATCCGAAATCTCAGTCCTGCTTCAGTCTGCACGCTTATCTACACCACACGCCCTTAATTTCACTGATTCCTTTTATTCACAACTAAGAAAGGCTGACCACATCAGACACACTTCTACTCCATTTTGAACTCTACAGAAATTTGACTTATACACTAAAAAAAAAGGGTTGGAAAAAAGTTATTGCCAGCCCCTGTTGAAGGGCTGAATGTGGTGGCTACAGGAAAGGACAAATTAAGGATCCCCCCAAACTTCTGCATTAAAAATCTCATTAGGTGACGGTGCCATTTACTAAAATAGTCTGTGAGACAGTCAGCAGACTCAAGGGTTCATTAGGTTGTGTTAAGTTTGGATATGCTAAGACATGCAAGTTGAGATATTAAGTAAGCAGTTTAATATATAAGCCTGAAAGTATAAAGGGTTCACAGCAGGGTCCCGGTAAATAAATTCAGTATCATCAGCAGGTAGGTGGTACTTAAATACTCAGAAACCTAAGCATATACGTTCTTTTTTACAGGCAAAAGGAAAGAAACCATTATTTGTACAGCTGATCCTGGAAAATATATGGAGTTTGTATGATGCTGTCTTTTAAATGCCGTCTTTTAAAGGTTAATTTCCGGTTAGAACAAATAAGAGCACCTAGAAAGTCCTGGAGAGAGAAGAGGGCCAGTCCCAAGACCCGAGTCACTCTAACGTCCACACTCAGAGGTTAGGCAGAGAAGGGAAACGGGAGAGAGCAGGTGCAGTGATGCCGCAGCAAAATCAGAAGGTTACGTTTTAAGGAAACGGCAGTGTGGAGGGAGAGGCAGGCTAACTTCAGAATTAGTAAGACAAATGTGCAGAGTAAAATTTCTAAGGTAACCTCTGAAAGAAGTCGAAGAGTATCCAGGACTTCTTAAAAAAATAGAGGTAATAAATAGAATGTGGAAAAAATAGTCTGAAAGAAGAAAAAAGAGAGAGAAAAAGAAAAAAGGAAGGATGACAGAGAGAAGAGAGGAAGACAGAAAGAATCGGAGGGGGAACACTGAAGGCAAGAGAAGGGAGAAAGCAAAACACTGAGAAGGGCCAACAACAAAGTATAAAAACCGATGAAAGAGCTACCGTTTTTGCAAAAAGAGAAGACCTTAAAAGAATATAGAAAGATTAAATTTAAGAGGATAGAAAATGTTATAAAGAAATAGCCAGATCAATATCAGAGAAGTGGTCTTTAAGATTTAAAAAATTACCCTTCGAGATAAAGAGGGTTACTACATAAATATAAAAGACTTAATTCACTATAGATCTAATTCTAAACGTCTTTGCAGCTAATAACACAGCTTCAAAATATATTTTTTAAAAATGAACAGATATACAAGGAGAAATAGGTACCAGGAGAGATCTTAATGTATTTTTCTCAGTAAATGATCAAATGATTTGAAAAATTAAAAAGAATATGCAATATTTAAAGGACATGGTTTAAAAAGTCAGTGAAGTAGACATATCTAGAACACTACACTCAACAACGGAATAGTGTATACACTGTCAAGTATGTATGAGACATTTGCAAAAACTGACTACATATAGGGTCACAAAGCAAATCTCAACAATTTATAAGACTATCATCAGGCAGACAGCATTTCTGAACCACGATGCAATTAACTAAGTCAGTAGCAGAAGAAATAAACAGAAATAACCATATGTTTGGAAATTAAGGAATCTGTTTCTAAATAAATCATAACTCAATGAAGGAATCATAGTGGAAACTGGAAAAAATGAAGTAAAGCGTTTTCCTGATTGAACACGTGTTATACTTTCCAGTGTGTGTAGGGCAATGTGAAAGAGCAAGTGTTTATTAACACTGTCTACACACAAATGTGTATCACAAAACTATAAAACAGTTTACGTTTCATTCAACATTTACCTTGCACATTCGCTTGGCTCTTCTGTGGCATTCTTCAGTAAAATATTTATGAGGTAATGCTAAAAAAACACAAGGAAGTAAAATAAAAACTTCGTTTAGTAATTGGTTCCCCATATAATTCTGTGTTCCAAGCCATCAGGAGCGACTGAAGGACCAGGGGGCTCTGGGGAGGCTCCCATCAGGGAGACCCCGGGGGGAAGGAAACATGGGGCTCGGGGTAGCCCCGTGGGCAATTAAGCTCGGCTAGAGAACAGAAATTCTGGGTATACAACAAAAACCTAGCAAAGCAAATGAGACTTCCAGATAGGAGATTCTCGGTGTTCTTTTACTTTAATTGAATTGCATATTGTACACTGAATTATTTATTGTAATTATATACTAGGGTATGTAGATAGATTGAGCGATTCTGGGATTTGAAAAGCACTTTTGTTGGCCCCAAAATCAGCAGAGGAGGGAACGTGGAATTTCAAATTATTAGTAGTATTTAATCAGGCTGACAATGAAATGGAATGCTTAGGTTACTTCAATTAATTTTTATAAATTCATTTGATGCACTAACGCAGCATAATTAAACTAATAAAATTATTATAAAGGATGATTCGTTACACAGTCATGACCCACAGGCATGATAAACAGATATAAAAACACCCGAGGAACTTATCAGTTTTAACTATAGTATGCTCTGAATCTCATACATTTAATCTCCCTAAAACAGCCTTCCAAAAAAACAAGTATTGAACCATTTAACCAATACAGCAGAACTTTCAGATAATTAGGTCACTGTGTAATAATGGAAGAGATAACTTTAGAGCCAGAATTATAAAGTTGAGATTCAGTCAAATGCATCATGTATGTATGTACCTTGACATCTTCGGCCCCTGTAACGACTTCACTAACTTCCGGCACTGGCTGCAGCAAGGGGATCTCCTGGTAGATATTCGGGAAGCAGACAAGAGAGCCAAGAATGGTGAGAGCCTCTGAACGAGGTGCCTGCACACAAAAAAGTGAAACACATTTTTCTTCTTGTATGTTAGAAACTTCAGATAAGAGACAATATGTTTTACTTTTTTTATGATCTTGAAAGGGAATCTCTATAATTATTTTACCTTAGATAAAAAATATCAAACTATGGCTGGCTATTTTCCCTCAGGTGAATACTTACTTAGGCAGGAGAGGTTTGCCTAAATGAAAAAGCTTATTTCCAAGGAAAAATATCACTATACTTGGATATAGACAAGCACCATGAAAACTGGTCTGCTGATCAACTCTGTCATGATTGTTTTACCTGTTTTTTTAGTCTTATGTTCCTGACAAAGCAGGGTAAATCATATCAACTTAATATTAGTTTTGCTGTAAACACAATTAATAAAAATTCTTAAGAAAGAGGGATCGAGTCCAGCCGGGCGTGGCTCAGCGGTTGAGCACTGCCTTAGGATCCAGGCGATCGGGGTTCGATTCCCGGTCAGGGAACATGCCCGGGTTGCGGGCTCGATCAATGACTCTCTCCTCATTGATGTTTCTATCTCTCTCTCTCCCTCTCCTTTCGTCTCTCTGAAATCAATAAAGATATATTTTTTAAAAAAATTTTTTAAAGAAAAAAAAAGAGGGATCGAGCTGATAGAAGGTAGAGAAAGAGAGAAGACACCATCTACCTAATTTCCTGTTTCACCAAGAACTGCTTTGCAAAATATAGTGTCTGTCTTCCACTGGAAAACAAAATCACTTGTTTGCCATTATTGGAATCAGGTACACAGTAGAACCTCAGTTCTCAAATTTAATTTGTTCTGGAAGACTGTTTGAGAAGCGATTTGTTCGAAAACTGAATCATTTTTCCCCATTAGAAATTATGTAAATTGAATTAATTTGTACCAGATCCCCAAATGATTGTTTTAACCTTTCTTATATACAGTACATGTCTAATGTACTGTTTAATCTATAAACAAACACTTCTTTTCTTAAATTTATCAAACTACCCCCTACTAGCCTTAAATGAATCACTTCCAGCACTCATTCCAGGGGTGTCTTTCAGGAGGTCAGCATGCAGCATCTCAGCTTTTTCACGTATCACTGCCTCCAAAATTATGTCAGTGGCTAACTGCTTTTCATTTATCCAAATCAACATCAGTTTTTCTACTTCTTCAGTTGCCTGTGATCATTGTTGCTTTCACACAATTTGTCTTAATGGCCTCTTTATGTTTTAAAATTGTGCTAATAGTCCATTTCACCAGCAACAAAGGACACACACACACACACACAAATATCCACAGCACAATTTCCTGAGAAGTTAACAAGGCAAGGTTTAGCTGTAAACTAAATAGTACTGGTGCATTCTCTCCTTTATTTGTGTCCTGAGAGCTAAAGAAACTACGAAGAAAGAAAATTATAGGCCAATATCCCTGATGAACATAGGTGCTAAAATCCTCAACAAAATATTAACAAACTAAATCCAGCAATACATTAAAAAGATCACACACCATGACAAAATGGGATTTATTCCAGGGATGCAAGGCTGGTACAATATTCTCAAGTCAATAAACCTGACACATCACATAAACAAAATAAAGAATAAAAATCTCATGATCATATCAATAGATGCAGAAAAAGCATTTGACAAAACCCAGCACCCATTTTTGATAAAAACTGTCAGCAAGTAGGAACAGAGGGATCATACCTCAATGTAATAATGGCTATTTATGACAAACCCACAACCAGCATCACACTCAATGGACAAAAACTAAAAACATTTTCCTAAAGATCACGAACAAGACAGGGATGTCTGCTTTCACCACTCTTATTCAACATAGTACTGGAAGACCTAGCCAGAGATGAAGAAAAAATAAAAGGCATCCAAATTGGAAAGGAGGAAGTATAACCATCACTATTCACAGATGACGTGATATTGTACATAGAAAACCCTAAAGACTCCACTAAAAACATGTTAGAGTTAATAAATGACTTCAGCAAAGTAGCAGGATACAAAATTAACACCCACAAATTGATGGCATTTTTATACACCAATAATGAATTCTCAGGAGAAACTAAAATAACAATCCCATTTACCATTACAACAACAACAAAAAATAAGGTACCTGAGAATAAACCTAACCAAGGAGGTAAAAGACCTGTATTCAGAAAACTATAGGACACTGAAAAAGGAAACAGAGGAAGATACAAACAAGTGGAAGTATATACCATGTTCATGGATTGGTAGAATTAACATCATTAAAATGTCCAATCTATGCAAAGCAATCTACAGATTCAATGCAATCCCTATCAAAAGACTCCTAATAACCTCAGCAATCTTGAGAAAGAACAACAACATTGGAGGGATCACAATACTGGATATCACAATGTACTACAAAACCATTGTAATCAAAACAGCCAGGTATTGGCACAAGAACAGGCATACAGACCAATGGAACAGAACAGAGACCCCCAAAATCAACCCACACCAATATGGTGTGTCCCACAAAGCCAACTCTACTTGCTTTCCATCCACTTCAGTATCTGCCACATAGTTCTCAAACACTGCAGGTACATACACACCTCTGGGAACCAACTGGTCCTTGCTGAAAACGATGAGCACAGAAATCCAGCCACAGGCTCCATCACCAACAATCACAGATTTCTTTCCAATGGCAGCCATTGCTTATAAATGTGCTTGAAGACCCATGGCCTGTGTGGCAGAAGTTCTACAAAGTACCTTGAACTTCTCAGATGAGTGGCAATGGCTCCAACTCCAGCTTCAGAGACTAGGGTGGGTGGGTGAGGAGGCAGCAGAGGACTAAGAGAGAACTGACAGAGGACAGAGGGCAACAGGGGTGCTGCAGCGAGTGAAGGTGGGCGCGGTGGGCCAGTAAAGCTAATTTTATTTATACTATTTGAAGAGGGGAAAAAATGAATCAGAACAGGTAACAGTTATACTGAGCACAAATGTGAGAAGTACTTTAAATTTAAATGTAGGAAACTATTCTCTCAAAAGGCACTGAGACATTGCCCTAATAGTGGAGGTAAATGTGGAGATTGCAAATAAATTCTTTTTGTAGCTCTTAATACCCATTTAGTCAGTCCACTTTCTTCTAATTTTTTAGTACAAGAATTCTGCACATTAATAAGAAAATATATACAGTGGTACCTCAGTTTTCGAACGCCTCCGTAGACGAACATTTTGGTTTACGAATGCCGTAAACTCGGAAGCAAACGCTTCGGTTTTCGAACACACCTCGGAAGTCGAACATGCCACGTGGCTTCCGCTGAGGGCAAGATCCTGAGGCCCAGCTGTCGGCTGTGGATAACCTCGGTTTTCGAATGTTTCAAAACTCAAACGGTCTTCCGGAACGGAATGCATTTGAAAACCAAGGTACCACTGTATTCATTTTCTGGTTAAAACGTTAGTGTTCTAGCTTTTAAAAGTATTTTCTAAACTAGACTTCTAATAGCTAAGACAATAATAAAAAACATTATTAATAATGTACACTCAAAATTCTATCTTTATCACAGACATCGTTTTATGTTCTAACATTTTAAGGCAATAGTTCCTATTAGACTTCTAATAACCAAGACAGTAATGAAAAAAACCACCACATTATTGACAATGGACACTTAAAGTTCTCTTTTTATTACAGACATGTATGTCTGCACTGCCATTGACTAGAAGATGCTAATAAGGTTGTAAGAGACAAGTCCTGCCTCTGACTGTGTAAATGTGCTGGAATATCAGTGAGGATGCTTTTTCACACTCCGGCCTTTTGATGAAACGCCTTTCCGATGCTAGTGTGTCATCTTATCCTACAATTTCACACCTCAGCTGCCAGGGCATCTACCCGAGAGCCCAGTTTCACATTGCACTAATGAGTCAACACCTGTTAGGAGTGGAGAAATCTGAACCTTGTTAGCGATCAGGGAGCCCCCCGGGAGAGCGGATGCTGAGCATTGTCATACTCACCGCCAGCACGTCTGTACCGAGGACCCTGGCAGCAGCCGTGATGAAGTCCCCCACCAGCATTGAAAAGCCAGGCAAGCCCAGGGAGAAGAAGCGGGGTGGACAGTGCCTTATAATGGTATTTAAGATATCCTGAAAGAAAAGAGAAGAGAGTACAACTGTTCATTCCCGAGAACAAAATTCCAAAGGAGTCAGGAAGTCCGTACACGGTAATCTAAGAGAACACAGACCACAGAAATTTCTCAGTAAAGGGATCCTTGGAGATAAGTTAGCCCAAGGGCTCTTGTACCCATTTTACATGAAAGAGAACTGAGACACTAAACTGTAAGATGACTTGTCAAAAATCTAAACTGTGGCACTGGGACTAGACACTTCTTATGTCTTCCACCTAAAAGTGAGCTCCTTGGACAAGCCAAAGGAGTGCTGAGGTAAATATATAAATAAAATATACAAATAAAAATATACAAATAAAACATCTATCCCTTTCCATAGTCTTCAATTTTCAAAAGTTAAGCACACTTACATTAAAAAATCTTAAAGCCGACAGAGATGGAGATTTTTACTCTTCAGGTAATTCCATGTTAGACAACTTCACGTGCTATGGTCGCACTGTGATCGGTCATACTGGTAAGTCAGGTGGTTGGTGTGGCTCTGAGTGTCAGTGTGATTGCGAAGTACAAGTGCAAAGTGCAACAGCCGCCCTTCTCACAGAACACACCGGGAAGACCACCAACTGCCCAGACGCCCGGGATTCCCGTCTGTAACAGCCTATCGCTGGTGGGTGGCTGGCTGGCCCCTGCCCGCTAGCTCTGCCCTGAGGCCGTCACCCATTCCAGCCTGTGGCAGACCAGGCCAGGACTCCACTGGACAGCACTCATGTCACCCACGGTCAGACCACACCTATGAAACCATCGGTGTGAGTGTGTGCATGCCGGGTTGGGGGGTAGTAAGAAAACCAAAAAAAGTGTCTTTATGCAGATCTAGGGAATGCACACTCTGAATCAAACATACTAAGTACCATAGTTATATTACTTGTAGATATACAACCTACAGTCAGTCTCAAAATACAAGGAGCAAAATACACAAAAAAAAAAAAAAAATCCTGTTTCTTTTATCAGAATTTAGTGTGGCTATTTCAAAAACCCTTCAAAATAATCCCAATTTAATTGGATTAAATTAGAGCAGAGCAGTAGCAACATGCTGTATTCTAACATAAGTCCTTAACCTCACTTAACAACTTCTTCTCTAAAAAGAGAATTTTTGTGTTTACATTTATTTTAAGACTTTTTTCCCCCCTTACACAGTGGACTCATTAAGTCTCTACAAATTGTGTTGTTTTTTATATTCTAAAAATGTACAACGCTTACTCTGTTAGAGTTCACATATGATAAATATTCTGCAAGTACTGAAGTTTTAGAATTTCAGCAGAATTTTTCCTCTACCAAAAATAAATATGTAGATAGATAAATAGATAGACAGACAGATAAAAAGGAGGAAGGAAAAACCTGAACCACACTCCTTCCAAGTTAATGTTTAAACCTGCTTTAATCACGGCCTTTGACACACATTAGGGTCCGTATCAGCCAAGGCAAACATTCTCAGGGGCTGAGCAGATGGATGCTGCAGTTTAGAAAGTGTGTGGTAAACTCATGCTCCAGGAATGGAACAAAAGATCCACCTTTTTCATAATTAAGCCTCTGATTAATGCCCTGGGCTCCTCACCACACACCTGTAATTACTCACAGAGGTACGCATTGTGCTGGGCCTTGTCTCGGAATATCAGGCATCAGGCTACTCAGCAGCAGATGGAAGCACATTTCTGTTGACATATGCTGCAATGAAAGGATTCGGGCAAACCTGGCTGGCAAGGTAGCAGAATGCCATGCATCTGAAGATTAATAATGCAAACAACCGTGATGTTAACTTTGTTATGTTTACAGTGTTAATTCCATCTGTTGAGATGAGGACCTGCGCCTTGAACACTATAGATTTTAAAAACCTTTAGCCCATACTTAAGTCAAATAAGCCGTTTTCACAATTGGAATTTAGGATTTTAATTTTAAAAATGTCTTTCTGGGATAAGTTTATGGTAATTAGGAACTAAACCCTTTAATCAGCTAAAGCTAAGATTTTACAGGAAACCCGTTTTGCTTCGTGGGACTCGTATGTGTAAAGGCAATGATCTGTAAATGGGGCATTCACAAAAAATTACTAAGTTGGCACGAACGCTGAAGACAGCAGAAATGTGTGCAGCTGAGGCAAAGTCACACGGCCCCCTGTACCTCTGGACCTTGGCCAGTCACATCAACGGAACCTGTTTCTATGGGCGAGAAGGTTGGAAAGAGAGGGCAAAATAACAGATGGCTAGCCTACCCTGCCCTGCCACCCACGTAAGACGGAGCCCCAAGGAGAAGCGGGGCCTGTGCTGCCCGGCCAGTTAAAGCCAGCACTGGAGTAGGTTAAGGTGTGGCTTAAAGAGGGGAATATATGGCCAGTCAGCCAAATTACAGCCATATGCCTGCTAATTTTGCCTCTCCACACTGAAATGGAGCAACCCAAAGGTTTTGTCTTTGTGATGACATTTTAAAATTAGAAATAACTGTGTGGTACTCAAAAGAGAGCAGCTGTATAGTCTCTGTAGAGGGACTATCCACAAAGTGCTCCATTCATTTCTAGTAGAATTCTCTTTTCACCTTCACAGTTATAACTGGAATCTTTGGAAAAATAAAATGCTGAAACTTTCTTTACAGCATCCAGGGCTTTATATACGACAGCACAGAAAGCCGCTTCCCAAATGTCCATTCTTCAAGCTATTGTCATGTCCACATCCAAAGTGAATAGTACTTATCTGCTTTTCAAAGTAATACACTTTTTTTTTTTTAAACTTAAATAAGATTATTCTGGAAAACTAGTTTTCTGTCTCATAAACAGAAAATAACCCTTGAGTGAATACAGTAACAGCAAACCAAAAATTTTTGAATTTTTGCTGACTGTCATGTCTGATGGAGGCTCTCCTTGTTAAAAGGGGGATTTGCAGTCTGGGGGTGTGTGAGAGAAGTTCTGTACCCACTCCAGTCGGACTACCCAGGAGAGTCACAGGGACTCGCCAGGGGCCATTATCCCCACCGCGCAATCTGATGCTACAGTGCTGCCTTCGTTGTGACCACCAGTGGGAAATGTCCTCTAGAACTGGGACCACTAGGCCTCGGTCCAAGGCCTAGCGTATGCGATCATGGGCAGGTCACGTCATGCCTAGAGCTTCACGTTTCTCTTCCATAAAATGGGATGATTTCCCTTTACAGAGCTGCGTCTAGTGGTGCACTAGCTGTGAACACCTGCCTCTGTGAAATGAAAAGGGCCACACAGAAGCAAAGAGTGATAAGTTAAAAAAATCTTGTCAAAAATGGAAGGACTATGAAAGAGTTGACTTTCTGGAATTTACTTTGTAGAAGTCTGTGAACTACTCTTTTGCTGATACTCAGAAAGAACATTTTAAAACATTTCAAAAGTGGCACATATAAGTGCCTTAGATTACTTTATCCCAGAAATTTTAAAACTCTGGAAATTAATGCTTTCAAATAACATCCTTAGCAAAGCATTACAACAATTAGCCACACTGTACAGGTGAAATAAGAACAGGGAAATGATATTTTTAGATTTCCTAGGTTCCATTCTTCTAAGGGGCTCGAGAATGCCTTATAATTCAACATATGAATCTGGTAGCAAAAATTAGTCTCTTTTTCACACTATAAACAGACTAAAAATAAGCTTAATGAAAAATATACTCTAAAATAGAAATTGTTTACTCTTGAAAATTGACCAGTTTAAAACATAAGCAAAACTCTTCAGGTGAAATAAATTTAATTTTCCAAAATGCTGCAATATAGTGAACAGACCACAAAACTAGTATTTTTTTCTCTTGTTGCTGGTTGAAAGTCCACAACTATGCTACACTGAGTGTGAAAACTAGATTGTAAGATGGAAACTGTGAATTTGCAGTTTATCAAAAGATTCGGGTTTATGAGAAAGTAACTGGAGAGAACATCTGTCTCTTATCACTGATCTTACAAAAAAATCAGGTAATTCAAACAGAGGCGTGTTGTTTCCTCTCCTCCAAAGCACAGTTCTATAAACACAAACCACAGTCAGCCTGGTAAATGAATCGCTTTAATTGAATGCTATGTACACAGTAACTGGAAAAACCGTAAGTGATAAGAAAAAAAACATATGGTGATGGCAACAGAAATTGGTTTATTCATTTTGCATAGTGTTGTTTCTTTAGTTCTCTTATAATTGACCTTTAGAACGATAAATGTGTAAAATAATTTTGTTTATTATGGTTCCAAACCTTCCAACAATTACGCAAAATGAAAATTTAAAAGGAAGGATTCATTCTGGAAACATTTCCATTGTTTACATAATTGCACAGCTATAATTTAGTGCTCGTGTTGTTATGGGGGGAAAAAAGGGCCATTACAGGCCATTTCAATTCAAAATATTGCACAGTGGTGTCAAAAATGAGGGGAAAATGTTCACTTTAAAATACTTTAAAATGTATTAACCCTGTAAACAAAAAGACATTTCAATATATTCTATGAAATACAAATGTTCAAGAAGTCGCCATCCTTCAAACGGAATTAGAAATGTTGCCACTGTACTTTCACACCAATTACATATATATTATTCACTTAATATTTGCTCACGGCCCAGCAGATGATGGTTGTAACATAATAGCCAGCCATCTGTCTCCCTGCCTTTCCTCAGCAAACTCACGCCTGATCCTCAGGAGCAAACAGATCCGGTTATTCCACCTAAAGTCACTCAGACCTTCCAGGAGGCCAAACAGGATAGTTAAGAAATAAAACCCATGTACGCAAAATCACTGAATCACTCCTTTAACATTTTACCTTAAGAAAACTAAAATGCTACACAATAAATGATTTCATCACTATTTTCCCGAGAAGATACCTATCTTTTATCTAGAAAATTCTATAGGATGCTCTTGTTTGGTAAAATGGGTAATGTTTAGATCTGCTTACCCCATTAATCTGATTATTAAAAAGGTACGACTCATTCCACAACCAATGGAATTACTAATTATCACAAAACTTGAATGCAAAGGAATATTTTTAGCACTAAATCTGCAGAGAATTTAAGCTTCCTTTAACAATTCAAAAGCAGACACAATCTTGCAGTGTTTCTAAGTACAGTAAACCCTCGATTTTGCAGACCTTGATTTAACAAACAGATTTCGGATTTAAGACAAAATTTCCGGTCCGTATGTCATATGTGAAAATTTAATACCCTGTTAATTTTAAAATGCTTTTAACTAAGGTTTGCTTATAATTAAATTAAGAAGTTAATTTTGTTATTTCACTGTCATTTTTAACAAATTTTAGAGAACAGGCCATACGTTGGGGGAAAAAACTAGTAATTTTGCCGACATGAATAAATATTACATATCTACAACTATAGTCTACATATTTAAATCCAAGAGTCACTGCTCCTAAACAATGTTCGGCAAATGATTAGCCCGTGACCACACTGCATCGCGCACAGCAAGTGGTTCTGTTGTCAGCGGTGTGACTTTCTGCAGCAGTTTTAGCACGTGCTGGCTGATGTTCCCCGAGCTAAGCCACGCCCCAGCCGTGAGCATCTGTTTACTAGCGGTGACTGGTGAGTTCACGCATTTATTCGGTATAAATTTAAAATTACATTAATACATATAGAAAACTTTCCTGTGAAATTAACTTTTCATACATACTTAATTTCAATACACAAACGTGTCTACATAAGTAAAAACAGGTAAACTAATTGGTCAATTTTTTAACATACTCATTTGGAAAAACCTGCTTTATTATATAATGGACTTCCGGCTTTAATGGACACCCACCTCCCCCAAATTAGTCTGTTATCTTGCAGTTTTACTGTATCAATCATGGCCCTATTGGCAAAGCTCAGAAATGCTGAGCGACCAAAATGTTTTAGTTACCAGAAGAGATCTGAAGAGCCCTCAAAGTCCCACGGCCGGGTCCTCTTGCTCCTGCTAGTGAGTCTCTGCTCCATCGCACACACAGGACATCCTTCACATACCACAAGAGGCTACCTGGTCTCTTCATGTTGAACATTGGTTCAGAGAGCATTTTTTCACTAATAAAAATAAAGTCTTTATAATTCAGCCTTTTTATTTTTTAATTTTAATTTTAAATATGTTTTTTATTGATTTCAGAAAGAGGAAGGGAGGGAGACAGAAACATCACTGATGAGAATCATCGGTTGGCTGCCTCCTGTATGCCCCCTACTGGGGATCAAGCCTGCATGTGCCCTGAACAGAATCGAACTGTGACCTCCAGATTCATGGGTTGATGCTCAACCACTGAACCACACCGGCCGGGCTAATAAGGCCTTTTTAAAAAGCACATCAGATCATGTCATAAGCATCACGCTTATAGAAAAGTCAATGGAAATAAAAATGTAGCAGGACAAAGCTAAAAATTACTTTCAAGATCCAAGCTAAGAAACACGTGCTATGTCCCTTATGGTATCTTTGTGAAATCTGTTAGGAGAAAAAGCAGAGATTTTTATAAATGTCATACAAATGTGACTTCTCTCAGTATAACTATGTTATCAAGTCCAGGAGAAATATGACAAGATCTAGCAACTGGTTCTGTGGACAGAGAAACAAAATTACCTAGTGCCTCTCACCACGAAAAACACTATGGAGAAGACCCTGACAGTAGCACCCAAAGGAGGGAGGGAGTGGGAGGGACAGAACAGGCTGCTGACGGCCACAGGAGCTGCTCTGTCCATTTCCACGGCATCGGGATCCCAGGGGACAAGAACCACCAGGCAGATGGCCCAGCAAGTCCTTGCGGCCCTCGAGCCCTAAAGGAGAGCGGAATACTTTTTATGATCCCTCTACACTTAGTCCCGTGTCTCTGAAGAAAGACTCGGGTGAAGACCGCTTCGGGAGAAAGAGGACACTGATGAATGGATTTTAAGAAAACTATATGAATTTTATTTTATACCAGGTTATCTTACCTGCTCTTTTCCTTGTGTGTAAGAGTGTCACTGAGATATAATTTACATGTAGTAAGGACAGGGCCCCAGCAGAGGGACAGCGGTGCTCGGGACCCAGGGAGAGAGGCAAACAGGTGACACAAAGGCACTGGTTCTTGATTAAAGGACCACGCGGAACACAGTCAAGACGAGATTCCAGTACAGAAGAAAAATGGTTCTTTGATTTTAATGTCTTATTACTAAAAGGTTCTCTTTTGCTAAAATTTCTCTAGCCCACGAATACCTAACCAAAGAATATTTTTCAGTGGAAGGACAAACGAAAACCTGTTGTCTGTTGTTTCCATAGAAAGCGATGCTTGCTCAGTGCTCCGGTAAAGAGCGTTAACAGCGGAGTAATGAGCTTGCTGTTCCGCACTGAAAAGAACCGACAGGCAGGAAGAGGCTGTTTCCCACAAGGAGAGCACCTCCTCACAGAGACGAACCTGCAATTTAAAATGCTCCGCCTGACAGTATTTCCTTGTATCCAAACCTATCCCTTATGGACTATACACCACAGTCATGGTTTCAAATCTCTTATATTCAAACTTATATTCTAACGTCTTTCCAAATGGGGGTTAAAGCTCCACCCTTCCCAGTACTACTCAGTACGTGAAATGCTGTCTCTCAGCTCTTCTCTGCCTAAAGAAAAATGTGAATTTTCTTAAAACCTTCATAGAATTCTAAATGGCAAGAAGACGGTCTTATCAGTCAACAAGTGATATTTCAAACACAAATCCCTTCTGCAGCGACCACACCAGTGCCTACTGGAGGCCTAACTGTCCTCACCTTTCCAAGGCTCCCAAGAGAGCCACGGTGACCTTATTTCATGAAACAAGCAGCTCAAGCCAGGAGAGGCGATGTGGTCCCTGACCCAAGGATGCAGCAACTGAAATGCAAGGCCAGGGCTACAGCTCTAAAGCAGACCCTTCTGCCCCGGCTACCTCGGAGACAGCCAGGCCAAAGAGCCTCGGGCAGATACTTCTGAGCGTGAGAGGCTTACAAACCTCAAATGGATCACCCTCCATGCCTGGCAGGACGCTGGGTTAGGGAGCGTCCCTGGTGGCAAGCTGGAGTCTTACATCAGTCCCCGCTCTGGAAGTAAGACAGCCTGTCCCTCTCCCCCCACGGACGTGGCTCCAGACGCTTGAAGAAAGCAATGACCCAAACCTTGTGCCCGTGTGCCAACCCTTCACCGTGCCACCTGCTCTCCGGCCAGTCTTCCTCCTCTCAGCCACCCAGCAGCGTGCGGGGGGAGCAGAGCCATCCTGAGTCCCGCTTGCCGTGCCGCGGGCTTGGTGGGTGCAGACTATGCTACTTGTTCAGACTGAGCTTCCAGACTAAAACAATCTCAGATGTTTTTCATGCTGACACTGAACTAACCAGATCACTCCATGTTTTACTTCTTAAATTGATTTTTTAAAATATAAACGCCTAGTTTTTAAAGTTTGAACCATACAAAATCGCACCACCACCCCCTTTTTGAAAAGCAGTTCAATACTGGCAACTGTCGCAAGGTTCAGCCTGAACATTTGCCTCTCTTATTTTAACCCCCCTGGTTACATTGTGTATGCTTTTATTTCCTTTTTTGCATTGAAGGAGCTAGTCTTTATACTTTTTTTGATGACCGGGTCTGTCATTTAACTCACGTTGCCTGCCTCCTCTCCCTGCCGTCACTGCACAGTACTCCTTTAGAACAAGGTTTCTCAGCCTGAGCGCTACTGACACTCTGGATGACAAATTCTCTGTCTTGGGCCTATGTATCACAGCAGCTCTAACAACATCCCTGGCCTATACCCACGAGATGCCAGACCACCACACTCCCCAGCTTGGGACAGCCAAAATATCTCCAGACTTTGGTTCCCGGAGTGGGGGTGCTGCAAAAGCCCCATGTTCTGGGAATCACTGTTCTAGGGTAATGACCACTGGCTAGGTCTCCGCTACAGAAGGTTAACGCCTGAGTCGCAACCAGAATGGTTCAGCTCAGCGGCTCTGGTCGCCCATTCTTCCTCGTGAGGCCACATGGTTTTAGGGTCTTCCTTTTTTCTTTTTAAATTTTCTATAAATCAATACATTTATTGAACTCCTGCAGTGTCTGGGAAAAGACAAGATACACTCCAGTGAGTCTACTAAGGAAGATTCTGGAGGCCACAGTAAGTCTCCTTCCACAGAGAGACCTCAGGGCAAAGGAACATTTTCTCTATTGAAAATTGCAGGCCCGATTATACACTGTATCATATGGTAGCAGTTTAGCAAGAAAAAAATCCTCCAATTTTCCACATATACTGAGTTGCTATTATGTGGCATTTTATGCTTTATTTCATGTAACACATGCTTATTAAACACTTATGGCTACGTATATACAATTCATGTTTTTCACTGGTAGCATTTACTTCCAACAAAGTCTTTACACCTTCAACTCCATAAAGGGAAACCAAACAAAACTCTAGTCTCTGGCCTCTCAGGTAGTCTTTCCTCTCTGGACCAGTCTCCCATGCTATCATCTTACCCTTTTTAAAGCTGTGAAACAAGTTCACTGCACATGTTAAACCTCATAACCGAAACCTCCACCATCTGCTACCTTCTACATATTTCTATGTGTCTTATTTAGGTGTCATGGGCTAAGTCTGTAGCTTAGTGAAAATAATTATTGGTTTTACAGCTGTAAAAGAAAAGAAAAAACTTGCCAGTATATTATTCTGAGGCAGCATCTAAAGTGTTACAGCCATTAATGGCTGAACAAAGTTAGAATAAATATTTTTTCAATAAAACTTTTGACTAACCTATGGCTTGTATAGTCTCATGAAACGTGCAGGAAACACTCAGAAACCACTGTCTATGACACTATCTGAGGGATTCTCCATTTCATCCCTCTGAATTTGCACAGTAAGCACATAATGAGAATTATCATTCATTAACTTAATAGCCGTCAGTAGAAGGTTGACATATGCTACCTCTCCTGTAGATATTATTCCAGCAAACCAAAGTCAAACTGAAAGTTTTGTTTACTGCTCCAGTAAACCCTTGCAGCACTCTATAAAATCTCATTAATGTAAATAGTAAACTCAAACTAATAGAAATTGTATTTTTAGAAAAGTGTTTTTAAACGGCAAGTTACTTTCAAAATCGAAGAGTAACAAAATTGGCTAACAAAAATATGAAATAGCAGAGACCTTTAGAAGATCTAGTTTAATAACTGTAAAAAAAAATTTAGTTTGCACATCAACTGTCCGAATTCCAACAGGGTAGAAAATATGTCCTCTTAAGTGGAGAGAAAATGCACCTGGAAACCTTTCCCACACATTTCTACTTCCTAACAGGCAGAGACTCTGTGGGGACAGCCCCCGGCGTGTCCTCCAAGCACCACGGAGCCTGCCCTTGTGCCACGACGTCCATGGTGAGGAGAGGGGTCACATCCTACCTCGCTCCCCCTTTCCTCACGTCATCTTCTTGCCTTCTGAATCCACCTTTGCCCTGAGAGATAAGGGGAACAGTGCCAGAGGCTCTCCCTCTCAGGGCGCTTACCACCCAGCACTGTATTACCTGTCCTATTTCCTACACAAACAAAAAGCACAATAAACACAAAACACATATGCATACGGTACGTAAATACACACATAGGTACACACACACACAAACCCCGTCTGTGTCTCAGGCCTCGTAGGCCCTCATTACCTCGCCCCTGGGCCACTCCAGTCACTCCCTTCCTGTGCTTGTTGGCATCTCTCTCCAGATTATAATCCTCCCCACATCACGACTGTAGTTTAAGCCTCATAAAATGCTTTTTTGTCATGTTGAGCGTTGAGCTCAGAAACCTTCAACAGCTCCCCATTGCCCACTGGATGAAAGACTGAATCAAGGCTCTCACGGTGCTGCCAGGGTTCACGTCTATACATTATTTCCACGCACACGCCTGGCACTAAATCAAAATCACTATGGTGGCTGTTCCCTGGACGTGACCTGAGAGGGTCTGTACCTTCCACATGTAAAATTCCACCCTGCTTGTTGGGCTACCGTTTAATTCCTACTCGTCCTGGGCATTCCTGCTCAAACCCCACCTCCTGGATGGGTTGCGACTTAACTGGAGAGGCTCCAACACAGAGCAATTGCTGTAACTCGCATCACTCACGTGGCCCCCTGCACACGCTGACGGACATTATACTCAGTCATGGGCATCGTGCCACTTGCATATACCTTTAGAGCCTGTCTGGGTCTGTGCTATGGTAAGGAAAACTCTCCACGTGAAGTTTCCTGACAATCTGACCCTCATCATAAAACAAAACAAATCGGGGGACCCGGGATGTTCGACAGGAGGGGCCTCAGAAGTCCTCAGGTCCAGCTCATTACCTGACCACCTCTGGCCAGGCAAGTCCACATGGCCAGCGGGTGACCGAGCTGAGTCGAGCACCCAGGGCTTGTAGCTTCCAAGATGAGGCTTGTCATCTGGGGAAGTCAAATGCTGAATACATTTTGAAACTACCTTATACTCTGCAGTCTTGGAAGACACATTTCCCCATTCTTAAAAACCTCAGAAGTAAGACCCGGAATTAGTCCTATTTTTACACTCTGTACAACCCTATAGTTTTTTTAGAAGTGTTTTAAATGAAGCTTTTAAGTTAGCTTTGTAAAGTTCCTGTACTGATACACATCAAGACTAACAATCCTCTAAACATCAGTTGGACCTTAAAATTTATAAATACGCACTCTATCCTGCTGGCATTGAATTAAAACCCTGTGAATTCAAACATTGGCTTTAAAAAAACAACCACCTTGCTGTACAGAATAAATACTTTAGAGATGTATTAGAATTATTTCCTTGGATATGAGCTAAACAAGGTCCCTCCTCTGCCATCTTAATTCTTCATTCTCTGAAACTGAATACTCATGTATGTTCAGCCTTAAAAATATAAATTTATGTGTATCTAACATAGATGGTTCTAGTTAAAAGTAAATTTTCAGCAAAGAACAATTCTTTGTCTGAGAAAAGGTGATGCAATTATTACACATCACTGCATGATACAGGCTGTCTGGGGTTATTAAGAGAGTCGGATGCCAATTTACAATATTGCCCCTGCACCCCGTCTCATAGCTCACTGCTGAGTCTTCTGCTCACTGAGGGGCCCCTTGAGATCTTTTTAAAAATGAGTGTTTATTATTATATTATTCCATCATACACCTCATGAGAGGAGGCTGTAACATCCGTTAAGAAAATTGTGAACTATTTCGACCTCTATGATAGGATATTACTCTATATATGATGTTTAAAATTATGTTTTCTTTAACAACTGGTATAGCAAAAGGTTCCTTAAAATACACAGTTAAATGAAAGCAATATGTTCCTACAACAAGTTAAAATAACCAAAATTAAGGGGAAAAGAAATTAAATGCTACAAGTGCATTTATCAGCTGAAATATGAACCGCCACTGAGCAGGTCCTGCCAGGGCCTAGCACAGCGCCTTGCAGAGCAGTCACTGTCTCAGCCAGGTTCTCACTTGCAGACAACAGAGCCCGCTCTCTGGGATTAGGAGGAGAGGGGTTTATACCAGAGCATAAGATGGTTTACAGAATTTCTCCAAGAGCCAGGGAACCAACCATGAGCCCGGCACAGCCAGGAACAAGCAGAAACACCCAGGCTCACCACAGAGCAGTGCAGGCAGAGACTCTGCCCACTCTTGTCGCCAGCAATGCCGGTGTCTGAGCAGAACTCCCAACCGCTGCCACCCACCACTGCCCAGGTCTGATGCCTGCTTCCCAGGGCCACGTGGGTGCCCCTGCCAGGTGGAAATCTGGGTCAGCGTCAGCCCAGCTGCAAGGAGTTGGGGGTCCAAAGAGTTCGAGTTTCTGGCTCCCATCATCCAGAAGGCGCACTAGGTGGGGTGAAGGGTAGAAAGCGAGCCCATGGCCAGGACTCACCGGAAGTGATCCCAAATCACCAAGGGCTAAACGCATCGTCACCATGTTTGGCCCCCAGTGTGGGGAGAGGTATTTCTCGTGTTCTGGAACTCCACAATGCCTCACTGTGCTCAAAAGCAAGAAAACAGATGGGGGAACAAGGCGGGCAACACCGAAGATGTCAACAAAATAACTTGGTTGCTCGAATTGCCGTTGCCTTCTCCTAACCCCTTCAGCATCGCGATGAGGGCCGCTGTGCCAGGGCTGCACTGCAGGCCTTACCTCCTCCAAGTCTCCAGACAACCCTCTGAGGGGGGCCCTGTCACTACCTAATTTTACAGGTAAGGTGACCGGGCAAGGCACACAGAGGTCAAACGACTGGGGTAAGGCCTCAGCCCAGACGAGCCCAGACAGGCTGCCTCGAACTGTTAACACTGTTTCACACTGCACTGCACTGTAGCACAACCTGATACCGCCAAGACTGGGGTTGTAACTGATTGTTACCTGGGGCAGATCTAGTCCTCCAGCTAGAGAGGCCTCCTGCTTTTCTGGCGTGTTATAAAACAGGGTAATGTGACAGTATAGAGAATAGGGGCAAAGACCTACATTTCCCAAAATTCCTGCATGCAAATTTGCAACAATAATTCTGCACTAATGTAAGCTTTTCATTTAAAAGAGAATTTAACTTTGATGTATACCAGACAAATTACATTAAGACATTAAATCTGTAAGTCATTGTTAAAAAGCAGCTTGCTTACTTTAAGCAAAGAAAACTTTCCAGTCTTTGATATATGTTCTTAAGAAACATGAAAATAAAATTCCTTTCCTCAACTGTCCTTTTCCATTTCACACATATTGATCTTTCCATATGCTTTAAATAATGATGAAATTAGTAGGAACTGTTCCTAATAAATCCAAATCCTAACTCCTTTCATGTCCACATATTTTTAAGAAGACTGAGGTGAAAAATCCGCTTAAGCATCAGGGAAAACCTAAGAAGAACCAGGAACAGCTTTAGAAGAGAAACCAAAAGGGCGGTGAGCTAGGAAGGCAACTGTAAAAAGGTATTTGCAGGTTAGGTGTGGGATGGTCTTTCAAAAACGGGGATTCTGGGGTGCGGAGAGACAAGGCCAGAGCCCAGGTAAAACGAGAGGGAGGGGAGTAAGAGGGCCAAGGACCGTCGGACCCGCTTGCTAGCTGTGAACCAATGCAAAAGGCCTACCCTGAGGAGTAGCTGGGCCCGGCTGTGAGTTCTAACAGTCTTTAAAAAAACAGGCGGCACTAGGCAAAAGTTCTCAATATTTTTTGATTAGTTATTTGGACAATGGGTCCTGATATTTCCTTCACTGAACTGCACAGAAGAATCAACGGGACAGCAGTGTGCAGTTCCCAGCAGAGCCCGGCACTGCGGGTGCCGGAGAAACAAAGGCCTCCCCGCATCACACAGGGCAGCTGAGCAGGGGGGAGCCACCTGGAAGACCCCTTCGCAGGCAGGCTGCGCGGTCCCACAAGTCACCCCAAATGTCGTTCATAATCTATAGCTATTTTGAGAGTCTTTATGATCCTATTTTCCTGAGCCAGTCACAGAATCAATTTTTGAAAATTTCATAGTTGAGGGAAAAGAAAGCTTTTTAAAAGTACTTTTCTCAGTCATAGTAATAAACCCATAAACTTACACTGTGGGCAACGCTATTTGATAAGGTCATTGTTTTAGCTATTAAGTTATTACATTACTACAGCTAAAACGGGTCTAACTGATATTAAAAACAGTTGGTTTGGAAGTAACATTCTGAATTCTGGCTACTCAATATAGAATTACTATTTTTTAATTATATTTGTTTACATAATTTGCTATCATAGTAGATCAGTGATTTTCAACCGGTTTCATCTCATGGCATATAAACTAATTACTGAAATTCTGCGGCACACCAAAAAAAGGGGGATTTTTGCCAATCTGACCAAAAAAGGGGGGGATGATTTTGATTCACTCAGATGGCTATTGTTGTGTTGGCTCTTGTTATTTATTTATTTTTTTACAAGCTAAGTAACGGAAAAGGGGTGAGTGCCCCCTACTAAATAGTCAGGTACTGCATGTTTTAAAAATTCTTGTGCTGCAGCCCACAGGTTGAAAATCACTGTATTAGGTAAAACCTGACTGTATCACAGAACACACTCTGTGAGACATCTATGTCACGATTAGGCTTTTTTTTTAATTTAAAAGGTTGCAATTAATATAAGCACCCTTATAGCTGAAAGATTTTTAACATCTTAGAGCTTATTTCAAATTCAACCCTTTATTAGTCACTACTGACATAATTTTGATGCTCTCAGATGTAGGAAAGCGTTTGTGAAATGACCATGCCTCAGGGCAATGCTCGCAGGCCCTGGGTCTTAAGGCAGCTTTAAAAAGCCCAGTGGGGGTCCTCGAGCCACATGGCTAAGAGTCGTGCAGACAAGTCTGCCACCCAGAGGCGGAAGGAAGAAATTCACCTTGGATTTTATTTGTGAGGCTAATAAATATTAAAATTTATAAAATTATTTGCTGTTACTTATCTTATTTAAAAATAGTAAAAAAAAAAAAACTAGAAGGTTCTCTCTCCATGAACAAGGCCTTCAGTGCTAGACTACATAAAAATATGGCCCGTTAAAACTCTCATAAGAAAGAAACAAGCCCCGAGACATACTCGTCACAGGTGCACAGTTTGCCGATCAAAAAATTGAATTTAACTGCACTATTTACAGTAAAAGCTTTCTTTTCTTCTTATAATTAATATAACATGTGTTTCCAGAAGTGCACACAAGTTCTGGAACAGCCACCATGATCTATTTAGACATGTGGACCAAAAGTTAAACTAATTACCAGAGATAGTTCTTACTCAAATGAGAAAAGTTTCTTTCATTAGAAGGTCTTCTGCGTAATTTTCTTCTGGCAAAGGAACAAAGTTTATTTAGAGTCATTCTGTTTGGCAGACAGGGCTCCTAAAGCATATACCAATGATTGTAAAGGTTAAAGCAAAACACTCGAGTCCATTAAACACATAAAAATTGAAGCTTTTAATGGCCTAACCAATAGGCAGATTATAAAATGGAGAATTATGATAACCCCGTCTCATCTTAGAAGTCTGTACATTGGAGCTGCTGCTAGCAATGGACTGTCATTTAAGATTTATGCTATTTTACAATGAACTACATACAAAAGATCAGATTAACAGACAGCATGGCATACATTCAAGTGTGAAAATGATTTTATGTATAAAATATGAAAACTCCTTTTTCTACACTGTAAAACCCTATTTTTTGAAACAATGTTTTGCATTCTCAAACGTTATACTTATTTCTCCTCACTTTACTGTTTCATTATCACTCTAACCCACTTTAAAATTGGAAGTTGATTCTAAAGTCACACCTATTTATATGACTTTGTAGGGAACTTATTCTAGAAATAGTTTGCTGCTGACTTCAAATTTGTTTTTATTAAATGAGAAGGTTCTACAATTCATTATTATTTCCAAGTAAAGTTTTTTCTGCAAAACCTTAGCGAATTACTGTTTCCAAGTACAGCACTGTGAACGACACCTCCCTCTCGGTTCTGTCGCTGAGGCGCCTCGTGATTATCTGTGGGAGTTCACTCCTGTCCCTGTGTAGACCCCTTCATCTCCCGCATGCCCCAAGTGGCATCATTCTGCAAAAGGTGCTTCCACCCACGATGGTGGCTGCAAACTATCTGAGCGCAGAGCACAGTTCTGCTTTCACACCTGTTTCTACTTTTATTTGGGAAATAAATGAGACTGTGGCTCTAAGCCCAGCCTGACGCGTAAACGTCCTTTACAGAATGCCGAGGTTGGAGCAAATATGACAAAAACTCAGTGGGCCGGTGTGGTTTAATCACCTCAGACAAAAGCTCAATGATGGAAGCTCAAATTGTTTATCGGGGAACATATCACAAGAGCTTGGTTGGGAAGGTTCAAGAGCATTCTGAAGCACCAAAGAGAAGCTGGCCACTCAGGAGAATGACCCCTTACGTGTGTCCTAGGTGTATCAGAAAGTCCGTGTCTGCGTCACACCTTCCAGAATAAGAGAAATACGGGAAGGATGGCTACGTCCAGCTCAGGAGTGACTCGAGTCCATTCATAAGTATCTACGACCTAAAGAGTAAATCTGGACACTCCCCATGCCTCAAACTGGTAAAGAAGACCTAGTGCCACAATTAAGCCCCTGAACGTTTCTCAGCTCTTTCCTATCCCTTCTTTCCGTCTCCAATGCTACCATCTTTGGTTCTCATCGTTTTAAAAAATCTATATTCGTTTAACTGCTTCCTAATGAATCTCTCTGTCTCCGGGCTCAACCTCCGACTCTGTCCTACCATTGTCGCAGTTTAAAATCCATTCTCCAGACAGAGTCCAGAATGATCTCTGTGCCATACAAACCAACCACATCATCTGACTGCTTGCTACTCACAAAGATCAAGAGTCACAGTGTCCCTGGCCCACTGGGAGGGGACTTTTCAAGGGAGGAAGGCCAGACGCTGGCCACGTCCCACCCCACACGCCCGGAGTCTACAAGTCTACGAGGGGCTACTGCTACTGGCTCCTTTGGCCTTTCTGTTTCAACTTAACCACCAATCGTATTTCTTTGTGGGAGAAATTAAAATAACTCCTAATCAAGAAACGTCAGGACCCCTAATTTATGGGTGCAGCCTTCCACAGAAACATCTTAACTTCTGAAACAATAGTTTTCAAATATTTTTAAATGACCAGAATCATTTTCTTTGAACAATATCTAATGTAGAACCCCAACAAAAAGTAGATGAAATAGCATGTTTGATGCTGACAACACAGGCAGAGGTGAGATCACATAGAAGTGCACAAGCCACAGAATAAAATTCAGATTTGGCTCGTTCAACGCAAAGTCGGCGGGGAGAACAAACGAGCTGTGATAAAAATCTGATTTACATTTTTGAAAGACCAGTGTGTTGCTGTGTGTAACAGAGTCAAAACTGCTGAGAATTTTAACATTTCTGATGTATTTTCATAAACCCCAACTTAACCTGCGAAGAGTTATGTGTACTTTCCAAACAGTGAGCTACTCATGTAAAAGAGTCGCGGAATACCTGGTCCTCGCTGGTTAACCCCAGGTGCATCACAAGGTAGAAGTGCACCAGGAAGTCCGAGTTTGGCAGAACGTCCTGGCGTCTGGTCATCATGGCACAGATCAGTTTGTAGGCTTGTAGCTTGCCTTCCTTATATTCATTTGGCAATGTTGTCGCCTGCCAAGAAGATGATGTTTAAAGGTTTAATCAACTCCAGATGCAGCAGAGCATATCAACATTTCATTTACTTCTCAGTTTTCCATAAGAGTTGTTTATGGAGATGTGGGATGTGCTGGCTTTAGTAAGACCCAGCCTGCCTTCGAAACATGCAGTCTTGGGAAATTACATTTCAAAAACTCAATTTCAGAGAGGAAGAGGAAATTACAATAGAGGAACAAAAACATATCCACTTGCCTTAAATAGCCATGATGCAAACATTCTGAGTGGTGGGATCAAGACGGGAGGAGACGGAGAAGTTTGGTTATCGAGGCTTATTGCCAGATTGTCCCGAATCTAATTTCACAAAGAGGAGAGTAGGGAAGGAAACAGGGTTAGCCCAACAATATTCCAACACTGTGTCCCATGGTCAACTAGCTGCTTCCAATACAATTTCTGTAAGTAGAGTGAGAACCTACAATATTTACAAGTTTTTCTTTTATTGTGAGATCTACTATCCTTTTGCATTTTATGTCTAACTTACTGTATGGTTTTAGATTTCATAAAAAACCAGAGCATTGCTTTTCCTTGAATATTAATGCCTGGAGAGGTCCTGAACTCCAAGTGATAAGGAATGGTTAATAAGTTATACTTTATAATCATGAATCATGTTTTGGAAAAAAATATATAACATGAAGAAATGTATGTTATCAACAGAAACAAAAACCAGAATGGAGGAGCCCCAGAAGCTCAGTTGGGTAGAGCATTGTCCAGATACACCCAGGTTTCAGGTTCACTCCCCGGTCAGGGCACATACAAGAATCAACCAGTGAGTGGATAAATAAGTGGAACAACAAACTGATGGCTTCTCTCTCCCTCTTCCTAAATCAATAAATAAAAATTTTAGAAATACAGTGAAAATTGTATATACTCTAATATTCTACATTTGTAGAAATTTGTTTATCCCTAAAAATAAGACCATTTATTAATATTGGTTATCTCTGTGGGAGGCTCATGTCAATTTTCTTCTTTGATTTTTCTACATTTTGCAAATTTTATGCAATAAAAGCAGTATCACTTTTATAAAGAGAATAATTAAAACTACTGAATGATGCCCTATTCTTTAATATTCTATAGTAATATAATATTTATACATTAAATGAAATGACTCATATCTGCAAAATGACCAAACTATAAGTATTATTATTTATTCTTTGATAATCAAATAGACTTTGTGTAACCACCTACTTATTATTCCAGGATGTGTTCAGCAGTGAATTGCAACACAGCTTTTATGAAACTAAGTCAATTTTCCCCATTAAAATAAAAGGTGACACAGGAAGAGTACCTTTGCTAGTTTGTACCAGAGCTCGTAGAGATAGCCAAAAACCCTGGCATGGATCTTGGGCGACTGGATGTTATTCACATCTCCGAGGATCCCCAAGACTCTTCGCCATAACACGGCGGCAGAGTCTGGGTGCCAGCCAGTGAGGTGTCCTCCAGCGATTACGCTACAGTCGTCCACAAGGCACTCGCTGCTGTCTGCGGAGGAAAACGTGCGTTAACCCTGGGAACACCATCTTGATTTCACCATAGAGCCTTTTTTCTTTAATGAAAATTACCAATTCTTGAAAGTTTATGTATTTAGAGTAAAACAATTAAGCCGAAAATGTTCTACCTGACAATTTTTTCCCTGGATTACTTTTTAAAAAATAGATTTAATGTTTTAGAACAGTTTTAGATTTGTAGAACATTACTAAACAGTACAGAGGTTCCCACATATTCCATATTGTTAAACTTCTCCTAAGTATGGTACATTGTTACAATTGTTACAATAATGAACCAATATAAAAACACTATTATAAAGTCCAAACTTATTCAGGTTGCTTAACCTTTACCTAATGTCTTCTGTTCTGTTCCAGGATTCCATCAAGGATATCACAGTACATTTAATTGTCATGTTTCCTTAGCCTCCTCTTGGCTATGACATTTTATCGGATTTTCCTTGTTTTTGATGATGCTGACAGTTTTGAGAAGTTCTGATTAAATATTTTGTAGAATGTTCTTTCACTGGGGTTTCGCTGATGTTTTTCTCATGATGGATTTTTTTTTTTTTTTCTTCATTTGTGTTCCTGGAATGAACATTTCTTAGCTCTGAGGTCTGGGCCTTTCCCAATACTCTTGGATTTTGTTTGCTAATGCTTTATTTAGGAATTTTGCTTATATGCTTTTAAGAAAGATGGACTCAAATTTTCCTTTTTAAATATGCACCTTGACTGGTTTCATTATCAAGGTAACACAGAGAGCAGAAGTTAGGGAGCTTTCTTTCTTTTTAGTGTCTGGAACAGACTGGAAAAAAATAGCTTCTCATTCATTTGAAGCTTCAGTAAAACTAGGAATTGTCCTTTATTCTTATAAGTATATTCAAATTAACCTACTATATTATTTTAAATTTTTATATTGCTTTTGTAGCTCTTTCCCTTTTTCACCGCCAACATTTTTTCCTTGATCAATCTTGACTATTCGTCTACTTTACTATTTTTAGAGTTGTTTTCATCTTTTCTATTGCTTCCTAGCACATACGTGCATGCACTTTGCTTCATAAGTTCCCTTTTTATTAACTTTTATATATTATTCTGCCATTTCCCCCCCTAATTTTCTGAATAGGACACATAGATCAATATTTTTCTCTTCTAAAGCAAACACCTCGGGGCACACCTTTTCCTCTGTATAAGTCTTCAGCTACATCCTAGAGCTTTTGATACGTAGTTTTCATTGTAGTTGAGTCTGAAGTATTTCCTAATTTCTAATTTATTTAATTAGTATCTCCTTTGCTTTGCTTCTCTTTTGAATCTTTGGAGGGAGTTTAAAAAGTTGGTCCCATCCCCACCGCAAATCCCCTTTCTCTAGTATCTTAAAACCGTTTGTTATTAGCATAATTACCCCCAAAGTTCTACTCCTCACAAATTTCCCACATGAGTAAAGAAAAACCGATTTCTAGGCAATTATTAACTCCCCCTGTCATTCTGAGTACATACATTGTTAGTGTAATCGAGGACACTGAAGCACAGCTGGCGGATGTGAGATCAAGTAGAGGAGTGACAGGGAGCAGGGAGGCGTGAGCCTGACATGGAGCCTGCATCCTTCCTGCAGCCGGGACAGCGGCCGATCTTATTATAACAGACCGGGAAAGACCTCAAGACGTCTGTATTCCCTGCACAAGTATCACACAGTTTACTGAAGTGACACAGTGAAATGTGCAGATCAAATTCAAAATGGGATTCCTAAGCACTGTGCCTGAAAGACAGGAGGTAGAGGATAGCAGCCCCACGATGGGCCCCTGGGTTCTCCGGAGACGCCCCTCCTCCTAGTGTTCAATCTGTAAAGTGAGTGCAGTCCCGGCCCCTGTCCGTCTAAGGCAGGACGAAGCTCCAGGGAACGCTTGTAAGTCAACAAGACCCCACAGCACAGTGTGCGCAGGATGGTATAAAGATCACCTCAGTGGCTTTAATCCCTCGAGGGGTGAAAAACAGTACGGGAATTAGATGGTTTACAGTGCTTCATCCCCTACCCTCACCCCCAAAATGCAGCCATCAAAACGGGGATTAGCCCCGGTGAGCCAATCACACTGGAGCTTTGCCCGAGTACCACCACCAAGGAAAGCAGCCAGGTAGCTCACCGCCTGCCCCTCCTTGCTACCCACCAGCGGACACAGCCTCAGCCAGGAACGGGCCCCATGTGGGAAACGCCTCAGTGCTGCTGGGCTCTCTGAAAAGCTAATACCTGAATGATAAAATCCTAGGTAGCATCCCCATCACGTTATCAAAAGGTGTTGAGTCCTTTAGTAGTATTTAAATGGCTTCATGCTCAATATTACTGTGAAATTTTTTTTAATGAGTTGAAATGTCTTTGCCCAAAATTACTGCACTTGTGGCACAAGTAACAGAGCAGATGCTGACATTTTACATGTAGATGGTTCCTCAGTGAAGCAGTACTTAATTAAAAATGGGGATTTGAGAGATTTCAGAAAATTTCATGTTCACCCTGAAAACGCCAAATATTTAGTTTTATTTTCTTTTTCATGAGCAAGCTAGTATGCTAGCCTAGTACCCTTTAATTTCATTATTACTAAATGCAATAGGGGCATTTAAATTTTTTAATTAAACTGGGAACTCTTGCTAACAAATAAAATACATCATCTTTCTCCAAACATATACATGATTTTAACAAAGTAATATAAATTTTAAAACTTTGCAAATATGCAAAGGATTTTAGTCATAAAATAAATTTTGGTAGTTGGTAAAATAGGCACTTATGACCAAACGATTTCACATAGCTGCAATTTTCTGTAGGCCTGGTAAGAGTGTTGGAAGAAACGCAGCAGGGACGTTGGAAATTAATTTCCCTTTTGATTTGAAATCTATAGACACAAACCCAAGATGCGTATATGCATGACCTATGGACACAGACAATAGTGTGGAGATGGCCTGGGGGGTGGGGGTGGACAGATGCGGGGTGGAGGAATCAATGGGGGGGAAAAGGGGGACATCTGTAATACTTTCAACAATAAAGATAAAATTTTAAAAAGAAAAGGAAACACCTTAATTCTGGGACCAGAAAAATCCGGCCTGGCCTTTGAAGACCCGAAGTGGAGCGGTAGCAGGGTGGCCAGTGTTCTGTGGCGAGCACTACAGCCTGACTCTTCTCCCCTTCCTCTCCTGCTTTCCGGGGACCTACTGGGCATTTTAAAGATTTCAGAAGGTGGGCAACCAATCAGAGCCAATGAGAGCCTGGCAAGAATGCCAAAAATGTGCCTAATGGAAGACAATGCTGACAGACAAACCGTTTCTGCACAAACAGCTTTGGTGGCAGGGGACAGGGAATGGGATTCACACGCACAGCTATCAGTAAGAGCAGAGGTGGTAAAAGGAGTCCTGCAACGCTATTTGGAGGCAAGGCTATGACAAATATACTAAACAAAAAAGATTTTGAAATGGAATCTCACATATTTTTTACTATTAATTTAAAAAGGTTAAAATTTAATTGCCGTTTTAACTAGTAAGACAACAGCCTGGACTTGAAGCTGATTCGGTCATGGGTTCGAGTATTTACTAATGCTCCTCTTGCCGCGCACAGTTCTAGAAGCCGAGTCAGCTGTGAGCACAAACAATGACACGCACCGCCCCCCACTTATATTCCAGTGGGGAGACCACTGACCCCCCCGCTAACCCAAAACGTTGGACACCACTTCTTAACCATATCTTCAGGCACATTACTGACCTGACAGGGACCTGGAAAGGAAAGTGCACCAAAGCTGGCTTTTACCCTTCAAGGTTAACCAGCTCAGTTAGAAAACCTTCCCCACCCCACTGTCTTCGACATTATTTAGAAGATATTCTCTTCCAAAGGTTTTTAAAATTTCCTCTTCATATTTAAGTATTTCACCCATCTGGAACTGACTGCAGGCATGTTGTAAGGTAGGGGTTCTATTTCCTTTTTTCCCCCATATGGCTGAATACTTGTCCCACAGACATCTGTTAAACAGTAAACCCTTTCCTTGCCAGATGTGGAATGTCACCTCACTCATAATATCACGATTCCATGCCCGTGTGGACCCAGTTATGTATTTTACATTCTATTTCATTAGTCTGTTTTTCTATCTCTGTAATGAAAACGTTCTTTAAGTGAATCTCATAGCACTTATCACAGTATTTGCCGCTATCAGGATGAACGTCTTCTGTCCTCCTGGTAAGATACTCAGCCAACTGTGGCTGTGACTCATGTATATTTTTATTTCTTACAGCATCAAAAATCAGTATTTCTAGTTGTAAGCTTATTTCCTAAATAAGAGATGAGGTCGATGAGGTCAGCAGCAATAATGATTCTCAGCTATAGAGTCATAAGTATTCCTCAAAATAATTATCGCAACAGAACAAAATTGATAGTTTTCAACTGATGTTCTGGCACCAGGCACCTCCGGACTAGGAAGGAACTGCCCCTCCGAGGGTACTAATTCCTAGAGACAGCCAACGATTCTCCAGGAAGTCTTCTTTCATATACAAACTACGCATCCAAAGCTCAGACTCCCTACCTCCTTTACCTGGCTCAGCCACCAAGAGCCAATACACCCCCTTGCCACAGTCCCCCCAGGGCAATTAGGGACACCTACGCTCCAGAGTCTGCTGAAATTGCTCACACTGGCCAATCCTAACTCTGCCTCCCCTGTCTTGCCTTGCCTTTCCCATGGAGATGACAAAAAAGGCTGCTGCCCAGGTCTGCCCTCTTTCCCACTGTCTCCTGACCAACTCAGGTGCTCTCCTGGGTGGCCCAGCTGCACAGCAGGCCAGGCCTCCAGTTTCTAAGGACCTGTGAGCATGACATCTTCCTTCGTGGCCTTCATTCCATGTCTGCATGTCTTACCAGACCCAATTAAAACAAATCCCAGGTACGTTTTGAAACAAAGCACAATAAATTTAGCTGTTCTTTTCTGCAAACGTGAAATGATTGACACAAGAAAGCAAATATAAAACTAAACTGTTACTTTGCCAGTGACGAGGAATTTAAGATTTTAGGAGTTTATTGTTCTAAGCATTTGATAATTAGTAGAATTATTCAGTAAGAAACAGATGCCCTCAAATTGTTTGATCACTCCCTTTGCATGTCCTAAAGGCCAGGCTAACGGGAGTTTTATTTAGTACATTTATAAAGAAATCCTTCCTGTAAGAACAGAAAGTTAAATTTGGAACTGTGACAACCCGTAACCCTTATCCCATTACAGCCTGTCCTTTTCACAGGTGCCAAGATGAGCTGTCGGGCTGAGTGTGCGGATTCTCTGTTAGCATTTCAAAGAACTAGGCATTTGGAGGAATTAATCAGGACAGAGAGAGTACATCATATACAATTACCTCACACCAGTTTATTAAATTGAGCTATCCCGTGTACACTCTGAAATAGGATCAAAACAAAACTACCCAAAGGGCAGACAGAAGAAGTAATCACTCTATTTTCTTTCTTTTCAATAAAAATTATTAAAACTAGTTCTTGTTTCAATAAATTCAACTTAATAAAGACTCAGCCTTGCCTTCAATGGTGCCACCACGAGCTCCCCCCTGGGTAGTCTGTGTACGGGACCCAAAGAAGTCATTCATTCCCTAAATGTATTCATGACCCTCAAGTAGTTTAAAGGGTTTTGCGGTTGTAATTTCAACAGCAATGGAGTGGAAGGGAGCAGACAGCCCTGCATGTGGAGTCAACACACTTTAAAATCCAGTTCCAACGCTGGCACTCACCTTCTAGTGAGACAAGATTTCTTTGGGACTCGGTTTTCCCATCTCTAAAACAGAATTTTTAAGACTTGGCCTGCTTACCACACGGAACCAAAGAGTATGTCTCAAAGTTCTTTGTAAACTGTTAAATCCCACATAAACCACTCTTCTGTTTCCGGAGTAAAGTTTAACATGAGCATCATGGCTTCCTCCTGGGGTGGACGGTGGCTGTGGGCATGGCATGCTCTGCCCATTACCCGGCCACTATTTCAGAACCCTCTCCACACACGTCTCAGCATCCACGACTGATTATAAACAGGTGGTTGGGGCTGCCACAGCCAGTTTGGTTGGAGGTGCACCCCCGTCATCACTGTGCTAAAGGATCCCTAAATTTCTTACACCTAGGAAATCTCAGGATGTCCCAACTGCTGGCACTCTTGTACCTTTTCAAAGACATAGTTGTTACCTGTTAAGTTTGAAGCATCGGTGGGACTCAGCTGTAACCAATGGCGGGCATCCGAGTCAGCCACGTCTGTGGGAGTGTTCGGTTCCACATCTTCCTCACAGTTCTGCCACGAGCTCATGTACAACTCCGCCTCGTTGTTGTAGCCCAGAGCTGTGTCACTGCTGACACTTTCACCTGGCGCAACGGAAGAACCAAAGTCTGAGATAACTAGTAGCTGGGAATGAGAATGTTCACAATTACCTGCCCGTCCCCCTCCCCCACCCGTCACTAAGCAGCCGAAACAGTGGGGATCATGCAGGGCATAGGGCTAGAAGGTGCTGGTGTGGGGGCCCTTGCTCAATGAGACAGAGCTGCTAAGTGCTGCGCATTAACAGTCATTACAAGTTCCACTATGTATCACTCAAGTGGCATTGTTCTCAAGGGGCTTCAACTCAGTGACACCACATACCCAAAAGATTGCATTAAGTCCTTGTGTTTTCTACCAAACCTATTCAACTACAAAATGGGGGTGGGTAGAAGAAAACGGGGGGACTGGCTGATACAAATGCACGTTTATTCTGCTGGCTAGAAGAGCCTAACGAGGCTTTCCATCTTGAGCCCGATGTGTAGACCTCACCCTAGGCTGGATCACCCAGGATCACTGGGGGAGCAGGTGTTCTACCACAAAACATTTTCTCCAATAGGAAGTCTCCCCTTTATATACTAAAAAGTTGTAGTCTGTCATACTGCAATGCTGCTTTCAAAGGCTATTAAGCCTTATAGGGCTATTTTGTCTAACACAAAACAGAGCTAGACAGTTTGCTTCTCCAGGTCGCCTGTCTACTTCCTAACAATTTTATGTGTCTACCCTTTTGGTCTGCTCACTCTTTCAGCTGCCTTTTGCATCTGCTGCCGACAGTCCCCAGCCTTGCTGCTGCTAATCTGCCGCCCTCTCTTCACCTGAAGAGAACTGAAAGTTGTCCTAGTCACCCACTTCTAGGTCTCTTACTTCATTGCCACAGAACCTAAGCCAGCAGGATCTGAAGGAGTTACCGAGAGAACCCCTCCACAGCCAGCCAAGACGCACCCTGGACCTGAGCTGTTTGTTATGCGGCTCTGAAAAGGAGGCCCTCGGGAAAGCGGAGTATTAGGGCCATGATAACAGGGCCATTTTACAGTACATGATAACATGGGTCAGGATTCCAATCAAATTTTATTTTTTAAATACTTATACTATTGACTTCAACATTCATCTGAAGCATTTTGCTCCTAGCTGGTGGGAACTTCCTAGGGAAGGTCATTTTTCCTTCTTGGTCTGTCTGCTCACTTGGGAAAATGCCTGGGGGCTCAGGTAACCGACTGGGACTGTTTTTATTATATGTGTGAACTAACTGTCCATCAATCCTGAAATTCCAGGAATAAAAATTCCCCATTTCGCAACCACGTCTCTTCAGATGATATCATCTGAGTTAGAAAGGAGGAAAGAAACGAAGTACACTGACTCTGAATTTGGACGAACTCAGACCATGTTTCCTGGAACTTACTCTTCTGTCTGTCCCTACATTTTCCTTGTGTCTGCTGCAAATCATCTCTTAAATCCAATTCAGCAGAGCTGCTGCTTCTTCGAACTAAGATCTTCAGACAAAAAGAAATATTGCATATGTTACAGGAAAGTTTTAATTTTTACAAGACTATTAAGTAGGTTTCTAGTTCACATTTCTAAAGACAAAGAAACAATTGATAATAATAGCAACAACAAGAACTGAATGCTGTTTTCCATTTGAAGGATGTGTTCACAAATTACTATAACTGAATTATAAATTACTCAAGAGCTGGGATTTATGGCTTCTGCTTTGTCAACTGTCATTCAATTAAACTGATCTGCTGAGAATAAATGCCAAATTATATGGAAATAATTTATTTTAAAGTTCTATTTGTCCCTCTGCTCAAGCACACACATACAGTGAATGCAGTTCTCCAGAAGGCCTAAGATGCCCACAAACGGTGAGTGTGCTGGCAGGGAAGGCATAGCTCCACCAAGACTTGTCTAAAGGCTACTCAGTGCCTTCCATGTTAACCAGGAAACACTTTCCTGAGTACCACTCAGCACTGGACCTTGTGTTAAACAGACAGCACTAAAACCTGTGGAGGCGCTCTGTATCCCCTAAAATTTATGACTTACTTGGAGAGACAAAACATACACAAATTGCACAAAATGCAAGGTACATAAGCAAAATATGCAAATAAACTGTCTCTACAAGGTATGCAGAACTGTGTCTCCCTGGTTGGCTCACACTGACAGCACAGGTGTGCAAGAAGGCAACAGACATGAGGTGTTAGAGAGAAGGCAGGAGGCACCGAGGGGAATCAGCAAGGAACGTGCAGGGAAAGATGCTGAGCACAGCAGGTCGAGCAGGGCCGTGAGGTGAAGGGGAAAAACACCAGAAAATGCAGGCCACCTTCAGGATCAGGTGTAGAAATTTCAAGCCAGTGCTGACGAAATGAGCAACCGTATGTTCCAGACGATAGCTTATTGCAACTGAAAACACTACTAGAAAGGAAAGTCTAGCAGTTACCTGCAGGATAGATTAGCGTTGAGAAGAAAGTTATTATGGCACTGGTAGGGTGATTCAGGGATGAGCATGTAAGGCTTTTGTTGGCAAAAAAAAAAAAAGGGGGGGGGGAATAAGAACAATGCTGCCACATGGCAGGGGAATGAAATCAAATCACAAAAGGATATGACCTTAGGAGACCATGAGAACAATGGTGAGGGAGAGAGGGAGGGAGGGAGACGGACAAAGGACCTGGCGGAAGTTCCTGATATCTGACCTTTCACCTCTGGGCTGAATATCCAAAGAGAATGAATGTCCTACATGTAGGCAAGGAAAGTCCAGGACTGTGAGACAGAGAGTAAAGCAGGGAGGGGGGGGGGGGACGGGGGGGACGGGGACGGGACGGGACGGGGGGGGGGGGGGGGGACTACAGAGCAAAGCAAGGGCATGTTGAACACAAAGCCGAGGTGACGCTGCTGTCTGAGGGGACAAGGGAGGAATTGACGCGCCAGAGCAGCGCCATTGGAAATGTTCTCGATTTTAAGCTGAGTGTTCGGTTTATAGGTAAAGTTTATGTGATTGAAATATGCATACATAATACACATTCATACGGAATATAGCTATATAAGCTGTTATAGGCCCTTTTTAAAAATAAAGATGGAAGAAACTTTACCCTGGTCACCTTCCAGGCAAGCAAGAGGCTTTTGCTTTCTATTTCGTACCCTTCTATGATGCTTGAGGTTTCTATGAATATATACCACATTTTTAAAAAATGAATAAATAGGAGTTATCTGCATAAATAAGTAACAGGCTCCTTTTAAATTTCCTTCTTTATGCTTTACATTTGTTTTTTAAAATGCTATTTTACATATTTTTTAAAAAAAGAAACGATAATAGATCTTTGCAAAAACTAACTTTATCTATCAACTCGTGTCCTATGGAGGCTACTACCTAAAATGATGTGAGGAATAAGGGATCTGAATGTATGTTTGAAAGGCAAGAATACACCATTAAAAACAGTGTGCCAGGTACACACGAGCTGGTGAATCTGTTTCATGTTAGTTTCTCTGTATGTGGTTACAATTTTATATGGAAAGCAAGTAAGACTTTAAAAGATGCCAATGTTGTATGGCCTTATGACCCACCTAAATGGAAATTTTTTTTTAAAAACCGATTACTGCCATTAATAAATTTATTTACATTGTGCCAGTAATTTACATGTTTATTTTTAATGACAAATTTAGTTTGAAAGTATCTTACTGTTATTCCTTCATATTCTTTCCTCACATGTCCTTTATTCTCTTGAACAGGCTTAGGCTCCAAAGAACTCAAAGTCTGCACATTTTCTACCTTTTGACCTAGAGATTTGGTGGGGGGAAAAAAAAATCAACAGAGGGAATATTTCAGATAGTAACACTGGAAAAATATTTTCATATATAGGCAACCATTAAATTTAGATATTCTAAGACACATAAAACAGGAGGCATAGGTCTGGCAAACTGGTAGCTTATGGGTCAAGTGCACGCGATGAATAAAAATCTGGTCTCTGGCCCACAGAGAACTTTTATGAGAAAGGGCTGAGTGCCACTCACTGTGGCCAACAGGCTGAGCACATCACATTGCCCAGGTAAAGGCAAAGAGACCCGTGCGGGGTCTTGGGGAAGAGATCTCAGAGAAGAGCTGCCTGGGTGCCAGGCGAGCTGACACAGGGGAAACCGGGGAGGTGGCTCGGTGTTTCTCAAGGATAAAGACTGATGAGAGAAAGAACAAATATCCAGAATCAGTAACTAAAAAGGGACTGTCACCACACAGCCTGCAAACGTTACAAAGATCATCAAAGGATTTTGTGAATGGTCTGGAACCAATGAATTTGAAAAAATACACAAGTTGAATAAATTCCTAGAAAAACAAACTTATCGAAATCAAAACGAGAAAGGAAAATCTGAATAGTCTTATAATGGTTTTAAAATGTGAATGGTATTTTAACACCTTCCCACAGAAAACTCCAGGCAAATGGTGGGTTCCACCAAATATATATGGGGGGAGGAATCACAACAATCTTACGAGAAACCTTTCGGAGAAAATCTTCAGATAACGTATTTCTCAAGTTATTCTTTACTGTATTTTCTTATTTCAAGAGGATTTCTGAGAGGCAATACTTCCCCACTCATTTGATGAGGTTAGCACGACCCTGGCATTAAGAACTGTGAGATACCTTGTAGAAAGAGAAGGTTGGCTTATTTCTTAATATAACCCATGAAACTAAACCAAATAACTATGTTCACTGACTCCAGACAGTACTTACGCATGCCCTTTCACTGGAAAATACATACACTGTTTACTGTTTATAGGTCTAACCATCTGCCCCTTTGCTTTCCACACCATGTCACTGCTGAAAGTTGTTGGAGAAACTGTGCAAGTTAATGCTATTACAAGTTATTCTGTTCAACCTCAGCAAAGTCTGTAAGAAGTTAATAAAATTTTTCACAAGCCTGGGCAGCTCTCCACTCTGTCAACTTTTGTGGCCTCCCCGTGGCCTTTTCCCACATCTGCCTAGCCCCGTCCTGCCTTCTACCGAACTTGCTGCTCTCCCTGCTTCCCGCCTGCTCCGGCCACTCTGGACATCTTTCTGGTTCTCAAACATGCCACACTGGAAAAGTGGACATATGTATATGTAATTTAGATAAATGCATTCAAGTAAATAGTGAAAATATGTTAATGGCAGAAATCACATCCTCGCAATCCAAACTTAAAAAGTCAATTCCCTTGAAGTAAATACTTAGAATGAATGTGGAAAGCAGCAGCTTCTTCCCAGGCAGTCTACAACTCTGCACTAATGAGCGAGGCTCCTGCGTACCCTGAGCAGGCTCCGAGCGCAGCGGCTCAGTGACGTCGGGTGTGCTGCTGCTCCGAACGAACTGCTGCGGCTGCTCCGCCACCAGGTGGCCAGGTTCGCCCGCAGGGGCACTTTCTGACGGCTGGCCTTCTTCCATTTCTGTGGGCATTAGCACAAAACACGTAGAGATGTATTTCAAAATGTTTAAAATAATCTCACCACTTAAAACAACTGATTCTAAAACCTTAATTTCAGATACACTTTTTCCCCCCACAAAAACTGTGCAGTAAGATAATCTGCATTTACATCATAAAGTTTCCCACACTTGTTAACACTAATATTCTACTCCAAGAATAGATTTTCCTTTAAAATTCTACACAGCATTTTATTTTTTAATCTAAATGAAGGAGAAAAAAAAGAGGAAAAGCCACAGAAATGATTGGAAACTGTAAAAGTTATTTGGAACTCAGGGACAGGCAAGCCCAGGGAAGAGATCCAGGAGATACACGGGATGGGGTGTAGAAATCAGTGCCCGTGTGCTCTCTCCCCCTCTCTCGAGGAAGATAAAAGGAAACCTAGGGATTTCAATTCTATTATTCCTTTTACTAGATAAATGCACAACTGTCCAAAATAAAACATGATAATTATTTAATAGCTTATATCACCAAATGTAATGTTGAATTAATCAACGAAGTACAAAAACGACCCGCTGGCCTTTCTAGAGAATCAATACACACATGGCATAAAACAGAAAGCCACAGATGAGCACTTCCCACCTCATCGTCTCATCAGCATTATTACAACTACACTGCCCTAGAGAGCCAGTGCCCTCCACGCTCGTTTCTAAACTTCCACAGTTCATTTTAATCTCCAAAGACAGCCCAAGGCACTGGAAGACCACACAACCTTCTCTCTCTAGAACTCCAGCTTTGGTGCAGCATCATCTTTGCCCAGGTTATTATAAGAGTCTCCTAACTGGTCACTGTCCCCTTTTCCTGCCACCCTCCTATCTATCCTCTATGGGGCCCCAAAGAGGTCCCTTTAAAACAAAGACCTGACTGCTCCACCCCTCTCCTGCGGAGCCCGCCAACTTTGTACAGTCAGGCCTGTGCTCCTCCGAGGACAGGGCTCTCCTTGACCTCACCGCACAGGCTTGACCCTGCACGAGGAGCCCTCGCACTCACTTTAGACTCTGGCAGCCCTGGCCTACGGGGCACCTGCTGTCCCCCTCCTGCTGCTCACTCCTCTACGTTAATTTCCCACCTGTCCCCTCCTCCCGCTCCCCCATGCGGCCTGGGCACCCCTCCTATAGGACTCACCATGTGGTCCCGCATGTGAATCTCACCATTACATCCCTCACCAGACTCCACACTTACTCACGAAGTCATGAAACTTTACATCCGTGTAACTAGAACATCCTATTTCCAAAGGTTTAATTAGCTGAAGTTTCACTCCTAAGCAGCAACTGATCAAAAGGCAGCCTGTATCATCTTACCTGGCGGTGTCACCCAATTCCTTACCTGAAATAAGACTCACTGTCAATCTGCCAGCCTCTGCATAACCCTTTAATCTGAGCCACAAACCCAAGTTCAGGTTCACCCCAACCAAGAAGTTGTATGTAGGAAGATTCTAAATGTGAGAGAGAGGATTTCAACAAAAGGTTGCTCCTTTATTTATACTATCCAAATAAAAATTCCACTTAAAGTACACTGATACAAGTTACCAGACCTCAAAACTATGAAATCTGTGTGAGCCTTTACTTATAATTCAGAGTACTGGGCCCCAGTCTAAGTTTAGACACTGAAAGGAAGCTGAGTGAGGTATAAGCAGAGGAAAGCCAAGGTACGAGAGTAGACAAACTCATTAAAGTCTTGTCTTTCCAGGATGTCTTTGCTCTCCTCTTGACGGGCCAAGAACTGTTAATTTCCCACAGGGAAACACAGACCTCTGTGATCCACCCACACATCCCCAGGCACGGGCAAGTCCTTCTCACAGCTCTATTTCCAGGCTCTTCAGCATCAGGCAACAGAAGCCAGAGAGCACCAAGCGACCAGCCCCTTCTGGCTCTCCTCTTGCGCTGTTTATCCTAATTATGCAAGACTCTGAAACCTTCTGGGAAGCGTTTATATTTGTTAATGAATCGACTTGTTAATCCAGTATCAGTAGAGGGAGCCCAAGAGCTCCGTGATTCTCTAAAAAGCAATTGGCAAGTGCCAGTTTTTATGGATGGTGGGGAGAGTGAGTTTTATTCACTTAAACGCGATGCCAAAAACTGGTAGATGTTGGTTTCTGGACTATGAGCAGACAAGTAAGAGCTGGGCCAACGCTGGCAGCATCTTTTTAAAGCTAAAGAACATCGCCATCTGGTGGGATGCAACACAGCCACAGCACGACGGCTTCCAAATTCAAGCGGCGCCCCTGGTCCGCAACACAGCAGGCGGAGGAAGGGCCTGCCATCACCAGCTGGTCGGCCTGCCCAACAGTCGGGCCTGGTGTGAGTTTAAGACTTTATTTCTGTAAAACCGTTGGTGGGGCTTCTCGGATGGAGAAAGTCCAAGCCAGCAGCAATGGCCAGCAGCGGTGAGAGTGGGAGCACCCATGACGAGGGGGAGGAAGGAGAGAACAACAAAGGCAAACGTGCCGCGAGGGCTGCTGTGCTACTGGAACCCTAAGCTACTCCTGCGGTTGACTGTTAAGTGATACGGTGCAGGAAAAAGAAATTGAAATTTTACCTATCCCACTTTCCTGATTTGTAGGAATAAATTTCTTGGCTTTCTCACCCTTTGTACTAAATATACACTCAATGTATGTTTTGTGTAAGTGAATAAATGAACACCAAAACCATTTTTTTGATGCATTTCCTTTAAAAGACAACAAAAAACGGTTCTTGAGCTCCCTCTGCTGGCCTTTTATTTGTTAGAAGGAGCAACTAAAGCTGTGAAAGCTGCTCCCATGCTACAGTATCTGTGGCAGCAGTTACTCTTTCACAATATATTTAAAACCATTTTAACACTGACATGCAAATATCAAGATAAAGGACTATCCAATATTCAAAGTAGGAAAAACAATCTATAGTTACATTATAAATTCTGCAGGTTCTAATGCATTGTTTTGAATATAACACGATTTCCGTTTGAACCACTTCCAAGAGCTAAGCGCTATCTCAGATTCACCACATCCCTGGCTTCCTCCCAGGCACAGCTAAGCCAGTAACCCAAACTCTAAACGCATGGCCCAGCTTCTTGACAGTGTAAGCTACACAGTACCATTCTTAAACCACTGCTTTCTAAAGTTCCATTCTAAACAGCAGAAAACCGTTCAAATGCGGATCACTCAACTACATTTTTCCCACTAAGAGAAGAATCAGCATGATTAAATTAAGTGTGAAAACTCTTCAGAAACTTCTATTTATTCCAAATGTCTTGCCACTTTTCAAAGAATGAGTGAGATGCATTCTTCAATAACCAAAATTCTGGATTCCGTTTACGCCTCACACAAGGTTGCATAAGCAAAATTAATATGAATTTCCTATCTTTTAAAGTGCTGTGCATGCCGCCAACCTGCCCTTGTAACAGCTCAAGAGATGTAAACCAATTCAGCATCTTGATGTTTCCCCAAGGTCCAAAGTTGAATCAGCCCAGCCCGACCAACAAGCACCTCCTGCCAACGAGAAGTGCCATCTGGAAGCCTGAGAAGCAGACTCAGAGGCAGCTACGTGAGGCTCTCCACTGGGTCCCATGAAGTCTCTTTTAGAATGAGGGAAGACCACAGATTCTCTGATTACTACTATTACAATGTTCCTAAAAGAAAAAGAAAATCTACCACGTGCATGGCCTGTAAGCACTACAGACCAGTGATTTTCAACCGGTGTGCTGCAAGGAGTTTTAAAAAATGCAGACCTGCCACTCTGGATCCAGCGCTGATGAGGCCAGGGAGACTGGACAGAAAGACTGAATTCAGCTTACCCGGTCATTTTTAAGGTTCATGGGCGTTCAATGGGTGTTGAAAGAGAGACTAGATTTGAATTGTTGGCGTGACTGTGTCCAAATAGCCCTGGGATTTGGTGCTGAGATTAAAAGTGTCCGCACAGAAGCTGGTATGTGTGCAGCCAGAGCATGCTGAAAACAGCCACTGAGGAGGACTGCTAGGAAGCTGCAAATAAGGTCACTGCATCCTGTGCCAAATTCAGTGCTGCTCCCCGATACGTGACATACAACTGAGCCCCGAAGGCTTGAGTGGAAACGCTGCTTTTAATTGGAATTCTAAGCTTATATAGACTTGTTAATAGCCACTTCACACACAAAAATAAATGGGTTCAAAATTGTAACAAAACAAAAAAGACAATGGCATCACTTTAATAGAGGAGGGGCTCACTACTGCAGTCACATGAAACAGAAAGAACACAGAGCAGACTGGTCTCCACGTCACCACACTGCAGAGTCGCTACCCTTTGTGCCACAGAGCCAGGAATGAGCACGCCAAAGGCTGGGCAACACACACCCAGCCCGGCCTGCATCAGGGTCACTCAGCCTCAGCACTCTTGCTATTTTGGGTGGGACAGTTCTTTGTGGTGGGGCTGCCCTGTGCGTTGTAGAATGTTTAGCAGCATCCCTGGCTCCCACCCACTGGATGTCAGTGGCACTGCTCCAGTTGTGACGATGAAAAATGTCTCTAGACATTGCCTAATGCTCCCTAGAGGGCAAAATCACCCCCAGTGGAGAAGCACTGGTCTAAATAGTATTCCACTTCTGTTGGAAAACTGCACGTGCACATGGGAATCAAGAATCTGAGTAACCTGCCCGGCCGGGCATGGCTCAGCAGTTGAGCGTCGACCTAGGATCCAGGAGATCGGGGTTCGATTCCCGGTCAGGGCACATGCCCGGGTTGCGGGCTCGATCCCTAGTCAGGGGCGTGCAGGAGGCGGCTGATCAGTGACTCTCTCATCATTGATGTTTCTATCTCTCTCTCTCCCTCTCCTTTCCTCTCTCTGTAATCAATAAAGATATATATATTTTTTTTTAAAAAGAATCTGAGTAACCTAAAATATAATACTGAATGAGAAAAGTGTCCAAAGTGAGATTACTAACAGGAAGAGATTTCTTCTGAGAACACATTCCAGACAAGTTAGTAAAAACCTAAATGAAATAATATGGGGAGAAAATGGCCTGTGAAAAACAAAAACTTTAAACCATGAAAAAAACTCCTTTTGGGTGTATATCAGCCAAATAGAAAGCAAAAACTATTTTAAATACTTTAGTAATCATCTCTAGGCAGCAGTATTTTTTTGAAAACCAAATTATCGAGCAGTTAATGCGCATTAGTAATTTAACTGACTGGTGCCCATCTTCCCATGTACCATTCTTAATGTGTTTCACCTCCAATATTTACTAGAGGAAAGTACTTTCTAAGAACCATAGTTCTTATTCTCAATAAAACGATCTTCTGCTTGCCCAGCCGGCGTGGCTCAGAGGTTGAGCATCGACCTATGATTCAGGAGATCAAGGTTTGATTCCCGGTCAGGGCACATGCCGGGGTTGTGGGCTCGATCCCCAGTAGGGGGCATGCAGGAGGCAGCCGATCCAATGGATGTTTCTTCTCTCATTGATTTCTCTCTCTCTCTCTCTCTCTCTCCCCCTCTCCAGGCTCCTCTCTCTGAAATCAATAAAAACATATTTAAAAAATAAAAATAAAAACTATGGGCCAAAAAAATCCTCTTATCCTTCTTAACAGGGAATACAAAGACCAGCGGTGCTACAGAAATTTTTCTTGACCATTAATTGCAACTGAACATCTAACTGCATAAAAACAAGTTTTAATATTTATTGAAAATAAGCGCAAAGTGCAATGCCCGGGCACACACGCGTGACGTGGGGATATTAAGGAAGGAAGGAAGCAAGGCCCGGAGGCAAGCGGAGCCGCCCAGACACCGACAGACACAGGAGAAAGCGTTACAGTACCTGACAGCCTGCGAGAGCAAGAGGAGGGAGAGAGACCAGGGAAGAGAGCGCTCACGGTGTGGAGGAGCGGGACGCTTTTAGTGGCAGGCAAAGCCCCAGAAAGGTGGACACAGTTGCTGATAGACTGGCTTCTCTTAGCTTCCAGGAAAGATAAAGTAACAATTATGTCAGAAGAACGTCAGGATCTTTCACTCCTTTTTTCATCATTACCGTTTTTTCTGGGCTCTTTAAATACAAGGCTGGGCAAAAGTAGGTTTACAGTTGTGCATATGCGAAACAGAGTTTATTCTTGTAATATTATTAGTGATCGTATTATTTTCCATAGAACAACTGCAGGCCTACTTTTGCCACGCCCTGTACTTAAAGGAGGTCATTTTAAACTCGGAAGGCAGGCAGTACAGAGCGCTCGCAGTCATTCTGATGCCGTGGGAGAATGGGGAATTTACTAAGGATCGATCTTATTTTAGAGGGCTTTCCATGTTTAGTCTTCCCTTGTTTTCTACTGGGTACCAGATTCACACTCGGGCTGTTTATCTGGGCAGACGTTCTAATCAGTTGTCCCTTCCTAAAGAACACAGACAAAAATTCAAAAATCCACAGCAAGGGAGGGAAAATCTAGCCTGAGATTGAAAGTGTTCTATAAATAATACATGATTCAAAAATTGGTTTACTGAGAGCTGGCTATATCCAAAAGCAAACCATTTAGTAAATTAAATACCCAAACAGCTTAACACATAAAAGTCAAGTTAAAAATTAAAAGATTTGATAAATGGAAAAAAGAAAAATTTCCATGAAACCCATCCTTTCCCAACACATTTCATGCTTCTGAAATTCATAATTTCCTGCTATGAGCTTCATGGTGCTCTGAAGTTTCCTATATACTGCTATTCAAGTGGCCATCTGAGAAAACAGATGGGCCCAGGAAGAAAATGTGCCTCATGTCTGAAACCACCACCAGTAAAATCAGTTTATTCTCAGAACAAAATATAAAGATTTACCTGTTTTGTTATCTTTACGTGATTTTAACATTAATGAAATAGAACTACAAACAGTAGTGACACATGTACAAAAGGTGAAACAAACTTTTTCCTTTGCTGTCTTCTCCCTCATCCGCTGGCTATCAGAATTCCCAGGTCTAACTCCCAGTTCTAAAGGACTACCTACAATGCAATGACAGTTTAGTTCCCAAATGTGTAAAATAAAACCTAAGTGTAACGACGTCCATGTACACATCCAACTGACTTGAAATTTCCTAAAAGATCTGTTCAACTCTCAATGTCAGAGACAAATTTATTGGAGTGTTATTTTAAAAAGTTTTCCTCTTATAAATCAAATGATTGGGCATTTTCCCAAAACTGATCACTAGATATTTCAGAAATAATAAACTATAGAATAATTATTTTGTGTGGAAATTGACTTGCTTTAATCACTCATTTTATACATCTAAAATTTTAGCACTACTCACACTCAGTAACAAAGCTTTATTTTATAATTCTTTTTTGTTGTTTACTTTATAATTCTTTAAGATTCTCCCTGCTGGTCCTTTTAACTTACACACTAGTACAATCTCTGTTAAACTGCCATTTCCCTACTTGAAATTCTTCATTTTATATTCCCCTCTTGCCAACATCACTGACATTTCTCAAACTAAGAGTAGTCTGTGGGGAAAATCATAATATAATAACCTTCAATTATTCTCTTACTGAGACTGGGGGGGAAAAGATCACTTTCAAATGGGTCTTCCACAATAAATATCTTCATGCTAAACACAGCAAAAACTAACTTCATGAGCTCCTTGCTGTTCTCTCATTAAAAGGTGGCCTCGATGCAAGTCAAAATCTACCATAAAAATATTCTGGGCCTTTTTAAAACAGAAAAAGGTAAATTATTATACAACATAAAAATAACAGAATTGAGTAAAACCACTAATATTTAGATTATATAGGTTAATTTTATAAAATAACATGATATAATAAAATCTTCAAAGACCACTGCTTTCATAGGTAAGAAAAAGATTTACAATTTTATAATTTTTAATTTTAATTTATAATTTTTAAAATGTAACATAAAATAGGAAATTCATATGTAAAATACATAAAGATTATAGCTATATTCAATTCAATAGCTCTCATCTTCAGTATCTTTTACAGGTTACGGTTTCAAGTGTTTTTAATTTAATTAACTCCCAAAGGCCAGGTTTATGATTTTTAAGTGACATACTCTGCTTATGATTTTTAAGTGACATAAATACCTTTATGTTTTTGTAAAAGTTATTATTTTTGCAATACCATGGATTTTCAGACCCTGAGGACAGTGATAAACAGATGCTCACTGGCATAAATGTGCTGAGGATTTCCTAAAACGTACCATTGCCTCTCTCCAGTCACTGGTCTAAAATATCTATTGAAAAGCTAAGGTGGACTCTCTTCTATGGCTGTGTTTTGGCCAAGTAGTGGCATATGAAATATGCACTGTCCAATAATTTGCTGCTCATAAAAATATATGAGAATAAAGTTTTAAAAAGTGTTTTGAATGATCACTATTATTATCATAGAATTCAAGGGTTGTACGGGACAGGGAGGGCAGGAAGCCTGGGCAGCTCAGGCATGATGCCACCTCTGGCATAAACTTCTATCTGATCTCTTTCTTTTAAAAATCCAGTGATAGAAGAAAGGAGTTTCAGGAGGTGGGATGAGAAAAGAAATCAGCGAATAAGCCTCCCAAAAGTTGCCTGTTACCAGGAGTAGGAACTCTCCTCGGGAGAGGAGGAAGGAAAACAGAAAGGAGTTGAGTAAGAGGTGAATATAAGGAAGGTGATAATGACCATGCTATAGCGAAAGGTATGAGGCCCTTAGGGTTAAGGGGTATTTTCATAAAACCCCAACAGGATGCTAAGTCATCTGTGCTAAGCCTGTACTTACTAAGCACTGTAAGGGGTGTATGACTAGAGGATACTGTAACATGAGTTAGATTATAGGGTGTTACTAATGTGGAGACCTACTGGAAACTCAAATACATTTGTTTTAAACTTAAGTTACAGCCTCAAAGACATGGGGGGGGGGGGCTGTGCTTTATTTGTTCTTATTAAATACTGGACAGAAACTTACTTTTTGAAGATTTCTCTTTTTGTTTGAAGAGTATAGTATAGCAAAGCAGTCTGATTAACTGGGGTTCTTGTTCATTCTAACTAGCTGTTAAGGACATCTATAGGCATGTAAACCTCAATTTTCCAAAGATGCAAAGACTTTAAATGTCTCCACCCAGTCCTGAAAACAGCAGGTTACCCTCCGGTCCATCGCGGGAACAAGATGCCACACTCTCTCAAGATTCATACTGTTCAACACAACAGTAATGCAACTAGCTGTGTGATTACTAAGACTCTGCTTCCTCAAAGTTCAAATCAATATCCCCTTTATCTCTTCTGCACCAATATCTCGCTCTAAATCAACATCTCACTCAATATTAAGTCCTTTCCACGATGAAGGATTTGGAAATAAATACGACAAATTGTGTTTTGAAAGTAACCAAAACAGAAAGTTAAAAAGATACAGAGAAATCTCATTTAACAAAAGGTCCAGCTTTTAACTTCTGAGAATTTTAAAACTTTCACAATATTTTATTCCTATAAATCCACTTTAGATAGCAACTATACCTTTGGGAAATATTTAAATAAATGTTTACCAGTTGCTCTCTGGCGAACGATATTTCTTGCTTTCTCAGCTCCCGGTGCCCCAGACGTGGTGGCACTCCTAAATCTCATCGGCTCGGTCACGTCCGGGTGGCTCCGCCAGCTGAGAGAAAAGGATCTCCCCACGGTGGCTCCTTTCTGAGAATCCAGAACGCAGCCTGATGAAGGATAAGACAAGAAAAAGAATCTGAAGGCTGAATTCATTATTCTTCATTCCATAGCCTATGTTGCTCAGCAAATTTCATACCTACAAGTATATACAATCAGCAGTTTCTCTTGTTGCAAATTAGATACCACTTCCTTCTACTGTAATTTAGGAAGTTATTCATGTATCAGTAATCTAAAATCCCTATTGCCAAAGTATTTTTCAAGCATCTCCAACAGTCTCATGAAAATTACCCTACCTTCACAGTACTCACTCCACTATACAAAAAAAAACGTATCAATAAACCTTTCTCAATATAAGAATGTTAAATGAAGTTATACTGCCGCTCCAAAAACTACTTTCATAAACCAGAAAATTAGAGATCCTAATTTTAGAATAGTACTCCATTCGGTAGGTGCCACACTCTCCACATCCCCGACGGAAATGTATGCCCATGCTCTCCAATTACAGACAGCAAGGTGAGCAGGGAGAATGAAAACCTACAAATAATACAAAATCCTATTTTAGCGAAGCTCCAAAACAATAAGATACTACAGTTCTGTGATTCAAATTCTCTTCTTTCCTCTCATATTGCTCTGGTCAAATATTTCAAATGAGTGGTCAAGAATCCAAAAGAAATAGAGGAGAAAAGAGAATGGGACACTAAGAGGTCTCTGCACAGGTACAAGGTGGCCGGTGGCTGCCGCCTGTGGCTTGTTTTCACACACAGGTTCCACAAGTCCTTAGAAAGCTAGTGTTTCTATAATGAACATTTAAATCTGTTTTTAGACTAAAGCAATATAAAAAATAAATCAGAAATATGCTCCATGGTCATTAATTAAATAAAATGCCTTCTGTGTCCTTTCAAGAATAGTGTTTTTGAAGCTGTTTACCTTCCTAAGTCAAGCCTATCTTTTCGCATAACTTTGTGTTCACACAGTGGGAGGAAAAAGAATATTGTGGGTGCTGAGGGAGAGGGCAGATTACAAGAATTTCAGGGGGCAGGGAATGTGCTTAGTTTGAGAAAATCCTTACCTCCTGTCCTGTCTCAGCAACTCCCCTCCATCCTGAAAGGCACCTCTAGTCAGGTAGACCCTGTTCTGGGCTGAGAACCAAAGCCTTAAGTTCCTGGCTAGAAACACCCTGACCCTCTTAGGCTTGGGTTTACACAGGGGCCCTCAGCGCTGCTACAGGGCAAAGACAGAGGCCAAGGGCGCAGGTTCTTGGCTCCCTGACCCTACTTCAATCCCTAATCTCCAAGCTAATATATATGTTTTTAGGAAAGGCTCTGTATAGCTTCAAATGGGGAGAAGAAGGGATCTGCTGCTAAAATATGTTAGAAAATCATTAGACAGTCTAAATCTAAACTAAAATTAAAACTGTTCCACTGGAATACCATGTGCTTAAACTACTTTATTTTCACTTCTTACTAAGTTGCTTTTACTAACTGATGCTCTGGGAAGCCACTCACAGACTGCAGTGAAGATATTCTAAGCAGCAGCCACATTAATTACCCCCGACAATTAATCACTGTAATTCATTCTTACCTCCCAGTATAAACTTTCTCTTTTGCCCTCTCCCGCACTGACTATGGGCTTTATCATATGACTTCCTTTGGTAGCAAAACTGAGCAAGCAGAGATGTGAAATGCACCACTGTCCAGTTGCCCCCAGTGCCCCAGCTGACGGCTAGCCAAACCCTAGAAACAGAGCTGCTTGGCTGATGATTTCACAGTCTAGCTCAGGGATTTTCAACAGGTTGCTGAAAGAATTATTAAAGCAGGGCAATACTTGACTATTTAGTCAGGGGCACTGACCTCTTTTCCCTTAGACAGTCAAATAAAAAAATGACATCAGCCAACACAACAGTAGCCGTCAGGTGCAAATTCCATGACTTGAACCATAAATATATAGGTCATATAATAGAGCTGCATTTTGTTGGTCACATCGCATAATAAGGTTGCATCTGATTGGTTAATTCTTGGTGCTAGAAATCCTTATATACATATATGGGCTTGTGATTTTTTTTTTTTTAAAGTCACCTTGGAGCAAAAAGGTAGAAAATTACTATTATTTTTTTTTGTAAATCAATAAAAATTATACTTTTTTTTTAGATTAGCAAAAAATATTTTGGTGTGCCACAGAATTTTAGTAATTAGCTTATGGAATTTTAGTAATTAGCTTATGTGTGCCATGAGATGAAAAAAAGGTTGACAATCGCTCGTCTAGCTGACTGCAAACACAGGAGTGAATCCAACAGAACTGCCCAACGAAGTCCCACCCACACTGCCAACACATAAATCATAATCTAAATAAACAGCTGTTATTTTTAAGCCACTACGTTTTGAGGTGACTTGTCACACAGCAGAAGCTAACTTACACAGCCTACAATAAGGCTACTGTTGAGGTGGTCGTGTCCCACAAAAACCAACGTACCCTTGAGGAGTCTTTGGAGGAGAATGTTTCCCCAGGTCTTAGGACCCCGAAAAGTTACGTATCCCCTAAGCAAGTGGGCTGTTTTTACCTTTTGCACTCTGTGATTCTCTGATGTAACGCTGAGATTTCATGCACTAACTGCCTAGATGTATAAATACACACTCCTTCCCTGATGCCTCAGACACCTGGTGTTACCTGGTAAGAAGGGAAATACCTTTGCCTCGTTGTTTCTTTTCCTTCTGTTCACTTAATTTGTCCAGAGGTAGGTTTGTCATCTCAACTCCATACACAGTTCTTGCGAGCACTGCCGTCAGGGAGTCCATGATGTTGGCCCACTCATTTATGAGTTCCTCCCACTGCGTGAGGGACGACAGCACACCAAGGAAGTCGTCCCAGAGCTCTCGAGAAATGTACACACACAGGTTTGCGCGGATCCAGGCCACAATGAGCGTCTAAAGCCAAACAAAACGAGAGAATTCATTATCTTCGCTTGGGGAAAATTTTTAACAAAATATTTAAATTATTAACAAAATGAATTTTAAAACAAAAATTGCTTTTAGATTTTATTTTTTCTTTTAATTTCTCAAAATCCATTTGATCAACCGTAATCTGGGTTTGAGCTACTGTGAACTTATCATTATGAACAAAGCTCCTGATTCAGAATTATTCCAGTGTCTGTGGATGGTCCTGGCATAACGGGGGAGGCTGGGGAGAGGACGAAGCTCTCTGCACAGCAACTATTCTCTTTCGTGGAACAGCTCTGTCCACCACTCTCTGCAGTGGCTGCCTCGCATCTCCCCTTCCACATGTAAACCTCCAACCTCACCAACCTGGCCCTGATTTTTATCAGATGAACTCACTGCAAACTTCACAGAAAACAGAACCCATCAAACAAGATGCCCAAAACCTCTGCCCACGAGACCCAGGTGCTCGCCCAGCTTCTCCTTCACCTGCAGGCCCAAGCGAGGAGGGGCTCCGGCTGGTCAGTGCTCGTCCCCATCCCTGCTCTGGACGGACCTCCTTCCTGTCTTTGTACTGACCCTGCCTCTCCTTTATCTCCAATCCATCCTACTTCCCCAGCTCTTCCCATCAGCATAAAATATTCCAATTCTTCCTCATCAAAAAAAAGAAAAAAGTTCCCTCCCTCTAGCTACAGCTCCATTTCTCCCCCTTTCAAAGCCAAATTTCTTGAAAGAACGTTCCACACTCACTCCATCTGCACTTGCCATCCCCCAGCCCACTGACTGCTCTGCTTGCTGCCTCCACCTTTTGCCTGGGTTTTGGTCTCCATCTCATGGCTCCAGTTACCATCTGTGTACTGCTGACTTCTGAATCTCCATGTTCAGCCCAGACCTCTTTGCTGGTTTCCTGACCTACCTATCTGCTTGAGAGATAGCTCTACCTGCATGTTCAGCAGGCACCTGTAATACAGTCCAATAGTGAAAGGAATTCAACTTCTCCCACTAAGATTGTTCCAATTCCTGGACCTGGTTATCTCCTGCCCCTGGCCTTTGCACATCCGTTCCCTCCCCTCGCTTCCCTCCCTTTTGCCTCTTTAACTCCCATATTCATTCTTCAGGTCACAACTCGGACATCACTTCCTCCAAAGCGTCCCACCCCCAGCCTGCGCTAGCCTTCAGTTCCCACCGGTCTCTGCATTTCCCCCATCAGCTTACTGCCCTTTTCCTTAGGAGCCCATTCACTTCTCTGTGTCCTCCACTAGTCTTACGGTCCACAGCACTGCAACTGGTCTCATGGGCAACCCTGCAAGACTATTATGCACATGTTCTGGGTATCTCCTTACCTTGGAATTGCCCAGTTCCTTATCTCTGCCAAAACAGTCCACATCCTTTGAAATTCAAATCCAAATGTATCTCCCTTGAAAGAAGTGCCAAGTCCATCTCAGATAAGCCCCAGATACTTTCCCAATCTCAGTAAACTTTATATCCAAGTCTGTGTAACTTCCCTGATCTGCTGGCAGAGCTAAATGTACTTGTTAAGGTGCCAACCTGCAAATATTTCTGTCCAATCCAGTCACAAACAGGATCCCACTGTCACTGGCAGTTATGCTGTGCATGGAATAGGGGTAAATTTGCTTTTTAACTAAAAGAGAAATTCTTCCTTAACATACACATAGTAAAATTTTGAGAAATAGAAAACTGTTTATAACTAGTTAGGACTGTTCTGACCACTTGAAAATCATACTTAAAGTGACCCTTACGCAATGTGCCTGTTCCCTATGTTTCTGTTCGTGTTTACTACTACACTTTTTAAAGGGGTAAAAATATTAAAGTTTAGCTAAAGTAGTTAAGTATATTGAAAACAAGGTCCTAAACTCATACTTAAAATCTGCTTTTAAGAAGAATAAATTTTTTAAAAATTAAGAATACAAAAGGCTCAGTTGTTTTGAGCATAGTCCCGTACACCACAAAGGGCTGCGGGTTTGACTCCTGGTCGGGACACATACCTGGGCTGCAGGTTCGATCCCCTGTTGGGGCAGGTACAGGAGGCAACCAATCGATGTTTCTCTCTCACATCGAAGTTGCCCTCTCTCTCTCTCCCCCTTCCTCTCTCTCTAAAATCAATTTTTAAAAAAAACATATCCTCAGGTGAGGATCACAAAAAAAAAAAAAAAAAAAAAAGAACAATGCAAAATAAAAACTTAAAATAATTTTACCATTTATTATGTATTTTTATTATGACTAAATCGTTAGCTTCTATTTATTCATCTTCACACTCCTATTTTGAAAATGAGTTTGAGGACATTACCATAAGGTGCATTTACACATTAAACTTCATAAATAGTAGATCAAAAACATAATCTTCAGTAGAGTAAGAGGAGAAAGCAGGAACTGGAACGTTACCAGGACTCAGCCTCTCCTCTGGTTACAGCACTGGCTTCAGGTGGAAAAGCAGGTGTTTGTGTGCTGAGACACCCTATACTGAGAATTTAGCCTTGGCTTCACTGAATTGACTAGTTATAAAACAATAACAGAACAATGACTTCCTACAGCTTAATAAAACTCACCTTAGCAAATCCTGCAAACGTGTACACAGGCCTGTGGAACCATTATCATAATTCACAACTAACAACATTTCCACACAGAGCAAAACCATAAAATCTAGTCAGTCGGTGACAAGTGACACCTCTGGATATGAAAGCAGGGTGCCCTGTGACTACGTTACCCTTTCCTAACAAGAGGAGGGAAAGAGCCCCAGTCTCTAGGTTCTGTTACTGCCTCGGTTTGTGACCTGGGCAATTTACTTGGCTTTTCTGGAGTCATATTTCTCATTAAAAATAAAAGGCATCGCCAGGGTTCCTTCAGCACTGAAATTCATGCGTCATCAAATACATCGTGGCATACGAGCTATATGTAAACATCTTCACTCATGAGGCGCTCCTCTTCTTACACACATATTTCCCAACCAACCAGACATAGAGTCTCTCCCACACTTAGGTACACACTTGTAAAGTGATGGCTCACACTACAAACAGAAGGACCATAGTCCAAATTTTAAGAGCTTCAAGCATAAGGTTGCAGTTAGCACTGACAACAGACTAAAACATCATTTATGGCAATCAACATTATTTGGAAAATATTTAAAACTAAGTAAAACTCAACTATCATTTGAAAAAAACTGGCCAAGGCAAGTTATCTACTGACAGAGGAAAACAAAAAACAAAAAAACACTGAAAGAAAAATTTAAGTATCTGGCGATTGTAGACAGACTCCATGACCAAGTGACTAATAATCAGATGTCCTGTTTTAACTTGACGATGGGACTAAGAGATGCTCACTTGACTGCCTGCAGCTCTATCCAGGCTTTTCATAGTTTTCTCCCACCTTGGATCTCACAAAATCACCTGGGAAGTCAACAGGTGACCCCACACCCCAAATGAATTCGCTCTCATTCTTACAAGAGCCCATCAAGATAGGAAGGAATCCTTTCCTGATTGTGACAGATGAAGGACGAGACTCAGAAAGGAGGCACAGCCAGAAATGCCAGAGCCGGGTTCAGAACCCAGAATATAACTCCCCTAAGCTCATCTTCTCTCCACTATTCTGTGGTTAGTTCTGAATTTAAGCATTCTTCTTAATCCATCTAACTATTGTCAAAATAACGACATCAAAATCATTAATAATCGTGGACTCAAAACAAATGTTCAAGTAAGATTTGACATTTCTCTATTAACAAGAGGGATTTTCTCCCCCAACCCAAAACCAACCAACCAAGCAAAAAGCACAGTTCCACAATAGTCCTGCTTAATTCAACAACCAGTTCTCACTCTAATTCCAATGCTCACACGCATAGTCAGGCAATTGGGAATGAGTCCTGAGCCCCTGCCAACCTGAGCTTGGCTTCAGTCCATGTTCCTTGGCAGCCCCAGTCCCATGGGGGCTGAGAGATCAAAAAGGTGCTGACAGTTAGGTGCTCCATGGAAGTCAGAGCAAAGTGAGCAGAGTGTCTGTATTTCCAGGAGGGCAGCAAAGTAAGTGGTCAGTGCCACCCTTGAGACAAGAGCACAGTAAAGTATAACACTCCCAAAAGGATGTGTAGACCACTTCATGCATCCAGTGACTAGGCAAGGCAATCAGAGTATAAGTGATTATACTATTCAGGAGGCAAGTGAAGACTATGCCAATTATTTCTGTAGCTTCTCATACATTTTTCATCAAGTCAAGATCATTCAGTCATTAAATTATTAAAAATTAATATGAACAGTTGGGTTTTCTTATATTACAATGGGAACAATTTGTTTTGTTTGAAGAACCAATTTCTCCTTTTATCACCTTCACTTACATATCCTACTGTATTCTAGATATGCTCCCAATATATACCCTCCAAAACCACCTTCACATTGACTGAGGAGAGAAGTCCGCCTGTAACTGTCCCTCCAGCTGACAGCCCACCAGCTTCCTCAGTCAAGTGCTCCAAGTCGGGCCCATCCCTGTCCTAATGCCTGCGTGTAGAATGCCGCCTTACCCCAGAGTCCCTTCTCACTGTCCCTTTCAGAAACGCTGCTTGAATTCTACGCAGCCCACCCTTATCAGTGCTTTCTAATAGCTGCAATAGGCTCGTGCACTCAGGACCTTTAAGACGTCCACTTTCCAGGCAGTTATTTGTCGTCTGCCTTCTGGTCTCTCTCCCTCAGGGTGACGTTAAATGTTCTTGACCTTTCTCGCTTGAGATGCAAAAAACAGATACCTCCTTGGCTCTCTGCTCCCACCTAAGGCCACACCGGCCTTCCTCACCTTATCCAGGACTTCACTTCTGCAGCGCCCCTCCCTCTCCCCCGACTACCTAGCTCCCCCTCACTGGGCATCCCCACTGGCAGGCACCCACACTTTAATACCAACCACCTCACACCCGCCCTCTGAACACGCTGCCCATGCCAGCTAGCTCTCCTTTCCTCCTCCCTTCCACATCAACACCTCTGCGAAGCCCTGACTACACTTGCTACCTCCACTGCCCGGCTCCAAGTGGGCCTCACATTCCTGGAACATTCTCAACCACCTACAGACTGTCAAAAATCAATGGCCAACTGGCCATTCTCCTCTTACCCAATACTCTTCCTCCGGGCATCCAGACAGGGGCTCCTCCCGTTTTCCTCTTAGCTCCCTGCGCACTCTTTCTCAGCATCTCTGCTGGTTCCCCTCCTTCACCAATCGCGGAGCTGGCCCTCTTCCTTCTACCACATGCATTTTCTCCCTAGGTGACCCCATCTGGTTCTGTGGCTTTAAACACAACTGTCCCACACACCAGTGGCTCTCACATTTTTATTTCTAGCCTGAACTGCTCCCTGACCTGATCCCCACCCCCACACTTCAGCTCATCCCTTACCTCTTCAAATCTACCTGGCCCTCCACCAAAGCCAATGGCTCTTGGTATTTTCCTAATTTCTACCAACCTCAAGCAAGTCAAAAGGGAAAGTAAATGGCGAAGAGGTAGGAAGGCCTAAAAGAAGCCTTGAACTAATTGTAAAGAATCGAGGACAACCTTCTTGACGAGGCTGAGGGAGATTTCTAATTAAATTTCTGGAAGTTTAAAGTTAGTTTCATTTTACTGTATTAAAACATTCAGTGATCAAAACTACTTTGCTGTAAAACCTGATTCCCTTCGTGCATTTGCAATGTTTTAATAAAAAAGACTTACCCTAAACAGTAACCCTGCCAAGCTCTGGGCAAACAAGTCCTTTATTTGTTTATCCTTTGGCTTCTGCATGACAGCTTCTGTTATCCTGAGCAGTATCTGCAGCATCTGTTCCCTGGGCCACCCAAAATAAAAGCTCAGGTTAATCACATCTCCAAAGCACTTTAATTTATAGGTTCGAGAAATTCTCTTAAGAATTCAGCAACAGTGATAAATACGTATTACTCAGAAGTATTAAAAATTGGAGTGAATACCATGTTCTGTAAAAACAAGCTACCTTATGTTACAACAGTTCTCACAATATGCCTCCTCCGCCCACCTCAATGGGCAGGATAAGCCAGGTATCCTCCTGGCCCGATTTTCTCCCCTTGCAAGACGGGACACACGATTTTCTCCAACTGTGGCGGGCACTCAGTGAACACCTGTGCCTATCTGCACCCAAGCAGCGCCCTTTGGTTTTCACGTCATCATTTCATGTAACCTGTAAGGCCTCCCTATCTACCGTCGTGACAGAAAGTAAAAGGGACGTTCTGGTCTTGGTTCTGCGGGAGTAAGCAGGCAGCACTGCAGCACAGCTGAACTCCACAGTGCTCTTGAGGTAGGGAGGTTTGGAAGGGTCCCTGACAGTCGTGTTGAGGAGCTTTGTGCCTGGAAGATCCTGGCTGTATCACGGGGAACGACTGAGACAGCTGTGATCGTGACGTCTCAGGCACAGTGTACCCTGCAGAAAGGGGTTTCTACGTAAAAGGCCTTTCAAGAGTATAAAGCACAAGAGAGACAGAACAACACTGCTAATTATAATAGTAATAAGGCCTTTGGATCAGCCAGAGGGCAGCTTTCTTCCTCCAGCTCAGTTACAGTCCTCACATCAAAGTGTCTGCTCACCTTTTCTTAGCCCCAAGTCCCTGGAATCTGAGAACACACTCCCTTCTGTATATAAGGGCCATCTATTTGTTCTCTGAAGGAAATCACCTCAGTCCCTTTTAACTTCTCATGTCTGTTTATCTTGCTTTTTAGAGATAAAATCTTGGGCTGAACAACGTCACATAGTCCAAGTCAGATACTGAGATCTCTAAATCACAGTTCCTTTGTACTTTCCTCACATTTCTGCATGTTGGGACAGTATCTTCTCTTCACTGAATCTCACCAAACCTCTCAGGGTTAATGACCTCTAGGGATTTTCTGCCCTCTTTGCATCTGACCCCATGAGATTTTCGTCCTGAGTTCTCTGCCCGCGTGTACTCGCACTGTCCTCTCCACCTGTTTGCTTGTCCTACACACGGCCTCTGGATTCTGGAGCAGGGAACAAGGGCAGCTGTCAAGTCGTGAGAGATTTGGGCACCTGGGCATCGAGCGACCCGTGACCACGAAGAGGCGAGGAAAGAAATGGAGCAGAGCTGGGGGCAGCCTGTCACTTGCCACAGGTCCCCAGGCCCCTGTCATAGGTGGAGGGAAGGGCAGCCCCCAGTGTCACCACTGCCTGCTCACATCATGTGATGCTTAAGACAATGAAAAAAAAGACTTCTTCCACACAGACGGTTATAGGCCCATCCTGTGACCATGATGAGAACGAGAAATGTCATAATTTCAAATAAGACCTCAGTCCTCAGTGCAAACCTGACTGAAGCAATGACTGACAAAGACACAGTGTTAATCCCATTTCTGAACCTATGAAAGCATGGAAATCCATGAAAGTCCCGTAAGAGTCTTCTAGAAGAAAATGAGCGTGAAAGAATCATCTCCAATTTGGAAAAATCTTCCCTAACAGTTTTGATTTCAGTTTCTTTCCTCAGAGATAGGAAAGGGCTGGACTCAGTGGTCCCCGAGGCCCCTGCCAGCTCAGTCCTGCCTCGTTTCTGTGGCTTCCACAACCTGTACACAGATTTCCAAAGCACCCTCTGCGCTGACTGGAGAATGTCCAGAAAGGGCATCCAGAACACAGGCCTGGCAACGCTGACCCCTGGGATCTCCAGGAAGGAAGTGTGCCACCAGTGCTGGTCTGCGGTGGCTTGGGGACTGAGAGCCAGGGCCAAAGGCCACTGACAGGCACGCTGACCACGGCCAGGCGACCGGAGGGCAGCCCGTCCGCTTCAGGACGGTGGCTGGGTGAGAGGAACACGCAAAGCGTGGACTGGAGGCCACTTTACAGAACTGCGAGGCCGTCTTCCCGATGCGGGAGGAGGAAGCGGCGCCGAGGCACTCTGGCCCGCGGCTGAGCCTTTGAAACCACCGCAGAAGCTGAAGTGCTATGAAGATACTCCTTGCGGGAGACAGCGCAGGAAAAGGCCCGTGCGCCACGCACCTTCAGGGTGTCACAAACGTAAACCACCACTGGGAAACAGAGGGCAAGGAAGCCCCTTCACAAGCATATGTTAACAGTGCCACTGTTGACTGTACTGTTTCAGTCACTCTGACGGCGTATGATTTTAAATGACTGTTTTTCCAAATGAATTTAAAACTTCAAGTGTGAAGCAGTAAAAGTAGGTTAACAGCATTCTGGGGCAATTAACAAACTATCCTGGGCTTATGAAGAATGATATTCTAAAACCCCAGGTACACTGCTTTTCCACAAAAATTTCTGATGTCAGTTTAAAATGGAAAAGTCTACTAGTAAAGTAATTTGACCACTTACTCTTAATTCAGGAACATTTTTAAGGCCAATAATGAAATAAATGAATTATCAAAGGACTGAATACCTACTTCTTCAAAATCCACAGAAACTTACAATAGACTGATCATCACCTTATTGTTAACTTTGTAAAGCCACTGAATAAATGAAGGCTGTAACATTTTAATTATTATGTTATAAAACAGACATGTGATTTACAGTATTAATGAATTTGAAATAAACTTACCACGTCTTTTTATTCATTGTAAGCTCCATTATCATGCGCCTAAAAATTATCAAGACAGCTTTACAAGCATCCACTTGTTCTTTCAAGAGCATGGGAACTTCAGCACATGGTTCCAGCAAAAAGACGTTCGCAGCATTTGTCAAAAACACCTTAAAACAAACAAATTCTACCTTAGAAATTATTAAACATATAAATATGAACAAATTTTGCTTAAAGCTAATGATACCAATTTTACTTTACCAATGAATCACCTCTGAGTTATTTCAATTAAGGCAAAAATATGGTAGCAACACAGTCAAGATTTTTTTTTCATTCATCTCTTAGAATCAAATACCGAGAAACCTGAAAGACCATTCCTAGAAAAAAATTACTACTGCATATTGATGCTGTGACTTTAGGAATTTTATGAATCAGGGAGGGAAAAAGGTAAGATGGGGGATCACGGCCTCCGGGTGAGAAATTTTGGGGTGGGCAAGGGGAGGGGTGAGGAAGAGACACTGTGGTCAGAGAGTGGCTGGAAAAAACCCTCTGATTATTGTGGAATCTCCCAGCACTTGACCCACATGCTGCCGGAAAGCAGCCCAGTGCCACCCCACCAGGGCATGCCCTCTAGGAGCAGCGCATGCCAGGAAACAGCCAAGCCATGTGATGGGCACCGCGCATCTTCCAGGAGCCTATGTTTTTTAATATAAAAACTATATTGTGCAGTAGAATATAAAACCTAAGTGAATTCTTAAGATAAAAACAAATTTTGAAAAGAATGTAGCTCCTCGGCCAACCACTCTATGCTCCGCCCTCTACCACCGGGGGTATTTCAGCAGAAAACTGTGAGCAGCTCTGACCAAGGTTATCCTGCAGTAAGTGTACAGTTTTGGGGCACGGCAATAAAGTAACACTGTGCTACCCTTTAGACAGATGACACCAGCGAACTCTCAACTTAGGAAATTCTGAGCTGTCAGTCTGGTAATAGGGATGGGTCTGCTCCATACATCGAGGGCTATATTCCGTATCAGGTTTCCTTTGTGTTCAACAGTACAAATTCAAAGGACCTGGGAAGGAACAGAACTTCTCTGGCTCACCCGTGCATGGAAATCCATTAACACAACACCTCAGACACATGCAAAACCTGGCCGGAGAAAGGAACACACTTTGAAAGTCAAGTGCATGAACTAAAATGTGGACAGCCTGGAAAATTATTTTATGCAATATTAAAAAGGTATCAAGCCCCCATTTTCTAGGAAGAATTATTAAATATGCACTAGGATAATGGATGATAGATAACGGTAATGAAGACGGATTTACTAGCCTTCGAGTAAGAAAAAAGAAACCAAAGAACTTTATGAGTAACAAACTAAAGCAGTTACACTGACCATGTTTTCAAAAGAAGTGTGCCCCAGGTGGCACGTTGCAGTACAGACCTTTCTCATTCAGCGTATTTGGCTTCGTGATTTGAATTTGAAGCTTCTGCATCTTCCCGAGTAAAAATGAGGAGGTTTTCATACAGAGGGTGGGCAAACGTAGGCTTACAGTTGTGGGCACACGAAACTGTTTATTCTTATATTATTATTTATTAATTATTATATTATTTTCCACACAAACAACTGTAAGCCTACGTTTGCCCCAGCCTGTATTATACTTCTTTCATTTTACTTTTTTTTAAAAACATCAAAATGCGAACTACATGAATATTTGTCATGACTATGTTAGTTTCTGGTAAGGTAAAAATAAACAAAATTAATTATGTTCATATTGTAATTATCAAACCTCCATTTGACCACTTTTTCCTAATGAACCAAGCAAAGGGGCAAGGTCCTGGATACAATGAGAATAAAAAGAGTCATTTAAATCCATACTAAATTTTTTTTTAAATCTATAATGCTATAACCAAGTAGAAAATTTTTTTCTTGGTTCAGCCAAGTAGATGTAACTTATCCTTTCAGTAAACAAATGACACTCTTCTGAACGGAAGGAGATAACTGGGACCTGCAACCCAGCCGATACTGCTATGGCTGATGATGGCAATCTGGTGTCCACCAGGAGGAAGGGGCTACCAAGGGAATCAGGGTAGGGACTCCTGCATGCATTTCTTTGGTGGGGACACGGTTATATTTATGAGCTCTCCCAAAATTCTTTGAAGCTACTAAAGTAAAATCATCTTGATTTTTTTAAAAGTTAATTTCAAATCATTTGCCGATTTTCAATGAAAAATGAGAAAATTCATTAGTGGTAGTGTACTAAACTGCTAACTAACCTGAAAACAAAAAGGATTCCATGAGAGGAAATCCTATCAAGAGACAGATAATAAAACACAGTGTCACTGAAAACTGGGTAACACACGTGCCCTGCCCATGCCATCCCCAAACTCCACGCCTGTGCTCTATTTGGGAGGCCTAACTGGAACCAGCTATAAACGTGGACATGGGATGGAGGGTGAGGGGCCAGGGAGCAGAGGAAGGAGAGGCACCCTGTGTTTTCACTTATCCTTGTATTAACATTCAAGCTGGATGGGACCAAGAGGTAATTTCTCAACCCCTATTTGTGAGATAAAATCCTGAGGTCTGGGGAAAGTAAGTGATGAGCCAAAGCTGTTCTTGCCAATGTTCCCAAATGGTACCAGTTCTACTTCATAAGTTCGTTCAGATAACTATCTAAAAATTATTGCATTAATCATCATTCTTCATAAGCACAGACAATTTTTAAGAGGAATATTAACTCATACGATTATATAATCAACCATGCTTATCTTGCAAATTAGAGTCCAGGTAACTACCCATATGTGTCCCAGAGATGCTTTTAAGATTTAAACCTCAGTCATTTCACATTCACTGTATAATAATCCCTCTTAAAAATCTGTAACCTGTTCATATGCCTCCTTTGAATAGAAAAAAAAATTCTTTACAAGGTGAAAGTGAGAAATCAGAAAGAAAACATAGAATGAGAATTTAAGAGCTGCTTACTGACAGATGGCTAAAAATATCACCAGACTTTAAGGACACTGTCTCACTACACACAGGCTCCAGCGGACTCCAGCTGGGGCCTTCGGTCCCGGCGCCGGTGCATACCTGCAGCACAGCCTGGGCCCCGGCTCTCACGCTCCGGCTTTCCTCTTCTTGCACACACCCTCTGCTCACCGCACTCGTGAAGGAGTATGTTCGCCCCCAACTGGAGGACCGCTTGTGACCAGAACCTTCAGGCGCAGCCTTCAGAAAACAGAGGGCAAAGAAGCACAAGTTAGAATATTTAATTCCTTACATTAACCAGAATTCAGAGGATAGGCTCTAGGGGGCAAGGCTGTGTGGGGCTTGTTTTACCATTCTGTTCACCACTCCATCTCCAGCACCTAAAATAGTGCCGATCAGTTACTACGCGTTGAATAAATAAACAAACGTCCCACGACTGAATGAGCATGTAACACGGGCCTTTAAAATGTGTGATTAATTCCATTTGCTCACTCTCCATTCTGACCTCCTGACTAGTCAAAAAATCAGAATTATGTAATTAATACAGATACTTAAACGTGAGATACCTTTGGCTGCAAATATTTTTAAACGCCTGCTATCAATTGCTCTGAAAAACACCTACTGTTAGAAATAACTTCTCAGACTAGATCTCAAACCAGCATGCCAGAAACATAAATAGGACTTAAGTGTCTTGTGTTTCAGGAAGGGGCCCCACTACGCCAGTGTTTTATACTAATCCAGCCTGGCGCTTTATCAAACTCAGATTTCGAGGTGCATTCTGAGAGCACCCACTCTCTGAGAATGCTGTTTATTTCTCAAGTGCTATTTACTTACAAGTGTCAACAATAAGGCAGTGACATTTTTAGGCTGGTACAAAGGTGTGTAAAATATGACGGTGTATGAAACAACTTTTGTGTAATGACGAATAATGAAGCTGCAATGCACACTGGCCCTGGCCTGAGGGTTAGGAGGTACCGGTGACCTTGAAAAGAGCAAAGATGCAGCCTCTCGGAGGCAGGTCCTCGGGGAACTCGGCAACTTGAGTATCGGGGGTAATAAAAAAAGAGATCCACCTGCCTGGGATCTCTGAGCAGGTAAAATACATACAGTCCCAACTGAAACGAGGGATGAAATATTACCTCCTTGCTGTCAGTCTCAGAAAACCCTAATTTTTCAGCCTCTTCTTGGGCAACTTCTTTTTTATCTGGTTCCTCCATGAACACAGGCTTGTCCTGGAGGATCCATTTTCTGTACACTTGTACTACTTTCCTTGTTACAGCTATATCACAGGAAGGCAACAAAAATGCCTAAAATGAAAAGAGAAAACTCCTCTTAACTCCACGTGACTTCAGAATGCTATAGGACCGCATAACAGACATTCCCAATCACCATCACCAATTTCAGACTTTCCTTTAAAACATACAGCTTGTAATATACTACACAGGGCGACACAGTTTTGTGCATACCAAACTTATCTGAAGACAAAGGGCCTTTTCATAATTGTGGCAGAAAATATAATCCATTTAAACATAACTTCTATATTCTGAATAATTTTTCCGCAAAAAATAACCGAAATTCAGACCTACACAGATAGTCCAATTGGCTATATAAACAATAATAATTGTACAAGTGGGAACTTCTCCGATTGAATCAGATATAAATTACAAGATAACAGACATACTAGTACAGCCCTTGCAACCAACTGTAACATCTCTTCCCAGCTCCATGCTGTGACGTCCATGGTGGTAGCTTGAATGAGCCAAGGATGAGCCAAGGTGGGAGTATTTACACCACAGAAGTCTGCAAATGCTACCATCTGCTTTTCCTTTCTTTTTTGTCTTTGCCTTTCCCTTTCCTTGTCTTTCCTTCCTTGCCTTTTTCTTTCCTTCCTCTGTTCCTCCCTCCCCTCCTTTTTGGAGAGCCAGTTGTTCAATATTTACCACACACCACTGAGCAGAGATGTTAATGAAAGCACTGACCAGTTGTAGCATTATGCATGTTTGTATAAACTCTTTAATGGTAAAGATTCCCCTTTCATATCTACACATAGGAATTTTGATTTGATGTCATAAATTTCAGAAAGGGAAAGGGAAAGTGCATTTGCCTTTTTAGTCATCAGCCTTAAGAAATTTCTGTATGAGGGATGAACACAAAGAAGCACTCAGCACTCTGATGAATGCTTGAATTCCCTAGATGAGAAGCTAAGAAGGGACTCAGGACAACTGAGATATTTTCACAAGGTTATAAAGTTAATTAGCAGCGAATCCACATCCTGATCTCAAGTTTCAGAGATGTGTTTTAATGCCATCCTAAAGCTTCATGCTTCAGGATCCAGCCAGAGGCAGAGTTCAATGCAACAAGGGTTTATGCAATATCTAAATCTCCAGAGACAGTGGTCATGTCCCATCAAATTCCAGAACAGAGGAGACTGTATCACAAGATTGCAGCACATCAATGTGCCAAATATTCTGATGTTTGCTGCAAGAAAGATCAACAAAGGCAAAGAACATGACAAAGACGCACTGATGTCTTATTCTAATTTTGTTCCAAAATTTTATTACAAATATTTCCACACATACAAAAAGCTAGAAGACTTTTACAATGACTACCCACATGCCCACCCATTCACTAACTTCTGCTGTTAGCATTTGCTATAATTGCTTTATCACACATCTGTCAATCCACCCTTCTCTATCTGTCCTTCTTCCACTCCACTTTACTTCTGATTCATTTCAAAGAAAGCTGCAGGCGTCAGTACATTTCAGCCCTAAACCTTTCAGCATGCATATATTACTAACGGGAGTTCACAATGGATCTACCATACTCCAGGTAAAACTTATAAACAACAAAATGCACAAATGTTAAGTGAATCACTTGGTGAATTTTGACAAATGTAGACAACTACGCAACACAAACCCAATACCAAGGTATACCATCTTATCCTGCCCCCGGAAAGCAAATACAAATCCTCCCGGTGGAAAGTAAAATATAATACAACCAAAACTCTTTGGAATGAACCATCTGGTTAATATCATATGTAGCATATCAATAAAAAAAATCAGAAGTGTGAGAAAATATGTCAATATGAACAAAACCACAATAAAAAAAATAAATAGTTTAAAATACAGAATATTTATATAAAGTATCAGAAAAAGATATAAATGAAACTGAAAAAATAACTGGTATTAAAAACTCAGAATCCACAAAGCTGAAGAGATAACTGGATAAAAAATATATATATCAGAAAACATCTAGGAACGAAGCTTGCAAGACAAAAAGATAGCTAACTCCGGAGAAAAGGTGAGAGAGAGAATGCAGCGGAAAAGGCACCCTTGGCGGGGCTGGAGATGCGGAGGAAAGATGACTAAAAAGGGGCAGAAATAATATTTGAGGAGAGAATGGCTGAGAATTTTTCCAAAATTGATAAGAGGTACAGGCCTTGGCAGGGCAAGTACAAGCGCAGAGCCTCCAGCCCATGGGGGGCGCCCTGGGCACCTGGAACGGCGCCAGGCTGCGGCTCCTCTCTGCTGCGCTCGTTTGTTCACGTGTGCACAGGATGGCCTTCTTCCCACCTGCCTCTGGTTTCAAAGTTCGTTATGGAAACATAGGTATTTTGGAGTGATTTTGCGCAAATATAAAATTTTCCCTCCACATGTGGGAATTCTACAAAAACACAATTTAAAAAATTCACAAACGAAATAAAATCACCCAACACTCCACATGACAAATTAAAGGTGGGATAGAGGCCACTGGCTGATGCGGCTCAATGGTTGGTGCACTGTCCCAAACACCAAAAGGTGGTGGGTTCAATTCCCCATCAGGGCACATATCCAGGTGTGGTTCAACCCCCAGATGGGGCGCATGCGGAATGAAACCGATTGATGTTTCACTCTCACATCGATATTTCCCTCTCTCCCCCTCTCCCCTCCTCTCTCTCTAAAGTCAATAAAAGTTTGTCCTTGGGTAAGGGTTGGAAAAAAAGGGGGCGGGATCAGAGGGATCATTATTCAGTCCCGTAATTTAGCCCAACTCATCAAAAGTATTTCTCAGAGTATTATGAGTAAAGGAACAGGAACAAAAATCTCTTCAGTTTCATGAACTTATCACACACGCACACACACACACTAACCTGGCGAAATACTTCATTCACAAAATTGACATAACCTCGGGTTGACAGGAGAATCCGCTGCACCATTTCATACACGGTGCGGTGCTCTTCCTCGATGCTACAGAGGCTGGCGCTGCTGAGTCTCCGGTCCGACAAGGTGCTGCTGTTCGAGTGGCTTCTGTCTGGTTCCGCAGGCCCGCCACCCTCCAGCTCCGGTGCCCTCTCTGGCACTGCACCACCACCGACGGTCTGGAAGAAAGCCATTACCACTTCTGAGGAATCCTCTCTGGCACTGGAGAACCCCTCGCAGAACTGAAGACCGGCTTTATTTTAAAGAAATACCATCAACCTGACAAGAAGCTGGAAACCAGCACTGCTTGAAGCACCAGGGGCTCCAGGACCTATACCTGCCAACTTTCCAATTCACCAGCTAACCGCTCTCCCAACTCAGTTAGTTTAACAGGAAAACTACTAAATTACTACAGGAAGGGAGGCTGTGAAATTTTATCAATCTAAAAAGTTTAATTCATATTTGTAAAATCACAGGACAAATTAACATGTGAATGAATTTATAGTATCACCACTTTTGGTCTCTACACTGTAGCACTTATTGTATTGTTGCAGATCTGAAAATTCAGTGGATATGTAGAAGCCACAATGTTGGGAAGCATCACTGGACTCATAAGACTAAGTGACACGTTGATGGAGGAGCGCAAAGATCTTTAAAAAGGGTATAAGAACAATGATTTGAGTTTTATACCTCAGAAGTCCCCATACAAGAAGTCTTCACCCAACACCTCAGAGCGAGACAGCCTTCTCTTCCAGGGACCCCAACGTGGCTGAACCACCACCCCAAAATCCTGAGCTGCTGATCCACCCTTCCCCTGAGTTCCCAGAGAGCACTTGGCAGTCTCACAGGTCTTCTCCATGGCCCACCCGCACAATTCCCGCGGGCCTTCCATGTGCTGGGGACTGGCAAAAGCAACACAGGCCCTTGTCTAATGCTCAGAGGTCACTGGTACCAGAGTGAAGGAGGGGAAATGAGAGGGAGCAAGGAGTGTGCACACAGCAGCCACCTTCTCCGAATGTCTCTCTCACCCTGAGATTGCCTCGTCATGGCAGTGCCAAGAGAACACAAGAGCCTCTAACTCACAGCTTCGCCTCAGCACTATATATACACAGAGCTGGCCAAAAAAATGAGTCCTTATAACCAACAACCTGTAAGAACCAACAACTCTCATAGTCAAGTGCTTTGTGTGTGTCAGTGTGTGATCTTAGATACATACAAAGACATAGAAAGAGGATGAATGACATACCTGCATGATTTTAGGCAATACGTCAACTCCATTTTTAGTGTTTTGTATTGTAGTTAGATACTTTTTTTCCAAAAAGAAAGTTACAATCCACTTAATAAAAACAACACGAGCTGCCATGTACGGAATTTTTGTACTGTAAATGTTTTCAGTGTCTCTAGTTGTAGTAACGTACACTGGCTTTGGTCTTAAATGGGGAATATCTGAAAGAAAAGAAGAACACGCGATTAGGTTAGTGAATCTTGACGTTACGCAACCCCTACAAATATTTCAGTTCCCAAGTAGAGAGACATATATTTGGTTGCCTGAACAGCAACTAAGATTAAAGAAACAGAAATGATTAAAAATGTCGTCTTTGGGAAGGCTCGGTTCTAACTCTGCCTTGCAGTCTCACCAAAGCGGGGTGATGGTGGTTGTTACAGGCGGTGGCACTGACAGCTGTGGAAAAACTAAGCTAACAACTGTTTTTCACTAATTTGAGAAACCACGTAAGATAGAATCGTGAAAATGTTTCCACATATGTTACAGCTGATCTTATTTTATGGTGGGAACAAATATAACACCACGTTGTAGACATTTTCCCATCAACACTACACTAATAAGATCAACTGAACCCCGGTTTTCTATCCCTTCTCTTTAGATGAACCCAACAGAACAGAACCAGTTAACCTCCTTTATATCTAAAAGAACCAGTTAACCCAGTATAACCCTCTTTATATCTGAAAGAACCAGTACAACCCAGTATAACCCACTTTATATCTGAAAGAACCAGTATAACCCACTTTATATCTGAAGGAGTTCAGAAAGTCACGTTTCATTTTTGGGGAATCAGACACCACTATTTCCAAAGAATTAATAAGAGGTCCATTTTTCACTCTTTCAAGTCCGTAATCAATATGAAAGTTATAGTACACTGAATGGCAGATAACTACTTGCTGCAAGTCCAACTCTCTTACTAACTTTTGCACATGTTGAGGTAACTGCATGAAGCGGAAAAATTCTTAGCAAGTAGCTTTATATCTCAGAATGTTAACAATATACTATGTTTTCTACACTGAATATAGACTACTAATGAAATCAGGAATAAAATATCCACACACATAGCTAACAAAATACATATCTTAGTACCCTTAAGGTCAGTATTTCCACAGCTTTCAGAACACATCAAGTTTCAGTTGTCTTCCCCTCGCCCGAGTGTGAGTGTGCGTGTGTGCGTGCATGTGTGTGTGCATGCACGTGCAAACAAAAGCCCACAGATAACTGAATTAGTTGTCCACATTCCCCAGGTGGATTAATGTCTGTTGTAATCTTTTCCTCTCCAAAATGGTTCTTAATTATTCATTTTAACTGATTTCACCTGCTTTAAAGTAACAGGCAGAGGAAGGTTTGCCTCACCTGCACCACTCTAAGGGAAGGTTCTGGCCTGTGAGTCCCCATTTCTTAAAGAGGGAAAACCTAGAAGCTAAATAAAAAACTCCCTTGTGCTCCCCTCGTCTCTGGGCTTCCTGTCCCCAGGCTGCCCAATCGCCCAAACGCCTGCCCTCCATAAGCAGCTGTGAGAGGTCCCTGCTGGAGGAAAGACCCAGTGAAAAAAGAAAGGGCGCGCTGTGGGCAGCTGTGTGGCCTGGGCTTGCCTGCCCGCCCACTGAGTCAGGCCTGGTCACCCCACCCCGCCACCAGTAAGAGAACACTTAAGGAAATGCAAGCTTCTTTTTTTTTTTTTTTTTTTAACATTAAAAGATTTCAAATATAATTACACCAAAAAAAATCACAATTCATTTCAAATTATTTCTGAGGACAGGAGCCACAGTTCCCCCTTTATTGCTGTGAGGTGAGGAACATCTTAATTTGTACAAACATTTAGAACAGTTAAAAACATTTATTAGGAAACTTTAAACCTCTTACAATAAAGTTAGCATTAAGTATGAGAATAAAATTACTATTTTACTCAAAAATAATCAAAGGACACCGTGAAAGGGGCTGTACAGCTTCCCAGCGGGAACCCTCTTTACGGGCTCCGTCAGTACTTACCAAGCACAGGTTTGTAGATGTTTGTTAACTTAGTAAACGATGGAAATAAGTGAGGAAGATAATACTTTCGAAACAATGTAAAGAGAAACTTGAAACCAGTATCCTGGTTCTCCTTACTCTTCCACTCCAAGCTCGCAGCCTTTGGGTAACATGTGGGGGGAAAATACATATGTTTACATTTCAACTTAATGTTTACTAAACTGGAGTGCTATTACTAAAATTCCTATCATAATCTAAAAACCTGATGAGTAATATTGATAACCATGTAACAAAATCATCTCTGAAAACTCAAAAGATGACAAAAATGAATACTTCAGAACAAAACAGTAACTATGTTAAAAAATTACCCAACCACCTTGCACTCCTACATCATGCCCATATTTTTTCCACGTTCTTTGTAATGATTTAACATTCCTTGCGCCCTTAAAACTTCTAGTTAGATATATAGCAAGGTGTGTTTTTTTAAAAACTCAAAAAGGCCAGTTCTAGTAAAAGGAATTAAGGAAACAAGCCCTTGCAAAGATTTCATCCGGTGTTACCTACAGGCAGAACCAGTATCGAAAGGCACAGCTATGGGACCTTGGAAAACGCACTGTCCTTACTAAAAGCAACCCACAGGACAGGATAAGCCAGGCCCGCCAGTCGGGCTACTCCTATCGGTGGGTCTTAATACTGCTTAGAACACAGAGCACCCTAAAGCAGTTTCCCAAATTCCTTCACGATGCAGCCCACTTAGAAAATGGTAACAGTTCAGCACCTGAGGTAAAGGAATGAGGAGCTCTGGCTGCCCCAGGGCAGAGGGGCTGCATCTGTCACCTGCCAGAAGTTCTCAGGGATGGGCCCAGGCAGAAACTCCGCTCTGAGGACTCACCCCAGAGAAGGGAGAGAAAGCGAGGGGGATAGACATGCACACACTACTCTGCACACAATTTATGGGCTCAGTCTACATTAAAAGCCTCCCCCCATATCAATGGCATCCTTCCTCTAATGGGATCCTGGTGATTTCCTAACTTATCTGAGGTCACACAGCTCATTAGTGACACATCTAGAATGAAAACCCAAGTCTCCCAGCACATCGAAGTCTGAGGTACTCTATGCGGGTCTGGACACATGGAGTGCCCTGCCACTTCTGAACACACAGAGTTCGAGGTGCATGTAGAATGGGCCAGCAGAGCTAAAATGTGGAACTTCCAGAAGATGACAGAATACCCCAGTTGGGCTCTCAGGATTCTGGAGCCCTGTGTTTCTGGTGCTGGCTAGAGGAAGCGGGAGAGGAGAGCAGACATAATCACCCAGCAGGACAGAGTGGTCAGAAAGAGCAGCCAAAGACTGAATCTTGAGGGACAGCAGAGAGAAACACAGTGCCCCAAAGAAAACTGGAAAGAAGTAAAAGGGGGAGGAAAGCCAGAAGAAAACATCGTGGGAGGAATCTCATGAAGGAGGGGCTGACACTGTCAGATCATCTCAAAGACTGAGTACAGAACAAACTTGAGAGTGTCCTTCCTCTGGACTTGACCACGAGAACCCCTTCATGCTCCTGGACGTCCTAGCAGCGACAGGGCAGAGGCAGGGAACAGAGGGTGTGCAGGAACGTTAGGTGAGGAAGTGGACTTGGCAGAGATTATTACGTCAACAAAAGTGGTTGTGAAGGGCAGGACAGAGACTGGACTATACCCAGGAGGAACTCGGGGACGAGAGAAAGGCACTCGGTAGCTCTTTTCTAACCCTGTCAATGTTCAGAAATGCAGACTGAGACATAATTCACCTACTGAACTCACAGCCTAATTATTTCAGTTCTGCATTCACCTGGTAAATGTAAGAGAAAGAACGTGTGACTTACAGCAGGCCCGTGCTGATGGCACGGTGAGGTAATGCTGCCCTGAGTTCTGTGAGCTGCTCTAGCAAATTAATCAAATATGAAGAGAAGGTCACAGGACCCCTGATCTGTAGCCAAATTGGACAGAAGTTGGGACCTACCCCCTGAGACTGGCATCTGAATGGGATGGGAGCAGTCTTACAGGACTGAGACTTTACGATGCGGACTCTGATGCGATCTCCCTGCAGGTAGTGTCAGAATTCAGTGAAATTGTAGGACACCCAACCACTGTCATGGAGAATTGCTTATTGAGGGGAAAAAACCCCTACACTGGATGAGCAGAAGTGTCCCACGTGACATGCTGTGTGGATATGGCAATAGTATTAAAGTACAGGAGACACAGAGATGGAGACCCGAATCTTTCCCGTCACATGCACACGAACACAAAACAGCCTGGTGCGCGCCTGGAATGTGCCGAAGGGACCCAGCACACACTCTACACTAACACCTCAGACAAAAAGCAGAGATGCAAAATACGGACAAAGAGATGAAAAGAGACAATGTTTTCTCTTTCCCACTGACAATAAGGCCATCACTGAATTACCTGGGATTTGCTCTTACCTGAATAACCATATATTTCAACAGTATTTGAAGAAAAAAGCACGTTTGGTCCTCAGCAATCTTCTCCCCTGATGTGGCTGGCAGGAGTGGAGTGATTTCTTCTGGATATATCTTTGCTGCAAAGTGAAAAATAGTGAGAGCTCCGTCACCACAGCTAAGTATTAAACAGGGTTTTTAAAAAGTGGCCTCTATTAAAATACATCTGTCTGCCCATTAGAACCGCTCCAGTGGACCAGGCCAGTGCGCGTGAAGGGCTGGGAAACACGGGGCAGAAGCCCAGGAAGCCGCCTCTGCCAGCGCCCATCCCCTTCCCTTTCAGTTCTGCTTTGGTCAGTGTGAGATCAAATACCTATCACTTGGCAATAAAAGTGATATGCAATTATAAACCAATGGCCCTAACAGAACACAAATGGCTGCCACTAATAGTCCCATGAGGCCACTATTGTCCTTCCATGAATGTTGCATGAAAATACACAGCTGGCAAAAAAGAACCTGGGTAAGCAGACGAGTGTCCACGTACGAAACAACAGTAATGAGGGCAAGAGACAATAATTTTGGACAGTGGATATGAATTGCACTAACGGCCACAAAAACACTCCAGACATACCATGTGTCTCTACTTTCGGCTACTGCCAACATCTGTCCACTGCCTTCCATTCCTGTTTCCACCACTTCAGTACATTTCACTTGTCATCATTTCATATAAAATAGGTCCAAGTCTTTCAATTCTAATGTTTGTAAGAATCTACTGTGAATATGAACAGGAAATAATTCCTCTTCAAAATTCCTCTGTGAAATCAAGATTTCTATTCAAGAAAATGGCAAACCAAGGAATTCCTCAATGTAACTTCAAGAGTCATTTCGACCTGTACGATACGCTCACATCACTCACCGTCAGCTACACTAGGGCTCGGATTGATGAGTGTCTCCAGAGTACAGGGTCCTCTGGAGGACATGATCGCTGGGAAGCCAGGCACGAGGCAAGCGAAAATCATCACCTGCTCTTCTGCACAGTTTGTCTGAAGTGCTTGAAGCCACAGAAGAAACAGCCTGATACCTTCACATCTTATCTAAAAACAAAATTAAAAGCAACAAAATTAAACATCTGTATTTGTAGAAATGCATTGCAACGTAGCATCAGTTCCAAGGAAGAAAAACGGGAAGTGAAAGGTACTGTTAAAGTACTGCACCAAGTTGTTGGTCCAGTACTTGGTTAAGAGCTTGGGTTCTGGAGCCAGAGGGCCTGGATTCAAATGCAGGCTCTGCCACTTGCTAGCTTAGCTGTGACCTGTGGAGAACCACTTAACTGCTCTATGCCTTAGTCTCTCCAACTGTAAGACAGGGGGGATAACAGAATTTACCACAAAGTACTGGTACTGAGTTAGAACAGTGCGTGTCTCACAGTAAGCACTATTAACCATACTTCATTCCCTAGGCACAATGCCCATATCATCAACACTCAATTTTCCATGAAAACAATGCAAAAATAATCTTCCTCCAAGTTTACACTGTGCTGTGGACAGCATTCACGTCACGTCACTACAACACGCATAAGTACGAGGCTCCTGTAAATCAGAACACTCAGAGCTAAACAAGGCTTTGAAGAACTGGCCCCATGGGGTGGGGCAAGTCTCGAGCCTCCCTGCCTCATTTCCTACTCTGCTCTCGCCAGCACCTCCGCCGAGCTCTAACCCGGGAGCAGCACGCATGGAAAACACCTACAGAGGCGGGTCTGCTCCCCTCCCTCCTCTGCACTCACTTTCACCTTCGTCCCATTCTAAGAATTCATAAACACAGGTACCCCCATTTCTATATTCCTAAGTGACTGAAAGATGGCATCAATAAAAGAAGTTAAATAAGCAAAAGAGTTGAAAACAATGCCAGACGCAGCTGAAAGATTAGTGAGCTCCGCATGCAGGCAGCTGAGGGATTGCCTATCTCCTACCAAATACACCAGGGTACGGATCCCGCCAGAGCGAGTGTTCGAGCCACACAGCAGGCTCTACAGAAAAACCAGGAGGAGAAGCGCCAAGAAAAAGAAGAGGGGGGAGACCCACAAAAAGACTGGCTAACTCCCCAGACAGTCAAATACACAGACTAGTGACAGGGCTACTCCCACTAACAATGGATTCCATGGCGCACTGTCAGGCACGCCAGCGAACTCACCGCTCCTCTGCACAGCCCTCCATGGCCACTCACACCTGTCCTATCCCCAGGCAGGTAACACAAGAGGTGACACTGCTGAATGCATAATGCTACTCAGAGTCAGACCAAAAATGACACGGCTCTGTGTACAGCTACCCAAATTATGTTAAATTTAACAAGAGGAAAGTTTCTTCAAAATTCTACAAGTCTCCAATGTTTTATGTTAACTGTATTTAAGGTAGCTAAATATAATTAAAGCCAATAAGAAACATGAGATAACAACCTGACACGTGTTAACTGCAAGACTATTAATTAAAACAGGAGGGACAAAATACGGAATCTACGGTGAAGCTAGGGATAGCGTGCCGCCTTTTTTCAACATGTCAAAGATACTTAGCAAAAATGTCTACCACAATAAGCTTTCATGTAAGAACAAAACTAACAATACAGGAAATACAATTTCTCAATTAAAAATAAAAACTAAGTCAAGTGGTTCTTAAAGTTCTTTTCGAGTAGCCTAATTTTGTTACTTTATGGAATAACTTGAGTAATAAAAAATGCCATTACAAACTCATCTAAAATAAATACCTTAATAGAATTTCCAGTGTGTAGAAGCTTCTTTAAAGTTGAGCCTGAAAGTTTAAAATGATAAATTAGAAATGGAGTATATACATTTAAGATCTATTTTTTAAAGATCAGCTTTAGAAAGAAAAAATGTTCTTATAACAAAAGATTAAAAAGTAAAAGGCTGACCTTCAAAAAGCAAAGCAATGTCATAGAAAGTGAGATGTTTTTCAGATAGAAGTCCTTTGAGTATGAACCTTTTCAAAATTATTTTAAAAGAGTCAAAGTGATCAATATTAAGGAAACACAGATGCCCACAGTGGATTATGTGCAGATATCTCTTGTCATGTATAAATGAATGACTTTTTTAAATCTCTAAAGGTAAAAATGATATAAAACTGTTGCTCACAAGACATTTTTATAAGAACATTTCACAAATATTCAGGACAGCGTGTTTCTCTCCTTGCACAACAACCACATTTGTAGGTTCGGTCCATAAGTAAATTCTCTAGCAGAGTCCTTTGGTCACTATCGAGGAGAGGAATCAAGGTTCACCTGTCAACTGCAAAAAGTTTGGTGCTGCAGCCCACCTAATTAGAAAAGTTGCTCTTATGACGATAAAAACATATTACCTATTATTCTATAAATGTGTTCACGCCCCTAGTATGGAGATGGCTTGGCAACCCCAACTAAACATCGTATGTAGCCTCTGCATGGAATCTTAACCTCAAAAATGAAGTACTTTTTCAAAATAAAAAATATATTGCAAGTCCTGGGCAAGAGGACCTTCTCCCTTTCAAATTTTTTGAGAAAAAAATCAGATATCAAATCACACTTGCCCCACCAAGAAATAAAGCCAGTGTTCCCACGACTGCTACAGGTCCTATCTATGAAGACAGGTACATGTGTGTCAGCTAAATGCATACACTTTAGGGATTCATCAGCCAGAACACAGTCCCTGGCCATGTGAAGGAACCTTCATAACCGCTCTGCTGTTTGTAACACCCACCCTGGGGCACTGTGGAAACTCACCGTTGTTATGACTAGGTTGCAGCACTAAGTCGCTAATGGTTTGTGATTCACTAGGGGAAGTTAAAGTGACCTCCTCCCCCGACTTCTCGCATCACCAACCACAGCGAGTGATTTCTGGTCTAGAGCCAGCATTAACTGGCTCAAGTGCCTGTGCTCACAGCTAAGGCTCAAGCGCCTGTGCTCACAGAACTATTTTATCGCACAGCTTTTCTCAGCCTGGGGCCTTGTCCTTTGCCTCCGCCTTCATCCATTCTTAGACAAAGTCTGGCCTTCCTCAGTTTACTCTTTGCTCCAACATGCCTATGAGGGCCTCATGGCGGCCGGCAGGGCCAACAGACACTCCACCTCCCAGGAGACTCTGGAGAAACTCTGCACAGACTGTTCTCTTCCGAGACAGCTGGCAAATCTATCATCTTGCAACACACTGAGTAACACTTTCTCCTGGTCACCATGTGTGACCACTGGGGCTCATCACGCCTTCTCCTTCTTGGAATGGGTCCGACACTTTCATTTTGGGATTCGGTCTGCCCTTAGTTGCCTATATCCACTCTTCTGTATTCTGGAACAAGAAAAACGCTTTCCTTTTTATAATCCTCACCCGAGGATATTTTCCCCACTGCTTTTCAGAGACAGTGGAGGGAGAGAGAGACACAGAAACATCGATGTGAGAGAGACACATTGAATGGTTGCCTCCCGCACGAGCCCCGACCAGGACCAGGATCGAGCCTGCAACCGAGGTATGTGCCTTTGGCCAGAATAAAACCCAGGACCCTTCAGTCTGCAGGCTGATGCTCTAACCACTGAACAAAACCGGACAGGGCAGAAAAATGCATTTAAAGAGGACAGACGTTAGGCCTGGACTGGCGACTCAGATGACTGGAGCGCCATCTCATACACCAAAAGGCTGCAGGTTCGATCCCCAGCCAGGGCACATCCAGAAGAAAACTGATCAATGTTTCTCTCTTACATCAATGTTCCTCTCTCTCTCTCTCTCTCTCTCTCCCCCTCCCCCTTCCTCTCCCTCTAAAATCAACAGAGATATATCCTCAGGTGAGGATTAAAATAAATAAATAAGACTTTACAAAGAGGCACACAAAATGTGTGACCCGTACCTGTCGGCAGTCCATGACATTCTGAAAGTAGTCTGGTCATTTGTTACAGCAGCAGCAGGAATCTAATATGCTACACATGACCTATTCCATCCCGCTGTATTCAGCAGCTCTCGTACGTGTGAGGCACTACAGCGAGGCAATTACAAGCCAGATTCAGGCTGGGGTTAAAATCTAGGTTCTGCACTTACTGTATACCCTGGGTCAGCTACTTAACCTCACCCTGCCTGAGTTTGCTCCTCTGTAAAATGGGAAAACAGTAGCTATCATGGAGAATTGTTAATGATATATAAATACGTAGAACAGTGTCTGGGTATATGGAAAGCAGATTAAGGGGCCAAGCCCCAGATCTGGGAGCGGAGGCTCCTCCTGTTAGCTCAGAGGGAAAGAAAGAAGTGGGGTGATCTGGTAGGATTCATCTCCTCCCTTTGGGGAGTCCCTTCTGCATGAAGGTATAAAAGGAGATTTTCCTCTTTTCTCCCTCAAACTGAACACACATGTAAACCCGTTCTTCCTCATGAGGTTGGGGAGGCCACCGCCTCAACACTTAACTGCACGCACCTAACCCAGCGTCGGTTTTAACCCCAGCTCTCTGACCTAACCTGCTCAGCTCCCGGGAACTCCAAGGAACCCAGTCCTCAGTCCCGCAGGTGGAACAGTGTGCGGTGTGGGAAAGAAAGCCAAGCGAACAGCGGACAGTTCTTCAGGGAATGGGGAGGAGGGCATCGTGGAGAAGGTGCCAGACAGGTGTGTGGTTAAGGGGCAGGTGGGACGTCTACTGAAGCAGGAAGGCTTTTCTGGGGAGCACAATATTCAGGAACCAGAGAAATCTGGACTGCCTGAGGCTAATTTTTGAGTTTATGAAAAGGTGTAAGTAGACAGAGGGTGAAAATCACAAACCCAGGGAGGAGTCACAAAGGAACAAGGGGAAATCCAGTTTCTTGAACAGTGCTGACGATATCAAGTCCAAAAAAGAGAGAGTGCAAAGCAATGATATTGCTCGGGGCCTTGACAGAGGACTAGAACCAGAAAAGACCATTGGCACGACGGATTCCTGTGGCGACCTAATGTCCTAACGCAATGGAAAGGCACAGAGGAATCGGACCTGGTTCTTGCACAAGAAGCTAATGTAAAATGTCCACAGACTGTGAAAGCAGTTTAGGAAGAGAGACCTGGAATTGTGCATTTTTTAACAAGGTCTCTGCTGAGGATGCTGCTGTTCTACAAATCACACTTCAGCATAGACAAAGATGATATTTTCCTCTGAAGTCCAGGTCGGTCTTGTCTCGGTTTTAACTAGCATAACCTTGTTAATTTTCCTGGCTATAATCTATCGTGATGGTGTTAATTATAAATAAATAAATAATTACTGAAAATTTAATTAGAAGAAACCTATATTACTTAAAAATTATTTAATTGTTCTTACCTATACTCTGGTAATGCCATCGAAAGAAAATGCGTTCAGGTAGAAACTGCAGTATTTTCTATAAAACAAACAAACAAAAATCTTAAGATATAAAATGAAAATAACTACAAATGAAATTACATTTTTTCACAATAGGCCCACAGTGCTTGCTATATATGATTCAGAAAAGAAAAGAAAAAAAGGTATTTGTAATCACATAAATACTATACTCTATCCGGTGCCCCCCTGGGAACAGTTTCTCTTATTTGCCCCATGCTAGCTTCCTGAATGTTTTAAACAGATTACTGCCCCAAGTTTAATTCCCCCTAAAGAAAAACAAGAAAAAGGAAAGTAACAAATAAAATGAGAATCTTATCTTAATTAAATCATAGCCATTGCTTAATTACTAAGAGAAGAATTTCTCAAGTGCCAAGTTCCCCAGGTTTCCTCTTGTTCGCCCCCCGTTTCTGTCATAATCACTGTCCGTCTCTGGACAAGAAGCGGAGAACAGAGCTGGGGAGAAGCACCAGAGGGCGAGGCCATAGACGCTAGCGAGAAACAAAATGAAACTGGTGGCAAAGATTCTTGAAATTAGCAACAGCTGAACATAAGTTTTAGAACTGCAGTTATGAATCCCTCCACTACTACATAAAGAACAAATTTATGATATACAACAATACATGGCTAATAAAAGCAGCCCCTTCCCCCCCCCAAAAAAAAACAAAAAACCCAAACCGTGAGGAAGACTTGTTTTCATTCTAGAAGTTTTGGCAAGTTATTCTCGGGAAATGGGATTCTTTCTACTTTATCTGCAACCACGTTTAAAAAAAGCAGAAATCCAAAACTGAACAAAATGCATTTCTTGATCTTGGTAACACTTCACTATTTTACTGTGAAAATCCTCATTCTAGGTTTACCCGGCCCAGCGCTTTCAGCCCGTTTCGTCTCAGGGCACACACAAACTAACTGCGAAGACTCTGTGGCACACCCAAAAAGTTGTATTCTGTCAATCTGACAAAAAATAATAGGTATAATTCTTTTTAATCCTCACCTGAGGATCTATTTTTATTGATTTTTAGAGAAAGAGCAACTTCAATCAGTTGCCTCCCGGATGCGCTCTGACCGGGGACTGAACCTGCCACCTAAGTGCGTGCCCTGACTGGGAATCGAACCAGCCAACTTCTGGTGTGCGGACGACGCCCCTACTGGGCAACCAGCCGGGCAACCACGTAACAGAGATAATTTTGACTCCTTCACACCAGGCGGCTTTTGTTGTGCTGGCTGTTGTCATTTTCTTACTTGACTAAGGGGAAAGAGGTCAGTGCCTCTGACTAAATAGTCAGGTACTGCATGTTTTAAAAATCCTTGCGGCACACCAGGTGAAAATGGCTGATCTAGCCTAATAGTCTAACATTTTGAAAGATGAAAGAAAAAAATTTGTATTCGGATCTCCTGATAAGTATATTTCCAGGCAGCTAATACACTGCCTTCTGCATCCGAGCCAGCTGGGGCTTTGGTTTGGTTTAGTCTTAACTTTCCAACTGGGTCTGTAATAATACATATGTATCTACTTAATCCGTTCTCACCTGACAATAAAGGGATGTGTAAGGACTTCTACTGGGAAAAGGCAAATCAGGTAAACTTCCATCACACGTGACTTCAAATGGCACAGACGCTCCTCTCAAGTCTGGACGCTTCTCCGCCCGTAGCCCGGCACAGAAGGTACCGCCTGAAACATCACCTCCTCACAGAGGCCCTCTGAGCATCCCGCCGGGAGAAGCCCCGCTCCCTTACCGCCCGTCTGCTGCTCTCTGCATCACCTGCTCTACCATCACAAGGCCCTTTCAGCCAAGAGTGTTAGAGGAGCACCAAGGGCCTGAAAACGGCAAGACCCCTGTACCACCGCCTCACCCTGTCACGGGCCGGGGACCATGGTAAGAGGGGACCGACCATGGCTGGGAAGCTGAGCGCATCAACGGGTGGAGGCTGCCACTAATCCACTCCTTGCAGCTGGGCAGCAAATTCTTTCTTGAAGGGGGAGGTGAGCAGCATCTCTATGTCTGCCACAATAACATTCAAATGATTAGAATATTCTCAGCATAGTAAGAGGCCATAGCACTAAGAGAAGTGAACCCTATTTCAGGGACACGGTCTCCACTGACAACGTTTCTCATCAGTTTGGCTGCTGCCTCATATTGATGGAAGCCTGGGCCCACTGAGTCCTTCCTGTACTTTTTCTGCCTTCCGGAGCAAACGGTAGAGCAGAGACTCAGTGTCCTATTTTCTCATGCATTTTCCTCCAAGGGGACTTGGCACATCAACTACATTCCAGGATCATCTTCTAATGCCATCTTGCCACTTAATTTTTAAATGTCTTATAGAAGATACTAAGAAAATTCCTCTAGAGATCCAGGACAGCTCTTATCTTGGACGGGACGAATGCCTGGCCTGCCCACTGCTCTTCAGATCTTTACTGTAGTCAGGAAACTAATCGGGCACTGAGTCATGCTTTTCAGCTTTCCAAAATACTTACTGGTTTTCTTAATTTAGGTTTCTTTTCTTAGTATGCGACAAAGAAAAACACCTTTTTAATACACAGAAAAATAAAGAATACAGCAAGTGATGTGTATTTCGATGCTTGGATACCATCAGTCAGAGACAAGTTTTCTCTACAGTGTTCTGTCAGGGCCATCACCATCACCACGTCTGAATAAAAGTTTTAAGACTTACAAAGTGGATAAGCTTTAAAGACACTCAAAAATAAACTCAATAATTTTTAGATATGAAACACCATGCCCAATGCCAGAGCTACTGAAAATATTCCCAAATGGACAGAATCTCATACAAATCAAAGGCGGAAATATCATCCACGCTGAAATTTTTTGGCACTCAAATATTGCAAGGGCCATTTTTACATACTAAAGTCTATGAGGTAAATAAAAATAAAGGCCCACACAACCATCTGTGTCTAAATGCTAGGCCTGTCCCTTGAAAAGTCCAGGATGAAGCCTGCCTTTCCTGAGGCAAATACAATATGGTATTTCTACTGCAGCAAATATTCTAAGCTACACTACTGTGAATGCCATATAAGCCATTGACATCTTATTTGTCGTTTCACTGGAGAGTAAAATAAAAAAATATTTCAGGAAAGCCACACAGTGTGAATAAATATTGCTGTTCTGAAAAACACATGGCTCTGTTTAATGCTCAGTGCTCAGCTATATTATATGGTAATCCATTATAGCACACTCGAAATCAAAATTAGGTATTACTAACTGATCAGCCCCACAGGGGATCTGTCATTCTTTTAGCTGATTATCCGTAGTTCTTTCTTCTGCAGGACCCACTGCATGACCAGGAATAATGTGAAATGTGTGCTGGAGTTTGTAGAAGATGCTACGGTGTACTTTAAAATTGCTATCGTTGTCCCATGCACCAAAGGGTCGTGGGTTGGACTCCTGGTAAGTGCACGCACCAGGGCTGTGGGTTTGATCCAGGGTCAGGCAGGTGCGTGAGGCAACGGATTGACATTTCTCTCTCACGTCAATGTTTCTCTCTCTCTCCCCACCTCCTCCCTTCCCCTCTCTCTAGAATCAATGGAAAGCATATCCTCGAGCAAGGATTGAAAATAAATAAATAGCCTGGCCGGGCGTGGCTCAGCAGTTGAGCGTCGACCTGGGATCTAGGCAATCGGGGTTTGATTCCCGGTCAGGGCACATGTCCGGGTTGCGGGCTCGATCAATGACTCTCTCATCATTGATGTTTCTATCTCTCTCTCCCTCTCCTTTCCTCTCTCTGAAATCAATAAAGATATATTTAAAAATAAATAAATAAAATAAAATTGCCGATCGTTATTAAATCTGTGTGAGAAACATTTTTTTTCAAATAATTACCCAATGATTACAACACATCCCAGAAGATTCACACTTGATTTCGATTCCAGTTAGAAAGGGAAGATAGTGACATAGTAACTCATGTAAGTGATACTGAAACAATGACCAATGAACCACATCCCAACGTAGAGGGCAAAGCAAGGAACTTTCCCCGAAACTAGCTGCATGGCATGGATACTAGGCAAAGAAAATGTTGACCAGGGAGGAAACAGAAAGTCTGGTTTAAAAGAACAGAAGTCTTGCCTGCCGGTGTGGCTCAGGGGTTGAGCATCGACTTACAAGCCAGGAGATAAGGGTTTGATTCCCGGTCAGGGCACACGCCTGGGTTGTGGGCTCGATCCCCAGCAGGGGGCATGCAGGAGGCAGCCAATTAGTGACTCTTATCACTGATGTTTCTATCTCTCCCTCTTCCTTCCTCTCTCTGAAATCAATAAAGACATATTAAAAAAAAACAACAAAAAACTTTTTAAATAAAAACACCTGAAGCTAATATAAAATAATATTGAATGTAAAATGTAATTAAAAATTTTTTTAATTCTAAAAAATTTTTTAAATAAACACTTGAAACTAATACAAAAGAATGAATGTAAACTGTAATTGAAAAAAATTTTAATAATTAAAAAATAATTTAAAAATTGTACAGAAGTGAAATCCCATGAATTTTTCTGTATCACATTATTTCAAGTATGAATGATTTAAACTTGTATTAAAAGAAAAAAAGGAGAACACCCTTGAACTGAATCCTAAAAGATACACAGGAGTGAGCCTGGCAAAGGGCATTTGAGGCAGACTAAGGAGCAAGGGGGGATGGATGGGGGGAGGCCTGCAGCTTTGACTGGGGACCTTCACAAGGTGGCCAGAGAGGACAGAAGTAAGATGGGAGACAAGGGGTAGGTTGGGAGGTAAATGCCAGGTCAGGAAGGGCCTTGAAAGCCTTGCTGGGAGTTGGATCTGTTCTAAAGGCCACGGGAATCAAATTATGTTCCACTGAGAGCATTCCACGTAGGTAAGGAAGACAGAAGGGGCAGAAGATCACGGACGAAAAGACCAATTAGCAGATACTCCAAGAGGGGAAGAACTGGGGCTCTGAACAAAGACTGAGGTAGTAAGCGGAAGCAGGTATCTAAGAGCACCTGCATGAGACGTACAGAACCTTGGAGTGGAGAAAAGCACTATCAATAGTGATCAAAATAAACAGACAGATACAGGTAAGGAACCATTTGTATTAGGTACTAAAAATGCAATACTGAGTTGTACACTTGAAACCGGTATGGTTTTGTGAACCAATGCCACCCCTATAAATTCATTTCTAAAAAATACAATTAAAAACCTTGGAAGCATATGCATTTGAGAGACTGTAAGAGGTTATCTTTTCACTTTCCTTAAGTTAAAATCATGCAAAGGTCTAATCTCTATTTAAAGAAAATCAAATTGCACTAGACTCTTTCTTTATTTTTAATGAGAACATCCATAGACCTTCACAAATCTCCAAACTGACAGCACATAATTCTATCCACAACGTGCTGCTCTGCCCTGAATAAAGCCCTTACTGAAACAGATTCAACAGGAGTCTTCTTTTCACACAAGGATCTCAGATGGGACATTCGTCACAACCAGAGCTGCCATTCTCTTCTTCATCTCATGCACGCTTCTCTTTTCTGGCTAAAAACTACATTTTTCAGATCTCTTCAATTTTGGTACCAGTACAATGAGTTGGCTGTCTTTCCTGTGCCATTTTTCATTAAAAAAAAAAAAAAGTCACTTCCAGAGAGTTTTTAGGTTAAGTGATGAGTAGAAATCACAAAGCCCCTGTGAGATGCCATGTGGTTCCTACTACCCTAGAAACTTAGAGGACGGAAATGCTCACTTCAGCACAATTAGCAAGTATCACAGACCTGCAGTCACCTCAGGACTGGCCAGTCCTCCAGGGCCACTCAGTGAAAGCCCAAGGTCTGCAGGAGCAGCTGATGCCCGGCAGGCTTCCAGCCAGACCACTGCCTTCCCACCTGTCCAGTGTCACAAGCACATCAAACACTAGGTGTCACTCTGGAAGAGCCACCATGCTACACACCCAAACAAAACAAGCTATAGAAAATTTCTAACACAGCAAATATTTGTACAACTCCCTCCTAAATTTATATAAATATAAAAGAAATCAACTCACCCAAATTGTGTTAACACGTTAATTCCAATAAATTTAAAGAAAAACACTCTTTACATATCTTCTGCTGTTCTAACAATAAATACAACATACTGAAGTTTTAGTGTGAGTTTTTCATATAATTTAGCCCTAATGCAGTTTCCGCCACCTGCCCATAAAGGGTGGCTGGAAGCATTTGCTAGAGCTGCCTTCCTAGGACCTGCTCCCAGGAGTGTCAGTTACCAGTGAGTCAAGTGAGAAGGGCCAGCATGCCTGGAAGCTCAGGGCACCTGGGCTGCAACAGATAATCACAAGAATGTAATTTCAGCCTTCCACAAACATCTTATCTCCAGTTTCCCTTCCCTGAGGTAGACTGAGTAATTCAGTGTGTCCTGTTGGTTGACTCCCAAGTTTCACACCTAAGTCTTGAGGCATAAGGAAAACTGTAGTCTTGAACATTAAGTTTAGAAGATAAAATGTCCATTGAAAATGGCTCTGTTCAATTCAGACACTTGTAATCTAATTAAAATTATTAACAAGCTGTAATAAGATAACCAAATTTTAACCACAAGCAATGCATTGTAAGAGTCTCCAGAAAGGACTAGATGTTTATATCTTGTTGCTGTCTCCCAGTTTACAGAGATCACAAATATTTCATGAGCAAAAGTAGGCACCAGGCCCTGGCCAGTGTGGCCCAATGGTTGGAGAATCAGCGCACCCCCCTCCCCTTCCCCGACACCAAAGAATTGTAGGTCTGATTCAGGGTCAAGGGCACATACCTGGGTTGCTGGTTCGATCCCTGGCCCAGGCCGGGGCATGTCAGGGCACATACAGAGGCTACTGGTCCATGTGTCTCTCTCACATTGATGTCTCTCCCTCCCTCTTCCTCCTCCCCCCCCTTCCCTTCTACTCTCTATAAAAATAATAATAATAAATGGAAAAAATAGCCTCAGGTGAGGATTAACAAACAAAAAAAACAACAACAACAACAACAGTAGACACCGGAATAACCATTTGCTATAGAAGTAAGAGGCCTGGGCCTGTGTTTTATTATTTCCCAGTACCTGATACAGGCACAGCACTGAGGAGTGACTACTGAGCTAAGTCGCCACCACAGGTAATACATGGGACCAGTGAGGAAGCACATGACGGGCCACCCGCCCTCTACTCCCTGCTGAGGGGTCTGCGGGAACACTGTGGAGGTCACACTACGCTGTAACAGTAACGCTGTCACCCAGAGCTGCTCCCAACCAAAAGTTCGACAATAACAAAAACGAGTATAGATAAGGCTATGAAGAGAACCGGAAGAACTATGCACTTCCACGATCATTCAAAATACACAGAACACATTACAATACGCCCCAGTGTCATAAGGTGACCCAGTGTTCTGGTCATGCTAACCAGTGGCATTGCTTTGCTGGCCAAGGATCTCAGGACGGCTTTGGAGAGGAAGCTGGTGAGAGGGGTGCCTCTGTCTTCTTTAACTGTCCTCCAGGGCACCTGAACCGACACTGGCCTCATCTCGGTCGCTACCCGTCACTGAGAATTACGGCAGCGACCCAGGAGCCGCATTCCAAACTGGAACCAGTCTTAAAAAAAAAATCCACTGAGGTATCCAACTGTTTGAACTCAATAAGATTTTAAGTTCCAAGGATTTAAAAAGAATCTGTTTTTCCTGTTCAGTTATTTGTTCTTGTGCCTCCTCTACTTGATAACAGCAAAGTTTTCCTTTAAGGAAGAAAAAGCAGTGGTAGAGTGAGAATGTGGGGAGGGAAGTCGTTCCCCTGGCTGTGGGGAGGAGGGAGCAGCAGGGAAGTCTTTTTGAACACTGGACAGTCTGGAATAATAACAAATAAAAAGATTTGTTAAAAAGAGGCTGTAGAAAGAGTTAAATGTAAAAATGATATTCTGCTGTCTTGCTACATGTCATCTGCTTAAAAGAAGAGACGCTGGCCCAGCCGGTGTGGCTCAGCGGTTGAGCGCCTATGGTCTGATTCCCGGTCAGGGCACATGCCCGGGTTTCGGGCTCGATCCCCAGTAGGGGGCGTGCAGGAGGCAGCCGATCAATGACTCTCTCATCATTGATGTTTCTCTCTCCCTCTTACTTCCTCTCTCTGAAATCAACAAAGTTTTTTTTTTTTTTTTTTTAAAGAGGAGTTAACCATTGCATGAAGAGGAAAAGAACTGAGACTCGATCCTATAGGACGCCTGCCTTGAATGAGTTGACTTGTCTCTGACTCAACCCATGCATTCGCACTGAAGCTCTGCGGGAGACTCTAAGTTGTTTTCCTTTTCAAAGACTCATAAAAGGTAGAGTTCCACCAAAAAAAAGAGGGGAGAAGGAGAGGGTGAGGGAGGCAGTGTTGGGGAGAAATGGAAACAAACATCTCCAAATTATTTGTAATCCTTTTATATGCATAATTCTAGCAGTTCTTCAGGCAATTCTTCACTATTAATATCTGAAGTAGAGTGGTACTACTAAATGTAAAAAGTTATAAATAAATGCATCTGTATGAGAAATAAAATCAGTGTTCAAATTACCAGAAGGCATATACAAAGCAATTGTATAGAATAAAAAGCAGGCACTTGTTGCACCTTCTGCAACACTCAAGGCACTGCACTGGATCCAGGTGTGTTGTTACATCCAGGAGAGGTATTGAAAGTCCTTTCCCCATATTCTGAGGAAAACAATCAGAGGCTAAACCAGCCATCAACACACTGGCTTCGCTTGGAACAATGAAGAAAGAGAAACTTGGTGCTGAATTCCATTAAAGTAAGACAGAGACCCCAGGCCAGCCCTGGATTCACCGCAGTCGATTAGGACTCCCAAACACAACTGCGCCCAGCAACACTGCACCCAGGAGTCCTGCCTCCAACCCAGCATCAACTCCACACTGCAGGGAGGGAAGGAAGGCCATAAGCAGGCGGCCTACAGTAATTTTCCGACAACCAAACTGTCATCTTCAACAGTAAAGGAAACGAACACTAAGGAGCGCAGTATTATGCCCCTTCCTCTGTCTGCCCCTGAGGAAGCCCACATGTCTCTGCACTCCCGGGGCAGCACGCCTGCTGCAGGTCACTTCCCACGTCCGTGCTTCTCCAGCCCAATCTCCCCACCAGAGACGGGGTGAGGGAGAAACAGCGGGCATCATCCTGCCCCTGCGATGACACCAAAAGTGTTTTACCTTGGTGGGGAAAGGGGGAGGAAGAGGGAAAGTGGAAAGTGTGGTGGGGAATGAAGTACTACGTAATTTGACTGTCCATTATTTAAAATATTATTTTCATCTTAAAACAAACAAAAAAAGTAAAATAAGATTGCATGTGGCTTTCCAATTCTGTGTGTACAGAAGGCCACTTCAAAGTCATGTTTCCCCACCTATGAAGGTAAGTGCTTACTCTCCCTCGGCCAAGGGCACTCAGGTGACAAAGCCTGAGAAGCCCAGGGAGACCATTTGTGTAAAACACTCAACCGTGAGTCCCCTGCCCCAAAGGACACAGATGTGCAACATGCTGAGGATTAACCGGTGTTGAACAAAGGGGCGGCTTTCAAATGAGATAACAGGGCTCTGTTGGAAGACTATAGAGCTTCTCTGCTTAATTGGTAGCCACTAGCAACAGAAATTTAAATTAAGTTACTTAAAATTTAAATTTAAGTCACTCAGTCACACCGGCCCCAGTTCAAGCCCGAAACAGCCCATGCGGCTAGTGGTTACCTAACTGGAGAGAGGAGAGACAGACTATTCCCAGCACCACAGAAAGTTCTATTGAGCAGAGCTGCTCCAGAGAAGGAAACCACTGAGATGTTTAGATATGCAAAGGCTAATCAGAGTCAAATCAATTTAATATTTAGAGCGAAATGAAAACATAAAACTAAATTTCATGCTAAAAGTGACATCCCCCATGAACGTCTTGTTTTAAAGACTTTGAACAAAGCTACATTTGAAGTATCCTAAGTTGGTAGAGCTGGAAGAGACCGCAGAGCTCATCTAGTCCCATTCCCTCATGTTACGGACATGGAAGTCAAGGTAAAGAAAGGTTAAGTACTGATACCATTGTAACTAACTAGTTGTAAGTAACAGGAAAGGAGCATAGGCAAGGCCAACCGTTATGAGCATGTGATTTGTGCAGCTTTGCCAGGAAGCTGCTGTGTAACACTCCCAGGCCCGTTCCCTGCAGATCCTGGGGAAAGGGACTGGACAAAGGAAGAATAGACGAATGCCCAGTGAGGTCTGGGTGACACAGGGAAGGGACTTGCCTGTCAGTCACACCTGGGGACAGGACACTGGCCAGAGTGGTCATGGCAACTGCAAGCGCAGGAAGATTTGAGATACTTAAACTCCTAAACAAAGCAGTTCAAGCTCTTGCTTTCTTGGTTCGAGCTCTTGCTTTCTTGGTTCGCCCTCCTGGCTTGCAGGGCTCTCACGCTGCTCCATTTGCCCCCACACGCAAGGGACTAATGGACTGCAACTAGCCTGATGCTGTGCCAGACCCAGCTCCACCACAGAACAGAAACTCTGGACACTGGCTTTGCTTCTAGCTCTGCTGAATCCCCAGCTGCATCTCTTCCAGGACTGGATTACGGGAAATGGGACTTGGGAGATGCAGGGATGTAATTCCATGCGAATAAAGCTTTTACCACACCCCATCCTCCCACGGGAGCCTCCAGAAATGCTTATTCCAGCGGCACCCCAAGAACCCCACTCCCACTAGCAATGGAGAAAGACCAACCACGCATTTCTCTGACAACAGCACCTTAATCAAAGCCTGATCTAAACCTAGCCGGACTTCCGCTACCTTTCTTCCTGTCTCCATTATCCAGAGTTTTAGGTGAAAATGTTTTTAACATAAAAATACCAAATAACCGCATGGAAGATAAGTTGAGAATTCAAATATTAACAGGTGCAAGTCAGTGTGGGGGATACGAAAGATTAGAAGTAACAGTTGCTGGCCTCAGGAACTGCGCAGTCTCGTGAGGAAGCTAAGACACAGCCACCTCGAGGGCAGACTAAGAGCACCCAGCTGCAATCAGGTGGTAGCAAGCAGGAGCGCGTCGCGGGAAGGATGGGCAGCTCGAGCTGGGGTTGCCAGGAGGAATTAATGGGTCTGAGCAGAGCTGGAAGAATGGGCCAGTTGAGGAGGAGAGCAAAGGGCAGTCCCGGGAAAAAGAATTGCATAAACCAAGAGGCAGAAGCGAAACTATGCAAAAAGAGGTAAAGGGGCATTAAGCAAAGCAGTATGTGTGTGACGGAGCACTTCACAGAGCGACACCACCAACAAAATGTGAGCAAGAGCCACACAGGGACCCCAAAGGGGAGTCCACAAGTTCATGTCCCTAGGAAGGAAAAAAACAGGGTTTATTTCATTTGAAGGGGTAATTTGAATAAATTTAAAAACTCGGAATCTAGAAATCAAATGTCCTGTACGTCTGTGATTTCTGGCTCTGTGGTATTTGAAAAACAGATGAATGAGCAGCATTCTGAGGCCAGAACATGTGTAAGTTTTAAAATTAAATCTCTCTTCCTCCATCAGTGAACGTATATTGTATTTTGATTGGGGTGTGGAGGGTAAGGAAACGCCTCGCTATCACCTTCCACAAGCTAGCTTAACCACACATAAAGAACTCCAAACCGGGATGGTGTCAACCAGGTTAGTTTGAAACATTTCTGTAATAACTCTGTTTTCTGTATTCTTCATGTTCTGACATTCTGGGGCCTTGCTGACCTAGGAGAGACTGCACCTCCTTTGTTAGCTAATTTCTAGAGATAGTACCTGCCAGGATATTCCAACCAACCAACCAACCTCAAATCTATACCCATAACCACCTCCTTTTATGGGCCCTCACACCTGCCCAAATCACCCAGGGACCAAGTGCTGCACACTTGGATCGTCCCTACAACCTAGAGCCCATCAAAATCATTCAAACTGTCCCACTCTAAGCCCACTTGCTAGCTTGCTTGCCTTATCTTGCCCATTCCTTCCCAAAAAACCACACTAAAGGCTCCTGCCCTCAGTTCCCCTCTGCCTACTGATCTTACCGTGGTGCTTCTCCGTGTAGCCCTACTAGGGCACAGCATGCCTCCTGTTACTAGGGAACTGTGAGTACAATAAAAACGTCTTCCTTCAAACCAATCGTTTCTACGTCTGTGTGTCTTACCCTACCACTAAAATAACCTCTCAACTGCAGAATCCAAGAAGTTCTCAAAGTCAAGTGAATTATTTGAACTTCAAGCCCATTCACCAGATGCCTAACATTTCCACACAAATTCTCCTCTTCCCCTATGCAGGTAGCCACCTCAAGGGCCACCACCAACAGTCACACTCAGAATTTTCTGTGACTCAGAAGGTCATTACTGGAACTCTGACATAAATCCATTCTTACTAGTAGACTCCAGTTTACCATGAAATTTAACATATGCTCCATGAGGGGAGGGGGTTCTGTTTTGCCCACTGCCATCACTCCAGCACCTAGATGTGTGCCCAACACAGAGTAGGTACCCAATAAATGTGTATGGTAAAGAATAGGTGCGTACTGGTATAGGCAGCCTGTGGAATACAGCTTGAGAAGCAGGAGAACATCAAGACTCCTAAGAGACAGGCATCATGGCATCGAGTAAAGGAGTAGGTTCTAGAGTCGGACCCGAGGTTATATCTCTATGCACCATTTGATAGATGGACAATCTTGGACAAGTCACCTAATACGACAAAGCTCCCAACTTCCATCGATAAAAACTGGCAACACAGAATCTACTTAAGAAGGGAAGGATTAAACAGGATGGCCCATGTAAAACATTTACATTCTGCTCAAGATGACAATGTGAATTTCTTTCACGGAGTCCCACAATCCCATTCGAAACACAGAGCAATGATTGATGAAATACGTTTTCAAAAAAAGTAAAATTAAAGAGTCATAACCTTAATTAAAAATGTGACAAACATCTCCATGAAGCAGCTACAGCAGAAACTCTCAGTGGTACACAGATTTGAAGCCAGGAGCAAAGATGGCTGGAGGTCAACTTCCACGGCGTACAAGTGCTCCCACTGGAGATAAAGGCAACAGAAAGGCCTGCTGTGCCTGTAACTGCAATTTGAGCTGGTCTGGCAGCCTCGACTGCACATCACTTGTCTGATCAGAGCACTGTCATGTCTCCAGTATCTACTACAGCTAAAAACTGCCGTTTCCTTTCCCAAAGGTTCCCTTTCCAGACTGCCCCTGACTTGCAAAGGCAGGCAGCAGGTACCCTTACATACTCTTCTTTCATGCTATGGATAAAAAGGGGCCACATAATAAACCTGACAAGCTCAGGAAAGGCCTGCACAGCAGCCTTACAAACTCAGAGGCCTAAAGTAACCACATAAGATGGTCTAAAATAAAAACTTTTTAACTAAAAGCAGTTCATGGCAGGTAGTCATGTCCTAAGGCATTATTTTATCCCTAACAAAAGTCGATCTCTGCCTTAAATGAGCCTGTCTATTGTCTTTTTGCATCTACCATAATATACCTTTGGAATGTCAAAGTAATTTCCGTCCTCCCCACCACCCCTCAAAACACAGGCACCAGGGGAGACCACAAATCCCCTCATTGTTATTGTTGTCCTGTCATTTCTTGACTGTTAACTATCCTGTATTCACCTGTGTAAAAGAAGTATATGTCTGTCATTTCCCTTTTTATCCAATCCCAGGTTCCCCCCACTCTTTTCCTTTCTCCCGCCTCCCTAATCTAACACCAGTGGATTTCATGTAACCCACTTACGTCTTCTATTTTGATTGTAATGCATAAAATAAAGTGCATAACTGGCAATTCTCTGGAGCATAATCTCAATCCACGGAGGTTTTGTTTCCTCGCAATTGTCGTCAGTTTGGCTCAAATAAACTCACAAAAATTCTCTACAGGTCTGAATGTTTCTTACATTGGCAATGCCTTCTTAACTGTATGCTTTCTTCCAATCCATTTCTTATTTTTACAGTATCTTTATACAGTATCCCTTCTGTGATTTAACCGATCTTAAGAAAGCTTTTCCCAGTTATTCACACCTTGATAAGTATTTACCTCCAAATCCTCATAAACCATCTCTATATACGGCACTAACTTATAGAAAGTAGCAATGAAGTTATTTAATTCTCCGAATTAACAATTCAAATTACAACTTACCTTCTAAAGCCAGAGACAGAGAGAGAACATGAGGATAAACAGAAGTAATGCAGGTTCACAGTTCACTCACATTTACTATGCAAAATGAGGGTTTTACGACGCTTTGAATAATATAAGTTTGTTCTATCATATAGGCAACTAATCCTCTGCAGTTGGTGATGTATCAGTAACAGCACCCTCCCTAATCTAGAATTTCTGGGCGTGAGGAGAAGGTACTAACACGTCCTCTGTGGGACGAAGGTGCAGGACAACGGTCTCAATGGGCCGTCCTGTTGCAGGACAACCAGGCCTGAGATCAGTGACAGCAAGTGCAATTCTCAAAACATTTCTGGACTTTGGAGGACAGAAGGAAACTAACTTTAAAAATGGCAGGAGAGAAAGTAGAAGGGAAGAAGAAAAGTGGCAGAAGAAAAGTGAAACAAAACCTGACCTGTAAGCAACAAGCTCAAGAAGCCCGGTGCAGGGTGCCGGAGAACTCACGCAGTTCCACAGTGGTGTCTGCAGGGCCCTGTGCCCTCCAGGCCCCAGTTCCCACCCCATGGCCAGTTTGAGAAACTGAACCTGAGACCCCATTAATGAAACAGGACCCTCAAATGGAGCAACAGCAGTCCCAATGAGAGCACTCCCAGACTTCTGCCAAAAGCAAAGACAAAACCCTCCAGGGGGAAAAAGAGTGTTAAAACAGATCACACCTATATTTGACTGAATATAAACCATATCGCAAACCATGCAAGGGAAGGAGCCGCTGGGAGAGACAGCAGAAACAGCCAACAAACTTAGACAACTTCAGATATTAGAAGGATCAGGTACAGAGTATAAAATATTGCGCATTAAAGGCTTAAGAAAAGAAAAGACGCCTACAAGTGAACAAGGCTCTAGAGACTGTCAAAAGCAACCAGCCACATGCGAACACCTAACCAAAGGAAGTTAACACATGAACAACCACCACCGAAAGTTAAGACTCGGGGGAATGGTTAAGCAGCAGATTAGACCCAAATGAAGAGAGTCAGCGCACACGGGAGAACTGAAGAAACGTCCTGGGATTGAAGGCAAGGAGACAGAGGGGAGAGAAGATCAAAGCAAGCTTAGGAGACAGATCAAGAAGTTTAAGTAAGAATCCTAGACAGCATGGCCAGGAAGACCAGAAAAGAGCCAATATTTCAGAAGACAGTAGCTGGGAATTTTACAGAAATTATGAAAGATTTGAATTCAGAAATACAGGAAGCACATACATAGCAAGCAAAATAAGAAATCTTCAACTAGACATTTCGAAGTAAAACTGCAGAGCACCAAAGGTTAAGAAAAAGGCTATAAGAGAAGCCAGAGAGAAAAGGCACTTAAAGGAACAACTGAACTGAGAGCAGAGTTTAAAACTGTTACAATGGCAACTAGACAACATAGTAAAATTATACCTGTAAAGTGTGACACAGATACTTTACTACAACTATTACTTCTACTAATAATACTGTGTCTACTATAAACAACAACTATTTGAAGACAAGGAAGATTAATCTAGAGCAGATAAACCTGAGGAGATTATGAGCCCTAAAAGAAGGGCCATGAAAATAAATTTGAAAACTTCGGTGATAACAACAAATTCTTAGAATTCTTCAAGTTCTTAAAAAAATATATAATTTAAAAAACCCAAATAAATACACACACACAAAAAACACCTAGAATACTACTAAAATAATCCTAAAACTATTAAAGAAATTAAATGAGCAGTTAAAATATTCCCATTTTTTAAAAAAGCAGCACTAGTTTCACATGGCTTTTACAGGAAAGACTAAAAACACTCCAGAAACAGACCATTCGAATCTTATACAAACTATTTTATAGAACAAAAAAGAAGAAACTCTTGACAACAGGTTCTATAACCTTTACAACAGGATCATTCGAAAACAGTATGAGGAAGGGGAAGTTAAGCCAGCCTCAGTTGTGAACATAGATCTAAAAATGCAAACAAAATATTAGCCTTCCCCAAATTCTTAACTGTGTTCGTCATACTAATAGTCATGAAGAATCATGGCACACGGTATCTCAATCAATGCAGGAAAAAAACATTCAAAAACCACCTATGATGTTTTATAAATCTTACCAAACTAGGAAGTACCTACCAAAAACTTACAGAAAACATTATTCTTAATGATAAAACATTAATAAAACTCTCTTTAAATCAGAATGGCCACGTCACTATTTCTACTTAACCAATGCAGTGGAGCCAGTGCAGTAAGAGAAACTACCTAGCAAGTTTGCATTATTCGCAGACATTCTACCTCCCAAGAAAACCAAAAAAATCTATAGACAAGATGTTGGAATTAAATAAATCATATATATTCACTTAACCCAGCCATGGGAATGGAATGAATGAACTAGCGCTAAATGCAGAAACATGGATAATCTTAGAAATAATGTTGAGTGTAAAAGGTAAGCCAAGGATGACCATGTACCACATGAGACTGTTTTTATCACACTCAAAATCAAACAAAACTACACAATGCCTTGTTTAGGGATATAATTCTTGTGGTAAAGCCATTTTTGAAAAAGAAAGGGAATGAATAACGAAATGCATGGGAGTGGTTGCCCTGAGGGGAGAGAAAAGATGGGATCAGACGGTGCACCTACTAGTAGCTTCTAGCTCTTTCAACGGGGAAGGGGAGGGGCTCAAAAGTATGGATTTCATCCATCGAGCTTCCAATGTGCATACGTTGTAAATACTTTAGTAAATGCGTCAACTATTACATAAATAAAACAAATTAATTAAACAGATGGTGGTCAGTAGATATATATTTTAAGTTGTAAAAGAAATAATATAAATGGAGCCACTTTAAAATAAAGTTGGAGCTGCCATCCCAGAGGAACTGGCCTGCACATCTTACGACTCTGCCCAGGTTTCATTCACAGAAGGGTTACCACAGGAAACACCGTAACCACCAAATACGAGGTGAATGGATGTCTGTTACTTTGAGAAGTGAGCACAGCCCTCAAAGAAGAGAAAGGGGAACCACAGTTTTTGAGCAACAGCCATGAGCTAAGTGCTGGGCTGGAGGCTGCCGTATCTCTTTTATTCTACAAACCCAGAGAGCCCGTGGAAAGCCTTCCTCCAGTGGCCTCCCTCTCCAGCCTGCCCTGCAGCAGACACACACTGGGACCTTCCTTTACAGTCACCAAGTTGCTCTCTCCACTAACCTAAGCACAGGTCTCTTCAAACCCTGAACGACTCGACTTCTAGATCATCAACAACTAACTTGCAGAACCTATAATTTGGTTCTGGTATAGTACTCAGGGTATCAATAATCTAGCCACATGTCGAATACATTTGGACAAAAAAGCTTAATAGATCAAATATCAGACCCAAACGTCGTTTCAACTTTGAAGAGAAAACATGATTGACACACATGGACACACAGACACATACAAAGATTACAACCTCACTAGTAGTCAGAAAAATATATATTAAAAACAGTGAGCTTCTACATGTCGGTTTGCATGCATGCGAAAGACAAATCATCTCCCATGTCGGTGAGCGATTTTACATAAGACTTACATGTAAGTTTACATATAAGTTTATATGACCTTTTTAAAGAGCAATTTGGCAATATCAGTATTTAAAATGTGCATACGCTCCCATCCAATAACTTCATGTCTAGGTGCCCACACAGAAAGAAGTTTCTCCCACATGTTCGCAAAGAGAAAAAATCGCAAGAACTTTCTTCGAAGCACTGTCTGTAAAAGTGGGAGGAGGGAGGAAGGGAGGGAACACATGTCCATCATTTTTTTTTTGTCTTCAAGTGAAACTGAAGATCTAAAATTGCACATTCTCAACAAGAATCTTAAAAGCAAATGAATCAACAAACACTTACCTCGAAAAGGGAGAGGACAGAGTCCAGCTCCTCCCTCTGTGACTTGTTATTCCCTGGAATACATTTAAAATATGAGTGATCATGACAAAGTGCAAATTTCAGGATATTAAAAACTTACTCTAAAAGGTATCTTAAAACACTTATGCCTCCATATCATTTATTCGTTCAAATAATACTGGGTGGTAGTGCGGCACCCATGCTGGGAACGCAGATGGACCACCAAGCCAGCCGGCCTGGGCCCTGGCCCAGCAGAGCTGCTCCTTGCTAGCTGTTAAACACAGCTTCCATGTTTTCCAAGTTGTTATCGACCCCTGACAGGTAATTCGCTCGTGTCTCAGTTAGTTACTCATGAGGTCAAGATAGAATGCACAGGAGAAAACAAAGACTTCTAATTTTGTGATGGGAAGAGGCACTGAGCAGTAATAACTATAAAAAGTCATCTATCTCTTTAAGCAATTGCACACGGTCCTTTTGATAATAACAATAATAGAAATCCTCACACCTACAGCAGCAGTTACCACTTACTGTCTAACGTATATACCAACCGCTGTGCTAAGTGCTTAGCACACATCATCTAACTTAGGAATCAACAAACTTCCTGTAAAGGTCCAGATAATAAATATTTTAGGCTTTTCATGCCTCTCTTACTACCACTCAACTCTGCTGTTACAGTGCAAAAGCAGCCACAGACAATACATAACTGAATGGGTATGGCTGTGTCCAATAAATATTGATTTATAAAAAGCAGCAGCAGCTGTTAAGTTGTGGATCCCTGATCTAACTGAATGCCCACAGCTCCATGAAGTGGCTATCGTTCATTCACTGAACAAATACGAAAGCATGTCTCTACGTCAGGGGGTATCCCAGGTACTGAGGATAAAGGAGTGAACAAAACACAACCACCCTGAGGAAGCTTACACTCTGGCAGGAAAAGGGGTTCAATAAATGAGTAAGTGAGAAAGCCAACAAGGAAGGCAGGTGGGGAATGCCAAAAGCGGTGGTATGCAGTTTTGACCAGTGAAGGCAGGGAGCACCTTGCTGATAAAGCGCATCCCAGTAAAGCTATCAAAGAGGTTAGGAGCGAGCCACATGAACATTTGGGGGTAAGAAATTTGGGGGGAATGTTTTCCAGGCAGAGGGACTAGACGGTGCAAGGTCCTAAGACATGACAGGTTTGGCAAGCCAGGAAGAGAGGCAAGTGTCACATGATCTCACTCATATGTGGAATCTTAGGAACAAAATAGATTCAGAGACTTAGAAGCATGGAACAGACTGAGGGATCTCAGAGGGAAGGCGGGGTCAGTAAGCCAGTGGGAAGAGATTAACCGAAGAACTTCTATGCATATATGCATAACCCACGGACACCAGCAGCAGTGTGGGGAAGGCCTGGGGCGGGGGGGGGGGGGCAGGTAGAAGAGGTCAAGGCGAAAAACAAGGGGCATCGGTAATACTTTCAACAATAAAGATAAATTTTTTTAAAAATACATAAGCCATAGTTGTCTGAGTAATAAATAAGTAATGTGTCGAGAGGGGGAAAAAAAACATAGCAAAGCTTACCTTTTAATTTCAAACTGTTTTCCAGCGTTATAAAATTTTCATAGAAGATGAAATATATCTGAGAGTAGTTGGTCTCAAAAAACTGCTTAAGTTCACCTGCGTCCACGTTGTCTGAAAAGAAAAGGTTTTGACTTATGACAATAATCCACACAACTGTGAGAATTCACAAAAGAGCTTCTCAGAAATGAAAGAAACGTAAAAAATCGTTTTATGCCTGTATAAAACAAAACAAAACAAAACAAAACAAAAGCAAAATGGTATTTCCATCCCTTTATTCCTCACTGCCGAGAGAGCTCTGAGTGGGCTTGCAACCCCCCCCATGGGCCGATGCCTGCAGGAGAAGGGAGTCAAGGAGATCAGAGCCATGGGGGCACAGTACTTAAGACCAGCTAGAAGGTCAGCACTAAGTGAGGGTCTAGGGAGGGAAACGGTGAGTTACTTCCGGTTAGGGGAAGGAGAAGTAGAAATTCATGGGGAAGGCAGCTTGAAAAATAACTTTGCTGGTGGAGTCGGGGCCCAGGCTCTGCTCCCTCCCTGCTGACATAAAACCAGCCAAAGAGAATTAGCCTGCGAGCTCAGCACCACACCCACCCACTTCTATCTGGGCCACTGGCCGATGCCTTCCCTCCAGCTTCTAGATGACCTGTCCCGTTCCTGTTTGGAAGTGGTGAAGCCCTCCCCGTGTTCCTAGAGTTGCCTTGAGCAGTGTTTCTCCCTGCTGCACCGGCCACGCGGCGCTGAGCCCACAAGTCTAGCTGGGGTGGAGCTAACAGGGGCCCAATCATCCCTCACAACTCCCACTGGAGAAGTTACCCACTGTCAACACACCTTTGTACGTTTCCCTTAGCAAATAAGGCTGTTTGTGCCATTTGCTCCAAGGGATGCAACCTGATGCTGCTGAGCCAATTATGGTGGCAACATGCTCCTTGCCAGTGAAGTGTTTAGGCTCAAGCCTGTGACCCAACACTGGTCAATAAAAAATGGGAAGAATTCTAATGATGTCTGGACAAGATAAATTGTCCTTAAAGGGGACCCAAAGGAAAAGTCGTTGCTTTTTCCCCTCCTTGACATTGTTCTATCTGGGCCCAATGCTTGCAGTGGCTGAGGGCATTTTCCCACCTGAGGGGCAGAACTGCCATGTGGAGGGCACTAAGGAGGCAAAGTAGGGAGGCAGAGAGAGCGTCTGGGCCATCCACATCACTGAACTGCTAAGTTTGCTGACTCTGGAGCCACTCTGCCTTGGGATCACTTTTTATAGGAGAAAAAAATTATTTATCATTTACATTTATTTGAGTTTTCCATTCACCTGCAACCAAAAACATCCTTGTGGATGCTGAAATAATAGTAAACAAATACGAGTATAACTGAAAAGGCTATAAAAGTCATATGCCTCCAATTCATTTCCTAAGATGACTTATTTTCATCTCCTTACACCTGTAAGGTAAACCAGATGTAGAAAGTAAAATTCTTAGAAATCAGAAAGATGTTAACACTTTGCTATCTAGGACTGACAGGTCATGTGTAAAAGTAATACTGTATATACTCCAACGATCTAGTGCTAGAGTTTTTAAAAGTAGATCTATTTTTATCTTAAACATTTTGACACATGTCTCAAATGCAGGATTCTAAAACTTTGTTTTTAACAGAGATATCAAGTATGAATATAATAAAACATAAACACCAATGAAACAGAATGTTCGACTCAAAATGCTTTACATACATTTTAACATATCCGTTCCTTTTGTAGGAAGCAAGTTTCATCACCCTTCTTATGTCAATGAACAATTTCTTCTACTTTTCTTGATCTGAACTGGGGCTGGCCTATATTACAATCAAAACCACTCAGTAGGGAGAGAGAGACAGAAATAAAATGGATAAAGCAGGAGCTAAACAGTGACTTCTAAATCTCCATTTCCAACAACTAAGGAAGAAAAAAGTGGTGTTGGGGGTAGAGAGAGCCATCTTACTTATGTCAAATTATTATTAATAATTATAATAACAGTTTACAAAAGAGCTTTGTATACATTAACTCAAGTAAACCTCCAACAGCCCAGTGAGCAGATACTGTCAGTGGAGGGTCGGAGAAGTTAGGCCGCTACCAGGACTCGAACCTAGGCAGGCAGGCTCCCACATTACCCACCTAATTCAGTCGATTATTAACAGAAAGTGATCAAGGAGGTTCGGGGAAGCATACCTGGAAATGACAATTTTTTTAAGTACATAAGAGAGATCTGGTAGAAGTCACAGAACTAAATAGTTACAAAATGCAAAAGAGAACCCAGAAGTTGGTTTATTTAGGACACCAGAGCCAGCTTACAGGTGGAATGACCTTCCTCCTGAACAAGTTAAAAGGGTGGCCTTGCTGTGAAATTACCTCAACAGACACTGCCATAGCCTTCTCCAAAGGGCTGTCTTTACCTCCAGAAAATCATCACACTGTGCCCTGCCTTGGCCACAGCCACAAACACTATCACATCTGCTGTATCCCTTACACAAGAAGCCAAAGGCTCCTCTGGTTGCCTGGCAGCCACTCTTCTCACTCCCAGGCCACAATCTGCTAAGGCTCGGGAAGCCAGGACGCTCACAATCTGAAGGATGGCAGTGAATAATCTGTTGTATGAGTCCAATGAAACAGGGTACGACCATTTAAGTATTACGTAAGTCTTCAATTACTGACGTGGAAAATATCCAAGGCATGCTAAGTCAAAAATATAGTGTTAGACCACGTATAATGACTATTCATGTAAAAGTGTATTTATGTGTGTACGCATCCGAGATGGAAAGAGCGGGAGCTTGAGAAAGAGAAGACAATGCGCATGAACCAGAGCAAGCCCAGAAAGCATGCTCACCAGAATTCTAACAATGACTATCAGGAGATTGCAGGATTGGAGGGGCCTTTTCACACTTAATTTTTTTTTTTTTTTTTTTTACTTATTCTTACTAATCAAATGTTTATAATAATAAGTAAAATTTTATAACCAGAAAAAAAAACTACAAAGCTATTTTTCATTTTGGGAGGAAAAAAGGGCTTCCAGAGTATCCCATAAAAGAAGTATTTTTCAAAGCCTGACTATTTACCGTAAAAAAAGAAAAGAATAGCCCTAGCTGTTTTGGCTCAGCGGTAGATACGTTTTTAACCTGTAAATTTACATATCTTAGATTAGTGAAAAGTGACATTTAAAACATTGGGTCTTGTCATTTCTTTGTGACTTATGTATACATGTATTTTGAACATTTATTATAATTTTTTTGTTAATATGTAGAAACTTTTAATGTGTTGGGTATATAACTATAAGTTTCAAATATTCTTCCAGTTCATTAATTACTTTTTGAGTTAAAGGTAATGTGTCTGTTTGTATATGTATTTATTTTAGGAACAGGAAGAGAAAAATGGAAACATTATCTTTAAAAAAAAAAAATCTGCAATATGAGACACAAACACACAGAAAGGCCAAATGATATTCTACTTCCCCTCCAGGAGTTCAGCATAAGTTCTCCTACCTCAAGCCTATCTGACCCAAACACAACCTCATTTTATCAGACATAAAATCACGGAATAAAGAGGTCAGCGCTGTTTGCACCAGAAATATGACCAGTTGGAAATAAAACATGTCAATCCCTTTAAAAAGTTTAAAAGTAAAGAAGCCACAAATGTCATCGGTTCCCCTTTCTTCATGCAGCCTTGGAAATGCTATCAAGGATGCCACTGACACAATTTTCACCACTAGTTACAACAGGTTCTTTTTTGAGGGTGGTGACTCAGTTTTGGATTTTTGTAAATTTAAAGTTTTTCATAGTGTCTCCCCAATTTTGTTTCTATGAAAGAATATCTGGGGTCCATGCCTAAGCCTCACCCAAGCAGGTCCTCACTTACCAACAGCTCTCTGGCCCTGCTGCCCCTTCTCTCCCCACCATAGTCAAGGTTTTCCAACTCTTCTCCCTGTTGTCCAGAGAAACAGTCCTTTCTTACAGCCAAGGACTGTAATCCAAGGCGTGAGTCTGGTGATGAGTGCATGCACACAAGGGAGAAGGTTAGGGGGCTCTTTCAAGAGACCTTAATTCAGTCTTTTTAAAAAATTTTTAATATGTTTTTATTGATTTCAGAGGGAGGAAGGGAGAGTGAGAGAGAGAGAGAGAAACATTAATGATGAGAGTCATCGATCGGCTGCCTCCTGCACACCCCGTACTGGGGATTGAGCCCAAAACCCAGGCATGTGCCCCGACCTGGATCTCCTGGTTCATGGGTTGACGCTCAACCACTGAGCCTGCTGGCTGGGCATCATAGTCTTAATCATTACTTTAATACGGTGATTTTCAGCCTTTTTCATCTCATGGCACACATGTATTTCTAAAATTCTGCAGCACACCAAAAAGTATATTTTTTGTTGATCTGACCAAAAAAAAAAGTATAATTTTCGACAGCTATTGTGTTGGCTATTGTCATTTTTTTATTTGACAATCTAAGGGAAAAGAGGTGAGTGCCCCTGACTAAATAGTCAGGTACTGCATGTTTTAAAGATTCTTGAGGCCTAGCCAGGCGTGGCTCAGCGGTTGAGCATCAACCTAGGATCCAGGAGATCGGGGTTCGATTCCCGGTCAGGGCACATGCCCGGGTTGCGGGCTGCAGTCGATCAATGACTCTCTCATCATTGATGTCTCTCTCTCTCTCTCTCTCTCTCTCTCTCTCTCTCTCTCCTCTCCCTGAAATCAATAAAAATATAAAAAAAAAAAAAAAAAAAAAAAGATTCTTGCAGCACACCAGGGTGCCACGGCACACCAGCTGAAAATCGCTGCTTTAATGATAGAAACTTCTGACGGGTGACAACGATCTTTGGGGCAGGAAGGCTTTAGGAAGTTTTCAAATCATCCACACAGGAGGCTGCTACTCACCCACAGACATAGATCCATCTCTCTGGAAATCATATTTGCATGGTTTTTTTTAATATTTATTCTAGATTTGGATTGCAAGCTCTGGTGTCCCCAGTGCTGTCTACAATACCTGGCTCACAGCTGGTGTTGGATAAAAAAAAAAAATTGTGAATGAGTAAGGGGTCGGATGCCTGAATTCAAACCCCGACCGTCACCAGCTGCATGCATAACCTCGGACAAGGTTCTTCACCTTTCTGTCTCATCTGTAAAATGGGGGTAATGTTATTACCATCCCACTTGGGAGGGTTAAGTGAGTTAATACATGTAAAAGTATTTCTAACAATGCTTCGCACTCGGAAAGTGCTGACTAAATGCTACTTATTATTACTGTTTGTTACAAAGAAGGGCCTATGCCCCCAAGAGGAATCAAGATGAGCAAGAAGCTGTGGATGTTCTCCATGTACTGACCGTCTACTGGGGGAGATGAGGCAGAACACAGATAAGAAAACAAAGCCAAAGGCTGCAGATGCCAAAGCAGAGGCACAGAGTGCCCAGAGAACTCTGAGGAAAGAGCACTCCAGGGCGGAGGGACAAAGAGAGCTTCTGCCAGAGGTGTCATGTGCTTGTGCTGTCTCCCGGGAGAAGTTCAGAGGGCAGGATGGGCAACGCCTTCTGGGGAAAGGGAGGGTGCTTTAGTCGGAGCTCTCCAAGAAGCAGACACCCAACGAGACAGATTTAGGCACTAGGCACGCAAGAGAAGTGCTGGGGGAGCTGTCTGTGAAGGGTGAAGGGCAAGGCCTGAGAAGGCAGGGAGGGGCTTCGGACCACCATGCGTTTCCGACCCCTGTGAGGGAGGGGAGGAAGGAAGGAGGGAGGGAGGGGGGAGCCTCAGACTTCAACACGTCTCTGAGGTCTCGGTCAGGCCAACAGGAGTCCTCAAGCCTGAGCCACTCCTCAGAGGCAACTGGGTCTCACAGGAACGGGCCATGTTACTACTCCTGCTTGCTCAGTGACTGGCTGAGTAGCCCTAGATGCTCAGGGACTGGCCGGGAGTAGCCCTAGATGCTCAGGGACTGGCTGGGAGTAGCCCTAGGTGCTTAGAGACTGGCTGGGAGTAGCCCAGATGCTCAGGGACTGGCTGGGAGTAGCCCTAGATGCTCAGGGACTGGCTGGGAGTAGCCCTAGATGCTCAGGGACTGGCTGGGAGTAGTCCAGATGCTCAGGGACTGGCTGGGAGTAGCCCAAGAGAAGCTCAGATTTGACTAAAATGTGGTGGTGGATCCAAGGGCAGCAGCTGGAGCCATCAGTCAATCATGTCCCTGCAGCAGGAGATCTGAGCCGCGCACTCTCAGGGCTCCCACAGTTGGACACAAGCAATGTCACTAGCACCTTATGTGTCTTGAAATGTGTCCAGTACCCATAAGGTACTAGTGACATTGCTTGTGTCCAACAAGCATGCTTGAGGCTCAATGAATATGTGCCATCCCTTAAAATGAAACACAGGACAATATCAGTGGGGTCCTTATCTCTTCCAAAAGGGATTTTTTTAAACCAAACCGCCATTGTAATAGCTAAATCGAAGGGCATATTTAATGCTAAAGATTACAACTGACAGTATTCATTATCTTCCAGATGTGGTTTCAATTTCTAAAGCCATATAGAAGATATAAAAATGATTATGAAACATCTCCTTTCAAAATGAGGATTTGGAACTTGGAAACAACGCTCTCCGAGGGAGCTAGACGGCAAATCCTTTACGAACTGGCAGCGATTTGATCAAATGAGAATAAGAGAAACCAGTCTGCAGAAGCGTAAAGTGCTACACGAATATCAGAAACCAATACAGTCAATAAAGTTACATCTTACGCGGGTTGAGATGCACTTAGGGCAAAAATGGAGCAAAATGAAAATTACCCTTAAATACTGGAGCCACATCCAGCAGGGGAGATGCTGCCACAGTGAGAGGCACACACATATATATACCTATATACATATATGCATATTTCCCCCTTCTGGCCAGTCATTTAATACATTAATTAAATGCATTTATTAGATCACTCCCCAAAAGAACAAGGAAATATCTTACAGGTTACAGTAGCTCCTTTATTTTAAGGAGATTCACGGCCCAGAGGAGGGACCCAGACATGCTCAGTCCCTATCACTACCCCAGGGGCAAAACTGGCTCCGTGGGTCCCTTTACCTCCTACCTTCACGGGGAAAAGAGCCCATCGTGTGGGCACTCCCTCCACATCACCAGCACTCGGCCCCCCAGTCCTGCTTCCTCCACGAGGCCGTGGTGGAGGAGGTGCCCCTCCTGTCCAGGCTGACCTGCCCCGTGCCCCGAGTCTACCTCAGGCTACATCTTCCTCTGCTTCTGTCCCCTTTCTCTCCACTGCTTACTCATTGGCTCCTTCATTAGCTCCTTTTCCAAAATATAAGTAGACTCAAATTCCCCCGGTCTTAAAAAACATACAAATCAGCCCAGCTAGAGTGGCTCAGTGGTTGAGCGTCAACCTGTGATCCAGGAGATCGGGGTTCAATTCCCAGTAGGGGCACATGCCTGGGTTGCAGGCTCGATCCCCAGTAGGGGGTGTGCAGGAGGCAGCCAAGCAATGACTTTCCCATCAGTGATGTTTCTCTCTCCCCCTCTCCCTTCCTCTCTCTGAAATAAAGATATATTCTTTAAAATATATATATATAAATCATATCTACACACACACCCCCATCCATCTTTGATCTGGAATTTCCCATTCTCTTCCCGGCATAGTAATCTGTACTCTTTCTGCTGCAAGACCCAGAAATACGACTCAGGCTAGCTAAGGCATCAACAGGGTGTTACTGGCCCCTGCCACTGAAAAGCTCTGGGGTGGAGATGGCACACAGAGAGCTGACGCCCTCGGCTCACACGGGTCCACTGGCCCTTCTCACTCTCCATCTCTCTGCCCTGCCTCCCCCGAGTGTGAACTCCATCTGAGGCACGTGCTCTCCACGCGGAGAAAGATGAACACATGCAGCCCGGGGGGCATCCTCAGGGCCTGCAATCCAGGGAGACGGGGACTCCTGGACCATTCACCGAGGAAAGGCATGGGTTTGGGCTCTGTCCTCTACTTAAAAACTCTTTACCAGATCCCCCAACATCTACCCACACCACAGGATAAAGGCCACTGAGCACATGCGTCCACAGCGGCCACACCATCACCTCTGCACAAGGTCCTCTTTGCAGTCTCCTCACCCCCAACTTGTCCACCTGGGACACTCCCAAATTCATTATTCAAACCCGCCTCGACCTGACCTCCCTCAGGACATGTGCCATTAAAAGAGGCCTTTCTCTCTGCCTCCTCTGCACCTGCAGCCACCTCTACAGGTTCATCCACCTCGCTGAGGCACTAACACCCTCATGGTACATGTAGTTGTTTACATGTCCATCTCTCCTACCAAACAGTAAACCCTGGGCTTGTGCCTTAATTGCTGAAGACACAGGCCTACCAAGCAGACACACACACAAACATATACACAAAAATGTCTGTGAAACTGATTTTTAAAAGACAAGGATACTTAATACATTTATACATTTTTTTTTAATTTTACTCTACAGTAACTTATATTCCTTCTTCTAAAAATAATTTTAAAATTTAAATCGAATCAACTTGCTATTTTGAACGCTTTTTTAAAAATAATTCTCTACAGTTTTATTTAGAGACGAAAGATCAATACTCTAAACATCTAGTAAAAGTTGTTATGCTCATTGCAAATAAAGCACAAACAAAATACAAATACAAATTATAAAAGTTTACATCAAGATACTCTGGACCTACCAATTATCTCTTCCCAGAATAAAAGGTGGAAGCCAACCTCTCTCAGTTATCTCCAACACATCTGACCTCAATCAGACTCTTACCCTAGTTCACCTCTCTCACATCAGAAGTCTAGACAATCGCAAGTCCTAGAAGCAGGGAAGGTGTGTTGGTGTTAACACATATGTGTCCAAAGTTCATTTCACATTCCAGAGGCTACAGATATAAAATGTTACTAATCGATTAAAAAAATAACAAAAGGAACATCATGGCATAATCCCTTGGCTTCAAACAAGGTCAAATGAGAGAGACCATGCTAAGACTGCCTGAAGAGCCTGAAATTACACCTCCCAGCTTTGTTCTATCTGTAAAATATCCTTGTGGCACTAAAGTCCATGCAAATACTCTACACCTGCTAAGGCCTGCCAAGGGCACAAAGAAGCCAATGAACACAAAAAATATAGAAGGAGTCTTTTTATCTTCTGACTTATTCACATCAAATATAGCCTCTCAAGCTCCCTAGAAGAACAGAGTAAAAGAGAACAGGAAGAGAGCAGCAAAACTCAAAGCAATTATTTTTGGGAGACATGCAAAACCTGTTAACATTCATTCCGGTGGGTAAATATATGTTCTGGCATGTAAATACGCTTTTAAGTCAGATAACTAGCAGAAGCACAACATGGGTTTTATAATTGTAAGAATCCCAGCTCTGCCACCTATTGGCTGGGAGTTGGTAGACAAGTAGTCAGCCTCACTGAGCCTCGGTCTCCTCATCTGTAGGTTGGGGTAGTAACACTACCTTCATCATTGATGGTGGAAAGATTCAATGAGATTCTGATGGTAATAAGCCATATCATGGCTTTCTAGCCTCTCATTAAGCCCCAGACCCCATGTCCTATAACCTCCAGACATTTCCATTTGGATCGTGCCTTTTTCTCAAAGTCAACATACAAAACACAAAACTCATCTCCCGGTCATTAGCCAGGATCTCTTCCCAACTCTTCTGGCTCTACCCATGACACTCCAATTCTCTCAAACACCAAACACAAATTATCAAATTATAATAACGTGTTTACTGCTAGTCAAACCAGAGAAGAGATTGCAGTCTCCTGCCTCGCTGCTGGCAGGCCCAATGGGAGCAACATTTAGAAAGCAACGTGATCAAGTCATAAACATGTTAACACCCAGAAACCTGATTCCAAGGGAATCTATTCTAAGAAAATAATGCGAAATATAAAAAAAGCTACTTCCCAAGATGTTTACAGCAGTATTATTTATACTGGAGAAAGAGGGAGGAAGGCGGATGAGGGAAGAGGAAAAAACTATTTAACCATCCAAAAAATGGTAGGCTAATTATGGTATACAGTCTCAACAAATGTTTGTAGTTAATAAAATAAGAACAGCCCAGTCAGCATGGCTCAGCAGCTAAGCATCGACCTAGGATCCGGGAGATTGCAGTTCGATTCCCGGTCAGGGCATATGCCCGGGTTGTGGGCTCGACCCCCAGAAGGGGGCATGCAGTGACTCGGTCTCATCATTGATGTTTCTCTCTCTCCTCTCCATTCCTCTCTCTGAAATCAATAAAAATATATATTTTTTTAAATAAGAGGCACAAAACATAAGGAAATGCTAATATTAAATAATTTTAAAAGGCAATATTTAAAATTGTAAGTGGGCTTGGCTTAGCGGTTGAGCGTTGACCTAGGATCCAGAAGATCAAGGTTCGATTCCCGGTCAGGGCACATGCCCGGGTTGAGGGCTCTATCTCCAATGACTCTCTCATCATTGGTGTTTCTATCTCTCGCTCCCTCTCCTTTCCTCTCTCTGAAATCAATAAAGATATTAAATTAAAAAAATAAAATAAAATTGTAAGTAAACTTAAAGCAATAGATGCACACAAAAAAATACATACCAAAACGTTCTATTTTGCTCTGTCAGTATACAGAGCATTTGTGAGAGACTATTCTCTCCTCTGGTTCCAAATATTTGGTCCAAACCATGGTGTCACTTGATTTCACTTGACTTGGCCTCTGATCCCAAATCTCTTTTCCTTCTGATTAACCACTCCTCGCCCAGCTTCTGCAAACTTAGCTTTCATTATTTTACTTAGAGAACCACTCCTACCGCACTGGCTCTTTAATAGCCCACCCCTCCTTTCCATTCGTGGAACTTCTTATTTCAGGCCCTTGTCATCCTTGCCTGTGTTCAGTGCCACCCCTCCCATCAGCCCAATCCATTTTTCCTGGCTCCGTTGGCAGAGAGGAAGTTCTCAAAACTTATCAGTTGATCTGCTAAGAATTCTCCAAGCAGGCCCTCTCACCTGCAGGGTAAGTCTGAGCTTCTAAATGAGGCAAACAAAACCCTTTGTGATCTGGCCCCCAACCTGCCTCAGCTTCTCCCGGTCAGGCTACCCGTTCCTCTCCTCCCCCTCAACCCCCTAGACCAATTCACTGTCCCGCCCCTACTCCTGGCCTCCACAGCACTCTAGTCATTTATCTGACACTGTGGATGCCCTCAGGGCCAGGGTTCCAGCACCCTATCCCCTGTGTCCAACATTACCCCCATCACTCCCCACTGAACAGAGGAAGAGGCAGGCTGGTGTTCCTCACCCTCCCACATCATTGCCATGGGCAGTCCATCTTCCCTTAGTTCAAACTGCACCCCCCTACTTTCCCCAATTGCTAGCCCTGCTCTGCCCAATGTGTAGCCACTAGCTAAATATGGCTACTGAGCACTTGAAATGCAGCAAGTCTAAACTGAGATGTGCTATAAGTGTGCTAAGTACACACTAGATTGCAAAGACTTGATATGAAAAAAATTGTAAAAAATTGATATTTTCTTATTACCTGTTGATAATATACATATTAGATGTATGAGGCTAAATAAAATATATTATTAAAGTTAATTTCACTTATTTCCTTTTTAAAATGTGACTACTAGCCCTAGCCAGTGCGGCTCAGTGGGTAGCGCACTGGCCCACACACCTAAGGGTCTCGGGTTCGATTCTTGGTCAAGGGCACATACCTGGGTTGCAGGTTCAATCCTTGGCCCAGGTCAGGGCATGTGTGGGAGGCAACCAATTGATGTGTCTCTCTCACATCAATGTCTCTCTCTCCCTCTTCTTCTCTCCCTTCCACTCTCTCTGAAAAGCGATGGAAAAAATATCCTCGAGTGAGAATTGACAAAAGATAAAAAATTGTGGCTACTAGAAAATTTAAAATTAGACATGTGGCTCATATTATATTTCTATTGGATAGAGCTAGTTAAACTGTTCTTCAGGGCCTAGCCTGAGTAAAACTTTAGGATGCCCCTATTTTTGTGCCATCCTTAATTATCTTTTTGCCTCCTTGTAACCCTATAATGGAGTCTACCATATAAGCCACTATTTAGCTACATAATGCACTATTGTTTACTATTACCCCGATTCTTCTTGCTATAACAATGCCATTTCTATACCCTGTTTTGGGACTCAGTAGGCACTCAACTTTTAATTAGACTTGGGACCTTTGCTGGAGCACGATAGCAATACACAGTATGTTTTTTGTTTTTATTTTGTTTTATTTACTCTTTTACTTTCCCAGTAATGACTGAGACAGTGTAGGGAGAACTGGAAGTCAGGGGACCTAACAGCTCTTTCTTTTTCCTCTAATTAACAGAATACATGTTGATCATTAGTACATGGCTTGGCCCCTTGTAAGGCCTGCCTGTACCTCAGTTTCCTCCACTGTAAAATAAATCAGGTCAACTTACAATATACAGCCAGATCAAAGTAGCCAAGCAAGTTCTAATTGGAGTCATTACCATGATACCAAGAAATACTCTACTTTTCACAGCTAATTGTGTTGTCAGCCTATTGTCTTAAATACAGACTAATTTTTATGGAAAACAAGTCCATCACAATTATCAAAATAAGAAAGGGCGGGACAAACTACCTACCAAAATGCTCTCCTACCTTATTAATGATAGTTAACAATGGGACATAAACTGTTAAGTGCCTACTCCAAGCTGAAATAGCTTATACAGCATCCTCACAGACATTAATTACCATACCCATTTTACAGAGTAGAAACTGATGTTCATAGACCGGCTAAGTAACTAGGCCAAAGCTATGTAGCTGTGCTGCAAATTCAGGTCAGCAACATCATCCCTGTATGTAAAAAATGACATCTTTATTATCACTTGAAGATAAAAGTTGTGCAAAGCAAGACTATAATATAAGTATACAAATAAAAATACAATACTTTCTATTCATGTCCTTCAAATCATTTCCTTGATCTTGGCTAACTCCCATTTTTCAGATCAAGAGACCTTTTTTCCTAAGAAGACTTTTCCTTAAAGTAGCAAACAAGTGGGGTATGTGATGTAGTAGGAACTACTGTATTAATGTACTATTTTTCTTTAAAGTCTTTAAACCAGTTGTAAGTGAAAGCTTACATTAAATGTTATGACTAGAATTCCTCAGATATATTTACAGAAATCTAGTCCCTATGAATAAAGATTACAGTAATAAAGTAAACTGGGCCATTCCAAAAACAAATGCATCGTCATCAACAACAAAAAATACACCTAAAGAAATATCAAAGAATATCTGCATGTTACACAACTTAAGTTATAATGAGCTCAATGAAATGATAAGAGAAAGTTCCTCAAAATAACACACACACACATAAAGTGAAACCACAATCATATAGCTGACGTCTTTCTCACAATGCTAACAACGTACCTCTAAGAAACCAAACTGATCGAGGTGTCATTGATTCTGCCTTTACAAAATAGCCAACTAATCCTTCAGACTTGGACAGAACCAAAGCTGAAATTCTCTACCACAGAAAAAGTCTCCAAGTATTAAATGCTTTAAAGCCCTGCTCAACTCTCCTTATCAAAAGTATCCCTGCAGTCGCTGTTAATCAGTCACCACTGAAAACTCCACACAATGCGACCTGTGTGTGCCTGGTATTTCACTACAGGAAGTGGAAAGTTCAGTTTACCAAGAACACCACATTTCACTTTCAAAGGTCTTGAAAACGAATCCCTCCAGCAGTCCCTAATTTACATTTCATCCCACACTGAACAGAACAGTGTGATCGCAAGGAATCCGGAATGTGAAAACTTCATCTGGCCAAACCAGGTGTGCTCTTCTTACTCCTTTAGAGGTACTTCAGGGTACAGATAAAAATAACATGCCAAATTTAACCTCGTGAACAAGATCTTTATGTAAAATTTTCACCTATAAAATGAAGTCTTTCATTCCGCACTCCCTCAAGAGACGGACGCATTAAGACTACATGCCCCGAATCAGGTGATGTTTTGTTCATTTTAAGAATATAAATGGCATCTAGAAGAAACGTTAAGGTGACCTTTTCCCAGCCCCCAAATACACCCACGAGTCTACAGGCAGCAAAGGTGTCTGCATCCTCAACAAAAGTGAAGACGAAGGAAGTAAGAAAATAGGAAACAACACAGCCCAGCGAGCCAGCTACAGGTCACACGCGGCAGGTGACAGGAAGCCTTGGGGACACTTCACACCCACGGGGATGCGCTTCCTCCCAGGCCAGCTGCGGGCCCACCTGGGCTCCGGGGGCCTCCGCCCTGCAGTCGCCAAAGGCCATCCCTGTCGCCCTGGCAGCGAGGGAGCAGCAGCCCCCCTGAGCCCAGGAGAGGTACCCCGCCCCCGAGCAAACACGAGGGGCCCCCTTCACACCAAGGGCACAAAGAAGCTGAAGCAGCCAGACCCGAAATAAAGACAACATTTCAAAAGGGGGGGGGAGGGGACATGGGAAGGGACGTTACAGTGAAATTCAATGTATCCTGGGACCACTTGGGAGTCTCAGTCTATTGGGGGACTCAGACTCAAAAATAAAAATAAAATGTAAAAAGGGGAAGGGTGGATCGAAAGAGGAGACGGTTCAGCTGAGCCTATGCCAGGACCACTTGGGGTCTCGGTCTACTTAGGGTCCCGGGCTCCGCAAGTTTAGAATCGGGAGGGGAGCGGGGGGGGGGGGGGACAGCTCGCCGCGCGCGCGAGGAGCGCCTGGGGTCCAGGCTCTGCTGCGGAGGGGCAGTGGCGGCGGCGCCCTGCCTCGGGGTTACCGGTGAGAACGCGGGCTGAGTCCACAGCGGAGCGCTCGGGGACTCGGGGGCCCGGCGGCCCGCTTTCCGGGGAACAACGCCGAGCCCGGGGACGGGGTCGCGCGCCCCGCCCTCCGCATCCCGGCGCCCGCCCCGCCCGGCGCGCGCGCCCCGCAGCGCCCCCGACCCCCAGCCCGGCGCGCGCCTCACCCAGCAGCGCGCGCAGGTGCTTCAGGCGGGTCAGCACGTCCTTCTTGGGGTCCAGCACCTTCTGGGTGGACTTCTTCACGTCCCCGTGGCTCCGTCGGGAGAACATCCCGCCGCGGGAGGACCGGGCCCCGCGCTGGGGCGGGAGGCGCCGGAGCCGCGCGAGTCACCGCATAGGGTCCGGGCCGGCGCGTGTCGCGTGGGCCACTCACCGCCCCAGTCCGTGCCGCCGCCGCTGCCGCCTCGGCTGCGACTCCAGGAAGGAGGGCGGGCCGGCCCGGCACCGAGAGGGGAGGGGCAGGAAGGCGGTGTCAACGCCTGACCGACGGCCCCGCCCCGCGGGAGGCGCCAGCGGCCTCCTGGGCGCAGCGCTCGGGCGCGTGGTCGGGGACTCCGCGCAGGGCGCCTCCGAGCGTGGAGCCGGCGCGCCGAGTCACAAAGAAGCTTGCCCCAGGTACTCGCTGTACTACAAGTCCCGGGATGCACCGCGATGGAGCCCTCCAATCAGACTGGCCTGACTTTGGCACGACGGGACTCAGTGGGCCAGCGCTACGCACGCTCCCCGCCGTGGGCCGCAAGTCCTCCTGGGAAATGTAGTTATGCAGGAGGCGCGGCGCTGCGCCCGCCTCTCAGGTGCCGTTGGGCAGCCGCCTTCCGCCGCCGTCACCCTCGGGAAGCCCAGGGCTGCCCGCCTTCAGTCCGTGTGCCCGCCGCAATTCCCTCTGCTGCAACGTGAACCGCAGGAACATCTCAGTGAGAAAACTTTCAGGGCTTTTAAAATGCAAACCATTTCAAGCGCTGGCTTCCGGAATTGCACCAAGGAGCCAAGGAACCCTGGAAATCCCTTTGACCATTACCAAAATCGGGGCTCCAATTTCACACGAAAATGCATGGCTTTGGCAGGAGGGAAGGGCATGCCTGTGCTCTGGGTGAAGAGATCCTTGGTTTCTGAGACCCAGCCTCACCTGGAGTGTGCGAGTCCCTCACTTAGAGGGCTCCGCGGGATCTTGCTCCTCGCTTCGTAGGAACGGCATGGTCTCTGCTGTGCAAAGCCTATTCGCAACCCAGGAGGAGAACCAGAAATGGAACCTGAGAGACCTGACGCTCAGGCCCATGTGCCTTTTAAGGCCAGGCACCTGTAACGTGGGGTAAGACTGAGAAGGAAGATGGTCTGGAGATGTCTTACAAGAGATCCTACTGCATTCTGCTTCCTTTGATGTTTCAAATTTTGACAACATTTTAGCAAGTTCCTTGGCTGGCTGTTTAAAAATGTGGTTTCCATCAGATTGGGACAACACACTGTCTTTTTTCATTCAGCTGAACCGTAAGTTGGAGGAAGAGCCAGAGATTTATACAGCTTTGTGTCCTATTGAGCACAGTATTTGGCCTCTGGAAGCACTCAATAAAAGTTCATTAAATAAAAGGAAATGAAAAGCCAAAATGGTCCTTCATATTTTACCTATACGTGCAAAAGTATCTCATAATTGTTAGAGTCTCTATTTTTGGAGTTGTGAAAATAGCATTGATAGAACTGGAGTATATTCATACTAAAGGAATATTACTCAGCAATGAAAAGGAGTGGACTATTAATAAACCCAACAAACTGAATGAAAACTTAGACCCAGAGATGGAAACCCCACACTCAGGATGATGGCAGAACTGCCCTACAAGTCTGGGTCCCTAGATGACATCTTCATCAGGGCCACAAACCCTCCAACACTGTTACAAGAGAGAGAAAAAACCTCTCTTAAATCAAGGCATTTTGGGTGTCTTTGTTACAGCAGCGTAGCCTGTACTTGTTCCACATAGTAAGTCACAATATTCATTGCCAGATTCCTTCAAAAAGATACCTTTCGTTACATCGACTGAACAAAAATAGGACACACCTGTCTTAGAGAATTCAATTTTTCTGTTACAAACTAACCTGTCATTATACAAAAACATTTATTGAGCACCTACTAGGTATTAGGCATGAATCTAAACCTTGGGCATAAAAAATGCAGCCTCCTAACCTCCAAAGATTACAATGCAGTTGAGGGGCAGAATAACTAGATAAATAAGCAGGTAAATGGCAGTTTACAGTGAACATGTGACAATGTCAAAACTTGGTAGTACCACATATGATTTCACTTATATGTGGAATCTATAGAACAATATAAATGAACAAACAAAATAGAAACACACATAGATACAGAGAACAGACTGACTAGTGCCAGAGAGGAGGAGAATTGAGGGACTGGGTGAAAAAGGTGAAGGGATTGCGAAGTACAGATTGGTACTTACAAAATAGTCAAAGGAAATATAGGCAATAATATTGCAATAACTACATATGTTGCCAGGTGGGTACTAGAAATATCAGGGGGAACAGTTCGTAAAGTATATGGATCGTCCAACCACTATGCTATACACCTGAAATTAATACAAAATAATATTGAATGTGAACTGTAACTGAAAAGAAAAAAAAACTATAATGAGGTACCACCTCACACCTATCAGAATGGCCACCATCAAACAGCAAGTGCTGGGAGGGTGTGGGGAAAGGGAGCCCCAGTGCGCTGCTGGTGGGAGTGCAGACTGGGGCAGCCAGTGTGGGAAGCGGTATCGACATTCCTCAAAAAATTTAAAATAGGACTTCCATTTGGCCCAGTGACCCCACTTCTGGGAAGCATAAATTATTATTTTGATGTTCTTTGCCCACATGTATATCCATATGAAAGAAATAAAAACACTCTCACTTTCTATTGCATTAATTCCTGCTAGACTGTGAACTCCTTGAGGGCGTCACTTCTCTATGATTATTTCTGTAGCACTGGAAGTTCAGAGTCAAGTAATTTGCAAACACGTAAGTGCTATTGAGTAAATGTCCCACTTTAATAAATAAATAGAGATAATGAAATCAAGAGTTAAAAATTTGTGATGCAAATAAAAACCACTCCGAAAGGAACAGATAAGAGACAGCAAAGGGACCTCTCCAAGTATAGCTTGTTATAGTGTTAACTTTTGAACCATCCAAATGTTTTACATATTCAAAAATTAAAAATTAAAAACCTGATAATTGAAAGTAAACAGATAAACAGAATAAACAAATGAACCCAACCATATACCTAATTGGTAACATAACTGTATAGATAAAATCATTATTTCAAGTGACTTTTAAAGATAGTATTCTGATTATACCTCCATAGAGGGATATATTCTAATCTAAGGGCAAAAAGATCTGCAAAGAAATATTAACTGTTATTTAGGACTAAGATTTTTCAGTGTACAAGAAAGGACACACACAAATATCAAAAATCAAAGAAATTAAGTAAAAACTATAAAATAAAGTTTACCTAGAAATATCAATTTGAACTCATGATTTAAAAATACATGCACTGGTCCTTCCCAGTGTGGCTCAGTGGTTGGAGTATTGGCCTGGGAACCGAAGAGTCGAGGGTTCCAGTCCCAGGCAAGGGCACGTACCTGGGTTGCAAGTTTGATCCCCAGCCATGGCCATGGTCAGGGCGCGTATATGTGAGAGGCAACCAACCGATGTCTCTCTCTCACATTGATGTTTCTCTCTCTCTCTCTCTCCCCCCCTCCCTCCCTCCCTCCCACTCTCTCTAGAGAATCAATAATAAAAATATCTTCCAGGATTAACAACTACAACAAAAATACATGCACAGGTCGAAGTTCATTCTTTTCCGTACAGATATGTAGTTGTTCCTGCAATTTTTATAAAAAGACTTCCTTTTCCCCCCATTGAATTAATTTGGTACCTTGGTCAATTATCAAGTAAACATGTATGTGTCTATTTCTGTACACCCTGTTCTGTTCCATTAACCTGGTTGTTTAACCTTAAACTATTAACCCTCTGTCTTGACTCCTAAAAGCTGTATTGTGAGTCTTGATTTTAGGTAGTGTGTAATTTTCTTGTTCAAGATTATTTTGCCTATTAGGTCTTTCCCAATTCCATATAAAATCTAAAATCAATTTATTTATTTACCAAAAAAATAATAATATGCTGTATTTCCTAGTTCTTTTAATCTCTGAAAGGACCTAGAAACAACACTATCCAGTGGCAATTTGTTTACCTTTTAACTTTCACAGTTGGAATCGTTCTAGATACTTAAACCTGCCAGTTCGGTAGTCTCTAGAAAACCTAAATGTTCATGTATTTTATTTCCTAATTTTTCATTCATCAGAGTTTTTCCACTTGGAAGGATTTGGTTTTTTCAAATTGACTAAAATATCTTGTGCCTGCATATTAATCCTAATTGTCAGGAATATTATGTTAATTTTAGTATATGGAAAAATTCGCCTTCTAGCCACCAGTTTTCTTATCAGGTAAGCTCATTGTGCCTGTCCTTGGGAGAAAGATCTTGAGCATGTCAGACAAACTGTGAGTTCATTTGGATGCTTTTGCCACAGAGAGCCAACCCTTGGTGGACCCCTGTGACACACGGCCTGTTTTTATTCATCACAGGACCCTTTGCATTCTTGCTTTCTAAAAAAAAAAAAAAAATAGCTACAACCTAATAAAGTCAAGTTTTTTCTTGTAGCTTGCACCCTGAAATGCTGACGTAACATCTTATCCAATATGTGCATTGTGCCCCGAGAATCCACAGCCACCTAACATCCCTAAGGGGGAAGGCATGCCAGGATGCCAAAGGAGCGCAATGCCAGACCCAGTGCTGAAGAGACAAGAAACCAATGTCATCTTCCAGATGATAGATTACTGTACACACTAAAAATATATCTTTTCTCCTCCAAAAATGTTTCCTATTAATTTCTTTTCTAGTAGGAAACTGTTGGTTTCTTTTCTTTCCGAATATCTGTCAAGCAAAGATATTTAATACTTAACTTTAAAATTGACTATAAATCATTTTATCTGAAAATTCTACTTCAGAACAGGCTTGAAAAAGTTTTTGAGACTGTATTTGCCATTTTGATATGTCTAATGGATGCCTGATAACAAAGTAATGCCTTAAGGAAAAGAAACCTAATCTTTTTTTCTAAATTTATTCAAGCAGATGTTTTCACAGCTGTGCATTTCAACCACAATGTCATCTACTTTGGATATGTTTTCATTTTTTTTAAATCATCAAAACAGTATTAACGTTTCAGTATTGAATCACGGATACACATCAACATTAGAAAAATATAAGCCCATGAGAGAACTTTTATAAGTAAAAAGAAAAAAAAATGTTTAAATGATAATGTTGGAAAAAGGAATCATGGAAACTATCTAAATAGTAGGTAAAATTTAAACAAGGCGATGCAGAAAGGCTGCAGAGAAAAATGAAGTTACATAAGGTGAGAAGCCTGCAAAAATGTGGTCATTACGTCACACCCACCCCCAGTACATAAATTGCCTCTGTTAGGTTTAATATTAGATCACACTGACTCCCTAATGTAGACTTGGGTGCTAGATTTCCTAAAAATGTATGCAGATTATAGAATGTCAACAAAAACTACTCATTCGAAATAGAGAAATTCATCACACAATTTGTTTTACTCATAAACTCCTATAATTTCTTAAAAAGTAAATCTCAAAATAATTCTTAGGAAACAATAATCCTTGGGAAACATAAGAAATGCAAATTCTCTTACTAACCCACATATAAATATCTTTTTATTGGATTTATTGGGGTGACATTGGTTAATAAAATTATATAGGTTCCAGGTGTCCGATTCTATAACACATCGTCTGTGCACTGTGTCGTGTGTTCAGCACCCCAGTTCAGGTCTCCACCCATTGCCATTTATCCCCCCTTTCACCCCTTCTAGCTCCCTCCACCCCTCTTCTCCTCTGGTAATCACCACACTGTTGTCTATGAGTTTGTTTTTTCACCAAGCCCCCCAGCCCCTAGATCCCACACCCCTTGATTGCCTCCCGCGTGTGCCCCCACTGGGGCCCAGGATCGAGCCTGCAACCAAGGTATGTGCCCTTGGCCGGAGCTGAACCCTGGACCCTTCGGTCCGAGGGCCGACGCTCTAACCACTGATCCAAACCGGCTAGGGCTATAAAGGCTTTTATTAATTGGGTTGTTTGGCATAGGCTAGTTATCCAAAGCTTGCAAACCACAAGCAGACATTATAACACTGACTTTCTGGACCTGCATAAGCGGGCACCAGATTTACGGTGATCCTACCAATAAATTCAGGCCTTGTGAGGCACTCTGGGCAGCAGCACTCCTGCTCGGCTGGCATTTCCTTAGGCTGCAGAGTACCACACCGGAGGCGTTTCTAACGACAGACCCCACCTCTAGAAGCTCTGACCCCTGGGAAGATGGAAATATGGTCACTGTCCTGACAGAAAGGAAATTTTCAAAATAAAGTGTGCCACTCACCCTGGCCAGTGTGGCTCAGGTGGTTGAGCATCCCCCATGCACCAAAAGGTCGCTAGTTCAATTCCCCGTCAGGGCACAAGCCTGGGTTGCAGGCTCGATCCCCAGTAGGGGGCGGGCAGGAGGCAGCCAATTGAAGTTTTTCTCTCCCTCTCCCTTCCTCTCTCTAAAATCAATAAAAACATATTCTTTAAAACATGTGGCATTCAATGCAATATTTTTATGGTGTATATGTTTCTTGCTTTGGAAAGTGAAATCCTAGCAAATAGCAGCTTGTGTTTTACTGGATCTGGTAGACCGCACAATAAGTTGGACCTTGACTGGAAAATACTGGCAGACATAAGACTTCCCCTGGTCATCTGCACTCAAGAAGCTGAGCAGACATTCTTGGTGTTCTACGCGTCCCCTTTTGCCACTTACTATGAAAAACGGAGGCCCTCTGCCCCGAGCCTTTTTTCTCGCTGTGGGAGCATGCTGAGGCCATGCACAGGGCACGCGGAACATGCCAGAGAGTCAGTGTTCCCAGAAGCAGCTCCACCAGCGACAGACGGGGAGGCCGTGGATAAGGTCCCCGCTCCCTCTCCTTTGGGGTGGAATGACTCCGAGGAATGTGTTCTCCGCAGTCTTGCAGCGGTCACCTGCTTGATAATGGACCCCACGTGGGCGCCTGCCCTGCCCTGCCTCACTCCCCCACCCCTCTCTGCCAGTGTTTCCTTGGGATCCTCTCCAAATCAACGACTTGTTTGCAAATCTGTTTCAACCCAAGAGAGCCTTCAGTCTCACAAGAGCACAGTCAAAGCAATAAGCTGAGGTTGCTAGAGTAATACCTAGGGTTGTCATAGATTTTTTTTTTGTCATGGTCAAATTCAGCGAAGTAGGAGCCGATATTATAAGCTAAATGAAAGTGATTTAACTCAATGAGATTCTGCAAGACAAATCCCTAGGTGGGCGACAGACAGACAAACACAGAGAGAAAATGATGGCTCCAGCCATCTTTGTGACCTATCAGTGTTTACCTTAGCCTGGAGGTCAGGGGTAGGCAAACTGAGAATTTGAGGAAAGCCAGCCTCTAGTCTTCGCCACCTACCTCTGTGAAACTTCATAAATCCTCATAGAAAGGACAACATCATTGTCTATGGCTCCCTCTGCAACTTGCCTTTCTTGCTTCTGACATTTTTTCAATATTGATACATGTGCTCTTGTTTTAATTGCCTCATAGATTTACCTGTGCATGAGTGCAGCTCAACCTACTGATTCATTCTCCTGTAGGTGGATGTGCAGAATGTTCTACTGTTTCACGATTGCAGCTCACGCTGTGACATACATCCCTGTTTGTGCCTAGTGCGTGTGTGCATGTGTGTGTGTGTGTGTGTGTGTGCATGTGTGTGTGTGCATGGGGCTGTTAGGATATGCATTTGGGAGCGGTCATCCTGGTGGCGGGTATAGCGACAATGGGGTCCTTGGAAGGACTGTAATTGTTCAATGGGTGTTGGTCTTATCATTCCAGTACTTCTTTGTATGTCTGAAATATATTGTCCATAATTTTAAAATACATGAATCTACTTTGGCTTTGAATTGGCCCAGATACAGCCCTTCTCTGGCTTACTTTGCTGTCTTTATGTGTTAAAAGTTTCTCTCAAGCACACTGCAATTACTGATGCTGCCCAGAAGCACGTACTAAGAGATGTAGAGTCAGCTCTGTGTGAAGTTAGCAAAACTAGCAACAGGAAAAAAAAAAAAGAATTATTTAATCTGACTAGCAGAAAGTTTTTCTCTGACTTAAGTTTCTTTTTCACCTCCCAACTTTTTAAAAAATCCATTTTCAGAACCTGACTGATGTAAACAGTCCTCACCTCTCGGGGAATTCCAGGACATGATTTATCCACGGGGCCCTGCAACCGAGCAGCTCTGTAAGAAAAGGAACCCAGGTCATTTCAGGCTTTCATCCTTTGTTATGTCAAGTCAATAAAAATAGTTGGCCAGGAAGGTGACTCAGGATTTGGCTTGCTCTGTCCTATTTGATTAAAATAATAGCAGGTTGATTTGGCTTCTTTCATTCCTTTTCACCTCTCCATTCTTGCTAGAAATTAAATAAAATGGCTATTATTTCTTTTCCACCTCCAATCAGTTGACTATGAGCAAAAAGTTATTTTTACCAAGTTTGATGTGAGTGCACACAAGATTTCTGAATTAGATAGGCCTGCTTTTCCTTCACTTCCTCACCAAAAATTCCCTCTAGGGAGGTATATTTCAAAAATAGAAAGTGAGCGTAATGACCATGTGAGTTTCCATCAGGGGGAATGGGGGCTATGATTCAGCTGTTTCGTGGGCACCGATTACCTAATCAAGGCAGCAACGACTCTGCTGCTATTTAGAGGTGATACCCTGAATAATGAAATCTTTTTTGAGTGTGCCCTCTAAGCTTAGAGATCTCGAAGTGTTTTAAAATATCAATGAGACTTCAAGCCACTTTTATTGGTATCGGACCATCAGTAGTTTATATGAATTTCTCAATGGAAACAACACTTTAAAAATACTAATAGCTAAACTTCATCAAGCACATGATACGGGTGAGGCACTGTCAGTAAGTGTTTCTTTTACATTATCTCATTGAATCCACCCAAACCCTTATGAGGCGAGAATGACTATTATCCCCATCGTACACCCGAGGGGGCTGAGGCACAGAGAGGCTAAGTAACTCCCTTAACATTACACAGCTAGTGGGTGAGTGCCTGAGCTGAGAGCTGAGCCCAGGCAGCCTGGCTCTTCACTTCATGCTTTTGATTCCTTCGCCACACTGAGGCTCAGAGGGGCTAGTACCTTGGAAGTGAGCACACGGCTGTTCAAGGTGGAGCCAATTTTAACCCAGGTCTTCCTGTGAAGCCTGAGATATTAATTACTGCTTTTCTAGGGGGAAAAATCTGAAGTCATTATTTAAAGTCCTTCTTTAGATTATTGGTAATTCATATAAGAATCCATTTCTCCCAATTACCAGGTCACCTCTGAAGTGCTAGCCAACGGTTTCAAATGACAAATATTATAGAACATGGATTATACATAAAGGCTCTACAGATCAAAAGTAGAAGAATCCCAGCCAGCGTGGCTCAGCTGTTGAGCCTCGACCTGGAATTGAGGAGATCGCGGTTCAGGGCACATGTCCAGGTTGCGGGCTCCATCCCCAGCTGAGGGCTCGTCCAGGAGGCAGCCGATCGATGAATGAATCTCTCATCATTGTTGTTTCTTTTTTTTTTTTTTTAAATATATTTTTATTGATTTCAGAGAGAGGAAGGATGGAGAGAGAGAGACAGAAACATCAATGATGAGTCATTGATCAAGCCCGCAACCCGGGCATGTGCCCCGACCAGGAATCGAACCCCGATCACCTGGATCCTAGGTCGATGCTCAACCGCTGAGCCATGCCTGGCCAGGCCATCATTGATGTTTCTATCTCTCTCTTTCTCTCTCTGAAATCAATAAATACTTTTTTTTTTTTTTAAGTAGAAGGAGGTAAAATATGTCCTTATGCAACCCCCTCCCAAAAGAAAAGATAAAATTATCAGCTGTTTTCGGTGGCCTGGAGTTAGAAATGATCCAGATTCCTCTTCCGCTTTAGAGCAAAAAGACAAGAAAAGCTAAGTGAGGAGCCACTGGGGTGGACACTGTAAACAAGATGCTTTCACAGACTAAGTTCAAGTGATGCTTTTTCTCTAGGAAAAGCACCAGCTCTCTTAACATGACCCAGTGTGATTTGTAGTAGAGGTTGAGTCCTGGTGAAATCCCAGTGTGGGGGCAACAAATAGGAAACTGGCCAAGGCGAGGCACCTGGGGCTTAGCATGTAGGGAGCACTCACTGTCCGCACGGTGCAAGTGTTGACCTGTGTAGGACTGAGGTTGTATAATATTTCCAAAGAAAGGTAAAGGGTTGTTTCTCTAAAATATCCAGCCTGACGTTACCAGGGGCAGAGAGAACGGAGCCGGAGACAAGCTGAAAGAGGGTCTGGGGAGTGCTCTGTAGGGGTGTTAGCACAAGGACACTGCCAGCATCTCCTGTTCATCCCAGGTGGGCCTGGGAGGAGAGGTGGAAAAAGGGAGAGGCCCACCAGGTGGGCTGCACACCAGGGATGTCTTCCTTCTGCTTATGAGGAACTCCTGAGCGGTAAACACCATCCACAGCTGCAAAGTCTTGCATTCCTGGCATGCCCTAACTTTCAGGCCTCTTTTCCTACCCCTCTCCCTCACCTGTTCCACTCAGTCACACTGGCTTTCTTTTTTTTTCTTTTTAATCTTCACCTGAGGAATATTTTTTCCACTGCTTTTCAGAGAGAGTGAAGGAGAGAGGGAGGGAGAGAGAAACATTGATGTGAGAGAGACACATCAGTTGATTGCCTCCTGCATGCACCCCGACCAGGGCCAGGGATCAAGCCTACAAAGGAGGTAGATGCCGTTGGCAGGAATCAAACCCGGGACCCTTCAGTCCACAGGACAGCGCTCTAACCACTGAGCCAAACTGACTTTCTTGCCCTTGAATATTCCCATCTCATGGTTTTGCCCTTGCCATCACCTTTCCTGGAAGCTGGTTCCAGCTCTGGCATGGCTAACACCTAGTTGACCCACCTCCACTCCAACATCACCACCCCTGGGGGACCTTTCCAGTTCTTCCAGACCAAAGGAGCGCCTAGCCCTTCTCAGGCTTTATTTTCCTCGGGACACTTTTTTCCAGCTGAGATGAGCTTGTTCTAGTGTGTGGACCATTCTCCCTAACAAAAGCTCCCTCTGTAATGTGAGCTCCATGATGGTTTTATTTACTGCTGTCAAGAGTGCCTGGCACATAATGGGCACTTCATAAATGTGTGTTGAATTGATGAGCCCTGTCTGCCTATTTCAGGCAGGAAACTCTGTCATCGTCACAGTGCTTCCTTGCCCCCTGTGGTATATTTATTGGGTCCATCCTCTCTGACAAGCATCTGCTTGAGAAACCGGATCTTGGCATGTAAGTTTTTATGTCTGTGATATTATGGGGGTCATACTGGGCTCCTGAGTTTTGTGTGACATGAATATGAAAACCATCTCATCTCTGAAACAATGCAAATATACGACAGGAAAAGGGATGGACAACTGTCCACAGAACACTACTCAGCAATAACAAGGAAAGACCACTGATTCATGCAACAACATGGGTGAATCTTGAAAACGTTATGTTGGGTGGAAGAGCACAGGCGCAGAACACATATGCTATGATTCCACTTACATAAAGTTATAAAACAGGCAAAGCAAACCTCTAGTTATAGAAATCAGAACATGATTCTTCACATAAGGCAAGGAGATTAACTCTAGAAAGAGAGTGAGAGAAGCCTCTGGGGTGAGATGAACAAATTCTATATCTCTTTTCGGGCAGTTGGTACACAGGTATATACATTTGTCAAAAATCACTGAACTGAGTATTTAAGAAATGTTTATTTTCTTATATGCAAAGACAGTTATTTTTAAAAGCCCACTCTCAACAATGAAACAACAAGATAATGCTGTATTAAATCTGCTAGAGTATATTTGGAGTAAAAGAGACTAACAGTATCAATGAAGACTTTTTCTGATGTTACTCTGAGGAGGCCCAACTCAAGCTAGTGGAAGAAAGAAAATGGAATTTATTATTTCATGCAACTGAGAAGTCCAGGCATGGAGTGGGCTTCAGGGTTCAGGGTTCGTTGGGCTTCCCCCGCTCTCAGCTCTGTGATTCCAGGAGGCGTGGTGAAGTGATGGGGTAGTGATCAGGGAAGGGAGGACACCTCATATAAGGCGTGGTTATGAGCAGGTTACCACTGTGGGCAACAGGAGTTCAATCCCACTGGAGACTCCATGAGGTGCGTGGAGCATAACTCAATGTTGTCCTACTGAGGGACAGGAAGCTGAGATATTTTTCCCCCAATTCCCACCCATCAACAGGTGAAGTGTGTGACTTAAGCATTAACTCAAACTCCTTGGCACTTGCAAACTGCCCTGTGCTGGTGTGTTACCCTCCTGGCCAGAAAAGGCCCCTGGGCACAAAGATGCAGGAATCCGTGGGAGACACTGTGCAGGCAGCCTGGAGCATCCGCTACACCGGGCCACACCTCAGCCACCGCACAGTGCTTCCACTGGGACCTGTCCCCTTAGTTTTCTCTCTCAAGAGCCACATTCACGTATTCTGAACTCCTTGAGATGGTCCCACTTCACTCCAGTGTGGTGCTGGGTCCCCATCAGCCTCCCTCTTTGACTTCCGGAGGCTTTTTGGTAGCCTGGTTTTCTCTGTCTGGGCCTCAGCTCTGTCCCCAAGGACTAGCTGAGCACGGTTCTTTGGCTTTATCCACCTGTCCATCTACCCACATATTCATCTGTTTTGATTGGGAAGGAAGCTAATGCAGGCCCATATCTCTGAAAGAGACAGAGAGGCAGAGAGGGAGAGTCTCCAAGATATTACCATGGGAACAGTTTTTAAATCTGTTTCCATAAATCTGTAGACTGAAATGAGGAAACTGATTATGTAAAGAATGGACCAAGAAATGCATAAGAAATGCAACAGAAGTGTTTTTAATTTATGCAATCCACTTTTAAGTTTAACCATGTTTTAAATATATAAGGAAACAGTAGTGGAAGAGTCTGTTTGTTTATTTATTTATTTATTTCTTAAAATATGTTTTTATTGATTTCAGAGAGAGGAAAGGAGAGGGAGAGAGAGAGAGAAACATCAACGATATGAGTCGTCATTGATCGGCTGCCTCCTGCCTTCTCGGTGCATTTCAGAAGGTAAAAAAATGCCAGTAGGTCTCATCATGGGGCTGTCAACTTTGTTTTTAAACAGTTTTTGTTAAAGTAGTGTTGCCAGTTTTCTCCAGTGTAAAGTTACTACTACCTTTGCCCTTTGAAATTAATGATTATCTTGTAAGAAGATACTTTGAGACCACACAAACGATTTGCTTTCATACTTTCATCACCACCTCTTTTTCCACTGATGTTTCTTGTCTGGAATAATTATTAATGCGGTGCTTCTAAGTGGTGACTTTCTAATTCCATCATCCCTTCTTCATTTACTAATTGGAATTCTGTTATAATGAAAAGCTTTCCCTTCTCCCCTCTTTGTTTACTTAAGCATTCATTCATTCATTCATTCAATTTATATTAGTGTGGACTCATAAATATTTATTGTATTCTATGGGTTATGATTCATTATTATCATTATTTATTTGTCACTCAAAATGTCCCAGACCCAAGTACCATGTCTTTACAGTATATTTGCCATGAAGAAAATATGTATGATCTTTCCAAGTTTCCTGTGCCTCCCTCCCTCCACCCAATCCACCAGCACGCCCTCCAGGCCCAGGCTCTCTGAACGTAGCTACGTTCTCTGCAAATGGCCCCCCTTCCATGACTGCAGCTCTCCCCAAACTATTTTCTCCCTTGTTCCTTCAAGCCTCGGGTGCTAAAGACTGTCTGCTGCTGCCTGGGCACTTCACCATCCCACGTTGGTCCCCAAGCTGTGCCCTTGCCCCTATAAATGTGCCTTCATGGAACCCCCTGCAGTTGAACTCTTTGAGTGTCACCTGTTACTGGCGGGCTGCAGGCTGACATAAGCAGCACAGAGCTGCTGGAGGGACAAATGAACGTCCCTCCAAAGCACTTGACGTACTACCCAGGACATAGAAGTGCTTCAGAAGTGTTACTCGTGGCGCTGTGTCATAGCTTCTCACATAAGCCTTGGGAGCTCTACTGCCTGGTGACAAATACAGAGTTGCTTTGGAGGGGACCAAGAGAGGGTGATGTTCTCAAGCATCAGTAAATGGGCCAAAGCACAGGGTCTCGAAAACCAAGCACTGCAGGATCAAAGTCAGCATTAGAGGGAGTTCTATCCTGGCACTCTGGGCAGCATGTCAAAAGCAGTTAGTATGAATACAGTTTGGCAAGGACCAGCGAGCATTAACGATGATGTTGTATAACTTGATTTATGAAGAAAAATCTAACGAAGATGATTTAAAAATTCACCTTTTAACAAATATCTTAGAGTCGCTTTGTCTGTATTTGTATCCTGAGGCGGAGGAAGATCCAGCAGAAGCCTGTCAAGTTGTGGCTTCTAGTCCCTAAAGTACACAAACACTTTGTAATACCTTGCTAGAGTGACTTAGTCTTCTAGGACTAGTTTTGGGAGGCTGTCCTCCTGCCTTGGTGACAATGGATGCATAGAAATAAGAGGTCAACAATAACCATCCTATGGGACACCTTAGTGAAAAATGGGCCACTGAAAACAAATTCACATTCAGTAACCTTGCTGCCATTTTTTCCAGCACTTGCTACGGAATGTGCATATATTTGCAATATGATCACCATGTAATATAAAACTGATATGAGTGAAACCAAACCACAGGTACAATTTATAGAGTCTGAAGTATACTTTGAATTCACAAATTTAAAAATGCTACATGGAAACAGACGATTTAGCATTCATTAAGCTTGTCTGGATGTGGAAGGGGGAAATGTCCTCAATGGAAACCTCTAAAAATTTGTTTCATTCAGTGGTGGTATGTGTGCCTTTGTTCTTCAGCCTTATTTCTGGAACTGGAGCAAGAGTCAGCACTGAGAGGTAAGAGAAGAAATTCTGGAAAGGAAGATTCAGCATCTCAGAGACTTCGGACAAAGGTCACCAAGCTTGTTTACCAACAGGAGGGGAAAGTGGGACTGTACACAGAGGTTCTACTGAAAAAAAATCATGTAAATAAAATTTTTGACCCAGCCACCCTGCTTACCCTGTGTCAAATTGGAAATCAAATTAATGGCAGGTGACAAACATCCAGTTTTCTGGCAGTACACAATTTTTTAATGTTCTTTTATTTTATTAAAGTCATGAATGAAGTGACTTGATTTTAGGCCCTTGGGGGGGGACGACTGTCAACTATGTGTCTCAATTCTCATATGTAAAACCAAAAGTTTTGAAGCTAGTTCCATAGAGACAGAAAGATGAGCGGGAGAGGGAGGGAGAGAATATAGATAGTGAGCAGATCTGGAGCAGGATTCCGGCATCCTGGCTCAGTCACTCAGCAGTTGTAGGATTAGAAATTGAGGCCAATTCCTTTTCTTCACCCAAGTTCCCTCAAATGTCACATGGAGACAATGATAAAAGGGGTTGCCCTGGGTGCAGGGAAGATGCTTAACGTGGCCTGGCATGTAGAAGGGGCTCAACACATAATCCCTACTTGGTGGTGTTCTTGTGGTTGCTGTGGTTACGTGTCCCCCCCTCCCCTGGCCCCGCTCTATGTTACAAAAAATCACTATTCTGCCAGCAAAGGAAATGGCCTGGAGCCCTATTCTCAGATATTGTTCAGGACATAAGAAACATAGGAATTGCACTCACTGTGTGTTTACTCAGGCGAGAGGGTGCAAACTGCTTCCTCTAACGGTCACAGAGAAAGGCTGGAGCTTTGTCAGCTGAGCATTTGTGATCTGGCTGGCTGGGACTAAATAACCCAACTCTTGCCAACACAAAGTGCCAACACAAGTGTGGATTCCCTAGAGGGCCCTTCTATCCTCTCTGTCATGGCAGGTCTCCCCACCTCCCCAAATAATCACATCTGTGTTGTTAGTTAGCAGAAGCTCAAGTTTTAAGGCACACATGCTCCCCTTTGCTCTCACAGGCAGTGTCTCAAAATCAGTCTTAACTCCAGCTCTCCAGGCCTTGCAGGGGAGCCCAGGGCCCCCACTGACCTGGCCAAGAAGCTGGAGCGGGTCCCACGAGCCGAGTGAGCCAGCTTCCGTGTTAGTGGGTTGCAGAAAGAGCCACTCCAGCAGAATACCAAACAGAGGGGACGACAAGGGCCTTTTTGCATGTTTGATACTCTCATGGAAGGAGAGCCCTGTGGAAAACTTGGCCTACTTGTATAACATCCTGTTTGTGAAGGACCAGAATTCATGGGTGGAGAGGTACTTTAAACAAACAAAGAGCCACTCTTGAAAAATGTGCCAGGATTGAAAAGAGATCAATCCAAACCCCAGCGTGTTCAGAAGAAACTGTGAAGTGAGTTTCCTGTCTCTACCCGTCAGAGGTGGCATATGATATTTCTCCATGGTTTTTGAGTCCTGAGGGGCCTGGCTTCCCACGTGGGCTCCTGCAGCTCAGCTCCACTGGCTGCTCCAGTGGAGCTGCACAATCCAATGCACAGATCAGCTTGTCTGTGCACAGAAAAGGGAGCTTCTTTTCTCATTTAACTTGGATCTTGAGCCTCCTCCTACCCACGAGCAAGAAAAAACAATGACCTTTTAATGCCACCAATGTGATTGTTTCACTATCTTATGCGCAGTCATTCAGCTTTCTCTCTCCTCTGCTTTTCCCCAGAATCCTTTGCAAGATGGCTTTTGGAAATTTAGGAGTAAGATCTGAAGTCCTTGGGGGAGGTGTGCTCTTGCTACCTCTTGGGGCAGTGGCCCTTTGCACTCCTGGTTCCTGGCAACCTTGCTGGCCCTTGGGGCAGCAGCCTGCATCAGTGTCCATCTCCTGCCCACAGGAAACATCAGCCATCCTGTGGCTGCTCGGCGTCACCTCAGCTCTCCCTAACTAACGGCAGACCCTCGAACCCTGCCAAGTCCCCCAGCAGCCCGCTGCCTGAGCACCAGCCCAGCCTCCGCGGCGGCATCACCTCTTCCCACTTAGCAGGCCCCAGGTACTTAACTCAAGATCTCAACCCACGAGGAGCCTGGGAAAGCTGCTCCTCAGGCCCTTCTCACCACGGGCGCCCAGCTGAGACCTCGACAGCATGTGAGTGCAAAAAGTGATTTGGGATGTGACACTACAAACCCTGGCAGGAAGCAAACAAGGAAAGGAGAAGCCATTAAAAATTTGCATTTTCAAGGAAACTGCCACTGAGGGCAACTGGAATTTTAATCCCCGTGGGGAACTCTGAGAAACAGTGTAGAACCTGCCTCAGAGATACGGGCATGTTAACTCATAAAATTAATTGTGATGATTACATGGAATATGCATGCGAAGCAATTAGGGCAGTGCCCAGCCATAATAGGGCTCAGGAGATGTCAGCAAACCCTGCTCTCCCACAAACCCTCCAGCTCCCCAACTCTGCCGGCCAGCTCTTTCCACGGTCTTCTCGGCTCTTGGTTTTTCTCTTCTGTCTTTGATGACTTCTTTCTGTTCCTCGCTCAGTTTTAATCTTACTCCATGAACTGAAAGCAGCTATTTCCCAAGGTCCAGCTTGAGGTTTCTCTTTTCCTGCTATGTGAATTCATCCATTACAAAGTTAATAGGAAACAATACTCAGGCCCTTTGAAGGTGGGTGAATAAAGGTCCCCTTGGACTATATTATTTCATGCTATCCCAACCAGGGGACTAAAGCAGTCTGTGTTAAAATAAAATTTTGTTATTTCAAATGCTTTAGGAAGCGTAGTAGAAGTTGACAACTGCACTAGTTACATAAGAGAATATCTCTATTCTTAGATAATATAGGATGAAGCATTTAGGGGTAAAAGCCTGTGATGTATACAACTTACCTTTGGGTGGGAGGAGAGATGGAGAGAGGGGAAAAAGAGAGGGAGAGGGGAGAAAAGATTTTTAAGTCCTGATATCTTCCTTCTCAATGTCCTTCCTTCTGTCAATGGCGCCAAAGTTTTCAAAATCCAGATGAGTGGCTTCTACTCTCTCCATTCTCCTTTTCTTCTCAACAGAAACTTTTATTAAATTTCATCTCTTCTGCCTTTGAAATGTCCGGAGTCATCTCTTCCTGATCTCAGCACCCACCAGCCTAGAGGAGGGAGGGAGGCGCTCCTGTCGGCTGACCTCTCCTTCCCCCGTCTCTCGGGCCGTTGCTCTCTGCACACCGCTGTCAGTCATTTCAGCCCCTCCTGTCTCTTCTCCAGAGCCCACAGCGGCTTCCCATTGTTCTCTCATTAATCCACTTCTTGGTCAACTTAGGTTTAATTTCCATAGCCAAGGAGTCACTGCCCTATGAAACTTTTTCCCCAGTTTGTCTCATATCCATCTCTTTTTCGTCACCTCCATTCATTCTCCTGGGCCTCATCACCCACGAGCCCAGCAACCACCGGCCTTGGCTTTAGTTTTCCCACCCCACACTGTATCCCACCACTGCTCTCATCTCTCTTTGACATCATTTCACCAGGCCACACCCCTGCTCCAGTACAGTGGCTACTTGTCACACCAAGACTGTCATCCTCTGGCTCCACAACCAAGTTTTTTTTTAAAAAAAAAAAATATATATATATATATATTGATTTCAGAGAGATGAAGAGAGAGAGAGAGAGAGAGAGAGAGAAATATCAATGGTGAGAGTTGTCACTGATCTGCTGCCTCCTGCATGCCCCCAACTGAGGAATAGATTCAGTGACATAGAAGCATGGAACAGACTGACGAATATCGGAGAGAAGGTGGGGGTGGGTGGGAGAGATTAACCAAAGAATTTATATGCATCTATGCATAACCCTTGGACACAGACAATAGTGTGGTGAAGGCCTGGTGTGGGGAGTGGGTGGGGAGTGGAAGGGGTCAATGGGGGAAAAAGGGGACATCTGACTTTCAACAATAAAGATAAATTTTTAAAAAGTTCATTATGGCAAATGTTTATTCAGAGAGTCACAGGAGTGGAAATAGATAAGGACCAGTGACATAGAAGTCAAAACCTGGTTCATCCAGAGACACTGAAGCATACAACAGACTGATGTATTTCAGAGGAGAAGGGGGGCAGGGAGAGATTAAGCAATGAATTTATATGCATATATGCATAGCCCGTGGACAGACAATAGTGGGAGGAAGGCCTGGGGAGCGGATAGGAGCGAGGTGCAGGGGGTCAAAAGGGAGAAAAAAAGGGACAGCTGTAATACTTTCAACAGTAAAGATAAATTTTTAAAATCACTTGGTTCAGAAAAGAATCTTGACTTATTGCTAATGCAATCACACGTATTAATAAAAACTTCAAACATTAAATATGTTTTTTATTGTTGTATTTTTTCTTTTGCTCATGTGCCGGATGGTGGTGGAGTTTGAGTTTAAAATGAGGCCATATGCAACACAAATGAGGTCATTAAGATTTTTACAGATTTGTCTGAGGCCATTTAAATTCCCCCAAACACAGCCTTTTCTGGAAACGAAACATAATTAGAAGGCTATTATATGGCCAGTAGGGGGGTGTTCGAGCTTTTGGTTCATGCGGGCGTGATATGGTGACTGGGAGGGATAAGGGTTGTGACATAAAGAGCAATGGCCAACTTCATCTAAACATTCTGCAACTGCTTGTGAGATAAGGGATAAGCAGGTTCTGCGACAATAAAAATCAACATACTCTTGAACTTACGAATTACAATTAGGGACGGCTGAACCTGTTAGGTCAAAGAGCTAGCTCAAGTGATTGCTGACTCTTTAAGCCAAAACTGAATGCTTTTGCTGGGGACCTTCTCTACTCACCGCAGGGATTAAGGTATTGCTCCTGATGGCCCAAAACTTAGAAAATCAAAACCAGTATCTATGGTTCCTAGCACTTAAGGAAATATCAGATTAAAAAAAATAATAGGGTTTATGTGATATTAAGGGCACCTCAAACAGGCCCTAGTGTAGCCTGGAAAAAGCTGCTGGAGTATGGAGAGACCCACATTCCAGGGGTTCGATAACCAGAGAATTTCATTGATAGAATTAGGGTCACATACAGACAGCATTAGAGAGATTAGAGAAGGTAGGAGGCGCTTGTGAAGGTCATGAGTAGGTTTTGGGTCAAGATAGCTTCTAGAAGCCAGAGTTGTGATCTGGGGTAGGCGAGCCTCTTTTCACTTTTATAAAAGTAGAAAATAATGATGCTATCTGTCCTGCTTACCCCACAGGACATTATGAAGTTCAGCTGAGATAACCTATGATAAAGCATGCTGGAAACAAAGTCTGAAACACTATAAAAAATAAGATTTCAGATACGATATAAACATGGAGATGCATAGACAACGAAGGAAAACATTGAACCAGCATGCAAAGCAAACGACTGGCTGAATAAGTGAATAAATAAATAAATGTGTGATTGATGCCACGATAGGTGTCTAGCACTGAGTCATGGGAACTTAGGCATGATTGCAAGGAAATCTGACATGTAAGCTGTGTCTCCTGAACAGTTGGAAAGGGAACTGGGCTTTGTAGGCCTAAAGGAAGGAAAGAAGGAAGGAAGGGAGGCACATCCAATGTGTTGAAATGTGGGAAACACTCCAAGCTCTATATTGAAAAATCAGGTCTAGGTGGTAGGAAGAATCACAGGACAGGTGAGGGACAGAAGGTAACAAAGCATGGCTGTCCACTGTGAGCGGCCAGATGCTCTTCACAGTCCACCTCATCTAAGCCTCACAAATCACTCTGTGGGACAGGAATTAGGATCCCCATTTTATGGAGGGTGAAACTAAGTCTCAGAGCCTTGTCTGGCTCAACGCTGCACATAGTAAATGGAAGTACTAAAAGCTCAGGTCTTTCTGGGGCTGTAATTGATGTTCTTTCTCCTACGCCTTGGGTCAGTATTTATAAAGCGATGGGAGGTCCCAAAAGTCCCAGTGGAGGTGGAAGTAAGGTGAATGGCTGGGTGAGATGGGAGTAATACGGCCTGAGCAATGGGTAGAGAAAATTCTTCCTTCCCTATAGCCTTATTTTGCTTTTGAATAACCTAATTTCCTCCCAAATTACTTTAATATGCCCATCTCCTAAATCATAGAACTTGCCCAGGTTTTTCACTTTTCTCTTTGCAGCAAGAAGCAAGAAGATGACCTGACCTTTTTAAACACACAAGGAACAACCTCTCAGCTCTCACATTTTCCCCACCCGACCGCCCAGACCGCCCCTGGAATAAACAGATTACCCAGGCCAGAGTTGCCGCACAACCAGAATTACAGGCCGGTGAACAATAGGAAATGATATTGCAAATACAATTCAGAGCCTTCACAAATTCCTCTTGCAAAACTTCCTCTTACAAACATCCTCTCCTCACTGTGGTGTGCTCCATGGGCCGAAATGTTTCATCAGGGCTGAAAAGAGAGGCCCCTGGTCCTCGTTATAATTAATTGGCAGTGATAGAAACTTGAAACAATAGGGCTGGTGATGTAATTCTAACACAGGCTTCCTCTGATGAAATCTTTATGGAGTGCAGGAAATCCCTCAGTGGGAAGGCCCCACGTACCTGTCACACAAGATAGACTGAAACTACCAGCTTTCGTTTTCCACCCATGTGCTAACTCTGCTGCATCCCTGTTCTAAAGAGAACCCAATTAAGAACTGGTTTCCAAGAAATAACCACGAGTCTTTCAAAAAGCACATAATATAATTTCACTCAGGACTTCAAATCAAGCTTTCAGGATACAAGGGACCTCTCCCTGAGCTTTCTCCAGATCTGATGTTCGGAGCCCTGGGTGACCATCAACACTTAAAGCTCTCTTTTCTCTCCTTTCTCTCTGACTGGAAGCTGGGCTGGGAAGGGAGGCCTCACTGCCGCAGGAGTTGGACAACCTAGGTTTGAATTCCGGCTTTGCCACTCCCCGTCTACTTTATTTGCAAAGTATTTTCACCTCTCTGAACAAAAGTTCCTCATTCTCAGGCTGGGGATGATTAAAGTGTATGAGCCCGAGCAATCCTTGAACTCTACTGGGACCTACAGTCCATAGATGCTCCTGGGTCTTTGCTGTCTCCCCCCCCCCCCATCTTTCCTTTCCTCTTAGCCCAGCTTAAATTCCACAGCAATTAGTATGATCATTCCCTTGCATAGAGCTTCAACTCCCTTGTTCCCCTCTCTCTTATTAGCTTTCTCTTGGCAACACCATAACCCTGGTAAGTCCAATGCCCTTCTGACTTTGTGTTTGCACCCAGGACACTGAGTATGGATGCCCAACAGCATAACCACACTCACTGGTCTTCCTTTACACTCATGATCGTGAACTTCAAACGGGCACCTTATTCTGTTTGGTGAACCCATGTGTTGCCCCGTCCACTTATTCTCACTCTAAGAAGATGGAAGAGCACAGACAAGAACTTACTCGCCTTCCCACCACCATGTTCATTCCCCTCCTTGCATATGTGCCCGGAGACTCTGCCTTCCCCTCTGCAACTATAAACTGTCCCTGTTCCAGCTAAGGCCACTCCTGAGACCTGCGCCAAAGAGTCATAGGCCCCAGGCCCTCTTCTCTCTCCTGGAAGTGGCTCCAGCAATCCCCCCCCGCTTTGCACCATTCATCTCCCTCACTTTACAGGCTTATTCCCATCCACACACGTCTCCCCTATCAACCAAAGTCTCACTCCTGACCCCACTTTCCTCTCCAGCTATTGCCCCATTTCCCGATCACTTTGTAGCAATACTACTTGGAAGAGTTATCGTTCCTGGCTGCTTCCAATTCAATCCCCATTTTTCCTTAAACTCACTCCATTTCAGCTCTGCCCTTACCACTTTTCAGTGCTTGCAGTGCCTTTTATTTAATGGATCCAGTGGTCAGTTCTCAGCCATGATCTTACTTTACCTACGACACGCTTTGACACAAGTGAGAACTTGCTTCTCTTTGAAGCTGTCTTCACTTGGTGTTCCTGTGACTAGGACAGGATAATGAATGATCTCAAAACTTAATCACTTAAAACAATGAGCCACATTTATTTTGCTCATGAATCTGTGATCTGGACAAGGCTTGGTGGGTCAACTCATTTCTACTTCACCCCATGTGAGCTAGGACAGCCTGATGGCCAGTGGCTGGAATCATCTGAGGTTCATTTACTCACATGCCTGGTGCCTGGGCAGGGAAGACTTAGGGGCTGGAACACTTGGGCTCCTAGGGCATCTTTCTCTGTCTCTGTCTCTCTGTCTGTGGTCTTCACAACATGGCAGCATCAACATAAGAGTAGACAGATTTCTTTTTTTCTTTTTTTTAAAAATATATCTTTATTGATTTCAGAGAGAGGAAAGGAGAGGGAGAGAGAGAGACAGAAACATCAATGATGAGTCATTGATCGAGCCCACCACCTGGGCATGTGCCCTGACCCGGAATCGAACCCCGATAGCCTGGATCCTAGGTCGACGCTCAACCACTGAGCCACAGCCGGCCGGGCAAGAGTAGACAGATTTCTTACATTCTCATGCCTCACAAGGCACATACCCCAAGAAAGGGGGCCAGACAAAAGCTGTGCTTCCTTTCCTTTTACCATCTACCCTTAGAAATTATGTAGTTGTATTTTTGGGGTAGTCACAGGCCCCACCTCTCGATGCAACAATGTTAATCTCACATTTAAGGGAGACAGTGCTGAGGTCATCTTTGGACAATAGCATCCACCACACTGGTCTTCTAGGGGACTTCATTCTCATGGGCTTTTTTCCTGTCTAAGTGGCAGCTCCTTCTCACCCTCCCAGCTCAAGTTCATTCCTCTTCTCTACTCCTTAAAGTCGAGTCCACAGAGCTCTGACCTGGGACTTCTTCCCCTTTTTTATTTTCTTCTCAAAGAAAAGAATATTTGGTGATCTCAAAGATTCTCATGGCTTTACATTCCACCTATATTCTAATGACTCAAATTTATATGTCCAGCCTGGTCCTCTCCCATGAAATGCCTATTCAATACCTCTTCTTAGATGTCTAATAGGCACCTCAAACTTAACGTATCAAAAACAGAATGCCTGATTTTCCCTCCCAAATGTGCTCCGCCCTTAGCTTTTCCCATGCAGTGGATGGCAGCTCCATCCTGACAGCTGATGACACTCAAGCCCAACCTTTGATTGTCACAAGCTCCACCAATTCATTAGCAAACTCTGTTGGCTTTGCCTTCAAAACACACCCCGGATCTGACCACATTTCATATCTTACTTCTACTATCTGGTCCAAGCCACCTGTATTACTAACTTTCTTTGCCTCATGCTAGAATTCTCTCTTTGTTGCTACTGTGCACTCTGCCATAATTTCAACAGTCAAGTTGAGAATAACTTGAAAAACATGACAATATGGTATATACATTTCATAAATGTTCCAACTGCCTTGATTTGCATCTTGTTTCCAGTCCCTAAGCTGCCCCAATGGCTCGTAGCAAGGTGAAAAACAGCATCCCTCACCTCATGTCTGAGGCTGGCACAGCGAGACGCTAGACCAGGATAGAGGTTATATCCTGTGTGAGTAGACCTGAGACATTTTACTGCAGGGATTTTTAACCAAGTTCTGAGTGTGAACCCCTTTGAGAATCTGATAGAAACCACTAAACCCTCCCCTCAAAAGGCATAGAGAGCCAGCCAGAGTGGCCCAATTGGTTGAACGCTGTCCTGTGCACCAAAACCAGTTCAGTTCCTGACCAGAGCCCACGCCCAGGCCGTGGGTTTGATCCCTGGTCTGGGAGCATCCCGAGAGCAACCAACCAATGTTTCTCTCTCACATCGATGTTTCTCTCTCTCTCTGAGCATGTCCTCAGGTAAGAATTAAACAAACAAACAAACAGACAAAAAGGCACACACAACATTGAAAAACTAGAGGGATTTACAGTGAAACTCAACCATTCGTTCCTGAGTTCCTCCGCCCAAAGCCCTTGGGTCAAGACCAGCTCCGTGAAGACCGAGAACTGGAGGCCACTTACTGGGTCAGCCATCTCCATGCTCTAACATCACCGTCGCCTTATCCTCACAGCTGTGTGGGGATGGGGGGCTAGAACTGTCTCCTGAATTAACAAGAATTCACTCTTCAGAAAAACAGTTCATAACAGTGATTAATAACCCAACTAACTAGTTCTGTTTTAATCCTTGAGCTATGAGAAAACAGTATTCTGATGAGGAGAAGGGCCCTGTTTTGGTCCTACTTTTAGACATGCTACATCTGCTGCAGTCTCAGAGATTAACAAATACATGATTCGTCGATTATCTTCACATATATTTACAAAAACAGAAGTTGAATTATTTACACTAAAACTTATCCAATTACTTCTATTATTCCAAGGAGATTTAAAAAGTAACCCCAAAAGTAAGAATTTTCTTGATGTCAGAAATTACAAATAAGATCGCTGAGTAAGGTCTCCTGGGCATAGCACAGCTCAGAGTGCTCGCCAGTCACCTACATTAAGAAATCTTGTGAATTTGGGATCACTCCTTTGTGCGAATGTTTGTTTCTCCCAACTGTTTCTCCAAACTAGTTGAAGCATTTCTCTCTATCACATTTGCAATTATGCACATGGAGTAAAAAATGGGCGTGACCTAGTTTATTTTTTATTGCATATATTTTAAATGTGTGAGGAGTGAGGATTTGCCTTATAGTTGAGCTAGTTATGCTGCTTTGTAATAACAATGCTTTATAATAATACAGGGCTGGTAAGACCTTGATTGGAGAAATTTATGTTTATGTCCCAACCTTTGAGAGGTAAATTAGGTAGGTGGCTTAATAGCTCCAACATTTTTGCACTAAAAGCCATTTTGAAGTTATATATATGAGCTACCATTCTATTGTATACATTTTGGTGCTAACATTAAGTTGACAGCCCAAAGGTGCTGAATCCGTAAAAGGGAGTGTGGGGAAGTTAGAAGTGTTGAATTTTTGCAAGAATAAAAAGAGATTGGAGGAAAAAAGCAGTAATGGTGAGCACACTTCACCCCCTTGGCCCCCTCAAATCTCAATAATGAAGCAGCATTTGTGAAACCCAAGTTGGAGATGACAGACTAGGGTTTGGGGTCATGTCTTAGTTCAGGTTCCCCAGAAGCTAACCCTAAGATGATTTATGTGAAAGTGACTGATGCAGGAAGTTCTGGGATTTCAGTCTTGCACCCAACAGTTACTAGACGGATAACTTTCCAGAGCTACAGGCTGTCTGCACATTTGGGCAAAATGGTTCCTACAGCTAAGAACATGCCTCCAAAGAAGAAAAAGCTATTTCCATAGTTGGTTCCTATATGGGGACTTAATAGGGCCAAAGAGTACAGACTTCTTTAAGGCCAGATTTCTTATTAGAAAAGCTATCCCAATTAATACTAGGACTAGTGGTGTTTCATGTGTTCAGTTAACTGTTCATTTAAAAACCACTTTGCAAGCTTGATAGCATAATGACATCGAGGTTTTGTTTGATTTGTAGGTTTTTTTGCATGGTAGTTAGATTGATATTTTCTTCTGTGAATTTTCTGTTTATATTTTTTGCTCACTTTTCTATTGTAATTTTGGTGATTTTCTTATCAAGTAACGTGAGGTCAATATACACTAGAAATAGAATCATTTGGCCTATCCTATCTATTGCAAATATTTTTCTACTTTGTCATCAGACTTTCAACTTAATGTGCTTTTAAAATATTTGCCCACATGTTGGAAGGAAAGATACACAAAAGTTTGAGGGTTGGTGGGGAGTGGTAAGGATTATACATAAACATAGTGAAAGGCATGGAAGGAAATCCAGGCAGAGCGCCAACAGTCTGCCACAGGTCACTTCAACTCCTGGGAGCCTAACCTTGTGGCTCAGGATGATGGGGATTTATCCAATCCATGTGGTGGAATTCATCCAGACAGGGCGACAAGCAAGAATTTTTATCTCTATGGACAGAATAAGCTGATTAGCTCTAGATTCCATGATAATGATTTTTATCAGTCACTTCCTTGTTTTTTTGTGGAGTTTGTTTTTTTTGTAGCTTTATCTACTGCCAGGTCCCTAGGGCAGAAGTTAAAAAAGTAAACTGGAAGCAGTAATTGTGCATGTAACTGGAAATAAACGTAAAACTGTCCAGCATGCTCTGTGCCTAGGACTTATTAACAAGTGTCTTGGTTCACTGGTAAATTAGGGCAAGACAATTCTTTTCTTTCAAATGGATTGATGCAAAAGAAATGACAATGATTATAGCTTTGAGATTAATTTAATAATTTGTCAACAGTTTTTCCAGCCAGCCACCAGCAGAACCAAACAACAAATAGATTCATTTTAGCAACACAGCTGATGTTTTGTAGAAAACCATATAAAACTCTTTGAAAACATATTAAAAGAAAAATGTTCATGAAGCAGTTTCTCACAAGATGATATTTAAGCAAATACACACAACCAAATATTACAGGATAATTATTTGTAATTAGATATGGATATTATGGACATAAGGTAATTAAAATATATGACATCATAGAACATTCTAAATGACCCAAATCATTGATATCAAATATCAAACAGTGATATCAAAACCTGAGATTACTAAACCTGATTTATTTCTCTATCCAGTAAAGATTATGCCTCTTCATTATTGTTTATTCTGAGAGACTTATATAAAAGTTTTCTTAATTACCTAAATCATAAATACAGATCAATTGTCTTTCTTTGTTTTCATAGCCACTAAAATATGGCAGAATAATTCTAAATCATAGATGGATTATTTGTAAAATTGTAGCCTTTAAACTACTGTGTGCCAGGTGTTTTTTTGTTCAATTAAACTTTTTTTTAGATTTTTAAAAATTGATATTTAGAGAAAGGAAGGGGGTAGGGGGGAGAGAGAGGCATTGATCAGTTGTCTCCTGAACTTGCCCTAACTAAGGATTGAACCTGCAACCCGGGTATGTGCTCTCACCAGGAATTGAATCCACCACCTTTAAGTGTATGGGAGGATGCTCCAAACAACTGAGCCACACCAGCTAGAGTTTTTTTTAGATTTGTTAAAATTTTCATCACATAAATGCCTTGACTTTCCTGAGGCTGTAAAAGCCAATTTAACTTCAGCCACATTTAATAAACAACCTCCAAGGGTTAGTGTCTGAACAGCCACTTCTCTTACACCAACAGCTCCAACGTAGTTGATAAAAGAATAATATATCCACCTTTGGAGGTCAAAAGGTATTCTTCTATTCTGAAACACATAGAACTAAGGTCCTCCCGAGGTGTTTTATAACTGAAAGTGACCTCAAGATCTGGGGCAAAGAGCTGCGTGCACAGATTAGAGAAACAAGAGCAATGAACAAGGTCACCCAAGGTCGTCTGCAACCTGTAGAGGAACTGGCTGGTGCAGTTGGCCGTCCGGATTTCCCTTCAGCTCTCTATTTGTTAGACAACAATTCCTGCTATTGAATTCATCTGATGGCAGGGCCCATAACAAAAATACTCCAATAGGCTGCAGAAAGTAAGCCTGCCACTGAAGCTCAAAGAATAATCTCTGCAAAAACATCATCAAACTAAATCATTAATCTACTAAACACTCTGATCACACAGGATAGGTAATAAGCAGGGAAGTAATAAGTAGATAGTAAGTGGTAGGACCCCAACTCCAGTTAGCTTAAGCAAAGCACACACACATGAGGGTTTGTTAGGGGGGGCTCCCTAGAAGAAAAGCTGCTGGATCACGGGCTGTGCATGTGTTCAGTTTTCATAGCTACTGCTATGTTTTGCAGTGTGTGTTTTTAAGACTTCTGCTCCCCCTTCCTTCATATTTCCTTAGCATATGGGTGTGGACCTCTGCCTTAGCCTGTCCCCAATGCCTTTAGAGCTACCCTATGCTTTATGTGACCTCAGTCATCCGCAAGGACCCTGCCTGCATCTAGGCTGCTTTCTGCTGGGAAAGGCGGAGCTCCTGAGACCCAGAGTAGGTGCTTCATTTATTTCCCACTGGGGTACTTCTTTACTGAAACAGGAAATATTTATAGCTGGCAATATACAATTCACCCAGGAGAGGCTTTTGATTGAGGGTTTTTTTATTATTAATTTTTTTAATGCTGACATAATTGCAGGTGTCCTCCTTTCCCGCCTCCCCCTCCCTTGGCCTTCACCAAACTATTGTCCAAGGCCGTGGGTTTGCATATACCTTCCTTAGCCAATGCCTCCACCTTCTTTGTCCAGAAGCCTTCGGCCTTGGCTTGCAAACCCGATGCCTGCAGTGGCTGTATAAGACAAGAGGAAGCGGTTAGGGGCCCACGGGGGCTGGCCAGCCCATCCTGAGAGAGGTGGCAGCAGCCACTCATTGAGCAACGCGACAACTTTCCCAAAACTCAATCTTGGGAATGAAAGAAACGCTACAGACGGTTTGGGCAAACCTTGTCTTTACAGGCGAGGCCAGCGAGGCTCACAGAGGTCATTTCTCCTCTCAGAAGCACAGAGCCCCTCCTGCTGTGCTCTTCCCCTCACACTGCAGAGCTCCCACCTGCTGGCTGGTCTCTCTGTCCCCCTCCGTCCCCCAGGTCCGGGCTGCCCTCCTCGCTTTCCCGCTGTGCCCTGAACTACTTGGAAATAAATGGCAGCATTTGTATAGGCATAAACGTGGGGACTCAGTATCTTAAACCTTTCATTGAACATTTACAAATCATATTTTTTACCCCACTTCCTAACGGAAACTCAAACTTTCATTTCTTCCCTTGACATCTGTTAGCAGGGGTGGCCCATCATTAATTAGCAGAGGGGGGTCGGAGGTTGTCAGAAGGGCGTTAAAATCACGTGGCAAGAAAGGTGACCTTCGAAATTCCCATTTGACTAAATTTCTGAAGGCAAAGGAGAAAGGAGGAAAGACAATATCATGTATCTTTGTCGATTTAATCTGCTGACTGCTAGTGATCCCTGCCAGGAAATTGTTATTGTTCTCAGCAACCTTGGCAGGGCGAGCGTGACTCAAGCCTTGGCTCCCACGTGGGGCCCTCGGGTCTCAGCTTCCACACGGAGGAGACAGACGGCAGAGCGGCTCGGCTGTCCGGGGCCTCTGGCATTCAGACTTTCTGAAGCTGTTTTCAGAAGCCAAACTTTCTTTTGTAGCAAAGAGGAACTCAAAAAGCTAGGAGTTTAAAACAATTCTGAAAATAAAATAACACTCAGAGCGGTAACAGTCGTGGGTGATCCTTACTGTACTTTTATTATTTTCATGCGCCTCCCATTTGTTCTTGTCTATTTCCTTAAAATGTGTATTATTGGTCATTGTCGCATGTACCGAATTCTGTAGTTGTTTCCTTTTCCCCCAAAGCGCTTTTTATACAGCGGCATAGTCGTCATATTTTAGATGGCTGTGTAGGACTCCACTGAGTGGCTGACCAGCATTAATTGCGTGGCCGCTCCACTTAGCACATAGTCTTCGCTCTGCGCCCGTCTCCACCAGAGAACTTAACTGTAATTGGCCAGAAGGAAATAACTCCAAAGAAAAAGTTCTCATTGGAACCGGCTGGGTTTACCCCTCCCCACCAAGGACTGGTGAGAACTGAGTAGGGTGAGTGGAAGATAAAACACAGATTACCTGTAAGCTGTTTCTTTTTTTTAAATTTTTATTTACTGATTTTAGAAAGAGAGAGGGAGAGAGAGAGAGACACATGGATTTGTTGTTCCACTTATTTATCAACCAAGCATTTATTGGTTGATGCTTATATGTATCCTGACCAGGGATCAAACCCACAACCTTGGTGTATCGGAACGATGCTCTAAAACTGAGCTACCCAGCCAGGACCGTAAGCTTTATATCACACCCTTGAAGGGCTTTCCTGACAATGAAAGAAGGGAGGAGTGCCCAGGCCAGAGCAGCTCATCAAATGCTACTTTCTCCTTCACGTTAATTAATGAGAACATTTGATATACAAATAAGCCTATTTTATTTCTTTAATAGACTTTATTTTTTAGAGCATTTCTCTGATGATCTGTGATGTAGAGCATCTTTTCATGTGCTTATTTACCATCTGTATATCTTTTTTGGTGAGGTGTCTCTTTAGATCTTTGGCTATTTTAAAATCAGATTTAGCCTGGCTTTTAAAGTTAGTGTCTCACCCTCTTTGGCCATATCTGTGGACTAGAATCACCAGTCTCAGAGGAAGGGGGTAAAGGGGTTGGGAAGAGATTAACCAAGAACTTATATGCATATATGCGTAACCCACAGACCCAGACAGTAGTGCAATGAAGGCCCGGGGAGGCACAGGAGCCGGTGGAGAGGGGGTTGTGGGGTAAAAAAGGGGGACATCTGCAATACTCTCAACAATAAAATACATTTGTAAGAAATCTTTGAAGACATAGGGAATTGTTACGTCAATGCACATTTAAAACTTTGGTGGATACTTCCAAATGATCCTCCCAAGTGACTGCACCAGTTTCCATTTCTACCCCACATCACAATATTTTTCACATGATGTACTTGAGCCCTAAGCATAATTACACTTAAAGGTCTTCTCATACTAAGTGTATAACTGATTGAGGCCAGAAAACTTGACTACATGTTTAATTCTGTAAGAAACAAAACAATTGTTGAGAGAATATTTAGGTGACTATTCCTCCCTAGCCTATCTTTTTTTTTCTCTCCCTCTCAAAAGACTCCCTGGCAGTATTGAAAAAGATGAGAAAAATCAGTGCAGGCAAGGATGAGACACAACAGGAGCTCACACACAAACGACAGAGGAGAACATCGCCAGCACCACTTTAGAAAATCATTCCATACAATCTACTAAAGCTAAACTCCGAGCCACCCGTTCATCTTCTCCATATACACACAGCAGAATTTCTGACATGGATTCATCTAAACAAGTGCACTAAAGCTCTCATGGCAGCACTATTCATATGAGCCCCAAACATGAAACCACCCCAATGCCCAGTAAAATGGGAAAATAAACTGCGTTATAGTCATAGACTGGAGTGCTGTCCAACAACGGGGGCCTCTTCCTGCAGCCTCACACCAAGGCAAACAGCCTTAGGTGGCTTCGGAGCGTATCCTGTGACTGCCTGGCCACAGAGCTGGAAGAGGGTGGGACACCCGATCTGGAAGTCTGAGGGGAGTGCTGGTTACAGTGCTTTGCCCAACGCAAGAAGCCACGAGGACCCAGCAACTATACACAAGCAGTTCTGGGTGAGCACAAGCCGTGGCCTAGAGATACTCGAGGGATAAGATCGTGGGTGGCGGCCGCAGTAACAGCAGGGGCAAAAGCAGCTGAGCCCCACTTAGGAGTCTGCTGGGGCTGCCGTAACAAAGTACCACAGGCTGGGGGCCTAAACAACAGAAATTTATATCTCCCAGTTCCGGAGGCTGGAAGTCCAAGATCAAGGTGTCAGCAGGGTTGGTTTCTTCTGAGGCCTCTCTCCTTGGTTTGCAGATGGCTGTCTTCTCCCTGTGTAGTTGCAAGATCTTCTCTCTGCATGCATCTGTGTCTTAATCTCTTCTTTTAATAAGGACACTAGCTATCTTGGATTAGGCCCACCCTAACGACTTCATTTTAACTTAATTATCTTTTAAAAGCTCTACCTCCAAATAAGGGCACTTTTGAGGTGTTGGGGTTAGGACTTCAACATATGAACTCGGGGAGTGGGCACAATTCAGTTTACAGCACCCCATAAAAGCAAGGATTGGTGAACACTTCCTGTGGGCTGGGGGGTCAAGTGCCTTTTTGCTGGAACTGAGCTCCTGGGATCAGGAACCTCTCTTGGTTCCAGACATGAATCCTGAATTGTAGTCCCTGTGAGGCCTCGCTCTGCACAACCGTCTGTGAGTTCCCAAAAGCTTCCTGTGGCCCTGTTTCCCGTCTTTCCTCAGAATAAACTCCTGTTACTTGAGGATAACCCAGCTGAGTCGCCTTTCCTTGAAGCTAAAAGTGTCAAGCACTTTAAATGATAACATATGTGGTCTGCTTGCAAGTACGTGGATGCAGGGTGAGGGTGTTAAGAAGTGAACTCTTGACCTAGATGGGGGAGGAGAGAGGAGCTAAGCTCTTCCTTCCACTACTTACCCATAAAAACCTTTCTTTTTAATGCTCTAGCATTTAAGGTAGCTATAAAATAATTCCAACTATTACAAAGGGGTATTTATTATGCCCTTTTAAACCTGTGCTTATAAACCTACCCCAGGTATACAAACTCGAAAAGCTCAGTTATATGTTTAATAACACGTGCTCAGGAGGGCAGGCAGAAATAGCAGGGTGGGGACTCCCACCCCTGCAGGGTCACGGGTTTCAGTGCAGGGATAGGGGAATTTGCTTGGCTCCACACTTTTCTAAATATAATCTTCTGCCAAGTTTTCTCAGTGAAGTAGCTTTGTTGCCCAAAGGAATGAGATGAGATAAAAGCAAGGTCTTAAAGGGAAAGGGTGCATAAAGCACAGAATTCAGCACAAAACAGGAAAACACCCCTGTTTACCTTGCCTGGGAGGTGAAAGTTCTCATATCAGGAAGCATTTTTATTTATGCCTCGTAAATCAAAACGAACACAAAATAAAGATTTGGGGAAGCGCTATTGCCAAAGAGTGACGTTTTTATGAGCAAAAGGTGAAGATCGAGGGTAACAATAAAATAATTCCAACTATTATAAAGGGGGATTTATTACGCCCTTTTAAACTTGTGCTAATAAACCTACCCCACCGGAACCCCACACCCCCATCAGTTTCTGCAGAGTCTGCACACTGGTAGTCTCAGGGCCAGAGCTCACCACAGGCAGGTTTTGTCAGCTTCACCTGCACCATACTGAAAATACATGTATTGGAATAAGTTACCAAAATTTAAAATTTGGAAGATTTTGTGCAAATATCTGCACTTGTGGCTTTCCTTCAGCAACTGGAAGACCTGGCAATGTTGGGTCCCACATGGTAATATTGTAGCCCGTTTGTGCTGAGCAGTAGACATAACCTTGAGATTGACAATGATTCTCTCTTGACCAAATCCTAGCCAGAACCCCCTGAGCCCTCTTCTCACCTAGGTCTCAACCTTGGCCTGTAAAGACTTGAAGAAACACTAACGTACTTGCTAAGACCTCAAGGCCTCACTGCTGGGATGACCCGAGTACCCATTCCGGTGCCTGCCTGAGGAAATTCAAGGCTGCCAAAAGAATTCCCTGCTTGTTCCCTGACACCTGAGGGTAGGGCCCCTGTCCCCAGTCTCTGTGGGAAGGTAGGACCTAAGTTCTGTAAGTTAGCAAACCCGCATGGATTTCACCTGAACCAGTCCTCCCCTTACAGCTTTTTCACCTTCCACGTTCCCCACTCCACTGAGCCCCACTCGCCCCCTTCCTGTCCCCTCACTTTCCCTTTAAAAGTCCAGTCACCTCCGTATAGATCCGAAGTTGAATTCAGTTCACTCTGGGCTTTTTTCTCTATCACAATAGTTATTACTAATTCAAATCTGTCCTTACCGCCTTAAGTAGTGTCCAGTTTTGTTTATTTTTTACAAGATGTACTACACTGTCCCCAGTTTTCCCCAGTCACAGTCCCCTTCCCACCCCCTTCCTCATGTCTAGGCTAAATGTAAGTTGTCAATTATTAACTCACTTGCTCTGTTATTTCACATAGAAGAAAGAAATAATTTTTATGCCCAAACATCTCTCCTAAAGAGGGAAAATGAAAGATACAGAAAACAATATGTTTCAAGAAAAACAGGAGAATTCGTGATTCTTCTAGAAACAAAGGCCAGACCTACTCAATATGAATTATGTTACTCTGGCCACTTTACTCCTAGACATTACCCCCCTGCTTCCTGAAGACATCTGTGTTTGTCTCCCAGATTCTGAAGTCTAGGTACTTTACTAACCGTGTCGAGCCTCTGTTCAAGGCCTATGTGGCTAAGCCATCTGGACAACAGTAAGATTATTGGCTTAAAAGCTACCTGTAGTACCTCCCCACTGCCTTCCGACTCCAACTCCACTTGAGATGATCCTTGGCATCTAGAAGGGGCTCCCCATGAGATCAGCTTTCAGTGTCTGATTTCTCATTCCCCCAAAGCTGAACCCACATGTTTGCCAGGAAGAGGCACTTTAGAAAAACCTAGCGGTAGGCAAGGGGGTTGCCTCGCAGGAGGATGGTTCACTGTTACCTGTGTCGCTACACTTGTGGGGTCAGCAGTTTGTTCTGGGAACCTGAGCAGCTAAAAGGACTTGGTTGTATCAGTGTCCAAGAATTTCTTGATAAAGATTAGAAAACCATTAACATTTCTTGAACCTGAAATGGTCCAGGCATTTAAACAATTTTTTTTCTTACTGATTTTTAGAGAGAGAGGAATAGAGAGGAACAGAGCGAGAGAGAAACATCGATGTGAGAGCAAAACATTGATCGGCTGCCCCTTGGACGCCCCCTCCTGGGGATCAAGTCCGAAACCTGGGCATGTGCCCTGACCAGGAATCTAACCAGTGACCTCTTGGTTTACGGGTCACAATGCTCAACCACTGAGCCACGCCAGCAGGGAGTAAAGGGAAACATTTTAAATAGAAATAGTGATGGAGGTTTATTAAGGTTGTAAAAATAGCTGTCACCTCCTGGGATTGTGTGAGCTGGGTAGGTGGCTTTTAGCAATGTCGTGGTGCAACCTGTGGCTTTCCCTATGCTCTCTGCCCCCACCACAAGAATGTGCTAAATATGCTCTTTATATCCCACCTTGGTCCATGTTCTTTACTTCCTTCCAGAGTGATTCCCACGGGCCCCTGGAGAATCAGCCCTTAAAGAATTCTGGGAGGTTGGAAACTCCCCAAGAGACCTGGGAAACAACAGCCTCTTCCCACATTCACCATGGTCTGTGTCAAGGTGGCAGTTAACTTACTCTCTGGAGTATTCAATGGCAATTTTTTTTAAAAAATGTATCTTTATTGTTGAAAGATTATAGATGTTCTCCTTCCCCCCACCCCCCCACCCCATCGAGCCCCCTCTCTCAGGCCTTCAGCGCACTATCAACAGTGGTTCTTTGAGAAAAACTTCTCAGGCTTTGATCACCTGGGGATCTTGTTAAATACAGATTATGATTCAGAAAAACTGGAAAGGGACTTGAGATTCTGCATCTCCAACAAGCAGGTGACACCGACGCCACTGGTCCATGGACCACACTGAGAATCAAGGTTCCAGGGGACGGGTCTACAGAAGGTCTTTTTCAGCACCTATAACTGAGGGTTTTCAGCCACAGTCTGGAGGCAGCAAAGAGGCACTTTGATTGGTGAAAAAAATAAACAGCGAAGGGTAAGGCTCTGTCCACAAAGACAAGCCCCTCCCCTTACTCTCCTGTGGGGATATCGAGGCAATATGGACAGGGCTCAGTACTGCATGAGTTTCCTGTGGCCAGGGGCTTTTCTTCCTCCTGCTCTCCTGTATCTCTGTGATGTGTGCAGAGCACACACTCTTTGCAAGGGGCAGAGGCAGGAGGTGGGGAGGGCAGGAGCCTGGGGGGAAGCGCTGGGGGCCTCCCTCAGCATCGGGGGAGCCCCCAGTCAGTGCTGGCACGTGGGCACAGCGGGTGCTGGTTGGCCACTCTGTGTGTGGTATGCAGAGCTCTTGGGAATTCCCTCTGAATGGCCAGGAGGAGCTTAAGAGACGACTGGCAGAAGACACTGCTGTAAACTACACTGGTTTCCCAAGGATTTGGCAAGTGCTCACAAAAGTATGAAGGATAACCCGAGCCCGTGGGTCCCTTCTGAATGGGAGATTATGGTCAAGCTTGGCCACAGCCTAAGGTGCAGAACAACAGGGCCATTGTGGGGCTAGGCATTCATGTTGAAGTTAAAATTTTAGCTGGGTGGTCCAAGATAATGACGGTATTTATGACTCCGGCTAAGCATATGTATGTTGGACTGATCCACAGATTACCACAGGGCCTGGGCTCATATGGGCTCCGGAGGGGTGAGGCCTCCAGGGTACAGATCTGGGATAAAGGGGCCAGTGATCAAAGCGACTCAGGGGGACTAAAGAGCTGTTTATCTGTGACCCGGGGACACAATGAAATGAGGAATGCCGTTTCACTGAACGCTGGGACTGCTTTCCAAGAGCATCCTCAAAACTCCGAACTTCAGAGAAAATGCTCGCAATCCGTCGCTCAGAGGGAAAACACACACTAGAAAAACAACAGTGGCTGGGAAGGGATTGGGAAGCTGGGTGACCCAGTGACCCACGTACAGTGCCACAGTTGGGATCAGGGAGAACAAATCACTGGCATGGCCGTGACTTGATAAGTGACCTTGGACCAGTCCCGCAGGCTTTCATTTTTCTCATTTGCTGAAGACAGAGGCTGACTGTGGCCACAGTGGCCAACCCCCCACCCCCAGCAGAATGCAGCTCAAAGACCGTGCTTGCTTTGTTTTATTTTACCTATGAAAGACAATTTAGAGGCCTGGCGGAACATCCCTCTAGGAATGCTCGGTAAGGACTAGACTTGGTTATCTGAACAGCCCAGCGCTCTAGAACAAATATTTGGGGTAATAACAGAGCAGGTTCCTGCATCTGAGCCTCAGCAAGCACAGCCAACAGCACATTATAGAAGAAGGAAGTTTTTGGAGCCCTTTTATACCCCTAGTTATAAATTCAGGTCAGCTGTGCCCCCCCCCCCCCCGCAACTCTCTATCTCATTTGAGGCCATAGAGCTCTTTTCCCCCAATTTTCTTCTTTATTTGGTAACACAGGGCACTTTTTCCTTGAATATCAAATAATCACATTGTATGCTTTAAATATATACAATTTTATTTGTCATTATACCTCAATAAAAAATCAAACATCATGTAGCGGTTACTATTGCTGCGAAGAAAGGGTCTTTAAGAAGAAAGGGGGAGGAGGGAGAGGAAAAATATGAACAATAAGATGGCAGTAAATACACTTCTATCAACAGCTGAACCTACAGACAACGTGAACAAGCAGAACAGAAACAGACTCACAGATACTGCGAACATTTTGACGGTTGCCAGATGGGGGGCGGGGGAGCTGCATGGAAAGGTGAAGGGGTTAAGAAGTACAAATTGGTCCTTACAGAACAGTCATGGGCATGTAAAGTACAGCACAGGGAATACAGTAAATCATTTTCTAAGAACTAGGTGTGGTGCTGGACGGGTGTGGGATTTATTGGGGTGATCACCTATTAAATTATGTAATGTCTAGTCACCTGAAACTAATATAATGATGTATGTCAACTGTAATTTGTAATTGAAAATAAAAAATGCTTAAATTGGAAAGAAAAAAAAAAGAGCAACAACAAAAAAGAAATGACCCCAAGCATTATGGGTCTAAACAAGCACTGTTTGTTACAGCTCAGGAGTCTGCAGTTCTGCTGATGTGAGCCAGGCCGGTCTCAGCTGGGCTCGCTCGCTCACCTGCAGGTTTATGTCTCTATGAGTAACTGGCTCAGCAGAGTTCAGCCCCCATATTACCATTGGCCTTGCTGCTTCTGCCTCTGGTTCTGGCTCAGCTCGTTGTAGCACTAAAACTGCTTCTGGAGTCCCTCTCCTAGGCTGCTGGGCCCAGTGGGGTTCGTAGGCCTCTGGGATTGTGTTGATTTGGGTTCCCCAAGAAGCAGACTCTGAGAAAAACATTTGAGTGTGAGCAGCTCATCCCAGGAAGTGGAGAGGCAGAGAAGTGAGGAGGGGAGGCAGGGGCTGTTAATAAAGAGGCTACCACTGTGAGAAGCTGGGGCACAGTCCCACTGGGGATACTGTCCCATCCAAGAGACAAAGAATGGAACCTTTGTGGGGACTGAGGGTCGGTGTGAGTCACTTTCCTCTGTTTTCGTCTTTGCCTCTGAGGTTTCTCTTTCAAGGCCTCACTGCAAAGGGATTCTGGCCCCTGAGGCTGGGTTTAGTCAGCTAATAAGTTCACTATAAGTAGGTAATGCTTGCTGTGTCCAAGGACCTGGTAGGTAATCACAGAATGTAAATGGACTCGAACAATGCCAGAAGCAAGTCTGATCTGGTTTCTTTTGGGGCATAAGCATTTAAAGCCACCTTTGATGGGTTAAGAGGCTGGATTCTTGCATTTAAGGGCTCTGGTGGGCCAGTCACGGTGTTGGCTGCACCTGTTGCAGCTTTCTGTGGACCCACAGTCTGGGGTGTTCATCATAAGCCACCATTTCATCTTGTGCATGCATCACCAGAGAACTGCTTTTAATGAAGCAGCAGATATTTTTAGTGATTTATTGTGAAATGTTTTGTTACATGGAATGACGGATTACCACAGAACATTACAGTAATCCCTTGCAGGCTCATGATTTGAAAGCTCACAAAGGAATTTAAGCAGTTGGATGCAAGCTAGCTTAACAGTAAGAAGAGTTTAAAATGGCCCAGTTTCTCAGAAGATATTGTGTTGAAGCTTGCACAATGTCGCTTCAGAGCTTTCTCTGCTCTGACCACTGTTTTGCTCACGTTGTCTCCTCTCCTGCCTATAACTATTGCATAGATTTATACCAATCTGAGTAGCTCCTTACTTTCGAGGCTGAATAACCTCAGTATTATCAACCTTCATCTGTAGGCTAATTGATTGACATGTCCATTTATTCAGGAAGCATTGTTGAGTGTATTTGTGCAACCAATATTAAGGGGCTCAGCAACTACAATGCCCAAAATTTACTTGCACTGTCCCAATGTCAAATCTTCCAGTTTAGGCAGGAAAAAAGCTGGTGTCTTAGCTCAAAGGCTGTCAAGCAGGATGAATTCTCTCTGGCTCAAGACCAGAGTTTTTGTTTTATTCTGCCCTTTACCTGATTGGATGTGGCCCACCCATGCTGAGGAGGGTAATCTGCTTCACTCAGTATACCAATGTAAATGCTAATCTGACCCAGAAACACCCTCACAGAGATACCCAGAATAATGTTTGACCAAATATTTGGTCAAATGCCTGTGTCACCATGTGACCCAAGCAAGCTGACACATAAAATTAGCCATCCCAATATTCTTTACTGCTTTTAGAGGCTCTATTGTATGGATGCACCTCAATTTATTAAATTAGTTTCCTGTTGATTATATCCAGTGTCTGGTTATTATGAATAGTTCTGATATTAATCGCCTTGTGCACATTTATTACATGTGTTTGCCACCACATTTATGGGACAGTTTCCTAGAGATGGGATCTCTGAGCCCCTCCCTATGGGCTATACCATTTTGCAGTCTACCAACAATGTATGAGAGCACTTGTCCAAGGAGACTATCACTGCCCTTGGCTATGGAGGTTGGTTCAGGGCCAAGCTGGCCAGTGGGAGTTTTGTGAAAACATCAGGACCAAGAAGCTGTGACTCTCCTTGGGGGTTGCTCAGGTAGCTGCTGTAAACTTTGAGTGCCTAGGGGCAGTAAAGTAGAGAAATCCTGGCCAAGAATGACACCAATGAAGGAGTAGCGCTCAGAGACCCAGAGAGAGCCATAAAATAGGATCTTGATGGACTTGTGGAGCCCAGGGATCCGGCTGTACCTTATTCAGAAGCTATTCCTGCACTTTTCAGGCATGAGAGCAAAACTTTGGGGGTTTTTTCTCTTTATTTTATATTTTATTTTATTTTATTTTTTTCCATTACCATTTATCATCCCTATACCCTGTTCCACCTCCACCCACCCTTCCTCCTCACAATCACTATACTGCTGTGTCCATGAGTTCTTTCTTTTTTGCTCAATCCCTCCACCACCGCCCCAACACGTCCCACCAGAACTGTCTGCCTGCTCTCTGTCTATGAGTCTGTCTCTACTTTCTTAGTCCAGCTTGTTCATTAAGTTCTACAATGAATAAAATCAGATGGTACTTGTTTTCCTCTCACTGGCTTATTTCACTTAGCATAATGTTTTCCAGGTTCATTCATGCGGATGCAAAGGGTAAAATTTTCTTCCTTTTTTCCAGCTGAGAAGTATTCCATGGTGTAAATGTCCCACAGCTCTTTTATCCACTTACCTACTGATGGACACTTGGGCTGCTTCCAGATCTTGGCTATGTTTAAAAATGTAGAACAAACACATGGTTGTGAGCGTACTGAAAACCATCCAGGCACTGATAAAAGAACCTAAATTTGAATGTGTTCATAGTTGCCAGCCTACAATTTTCCTGTTAGAATAAGCTGGTTCACTCTGGCCTGTACCAAAACAATAACTCCTGCCTTTGTGCGCATAGCCAGGACTGAGCTAATTTATTGCATGTTTGAATGCCCAGACTAATTTTCTCAATTTGCCCTAACACAAGAGCAGATAAACAAGGGGATAGTCCTAGAGTATTTTCATTTGGCAGCTTTTACAAAGCTCTGTAATGACCTTTGAAGTATATGCATGTACACCAGGAGTGAGGGGGAATGGACAGGCATTTGCTGAGGCAGGAGGCAGGTGTGTCCCCAGTGGCTTCTTGGTGCTTGACACGTCACTCCATGGCTCTGAGCCACAGGGGTGGAGCATTGGACGCGGTGGACTTCTCAGCTTCCTTCCAGACATATGAACCTTTATTTTGCAGAAGTGATAATTTAAAGATTACCTTAGTCCTGAGGAAGTAAAAGATCTTTCACAAACGATGTAGTGATTAGAGTGACCCCTCTGGGAATCACCCAGACTCAAGAGCCAGGTCTGCCTGCTAACCTTTGGCCATCTGAGCTCCCACCTGTTCAGAGAAACCTCATCAAACAGATGAAAGCGACTTTAAAAAAAGAGCGAGTCCCTTGACCCACTATATTGTACACCTGAAACTAGTATAACCAGTATAAGATTGTAAACCAACTCTTACTTACATGAAAAAAATAAATTTTAAAAAGAGCGAGTCCTTGGGTGAGTCAGCAGGACGGATGAACGGCTACAATGCTGTTTCCTAAGAAAACCAGGAGCAAACAGTTTGGCTGAAAAATCGAAAGTCCCTCTAACACAAAGATAAGGGTAGGTTTTAAAACAGAGCGAGAACACGAGGCAACCAAACTGTTAGTCACGTCTCCTCGTAATGTTTTCTTTACAGTTTTACTAATTTGCCATTCGTTACTATTCTTCATAATATCCACCAGTTAAGTAGCATAAGCTCTCTTCCGGCACATCTTATATTCTAGGCAGGAATTCCGTCTCCCTCTCCCCTCTGTCTCTTTTCATTCCTCTTTTTAATTTGTCAGGTCCTAACTCAGGGTTTTATCTGCAGCAAATACGCAATAAATCCTTGGGAACAACCTCTGTAACTGAATTTCGTGGGTATAGTGAGCCCATTTAACAGGTGGGTAGTATAAACACCAAGCTCAAGGAAATCAAGGCGGTGTTTGGGGTTTTAAGTGCACTGAAGTGTTTACACTGACTCACATTTTTCATGATGCTGTCTTCTGAGAAACAGGTGATTGTATGTTCAAAGGTAGTCACTGATTTGTCTACTTACTTTCCCTCCTTCAGAAGCATGATGTAAATATGTAGTCGCATTTGTGGAAATTCACTCATGTGCTTTACTTAACCGCATGAGCCCTTTTCACTTAAACACAAAGCATCTGCCCATATTTGTCTTTTATGCTTCCGTGGGAGGCAGTTAGACAGGAGCAGAGCAAGGTCGATGGGCCAGGTACAGAAGGTCACCAGGGTGGAAAGCCCTGGATGCCTAACAAAGGACAATTATAGGGTGAAACCCCACCCCCAGGGTGGCCTTTCCTCCCCTAGCATATCACTGGTCAGGTGGTTTGGGCCCCCTGACCTTTCTTCCCTAGAGATACTATCTAGGCCTCAGTTGTATTCTGGCTCCAGGCCCAGAAAAACAGCAAAACCAGCCACAGCTGACCTCAGGACCAGCTGCATTGGATAATGACCCTCCCCACACACACACACTCCCACCCCTAAACAACCCCTTCCCCCCCCAGGCCAATCAACCAGTGGAGACCACAACCCTAAAAGGACATACCTGGAAAGCTGCTGAATATTCTATTAAGATCTTCCCCTGGGACCTCCTCTAAAATCTCCTCCCTTAAAACCCATGGACAAGGGCCCAGGACCTAGAGAGCTCTCCCTCCTGGGAGCATGCCCAAGCCTTCCCCTTCCCCCTCCTGCCAGGCCCTTAAGCATTAGCTTCCTCAGTCCCAAGCTCCTAGGGCCCTTTCTTTGTCTTTATAACTTGTTTCCTAAGCCCATTTCTTCTAGGAATTGTTTCTTCTACCTCTGTGATTTACCACAATAAATGTTCTCTTATAGTTCAGATCTTGGCTCTGAATTCTTTCCTGGCCAGAACGCAAGTCCCAAGGTTGCTAAACCCAGGTCCGGTCTGACTCCGCCGAATTAACACTCAGCGCTTTTTCTGCCGCCTACAACACTTCCAAACAGGCAATTGAGAGAAAATTTGAATTCACAAAGATATTTACCCATAAAAATAAAGAGGTCTTGGGGGTTACTGACAAGTAGATGAGAAATCCCAACACAGTTCTGGGCGATGGAAAATATAGGGAGTGTGTTGACTTACAAGGTGAAAGAAGCCACAGCCCAGATCACCCTGAGCTTGCTGCAGGGAAGCGGGCCTGGACTGGGTGTCTGGGTCCCCAGGGGCTCCACCTGGAAAGGGCAGGTAAGGTGGGGGTGGAGAGTGAGAAATGGGACTGAAAATGGTGGAAGGGAAAAAGTGTTTACACACTGCTCCGAAAGTGCACCACTGCAGATCCTTCGGGCCTCACCTGTCTCTTGGTGGAGCCACCGCTGCAGTGGCCATTCTATGGGCTCCACCTGCCTTTTTGCAGGTGCAGTTCAGCTAATGTGTGGAGCTCGTCCTTACTGGCTTGGGAGGGCTAAACATAGCCATTATTAAAAAATTAAATTATATAAACTTACAGTTAAATTATATTAAAAGCAAAGGCAATACATATTCAAGATTCATTACTTTCTACCTATTTTTATTACATTTTACTATTATTTATATTCTTGAGGTTATTGTATGTCTGATAAAAACACCATACAAGGCACCTCTGTGGATGAAAAGGGACCACATGCTAACCTGACAGGCTCAGGGGAGGCCTGCATGGCGGCCTCGCAAACTCAGAGACCTAAAGTAACCACAAAGGATGGTCTGAAATTAAAACTTTTTTAACTAAAAGCAGTTTATGGTGGGTAGTCATGTCCTAGGCTGGTATCTTCCCTGACAAAGGTCAACTTTTACCTTAACTAAGTCTGTCTATTGTCTTTTGCATCTAAGATAACATTCCTTTCGAATTTCAGGGTAATTCCCCTTTTTCCAGACCCCACAGGGCACAACCAACCTACCTGGGCTAGGACCATAATTATTTTCATTGTTATTGTTATCATGTTAATTGTTGACTGTTGGCTATCTAGTACCCACCCATGTAAAAGACGTATGTGTCTATTATTTCACTTTTTATCCATTGCCAGAGGCTTTCCCCCACTTTGCTTTCTCCGGCCTCCCTAATCTAAAACCAATGGATTTCATGTACCCCACTTGCGTGTTCTCCTTTGATTATAATGCATAAAACATAAAACAAGGTGCAAAACAGCCATTCTCCATAGCATCATCTCAGTCTGTTGAGATTCTGTTTCCCAGCAATTGTTCACAGTTTGGCACAAATAAACTCACAAAAATTCTTCACAGGATTGAGTGTTTCTTACGTTAACACCTCTTTCCAAGTCTACATTGAAGTCAGCCCTGGGGAGTATTTATGCCATAGAACAGGACAGCTAGTACGACCTGCCAGCACCTCCCCTCAAGCCTGCACAGCCCACTTTACCTCCTGCCCTGGAGTTTAATTAGCACACTCTCCCGGGACACCACCCTCAGAGCCCACAGTGTACACGCTGAAGACGCAGGGGAGTTCACGCCTGCAATACCGAGAGACTTTTGACAAATGGGACATAGGCGCTGCTAAGTTCTTGCCTCTTTCTCCCCCTACACAGACTGTCCTACCTGCACCCCATCTAAGAGCACAGTCCTGTGAGACTGGACGAACTGCACCTGGTGGCAGTCGGTGCCATCACGCCTCCTAGTATTGGCTCTCCCTCTGCTGGGGGTAGACATATTAATCATGCTCCGTTGACCGTGATTGTTAGCTATAGTTATAAGAAACATTAATCGTGCTCTGTTGACCATGGCTATTCTGTTCTAATTTAGAAAACGCACTTTCTAACCTGGCTGGGAGTTGTACCCACCCCACCCCCCGGACGTGGGAGTTCACCTTGGAATGGAATCCGTTCTTCTTAACTGCCTATCATGGAAAAGTTAACAACCTTGTTGCAGAAATAAAGGGGTCCCGGAGGCACTCCACACTCTTGCACCCCCCTACCCAGCCCAAATCCCCTCCACCTAGAGGTGCCCCACCCTTTTGCAAACCCCAGCCTGAATATCCTGCAACCTGCAAACCATGATACCCAATTCTTAGTCTGTCTGCCCACTTCCCCATGCAACCTTTGTCCTTCTACCCAATATGAGGAACTGGCTTATGGGGGGCAGGTGAGAGCAGATTTTCATGGATGACCCCCTGCTCTCCCATTTTGCCGGCAATATTAGAATAAACGCTCATATATGATTCAGCCTTGTCTCTGCTTAATTGGCTGAAGTAGCGACAGGCAGCCAGGACCCATTGTGTCCCGTTTCACCTCCTTAACCCCCATTTTCGTATTCTTCTGTCTTGGGATGGAACTTTGTGATAACAGCGGTGCATTGTCTCTGCTCTGCCTTCTAGGGAAGTCAAGGTAAGACAGGTCCTAATAATGAAAATGAGTGTGGGTGTGTTGGGAAGACAAGGATGGTGCTGGACCTGAGGCCAGAAGCAGTAGAGCTGCCATAACCCCTGGCTTGAAGAGACATGGACAAGAAGGAGTCAGCAAAAGCTAAAGATCTGAGACCTTCTGTTGAGGGGCAGTCGGTAGGAACACCCAGGGAGGAAGCCAGGAAAGTCAATTCTCAGACCACACAGTTCCCTCCCTCTCACCTCTCACCAGGTGCCTTGTTGACTCAACACAATTGGGAGCCACTCAGGAGGCAAAGGGTGGGAGAAAGGGCAAATGGAAAATGTTCCTCACATTGTCCTAGACCAAAATCTGTCCGTTAGCATTCGCAGTGTCCAGGCCCACTTTCCACTCAGGAGAGAGGATAGGATGGCCAGGATATTGACCAGCTTACTCAACGGTAAGCACAGAGAAGTCACCTGTGTGCGTGAGAAAGGCTAACACAAGTTAAGAAGAAACTGATTCTGAATGAAACAGTTAATTTAGAGAACAGAGAGAAACTTGAAAACAAACCTATCTATACAGGGAGGACAGGGTGTTATGAGTAAGAGAAACAATCAGATAAAACGAGAAGGACTTCTTAGAAATTAAAAAATTATGATAGCCCCGGCTGGTGTGGCTCAGGGTGTTGGAGCGTGGTCCTGTGCACCAGAAGGTTGTGGGTTTGTGAGTGTTCCCAAATTAATTGTCTCCATTATCCAGCTTCTTGCTCTACCCCTCTTGGCCCAGCTTTCTCAGGCCGCAGGCCCAGGACTAGCCCCCGGCTCCTGCTGGTACACGGCGCTGGGTGCTGCAGCTTTGCCTCACGTAGCAGACCTAGCACGGCCCCCACTGGACTGTGTTGTGATCCAGGTCTTATTCTGGAGGCCAGGCAGGGCAACGGAGGCAGATTCTGGGAGAAGGGGGCATGTGTCTAGTAAGGTGAAGACTCAGTTGATCCTACAGGGAGCTTTGGAGTTAGGGTGACCTTTCGGCATTGTCCTGAGCTGAGGCAAGGGGACCAAGCCATTTGCCTCCATATTGTCCATACATTGGATGCAAGGTAGCTCCCTTCAGTTGAGGTCAGTTCCCAGAGAGGGCCTCAGCTGTGAGCGGCGACCAGAGACTCCCGGCAGATGGGGGGATGCATGTCTCACTCCTGAGGGGGGTGGGACGGTGCACCCCAGCAGGCCTTTCGACCACCAAGAATAGAGAGAAGAGTCTATGGGCCTCCAAAGAGAAAAAGATGTTTGAAAAAATAGAAAACTGCTTTTTTTTTTTAAACTTTTATAAATGTTAAAATCATCAATCACTTGGATACATTTACGTTAAGGAATCAATTCAAAGAATACTACTACTTGACATTATAGTAACAATAGTACCTGCATATATCAAAACAATGCGCTTTATTAAGGGAGGATCTGAATAATCTTTCTAGTGGTAGTATTTTGGGTTTTCCTGCATAACCACTCTCCCCTTTAAACCCTTATTTTCCCTCAAAAGAGAAAAAATAAGAAAAAGCGGGCTGAGTTGGTAAAAGAGGGGGTTTGTTTATGGAAATGTGTGACCCACGGAAGATTGTGGATTACGATAAAGTGCTCTGAGCACCAAGCAACTCTTACAAGTCTTACCCATCATCATGAACAATTTGTATCTTTTTTGATTAGGAAAACGTTCCGAGGTCCGTTTCCTGCTTTGTCAGAGGAGCAGGAGCAGAGCTGAGGGTTGCCCTCCGAAGTGGAAGATTGGGAGGCGCCACATTGGCGGGGAAGTGAGACTGCAGTTGGTTTATTAAGTTTGACTTTGGTCAACTTTTCTCAGGCTTGGCCAGCTCTTCCCTATCGCCCTCTGCTGGGCAACAACAAGAACTACTTGTTAAAGATGAGCCAGGAGTATTTTTCAGTTTGCCTTTTCTGGGGGTGGATTAAGGGCACTGTCTCCAACACCCAGCACCTCCCCCTACGGAGCAGGCGGTGGCCTTCAGGAGACATTGGAGGCAGAGAGGGGAACTCGGCCTCCAGTCTGGTCTCAGGGGCGCCTGAGATAAGCAGCACCCTGTCTGATAAGAGAGGAGAGGGAGGCCAGGTGCAGGCGACTCCAGAGTGACTAGTTGTCAGGTGATAAAATAGTCACTAATTATAGGAGAACAGCTCCTGAAGCCACTTGGGGTTTCTGGCTGCTCCGTTCCTATTCTGCTTATGGGGTAATAAAGAAATGTAATCTTGACAGTGAAGGAGCTAAGTATGTTATAGAAAATCCAGAATTTATTATATGTCATTTCAAGTGACAAAGACATGTTATCTCTAGAATCTCACTCGATGGAATGCATATGGAAACCAGTTGGAGCTCAGATTTGATTATTTGATGAATGAATGCATAGACAGACCAAAAAAATAAAGAAATGACACCATCCTTTCTTTGCTCATTGTATCCTTTTAAAACATATAAAATCTTTTTTTTATGAACAGAATTGTAAACAAATAATAATTGCACGGCTTGGTGAATTTTCCTAACTAACGACCTCTGCAAACAGCCGTCAGATCCAGGAAGAGAACATTTCCAGGTGTCCTCCTTCCAGCCACTACCCACCCCTAGAAGTGACAACTGACAGCATGGATTCATGTGGTCTTCTTTTGTACTCAATGTAGAATTGAGTCTGTTCTTTTGGGGGGGGGGTTGGGGAGGTGGAATTACTATATATTTACAGGGGCTTGTTCTTGTTAAGGCTCCGTGTCAGCAGGTGTGCCTGCGGTGGACGCCTGTCCTCTTTGTGTCCGGCCTTATTTGCTGCATACAATGTACATGAGACTCACCTGGGTTGTCGCGTGCAGCTGTAGGTCTCCCTGCAGGGTAGCGCCTTTCTTTTCTTTGCCGGGGCCTTCCACAATTTATGAGAAGCACCTGGTGATTAAACCCCAAGATTACTGGCTCCTCTAATTCAAACAGCCGCTCTGTTCAAACCGCAGAGAAGATACTACTCCCAAGGCTGCATTGCTGCATCCGTCTCTGCCCAGCTGTTTTCACCACTCAGGGGTAATTCACACCAAGGAATCTAGTTAATAGAAAGTTCCCTTCCCCCCTCCCCTTCAAATAAGCCTATTTGGAACTTTTCATAACTTTTGCTCTAAGTATGTCTTACAGGTTTGGGCAAAATACTAAGACCCTGCCCTAGGACGTCTGCCGGACTGTCTCCTGGAAAACAAACTGTAACTTTTCAAGACAACCTCCCTGGTACCTGCTCAGCTTTAAGACAACCCAAGCCCTTCCCTTCCTTGTCGCCTAGCAACGTACCTGCTTAAAAGCAGGCCGGCCTCTTTGTTTCTTGCCTTTGTAGTGCTCAGCAGTGCACAGGCCCTTTCCCTCCTCCGGGGAAGTAAAATGAACTTTCTCTCTGCATCTCTTCTCTTCCTTGTGAAATCTTTCACTGCTCTTGTCACTGGTCCAAGCCCTAACAATGAAGATGTAAGACAAGGAAAGGAAAGCGGCTCATGATAGGTGTGTTATTAAGTAAGTTACCACTGTGGGTCACTGGAGCTCAGTCCCACTGGTACCTCTGAGATGGTGCAGACCTGCCCTGGAGGGGTGAGGGGGCCGGGGATTTAGGAGCTCCCGTGCCAGAGGAAACGCTTAGACAAAGAGAGGCTGGTGGAAGCCAGTGGAATGCAGGGAGACCAAGAAGGAAGGGCGAGGGCATCTGAGCAGGGCACTGCTAGCCTGACAGGCTCTGGGGAGCTTAGGCCCGTCCTGACACTTCAGTACTCGGCAAGTTGCACTGCGGCCCAGGCACTGAAAGGACACTTGCCGCCTGCGGGCCAGCCCGCCTGGCATTCCTTCTCACTTTCCCTCTGAGGAGCTGCATTTCCTCTGTTACAGGCAGCCTTAGGGGGCCTGCCCAACCTCGCCAACGGTCAGTTTATGACCTGTCCTTGGCCAGTCACAAGCCTGTCATTCGCGGCAGCAAAAAGATGGGGACTGATCACGCTGGGAGTGGTGCCTTGACTCACGTCCGTTAGTTCTCACTGTCGAGACTCCCGGGTGGCCTGCTTCCTGTCACTTGCCAGCTAAGGCTGTCCTTGGCATTTATGGGCTGCCCTCACATTCTTAATAACTTCCCCTTGCTGCGTAAGCCCAGGCCCTCCCAGCAGCAGATGCCAAGATGGAATTAGACTTCTAAGAGGTTTACTAGAGAAAACATGGAGGCTGGCAAGCTCCTTAGGCCACGGTGCTGCGCTGACCCCAGTGGAGGGGAGAGGGGAGAAGGGAAGGAAAGCTGGGCGGGGGCACTCCCTGCATTGCAGCTCTCGGGAAGCTTCCACACGCCTGATGGGCACATGCCCAAGTAAAAATCGTCTGGGCCTCAGGGAACAGAACAGCCTTAGTAGCCCTGATGTACTCGGTCATGGGGGCAGCTCAGTTTCCACAAGCAGCCCTGGGGCACTAAGTCGGCACCTGGACTCGCAGCACCTGGAGCCTCTGGTCAGTCGCCCCCCTTGCAGCAGGCACCTGAGAGGCCCATCGCGGCTGCCCCTAAGTTACCAAGGCAGCAACCCAACCCCACTGCCTGACCCAGCACCTCACTTCTTTCTCGTTAATACCTGTATAAACTCGGGTGCAAATTGCCTTTCTCCTGAGTTACAGGGAGGATTAATGGTATAACACCTACTTGCCCCAGCCTGCCTTTCACCGCTAGGCGACAGGGGACCGCTGTTTCGAGCTCTGTAGGGAGGAGAGCCTGAGAGCCACCTTCCCTAACAGTCAACAGTTGTTCATAGCCAGAGAACGTGCAATTCGCGTTTCCTAGGGGCCCGCAGCCTCAGTAAAGTTCCTGTAGGTAGAACGGTGCTCCGTTTCCATCACCTCTTCCCCCGCCCCCCCCCCAAGTCCCCACGCTTGACAACCTGTTAGGGGAGCAGCTCCGGCAACCAGCGAGGAGGAGCCCGGATGCAGAGATGCAATGAGGACAGGAGGGGGGACTAGGGACTCGGAGTAGCCCCTGTGCCAAGAACCTACGTGCATGGCCTGGGCCTCGTCGCTCAGCGCCAGCCTGTGAGCGAAGGTGCAACGGAAGAGGGAACTGCCTCTCGGGGAGGTTCCAAGACTTGCCCGAGGTCCCACAGCTGCAAAGCGGGGCTGAGGCAACCCTGGCCTTTCCAAAGGGTCAACAACCGAAAGGCCCACCTTGACCAGGTTCCCCGCCCAAAGGCGCTGCGAGTTTTGAAACCCAGGATGTGGCCGCTGCTCTAGTCATGCTCAGTTTAGAGCCTGACGATGGCCCGCCGACCACCTTAGTATAAGTGGGGAAGGGTCCAGGTTTGTCTGGCCGAGTGGGAGAGGCTCTACTTCCACTAGCGAGCCCATCACGGGGACACGGAAAGCTAGAGGCAGCTGATGAGGGGGCAGTTGTCTCGTACAAGCTGATTTCTGGTCACCTGAGGGCCTGCGACGCAGTCAACCCTCTGCCTCTTTCACTCCCTGCCCCTAAGCATTTGGTTTTGCAAATACTGTTTATTTACCAGAGAACACTGGAAGCTCTGATTCAAAACATTTCATGTGGTTTTTCCTCTTGGGAGAGCAAGTCCTGGGTTCTCCAAGGCCTGCCCCCATCAGAATGGATTACTCTGAGGGGTTAGGGATTTCACCTCAAAGCGTGCAAGTGGCCAGCAGTTATCTTGGGGAAACACCATGTGTTTTCATTTCTCTTTCCCTCCCCTTGCCCTTCCTTACTTTCCTTTCCTTAGTGGTGAGAGGTGGTGGAGAGTGAAATCAAGGCTAAAAGGGCAGGGCAAGAATGATTAACCTTTGAAGGACTTCGCAAGCTCATGCGTGGGTAGCAGCTAAATGACAGTCCCAGTTCTGGGAAACCCTCGAAATGGCTTTCCAAACACAGTGACAGTTTCCAGACCACCTGTAGGAACTGACATGCCTGGAGTAGTTCATGCTAACGATGCATCCCTGGCTCTCCTGAGCCTGCTGTCACCTAGAGAATTTCCATGTTAGATACTGACTTACCTATAACCCAAAACAGCCCACTAATGACCATGGAGCTCTGGAAGAATGACCAGTGACGAGGAGACGCTTCATCAACCGCAGTGTCAACCCCGTCCACAAACAAATACTTACCTATCAGACTCACCTGCTTAACTTTAAACTGTAACAACCGACAAGTGTAGCTACTAATTATCCAAGTGAGACTTGCACCACTCAGAGTTGCCTCCTTATTTTTAGCTTCTTGACTGTTACTTTGCTTCACAGTTGGAGTCAACATGAGTAACTTGTGTTCCACGAATCCGTTTATCAAATTACTTCCTTACCTTATTGGAAATGTAGTTGAAGTAACACTTTAATACAAGTTTTGGAACAAAACAAACTAGTGGGAGGAAACAGCAAATGCTTCATGTAGAGAAATGGCCAACCAGCAGGTGGCAGTGTGGACCAGAAAATAAAAATGTCTTTCCAGAGATCAGGCTTTTGGGGTGAGACGCTCCAGCTTTACTTACTAGTCATGAAGAGCTTTTGAATTAAAAGGCCTTTCCATAGGCCGTGCAGAAGGTCTCTAATAAGAGGCTCAAGAGAATCGCATTATAGGCAAAACTCTTAAGTCTGGAACCAACCACCCAGCAGAGCAGCTTGATGGTGGTGCACCGAGGCGACCTGGTAGCCTCCCCAAGTGCCTTTGCTTCTTTGGACTTAACTCATCGGGCTGAACCATAACCAATGGTGAGGTCTGGTCTCTGCCTTTCTCACTCCCTTCCTGACAACTTTGCTTCAACCGAAAGACTTAGGGCAACTTTTATTGCAACCCAATGGAGGGGGGAGGCATCTTCAATGTAAGGGTAGGATCCATTATTAAGCATTTGTTTCTAATTCTTCACAAATGGTTTACATAAAAATACTATTAAAAAAAAATTCATCTGACTCCCTGTTGATAAAATAGCCGACTTGGTTGTGAGTAAAATGTTATTGAGTCCTTTAGGAAAATGTCACAAGGAATCCAACTTAAACAACCATTCTGATAATAAAAGAACAAACAAAATAAGTTGGACACATCAGCATGACCTTCACTTTAGTTTCTGTTTAACCTGGGACTGACATGAGAATAGAATTTACACTTTCCTCTCTTCCTTGTGTGCATTTTGTTTCTTTCCTCCATTAACCTACCAAAAAACTAGTATTTAACCCAGGATACTATCAATGTTTTTAGATTCAGTTGTCAAACTTCTTGTTGAATATCAAATACTCTGATGGAGCTTTTCACCATGGAGGGGTTTTTACCCCTGGGAAACAAAACCGACAGACGGACAGGGAAGGGATGATTTTAAGAAACTGACTCCCGTGATGCTGGAGGCCTGGAAAGTCCGTAATGGGCAGTGTACGCCGGCAGCCTGGAGACCTGGGGAACGGCTGCCCTTGGAGTTCAAAGGCAGTTCAAAGGCAGTCTGCAGGCAGGAGCCCTCGCTCGGGGCCGGGCAGTCGTCTCCTATTGCGGCCTTCAGGTGACCAGCTGAAGCCCATGTACGTTATGGAGTGCAACCTGCTCGCCTCACAGTCTACTCATTCAAGTGTCAATCTCGTTTAAAAAGCACCTTTACAGCCCAGCCTGCATGGCTCAGAGGATGAGCAGCGATGGAGGATCCAGGAGATCGAGGATCGATCCCCGGTCAGGGCACAGGCCCGGGTTGTGGGCTCGATCCCCAGTCGGGGGCCTGCAGGAGGCAGCCGATCAATGACTCTCTCATCATGGATGTTTCAACTCTCCTTTCTTCCTCTCTGAAATAAAGATTTTAAAAAGCAAAATCAACAAAACATCCTGGAGTGAAGATAGAGCCAAGGAGAAACGGGCACAGTTTGGTCGTGGTGCACGGGTCCTGGGCAGGTGGCCAGGTGGCCATTCGGGGCACAGGGCAGGTGGCCGAGCTCTAAGGAACAGGGCCGTCCAGTCGCTCAGACGTCCAGGGGGAGGTGATGCTGCAGTTCCGCTTGGCGCTTTCCCCATGAGCACTGCCAGCCAGGACCAGCGGTTGTAAATACCCCAATTTTGTCATTAGTCTCGCTAGAAACATGGAAGCACCTCACATAAGAACATACACTTATAACTTCAATGTAGAGTAACTTGCCAGCCTGAGCCCCTGCTGCTGCAGAAGGAGGTGCTTTGACACGAGGCCGAGGCATTCGGTGGCCTCCCAGCCTTGGGGAGGAAGGACAGGGGCTGGGAGAGCCCCCTTAGTCGTCAGGGGTGATGCCTCCTCCTCTCCCTCTTCCCACCTCCCTCCCGCAGCTTTTCCGCCCTCGGCGTCCCTGCTCTTCAGGACTGTCGACCTTTACCTGGCTTTCCCCCTGCTCCCTAAATAAGCCACTTCCTTTCTGATGCAAATCACCCCAACGCTGTTGGAGCCTTGATGGGGACCTGAACTTGTATTTTCCCGGTAAAAGCCAATGTGTGGATTCAAAAGGATTATGTAGGATCTTCATACCATTGGCTTCAGGAAATGACTGATTCACAGAAACATCAACAAACCAAAGATTCTAGTGGAAGCTATTGACAGCTTTGTTTTTCTATATTGTAAATATGTCCCTATATGCTTTTCAATAAAGTTTATTTTTAGTTCTAGTTTCTATTACGTGACAATTTTAGTATTGTGTTGCTTCTTTAACATAATTGGATTGACTTTAAAATATTTCCTTAATTTGCTTACTTAAGAAGTTCTTATTTCCAAGGATATTGTTTCCATTTTTTTTAAATGGAAGGAAGGGGGGTGGAGAAATAGAAACATCAATGTGAGAGAGACACATCCATTGGTTGCCTCCTGCATACACCCCGACCTGACCAGGGCTAGAGATCAAACTCGCAACCGAGGTACGTGCCCTAGACTGGGAATCGAACCTGAGACGCTTCGGTGTGCAGGCTGACGCTCTAACCACTGAGCCGCGCCAACCAGGCCAGGGTCCCCATTCTTTAGGAAAGGGGGATGGGTGAGAGAAGGAAATAGGGCCATGGCCATCAGAGGAGCTGGGCTTGAAAGCAAGCTGGAGTTTGAGTGACCTCAGGTTCAAGGATGTCCCTTCTGTGGTCCACAGGGGCCCTGGCCGGGTAGCTCAGCTGGTTAGAGCATCATCCGGATACACCACGGTTTCGGGTCTGATCCCCGGTCATTTGAAATCAAAGCAGGGTGATGTCCACAAGAGCCATTTGAATAAGAACTTCCTGAAATGGGGGGATAATTCTTAGATGAATACAGTCAGTATTTCCCCCCTGAGTTTCCCACTGGCTCTGAGCATGGCAATCCACAGCTCCTCCTCTCCATGAGCCTGGAAAACTACTTGTTCCTACCGTTGGCCTGTGTCACTTAGCTTCTTGGATGGAGGGGAAAAAAGAATTAATCTTTTCAATTTCCTAGTAAGGTCACTTTAGTTCAGTGCATAAGGGCATCTGTGGATTAAGTTGTTCACCTGCCTTTGTGTGGAGGGCACTGCCATCTAGATGTGTCCTTTTGTTTGCTCTTGGAATGAAAGAAAGATACTCAAACCAGAGAGCATTGCCTACCATCTTCCTTTCAGACAGTGAGTGCCTCCTGAGTAAGGTGGTGGTGGTGGAAACGCATTAAAATGTGGCCTGTAACCTTGAATGTGACTCCCCTCTGAGAGGCAGGTACAGAGACCATTAGAGGTCACCACCTAGGAGTTGGGGGGAAGCCCAAAAAACAGTTCATGCTGGGACATCAGGGATGTTGCTTGGAGAAAGGGTTACTTTGGCTAAACTTGGAGAACCTCCTAACCCCAGGAGGTATCTATAGATGCTCAACCAAAGTGCTCTGTTACATCATGGTGTCTACCACCTGGGGGAGAAAGGACTGCAGAGGGAAAGGCTCGTCGATGGGAAGGAATGGGATTCATTTAGGGCGTTGGGATTAGAAAGACATGTGGCCAGTCTCTGCAGAGTCTTGCAGTCCCAACCTGCAAAAGGATTGGAGTTTGTTTGTCTAATAGCTCCTCACAATAAGGAGCTATTAGAGTCCTGGGCGGGGGCGGGGGCTGACCAAATCATACGGGAGCTACGCTAAATTGTCCTGGTGGCTTTGTGCAGACATGTTGCAAGAGGAAAGGAGGAGGTGGGTGCCAGTGAGATCGGGAGGAATTCTCCGTAAGACTGACAGGATGAAGGGAGGTAGGAAGCAAACAAAATGCAGCTTCAACTTTCTTGATGGTAAATGGGTCATGCCGCTGACTGAAGAGCAAACGGCAGTGGGGAGAGCAGGTGGGAGGCTGTTGTTAGGGTGCAGGAGGCACAGCGGTGGCGGCGACTGAGATGTGGCCATGGCGAAGACTTGGAAGGCCACCACAGCCCAGGCCCTTCCTGTCTGTGCAGTGGCCACTGCCTCTTCCCTGGAGCCCATGCTGGCCAAGCACCAGAAGCCATGTTTATTCTGTACCGATCCAAGGAAATTCTCTTCCTATCATGGCAGTCTGAGGTCTCGGCCCCCAAGGAGCCCTCACCTACCCTACCAATGTGTGCCTGCCGAGTCGGGCTTGCCCCCCTTTCCAGGGGTGCCCAGGAATGTTGCAGTACAGAGGTGTACACGGCTTGGGCATCAGCAGGCTACCTACAGTGGGTTCATGCTCGGGGCATTGGCTGGTTACCAGATTGTGGCTGTTATGAAAAATAAGCTACGTTTTGAAGGCACAACAAAATTTCAGAATCACCATTGGTAACACTCCTGTTACATGTAACTAGACAGGCAAACAGATACATCTCAACACGTTATAACAGGGGGGGTGGTCCGCAGTTTCTGTATGGAAGCAGTCCTTTGGCTGGAAGTGGCCGTGGTTGAGGTGGGAGCCTTGACAGTGTATATGCATAACTTCTTATAGAAGCTTTAAAAAAATGCCAGTTACCCTTACCCATGTATTTCTTAAAATGGGGGGCAGCCGATGGAAATGGGTGGCACTTGCACACACATACACACATGCACACACTCCTCCCGTATGCCCAAGTGTCCTGCTTGGAGCCTCTGTTATGATAAACGACAAAACAGGGCTATAGGAACAGGTACTTTATAAAGCATGGGATACTAACTTCCTGGGACAGCCAATGAAAAGGAAGAAATTTCCTAAAAATATTCATTCTTCCCCAGTTGGCGGAGAGTCTAAGCTCATCAATGCTTAGAGAGTAGAAGGCGCTTTAGTGTTCAGTCCCCTCTGCTTATTTAGACCCAAGCGCCTGTTTCCTCAGGCCTAGTTGCTCAAGCGTCACCATAAAGCCAGCAGGGGGCGCACAAGCGCAGCATCGAGGGGGTAGAAACCCTGCCTGCAGTTCCATTGGCCAGTCTCCTGCTTTGCAAGACAAATTCTGGAGGGAATGAAGTGGAATTCGCCTTTACATGGACTAAGATGTGCTGATCCTGAAGACCAATGCAAGTTATTGTTGTTGGAATTGAAGGCAACTATATAGCATCTTTTTGTTAAAAAAATAATAAAATAAAGCTTCTAGAACCTTTATTTTACAAATTGACCAGAGCAACAATAAAAGGGTGAGAGCAACAAAGGAAGGAAGGCAGAAGGGACATGCCAAGACTCTAAGCACTCCACCAGCACACGTACGGGAGAAATGAAACCATAATCATGATTGCCTGGTTTCTTTCTAAAAGCAGGGAGGCGATGAAAGACAGAGGCAGAAATGGCACTTAAGCAGTAACGCATCCAGGCGATGAGTCTGTTTCCGTACACACTCCACTCCCATCGGCACCTGAGCATGGATCTTCACTCGAGAGGCTTAACCTACTCCAGGAAAAACCAACACGGAGGACGCCGCCCGGGGCCCGGAGATCTTCAGGCGCAGGCTGCTGTGAGCCCCTCCTCGCCCTGATCCGGGCGGCTCTCCTTCAGGGCTCCCAGGGCATCGCCATGGCGTCGGGGTAATCCTCAGCAGGACCGATGGTGGGCTCGGTGCTGCTGGGAGTGAGACAAATGAGATGCATCGGCTCAGACAAGCTTGCTAATAACAGGCACCGAAACAATGTGGCAAAAACAAGTGTTCAAGAGCTGGAGAGAAGAACCCCAGGGCCACTGACCGTGTTCGTGTGCGGTCCCTGAGGGTCATGCACATCTCACCAGTGTGGCCCCCATCTCCATCTCCAGTGCGGCCAAATTCCTCAAAAGGTCCAAGTTGCAACTAGTGAGAGAGAAGCCGTCTTGGGTTTCAGGTCTCCACGTCCAGAAAACTCTAGAAGAAGAAAAGTCCTCAAGTTACAGAGCACTCAGTGGGATGAGCAGATGGAGTCTCCAGTATTCACCTACATTCAAGGGAAATAACGTCTATTTCAGCCTCAGTTCTCATCGGACTAAAGAACCTAAGACAGACGAGGCTTCCAGCATTGCCTCGCCTATTTAGTTCGAGTGTCCCCTTCTTGCCACCATGTGGTAGCTGTTACGCATTTTCTCCCTAACCGCACTTGTACGGGAGAGCTCTGGAAAATTTGTCTCCCCACTGCTGGGGATGGACACCCCCCCCCCCCCCCCGCAACCCAGGCATGTGCCCTGACCGGGAATTGAACCGCAACCTCCTGGCTCATAGGTCAACGCTCAACCACTGAGCCATGCTGGCCGGGCCTGATAAGAGTTTAAGCTGGAAATGGGTTTCTCCTCTGAAACCACAACATCTCTTAGAATTCACCATTGAAATTCTCTTCTGCTTGAGCCCCCACTGGACCAGCTCTGGGGATGGAGTGCGGTGGACATTCTTGTTAGTGTCATGTCCAATGACCAGGACTTCCCAAAAGTTGGCCCAAGTGCAAGTCTCTGGTTACCCTAGTACTGGAGAGCTTATCAAAGGTAAAGATGTGGGGGACCCACCTCTGCACATCCTGATTCAGGTCAAGGGGGGGCCCTGCTAATGGGTGCCAGAATTTTGCTGTGGTTTCCTAAACGGATGCTCACAGTCGCCTGTAAGCTCCTGAATGCATGGATAGGTGGAACAAATTGATGTTCCTCTCTCTCTCCTTCCCTTCCTCCCTCTAAAATCAACAAATTTTAAAACATTGTATAAAAAAAATCAGGATGTTTTATGGGGAAAGAGGTTGTGGGTGGAAAAATGAAAGAGCCTTGGCCTGTGTGGCTCAGTGTCTGGAGCGTCGGCCAGAGCACCGAAGGGGGTTTGTGTGATTCCCAGTCAAGGGCACACACCTGGGTTGCAGGTTGGCTCCCCAGCCCTGGCCGGGGCATGGGCAGGAGGCAGCCAATGGATGTGTCTCTCACATCCATGCTTCTCTTGCTCCCTCTCCCTCCCTCCCTTCCACTCTCTAAAGTGGGGGGGGAAAATGTCCTTGGGTGAGAATTACACAAACAAAAGAAAGAAAAAGAAAATCCATATAAGGTTGTTGTAGGTTGTGTGGTTTGATCCTATTTCCAAAAAGGACTGGGTGCTGAGGCGAATTCTGCATTATTTCCTGAAGGTGGAGGTGTTGGAGCTTGGATGGGCTTTGTGCTGTGAGAGGAGAGACCCAGGCTTTCAATGAATTGATCTCCAATTAAAGCTAGAAGGACCCTGTGCTGCTGGCCGGACCATGAGACGGTGATGGGCAACACATTTTTAAAACGTATTCAAATTCTTAGAAAAAGCTGGACTCCAAAGTGACCACATAAATATTACTCTGAGAGGAAGAATTGTGAAGAAACTACTGGGCAAAAATACATTTTATAAACTATTTACAACTCTTGACATTGTATTAGAAAGTCACAGGTGATCTATGGCCAAAACTTCCCTTTGGGGGTTGTTTTCATGCTCAAGCTCTTCCATGTTGGCCCATGGATTCTAGCTCAGCCCATCAATTAATCAATACCCATTAATTGAAAGTCTCTTACATGCGAATGAAACCAGTGTTCCTCAGCTCAGCGTGTTCCTTGGCGTATAACTCCTGGTACACTGAGTCGTAATTCTTACTAGCACTTAGAGAAGCTGGTCTCTTCCTCTCCTTGTTCCTTGGTCGCCTCTGGTTCCTAGTTCAAGAGCATGGTGTCTGGCGCATGAGTATTTGCTAAATGAGTGAATGGATTAGAAAATCACACTTAAATGAGGACGTCCCGGGGTAGTCAGTAGAATGTGCGTGGAGTGCAGTAGTCAAGATGTTACGGAGTATCCATCTACTCCATAATAATGCCTGATATTTGGATAGTTGCTGCTCACTCTTGCAAAACTCTCCCACACCTATAATTTTACCTGATTTGCTGTTAAACCTTAGGTAACGTTATTAGCCTTCATATGCCTTCGTTTTTCACCCATGGCAAAAAAAAAAAAAATACCCAATGGATATACCATTATCTTTCCATCAAGATGCTGTAAGAGTTAGAGCACTCCCTAGAATACTGTTAGAAGTCAATCTGAATATAAAAGGAAGCGCCATCACTTTTGAAGTTTTAAAGCCTATTTGTTATTGTATAAATGGGAAAAGCTGCCCCAATAAACTAGTACAGTTCTAGTACGAATATCTAGTTACTACGGAGTGGGACTTAGCAGAATGGGAGAAACTGGGGTGTTAAAATCCTGCTGAGATACTGGAAGACAAGCCCCATGGCAGACCTGCTAACTTCGCAGCCAACTCGCCTTCTGCACCTCCAGGCCTCTCTAAGAGCTTTCTCGGGTGGTTCGCACAGCCAGCCCGTGTGCACGGGAACTCTATTCCCCAGGCCGCATTTCTTCAGGACAGAGGTCATGTGAGGCCAAGGGTATGGGTTCAAGCCCCAGCGTGGAAACTCACTCGCCTCTTACTCTTGTTCCTCAGATGGAAATCGTTATACTCACCTGCCAGAGGAGGGGGGAGACGCATCACTGCCTGTGATGCAGGAAGTACTTAAATATATTCTTGTTGAATTCTCCCTTCCCTTCACTCCTCAGCGCCTGTAGAAATGTTAGGAACTGGGAAGGTAACCAGAGCTGCTCCCCCACTTGGATGGAATTGTGCTTACACAGTGCTAATGATCTTGGTCTTTCTTACGCTGACCTGTGTCCATTTCTGTGTGTGGTCAGGACATACCGACTATTAAAAGCAAGATGGTGGAAGTTCAGCATAGAATGAAAACATGTCGTCTTCTTTAGTAGGTTGGGAAGATTCTTGGTAAGCTAATAAATTTTGCCCTCCTATTATAAAATATTCATGGGGATATATAGTACAGCATAGGCAATATAGTTAATAATAACTGCATGGGGTCAGGTGGGTACTAGACTTACCACGGGGATCACTTCATAAATTATGTAAATATACACCTGAAACTAATAGGAAGTGATATTAAATGTCAACTGTAATTGAAATTTTTTAAAATTAAAAAAACTTTGCTTTTCTAGAAACAGTTGCTAACACCACAAGCCAAAATAAAAGCAACAGGGGTGGAATGTTGATCTAAAACTGCTCAGTTTTATTGACTGTCTTATATAACTAAGACTAATCAACACGAAATAAACTAGTGATATCTCGAATGCTTTACGTGGCAAATGTAGACAATTTAAAAAATGAAACTCTTACTCTAAAAATCTGGACAGGAAGCCTTTCTCTGGTAGCACTGTGGGGCAAGCGCCTTGCCTCTTGGGGAAAATTCCAGGATTCCCAAGTTAGATTCTCACCGGATACCAGCCCTTCTATAGGAAAAACAATGGACAAGATCCCCTCTGGGGAAAGGGAGAGGAAATGGGAACTCCAGGCTTCTCTGGAAGGTGTATTTTCAGTGTCAGTTGACTCTCTGAGGACCATGGTTAGTATTTTGCACCTGTTCAGGTACCAACCTGAAAAGTAAAAGTGGTTTACTGTCCTTTCAGCGTTGCCCAAGATCAGGGTGGGCTTCCAACTATTTACTTATTGATGGGATTTTTTTAAATAAATCCCCTCACAGGCGGGGACCATTTCCTCAGGTAGCCCACGGCCTATACACTGAGGTAACATTAGCACCTGCCTGCTAGGGCTTTTGTGACAAAGGAGGTAATTCATGCAACCAGCACATAGTAAATGCTCAAGAAATGTTGGTTGTTATAATTATTACTTAGAGATGTTGGCTACTGAAATGCCATTGGAAAAAGTATCCTTTCTGAAGAAAGTTGCTTTTCGTTGCTCATTTTTATAGATGATAGACTTACATTTAAATTCTCACCATTCGACCCAAATTTCCTAAATCGACCTGGGAGACAGCAGGAGCAGCTCATGACATGGTACAACTCCTTTGCTCTCCTACCAGCATCCATCCTGGTTACATCTAGGTTACATTTTAATCATTGGCTAAAATAGGTACCAAAGCTGAATTTTAAAAAGTTGAGGGAGCTTAACCTAGTGGGGCACATTTAAATTGACTGCTCCTGTGGAGGCAGTGTTGAAAGGAATCGATTTTACCAGACTGACAGTAAAAAGGCAGGAAAACACGAATTTACATAGCACTCTTGTGTTATTCGAATCAATAGCACTGTTCACAAGAAAAGCTAAATAATTATTCTTTGGTGTTGGGAACCCCAGTTTATCTCCTTGCAATTTGGTTCTTGGGCATCACTAGAATATTTCGTTCTTTAAAAGGGGTTTGCTCTGATTCCTTCCTCCCCTCGATATTTGGAATTCTTTTCTGTCCCAGAAACTTAGCATTATACTCCTCGCTGGGAAATTGGCATGTGCTATAAAAATACGCTTTTCAAACGAACATTTTCATAAGAAATCTCAAGAGTAGAGCACAGCATTCTTCTGATGAGAAAGGTGACATCTGTCTGTACCTCTCCTAGCAGCCACATAACAAAAAGGGAGCGGCAGGCATGAGTGCTGGGAGAGGGTAAGGCCGCATTTGCTCGGCTGACCGATAGGGCACTGTTCTAAGTGCCTGCGCACTTTGAAATGCTTCATTTTGTCCTTGCAATGTTACCATGGGATAGATGCTACCACCATTTTATTTCTATGGAAACTGAGGCATGGTGAGATGAAATACCTACTCGGGGTCATAGTTAGTAAATATGACTAGAATTCAAACCCAGTTCTGTCTGACCCTGAAGACACTTCCTACCATGTTATATGGCCTCTCGAGACAGTCTGGTTTGTTTCCTTAATATTAATTAAAAATACTTTTTGAGTAAAAACATCTCTGGAGAGAAAAGTATCCATTTCCTTTTCAGAAGTTCCGCAGCCAAGAAGACTTTGGTCAGAGCTTCTATCAAGAGCTGGGAAAGTAGGGAATTTCCCGGCCCAGCAGTTATTCCAGAAGGAATCACTGTGTACGTGAACAATGTTATTTCACTCCCCTGCCGTGGAGAAATGATTACACTTCTCAGAGATCTGCAGTTGGCGCGATGGCTGATGCAGAGATGTGTCTGGGCCTCGGTAACTGGGTGCGCCGCCCCGTGATGGGCTGAAGGCCGGGAAGGCCCGTGTGTCCACGGCGGCCTCCAGGGGCTGCAGTGACAGGCGCTGGGCCTGTGCTGTGGAGCACGCAGCTGGGCGGTGTCTGCCCTTTAAAAAGGCAGAGTGTGAACACAGTGAATGCTGGCTTATAAAAACAACACTGGTTCTTAATCTGGAGTCTATGGCCCCCCAAACTGTCCATGGTTGGAATTCAGAGGGTCCATGAACCTGAGAAAATATCATATTTACTAACCTCCTCTAACTGAAACTTGGCATTTCCTTTCATTACAAATGTAGACAACAAACCACAATAGTATCAATGGTACCTGCGACTTTGTCATCAATAGAAATCGGATATCTTCGCATCCTGCTATAGTTGTTAAAGATGTCAAACTACCTCAGAATGATAGGGATTACTAAACTCACCACTAGGTCCTGTTATTTAATGCACTGATTTAAAAAAGTGTGCATATTACTATATTACATATTTTAAAATATTTTGATAACTATTTCAAGGTGTTTCCTTTTGTAATTCTCTGTATTTTACTTTCTGCATTTAAAACAGTACTGAGGGTATTTTCAATAAAAAGTTGATCTCTGCTTTAGAAACAAGTAACCAAAACGTATACTTTAAAATTATAACTTCCTTGACATTCGTTTGGTGACCTTTGGACTTCATTCAATGTAACTCAATATATCTTCAAGTTCTACCCATGTACCAGTTTTATTTTTATTTTTTTAAAAGCTGTACCAGTTTTATTTTTATTTTTTTTATTTTTTTAAAAGCTGTGGCTTTTTTTTTATATATATATATATATCTTTATTGATTTCATAGAGAGGAAAGGAGAGAGAGAGAAACATCAATGATGAGAGAGTCATTGATGGAGCCCGCAACCCGGGCATGTGCCCTGACCGGGAATCGAACCCCGATCGCCTGGATCCTAGGTCGACACTCAACTGCTGAGCCATGCCCGGCCAGGCCCATGTACCAGTTTTAACTGAAATCTGTAACATATCAGAATCTGTATCTGTTAAAGTTTTTAATCACCATTTTGTATTGGGCTGATTAAATAAACCACATTCTGAAATTTGCATACATCTTACAGGAAAAAAAATACATATTGCCAATTTTCTTTTTTTAATATATCTTTATTGATTTCAGAGAGAGGAAAGGAGAGGGAGAGACGGATAGAAACATCAATGATGAGAGAGTCACTGATCGAGCCCGCAACCCGGGCATGTGCCCTGACCGGGAATCGAACCCCGATCGCCTGGATCCCAGGTCGATGCTCAACCGCTGAGCCACACCCGGCCGGGCTATTGCCAGTTTTCTGCATCTCTGGTTGTTCTGGGGATGGGGTCGGGGAGGGGACAGATTTCAAAGACGGGTTCCCTGCACTTGTTGCCAAGTGCTCTGCAGCCCCAGCTCTTCTTTAAGAGCTGGACCTTCCTTAGGGTTCTTTAAACTGTAATAATAGCAGATGACCCCCTGCCCCCAAGTATCTCCCCCACCAGCCTGACCCAGTGCCTGGAATCGCCACTGCTAACCTAAGTTGGGATTGAAGTGATGAAGTTTTAGAGCCTCTGCTCTAAAAACAACTAATGCAGGACAGATGCACTGTTCCCTTGTCTTCCCACAGCACACGAGGCCCTCGGCCCTCTCCCATGTGAGCGCCTCCACACTTTCCACACTGAACAGTACAGAGTGCTGCCAAGATGCCGACCAGCTCGCTCCGAGAAGCGAGAAAAGGACAACATCACAGCTTCAGTGCTTATTAACGTGAGAATATCATGAAACGGGTCTCTTCCCTTTTGTTGAAACCCTGATTATATGGGTCGGTCCCACCGTGGCCTCTGAGCGCCTAGGGCTGGTGGTGGCTGCTCTCGGGGGTCAGTCTCTAATTTCTTTCTTTGGGTAGGTGTCAATGTCACTCTGATAAGAAAAGTAGATGTTTGCTGGTTTGTTCCACCAGCATTTCCCAGCCCAGCAAAAAAAAAATCCCTGGGCTGAGGTGTAATTACCAGGAAGCCTGGGTTATAATGGAAATATCTTTCCCAAGAGGGGAAAATACATTGATTGCTGACCCCTTTCTGACAGGGTGACCCTACATGGTAGGTCTTGTAGAGTCCCAATGTTTAGTTATTGGGAACAACTGGCATGTAGGCAAGGTGAAGGTGATGGCAGTTCACGTGTGGAGGAAAGGACCAGGGATCATAATCCATTAGAATTAGGAATGTGACTAATTAGAAGACATTGGTAAAAACACCGGGTGCCTCCGGGTGGGAGCGATACAGGAGAGGGAGCGTGAGAAAGGAGACGGGGCCACGACTATCCCGTCTCCTTGCCTGTCCTGACCGCCAGGGCGTCTTGATCCCTGAAATGTGCAAACCTGGGTTTTAAGACCTTCTGTATCTCACAGCCCGGTTTGTAAACCTTCACTGGTGGGTAGGTGGTGGTTTCTTGATTTCAGAGAAAGGGAGAGGAGGGGGGAGAGAAACATCAATGATGAGAGTCATTGATCGGCTGCCTCCCGCATGCCCCGGACAGGGGATCAAGCCCACAACCCGGGCCTGTGCCCTGACCGGGAATCGAACCCTGACCTCCTGGTTCATAGGTTGATGCTCAACCACTGAGCCACGCTGGCTGGGCGGTGGGCAGGTTTTGAAGTGGCTTGACGACATTTTACCCCGGGGGAAATGGAAGAGCTCTTCAATGCCAAGTGTTTGCCTCTGTCAGGCCCCCATCTCCTCTCTGTCTCCTATTTTAAACCATGAAATCCACATTTGCGTAGCTCATGGAAACCTAGCGATGTATTGGTGCTGCTTGGTCATTAAAAAGAAACCCCCAGACCATGCATCGCCAAGAAGCATGGGAGACTGAAGCCATCAGGGGTTCGGTAATCCACACTTATTGTTACTTTGTATTTTGAGCATCACCTTTCCCACTCACAAACAGTTATGTTATTAAAAAGATATTTTCCGAAGATAGTAACCTTGGCAGTAGTTGTCAAGGCTAATAGTTTGACATTTCAGATCACCCACAACTAATCAACTGAACATGGCAACACATTTGAAAAACCCATTATAGGCGGAAGGCCCTGAAGTAATATGTCAACGCTCACACTAACAGCTGTTATGTAAACGGGCTGATTTTTCTCTGCTGAATGGTCACATGGGTGGGGGGAGAGTGGCTTTGAAGGACGCGTGCATGTAGCTGGGAAAGGAGATTGTGTTATTGAATGCCGTATATTTATGGGCGAAAAGTTCCTATCACTGATGATAAAAACACTCAGTCATCTCTCACAAATGCTTTTAGGGATGTTTTTACTCTTCTAAACATAACACTCCCTGAAGGGTGTGGAGAGCTGTTACGCCGTTATTGCCTTCCTATTGGGGAGACCATCTCCAGGATTTTGTATCCCAGAGCTGTTGTCCAAGATTTCCCTGAAATAATAAGAAAACAAATAAGCCAGCAGCTCCAGGTTTCAAAAACTCCCAAGTGCAGATGGACAAATAAAGAAGGAAACTGATTTAGTTCCTATAATTCCTACGGATTTCCAAATTGTTTTAAGATACACCGTACCATGAATAGTTGTTTGTGTGTGTGTGTCTCTTAATTTCCGAGCCTTATGCTAGATTTATGACTGAGTGATCTTAAATCTCTTTGTGTTCTTTTGTAAAACAAATCAGTCCAAGGATACTTACCAATTACTACACAATGACCAGAAAGGTTGCAAACAAAGGCCTGGGGAAAGATACCCCAGGTACATACTATGCAAAGAGAGCTGGCAGCTGTATTCCTAGCTGAGAAAAAAGAACTTAAGGTAAAAAATATTAATATGGGAAAAGACAGGCGTGACAGGTTCATAAAAAAATATCTGTAAGTGTGATAAAACATTCACGAACCTAAAATTTCGCCTTGAATTATATAAAGCAGAGGTTGACCAAGGAGCCCGGATAAATAAATCTGCAAGCGTAACCGGGGATTGTAACCCAACCCTCAGGAGCAGAGGGACGAAAGCAGGCTCACAGTTGTTCAGGGGAATTCAAACAATGCAAATCAACCTGACCTAGGAAATGCGTGCAGACTTCTCAGGCCTCTAGAAAACACATCTTATTTTTAAAAACATACATATTTAAACAAAGACATTCTCAACAAACCTTAAAGAATGAACCTCAATTAGAAATTAAAACTAGGCCCTGGCCGGGTAGTTCAGTTGGTTGCCGTCTTGATACGCCAAGGTTGCGGGTTCGATCCCCAGTTGGGGCACATACAAGAACCAACCAGGGCAGTTATTAGACAATCGGGGAGTGGGTTCACTCGGTGAAGACCGAAGGCGCCGGCTGTGAGGCAGGAAGCGGCCTGCGCCAGGCGGCGACCGTGCTGTCTTGATCTTGGATTTCCCTGCCTCCTGAGCTGTGAGAAATAAGGGTGTGCTGCTTATAGGCTTGAAAGAAAAGAATGGAAGGAAGAAAGGGACATCCTAAGTTATAAGCGAAAGAACAGCAAGAAGGAAAGTCACAATAGAAACAGGAATTAAGAAAAACCAGAAACGAGTCCTTTTTCTGTTTCTCTCTGGAAACTGGTTACTGACTGATGGTTTATGATACATAGTTCATTAAAAATCATGTACTCAAACCACTACGGGTGAATCTTTTTCCAAACGGACAGCATTTCGGCTTGTTTCATGGGGAGAGGGTGCACCGCACAGAGCGCTCGGGCCGGACGGCGGGCGCCTGTTGGCGCAGGGCCTCTCCTCGCAGGTGCAGGAGGACAGGCTCCTGCAGCCCTGGGCTGGCGGCTGGTTGCACTCGGGTCCCGCTGAGGGTGCTCCAGTGACCCGCACTTGGTGGCTTGGAACGTGGCAGCTCTTCCAAAACTGGAATCGGGAAGTTCCTTGTCCGTTACTTAGCATCCTTGCATGTCAGCAAGGCACTTAGTCCGATCAAGACCATTTCTCACAGTGTCCTGGTCATGAGAAACATGCTTAAAACCACAGATTTTGTGTGAGGACTTTCTTGGTGCCCTTGAGTCAAAGTCGGAAGTCCTGTGTCACTCCATTCATTTTACTGCCCTTTTGATTATGCTGGCCAGCGCCCAGGCTAAATCCGAGAGCCTGAATTTTGTGCCCAATTAAACATGGTATTAAAAGCTCAAAGGAACATCCATTATCAAAATTGGGCCTTTTCACACCATACACTCACTGGGAAGACAGTTGCTCGCTGACTAGTACACCCCGGCCGGTTGTCATTCCCGCAGTGTGCTGTGCCCCTGTTGGCGGGGAAGGGTTTACAGGCCTGAACAGAATCCAAATTAGCTCAGTTCCCATGAACCAACTGAAAACCAGGTCGTCAGGACTAATTTTCCCAATTCGTAGCACTTCTTACAGCTTTGGAAATCTCCTTAACTTGAAGGCAGGTTGAAAGTGGCTCTTAGGTTGGGAGAAGAGGGCAAGCCAGGACACAAGGGTCGAATAGGAAGAATCCTGTCCAATGCCACTGTTCTTCCTTTGTTGCCATTTTCCCACTTAAATACGTTCTATTTACATAACACATAGAATACAGAATGAAATGTGTTGAACTTTCACGCTTGGCCACAATAAAAACTTGTTCCTTTATAAATCAGGCTGAAAAAGTAGTAAAGCTCGAAGACAGGCTGCAGCCAGCAAAAGAGAAATAAAGTAGCGGCTACTGTTGCAAACACCATAAAGCAGATCTGATTACATTACAGGCGAGTTATGGTGGGAAGAGACGGTTTCATCCAGAAGCGTGAGAAATGTCTGTGTGGGTGCAGAGACTGAAAAAACTTAGACGCATACTTATGCAGAAAGTTCGCGTTCACTTGGTATGTCACGGGCATTGCTGTCTCATCTCAGACCTAGTCGCCTGTACTAAATACCTCCTACTAGATGTCTTGATGGAGGGTTGAGGGTGAGGCATAAGGAGCGGCAAAGCGTCTAAAAGCCCTGGTCTCTGATGTCCAGGCCTAGAAAACTGAAGGCCCTCAGTGAATCAAGCCAGCACGATCCTTGGTAGGTTACTAGTGATCTCTTCCTAAACTCAAACAAGGAAACTCAGTCTCGCTGCCGTATTGGAAAGCTGAGGTTCTGGGTCTCCCCTAGTCAAACAGAAGTGTCCTTAGGGGTCCTGAGAACTTGAGGCCATTCTACATCATATGTTCTTAGCCATTCCAGAAGTTTCTTGAAGGTAGATTATATTAAGATCCACCAGAGAACAATCGTAGAAAAGGCAACCTGTTTAGTGTCTGACGTGGGTCTATGTACCTGCCATTTAAAGAATGGGTGCTGAGGGTCACTTGGAGCAATACAATTATTGCTTAATCTATTGGTCTCATGACTCCTTTGGACAAGGCACTGGGCTTGAAACGCCTGGGAGTCCGGAGCTATGGGTGTCAGTTGTGGCTCTAACAGTAAGTAGGTTTCTGTTCTCTCTGAATGGCGATTTTCTCACCTGTAAAGCAATGAAGTTAAGGAAATGTCTTCCCAAAGTTTGCCTTCCTCTCAAACAAGTTACATATATTGTTCTCTGAAATCTACTGTTACATGTTGAAGTTTCTCATCCATTTGAAGTCTAGTCTTTCAGGAAACACACTACATGGTAGCAAAGAAAACCCCTGTACTCTGAACTTAGGCACAAACTTAAATTCCTACTCTGCTGTGTGACCTTAGTCAAATTACTGTCCTACTCTGTGCTTGTTTTTTTTTTTTTTTTTCATTTTCAAGAAAGACAATATCTACCTTACAGGTTATTCCAGAACAAAACTGGGGCAATTGTGCAAAGACCAGTGGCTGCCATGTAATAAATACTCAGAAAAATCACAGGTGGTATTGCCGTTTTTATTTTCTTAAGAGTTACAACTGCCTTTTGCCATAACAATATAAATCTCATATAAAAACATTGGTGACGCTGGCTCCAAGTTCGCTAAGCCAGTCTTCCTGGCACAGCTATACATTTTCCAGCACCCCTGCAGGTGTGTGTATACATGTGACTGCATTTTGTCAATAGCATGTGAATGAACCGCGCTGCACCCCCACCTCCACTTATAAACAGTCATGCATTTCCCCCTTTTTTCTAACACAATTCTGACAACTTTGGAAGCCACATATGGAAGGCAGCAGAACCAGGGGCTGAAAGGAGCCTGGGCCCTAGGATTACTGTTTGAAGGAGAGATGCCTGATGGCAGGAGCACTCTTCTTAGACTTTGTGCATGAGAGAGAGAAACTTCTATAGTCCTTGAGTCACTTTACACTTCTAAATTCATTTATTATATCAGCTGGTTTTCTCTAATTTGTCTAGAGAAAGAAGCTATGATTAAAAAATACATATGAAAAGAACAGATCCTTTTTGATTAACCTAGAATTTGAAGGAATCTTTGCTCTTTCAAATTCAATTTAGCTGTCATTGTTTCTGATATTCCAGAGAGGGAGACCTCCATGGAGGAAAAAGACTAGGACCTATAATGTACAGAAGATCAGGGTAGGCAGCTGAGAGCCATTTGTTCTAAATTCCCATTTTAAGGGCTTTAGATTTACTCTCTTCTGTATGCATAATCACAGAATTAACCCAATAAGGTTCAAAGAAGACGTTCATTGTACAACAACCAAAATATTTTGAAATCTTTTATTAGCATTGTCATTCCCTAGTTTTTTCATTTTTGACATACCAAGAATGTCCTGAAATGGAGCAGTGGGATTCTTTCCCAATAATCCCTGCTCCCAGGAAGTGTCCAGCCATGAACAGTTACATGAAGTGCCACAGTGAACGTATACAGCAGATATAGAAGACAAAGAGGGAGATTTGTTCCATTGCAGGGGGTAGTGGAGCAGGCTTCCCAGAAGAGGGGGGTCTGAACCAATTGATAAAGGGCAACAAGGAATGTCCAAGGGGGAAAGTTTAGGTGGGAGGTGATCTGGGGAGTGGCATTCCTGGCAAAGAATGACACTCTGGCATGGGACTGTTGTCAGGGGAGCCTTCAAAGAGTCTGAGCCAGAGGAATAACCTAACAAGATTTGTAACTGAGAGCCATCGTTTGAACAAATGTTAAGGACAGAGAGTATATGTCCTTGTCAAAGGGGACTGTCGGAGAGTGCCTGTGCTAATCTAGATCAAAAGGTGATGCCCTGACCCAAAAAAGTGGCTGTAGGGGTGCAAATCAAGAGGCCTGAGGAAGCTCAAGTCACAGTGCCTAATAGGCTTTGGGGTTGAGAAATAAGGCGTCTTGGATCACTCATTTCTAGCTTCGACGGCTGGCTGATTAGTAACCCTCACGATGGCAGCCCAATGCACCCACATCCTGATCAGTCAAGGTGAAGCTCAGACCTTCTCAGACCATCTTGCACTTGCTCCCATTCCGCTCCAGTTTTTGCCCCAAAGCCCCTTGGTTTAGAGAGCATGGTTACCTAGACTAAATCATGGGCCAGGTTTATTTGGGTCTGTGTGTGTGTGTTTTCATTCCTAGCAGGCTTAATTGCAATAACATTTATATCACATAATATAGTGCACCGAGGTTGTAATTTTCCTATCATATAAATTGCAGGCTGAAACTGTGTTAAGGAAGGACTGTAGAGAATGAATTACTGCTTTCAAAATGACTACTTTTAACAGACAATGTGACTGGCAAATGAATGCCAGAAATGGAAGACATTCTGTATTTAATGTGAGTCAGCTGTACCCCAGGACTTTTTCAGTGTAGCTAGCTCACACCATTTGCATTTTAAATTTATAACTGGCACCTGGTCTACCTAGAAAATATTTTTTTTCTATTTAATATTGTATTGCCTGTGGAAAACACATGAGTTATTTTTGAAGATGTCATGCGGACAGTTCAACCCATCGATTTCTTTCAGACTCTCCTGCCATGTACACCTGGGTTTGTTCATAGCAACACAGAACTGGCGTGTGAATTGACAGGGACACAACTGACTTCCTGCAAGTAGTAAAATCAGCAAGTGAAAATTCAGCTCAAACCCATCAGACTTTTGTTTCTTTCTTATGAAAAACGATAACAATGAGAAACTGGTCTGACTAGGGAGGAGGCATGGTAGTTACAAAGGAGGGTGCTGGGTTGAAGTCCTGCCCTACTGATGCCACCATCAACTGGATGACCTCAGAAAGTAATGCAACCTGTGTGAGCCTCAGTTTTCCCACCTGCAAAATGGATATAATAGAGTTCAAATAGTGTCAACAATAAAAAATTTTTAAAAGTTCAATGACCTCAGTGAGAACTTCAACAAAGAGATAGGGAAATATAAAAAAAGGAGATAGAAAACATAAAAAAGAACCAGTCAGAAATAAAGAATACAACAAATGAAATGAAAAATACATTACATGGTATCAACAGCAGATTAGAAGAAGCAGAGAATCCAATCAGTGATTTGGAAAATAAGGCAGTGGAAACACACCCTATTGGAACAGGAAAAAGAAAAGGGAATTTTAAAAAAGGATAGTTTAAGGAACCTCTGGGACAACATCGAGCATGCCAATATTTGAATCATGGGGTTACAGAAGGAGAAGAGAGAGAGGACAAACCAATTTAAAGAAATAATGGTTGGAAGCTTCCCCAACCCAGTGAAGGAAGGAAACATATCCAAGTGCAGCGAGTCCCAGGTAAGAGTTTCACACCAAAGTACATCCTAGTTAAAATGCCAAAAGTTAAATCAACAAAGATATTTTTTAACTTCAAAGTTGGAAACAAATAATAAATTGAACTATGTACCAAGTGGGCAACAACCCTATTAAAGAAAAGTGGAAGAAAAGTATCCAAGTAACTTAGCTACAGGGCTTTCTGTCTTCTCAGTCTGCAGATAAAGACCAAAAGAACTTCAAAGAAGACTTAAATTTGACTTAATAGGTTAGGTTTATTGTTGCTAGTGGTGTGGGTGGTAATTCTGAAGCAAGTTTGTGTATTGTAGACTTGAGCAAAGGAATAAACATATTGATTTTGTTGGGAGCCAGGCTTCTCATGCTGAGACAAAGTAACTACAAATATAAAATGGTAAAAAACCAGAATGATATGAAATGGCTGTTTTCCCCAGTCTCTCTGTGGAAAGGGTATGAGCAATGACACCCCAGTGGCCATGAGCACACCCAGCTTCCAGGTCTCGGGTTCTAATATCGCTCCTCACTAAAAAGACCCAGGGATCCTTATGGAAATGGCTGCATCCAGGGCTGGGGCTGGGAGAGCGAGCCTGGATCATCTTGTGCCAGGAGCGAGAGTGTGTTCAAAGAATGACAGGCAGAGAAGGAGCTCCCACTGGCCAAATCTGGGACAATCTGAGCATCAAAATAAATAACGATAGCAATGGATTATAACCCACCGAATAAATCAGAATCCATGGATCTGTACTGACAGAAGTAAATAAATCATGGAGAAGAAAGGGCCCTTACAGTGATGTGTTAACTAACAAATGCAGAAGGAATAATAGTTTAAAAATCACTATCTGGCAATCATTGTAGTAATTTGATTCAGGCAAGACCCCTCAATGCACTTGAAGGAGCAGGATATTCACATAGCTTCACATAACCTCCCCGCAGGGTAGTTTCTTATCGCAAAGGGGAAAATGGTAACTCAATGGCAGATAAGCTTGGAGGGCAGGTCCAGGATTTGGTGATCCAAGTTAACATCACCAATATGGGGACATGTTCCAATTGCCTGCCACCTGATGGGATCAATGAGAGGAACACAGTGATCCAGATGAAGACTAAAGGGGCATGACAACTGAAATGCAACAGGGGACCCCTGGATTGGATCCTGGACCTGAAAAAGTCTTACCACAGAGGACAGGTAGGATAGTCTGTGAAATCTGAATAATGGCTGTGCGTTGGGAAAAAATTACTCTGAAACACCATTTCTCATCTCCACAGCACACCCTGTTTGTGAGGCCGTGGGGGATAATAGATGCTCCCACACATACCGGTGAGAATCCAAGTTGGCAAAGCTAACTCGGCTACGTAGGCACTGGCCTGTGGCCCAGCGATACCAGTTTTGGGAATCTACTCTAGGGACGCACTTTTAACATTGCAAAATACGTATACACCAGACCACTCATTGGAGCACAGTTATAACTGCGAGATAGATAACTGCTAAGAAGCCTAATCACAAGAAGATCTGAGCAAACCAGGGCACATCTACCCAGAGGAGCACTGGGCAGCTGTGAAACAGTGAGGATAGCTCCTGAGAACTGCTACGGACGGACTCCCAGGACATGCTGCTCGGTGAAGAGAGTAAGTAAGCGCAAAACAGCTTCTCCCCTCTGCCTCCTTTTGTGTAAGAAAGAGTGGAAAATAAAAAATGCATTCATTTGCTTTTTTTTTTTTTGCAGAAACAAATACAGGGAGAGTAAACTAGAAGCCAACAAGATCAGTTACCTAGAGGGAAAGGGTTGGAAGCTGGGAAGCGAGTGGGAGGAGAACGGAGTAGAGGGTTGGGGTGGGAGGAGTGTCGGCGATGGGAGGCCAAGGGCACTTCTCTTAGAACACCTTCTGATACAGACTTGACTTCTGAACCAAGCTTATTTTTACATACTCAGAAAAATTAAACAACAATGTGGAAAAACCCTAAAAGGAAATATAAACAGAAACAAATTTAACTATTAATAGCATAACCACAGTGCGTATGTGTGTGTGTGTGTGGGGGGGGGGGTTGATCCAAACCTGCTACGGCCTGAAGTGCTTTATTTCCCAGAAGCCCACTTTAGCGCGGGAGGTGGTACTTTTGTGCAGAAAGACCTCTGGAGAAGAGGGGGGCAAGCTTTGCAGAAGGGATGTTTGAAATGACCCTTCTAAGTCCTTATAGCACATGTTTTTATGAGTTCTTAGTGTAGGAGCAATCTGAAGTATATTTAGTTTTATAAATGATAAGTAGGAGAGTAAAGATCACAGCAGGCATTTGGTTACCAAAGGCGGGTGCATCAAAATAATACATATAATATGGTGTATTACACATATTAAGGTGCAGACTCCGGGGCAAATCCGGAGGACCAGTTTGCTTGATGCCACCATAAAATATAATTTTGAGAAAGAAGTGAGAAACATCCAGATGGGCTCCAAATGAGAATATCAAATGTCTTTTCCTTAATTTCTCCAACAAATATTTATTGAGTGCCTACTGTGTGCCAGGTATTTTTCTGTACTGGGAGGTTCAGAGACAGGGCCTCATGAAGACTGACGGTGAACATGAAAACAATCTGATAAGACATTTAAAGAAGGAAAAAAATGCTTCTAAAACAGTGAAGTGGGATCAGGAGCTACTTGTGGAGTGGTCAGAATGTCCTGTTTTGAATGAGGCATTTGGACTGAGATCTGAGCGGGAGCAGGAGGCCCCATGTGACGATCTGAGGAAGAGAAAGTGAGGCAGAGGGAACAGCAAGTGCAAAGGGTCTGGGGTGGGATCAGCCTTGGAAACAGAAAGGCCAATGTGGCTACAGCAAAACGGGCGAAGAGGAGCCTGGCACAAGATTTAGTAGGAGCACGTTACAGAATTATAAACCCACTCGGATAAAGCTATACTCTTAAAAGACGGACCAAAATTATATCCCAGCTCCCTGAACTTGAAAATTGTGTTTCTACTTCATGAAAATTCCTATGCCTGAGATAAAACTTGAAAAGAATTTAATGAAAAACCTCTACTTTTCGCCTTATCTGTCCTGGTTTAGCTATTTCCTCGGAGGTTGTCAGGCAAGGAGGGAGCAAGCTCAATGTTTTAAAAATGTCATCGCTCTATACAGAGTGATGCTGCTTTGCCAAGTCATGGGGGGAAAGCTACTCTTGGCTGATGAAAACCTTGATACTTATTTATTAAATAACTATTTAAAGGATACATGGCTCGCTGCTGGCAGACACTGTCACACAGCAAAGTGGGGAGGCACAGGCGCCGGGAGCAATTCCACGGCTCCTGCCGCCGTCTGGGCCCCGCTGTGGGAGCAGGACCCTTCTGTCCAGGTTGGGGAACGAAGGGCTTCAGTTTTAGGTTCCGTCCGGTTTGGTCACCCAAGTGAGAACAGAGTGGCGTGGGCAGCGTGGTGCCAAGGTCAGTAAGTGAGCGGCGCTGGGGACTTCTCCCCGCCCGGGAGGGAGCAGCGCTGTTCACCCCCGTCCGATACTGTGGGTGCGAAGGCCCAGCTCTTTGCTGTTCTCGCAGAACCTGGTCCAGAGCAATCGAACCACGGGGCCACTTTCTTTTCTCTTTTTCTTTTAAAAATTAAGTTTATTGAGGTAACATTGGTGAATTACATTATATAGATCTCAGGTGCACAACACTATAATTTGATATCTGTATACTCTATTGGGTGATCCCCACCAAAAGTCTGGTTTCCTTCTGTGACCATATATTTGACACCCAATTGGCCCTCCCCCCACCCCTGTTCCCCTCTGGCCACCACCATTCTGTTTGTATCTATCTCTGAGATTTTGTTTTATTGTTAGTTCGTTTGTTACTTTTTTGTTTTATTTTCTGCACGAGCTCACCTTCTTCTCATGGGCAGAGCCAGTGTTGGCAATGAGATGCTCAGAAAACGGGGGATGAACACAACCTATGCGTGGCTGTAAGTTCACGGGGGTCCCAGGAGAGCGCAGGACGCCAGACGTGCCTCCGTGTCAGCTTCTTTTCGCTCCCTCTGGGCTCCCACCTGCACAGAGGAGGCCTTCGCTCAGGCAGGTGGGGCTTAACCAGGCCCAGCCGGCAGCCCCCTTGGGGTGCCAGGAGTCCTGAGTCCTGTCCCTCAAAAGAAGGGAAGAACGTGAGGGGATGCCTCAGATGAACCCTGGGAGGGAGGCTCCAGATACCCCCTTCTGAAGACAAGAATTAAGAGTGGGGCTCTGCGTGGTACCCCAGAGACAGAAAGCTCAACACTGTTTGTGTTTGTAAATCCCCAGCCCATCTTGCATCACAAAAGTTAAATTCATTTCCAGGGGCAGGGAGCGTGGGCGTGCCCAGGACAGAAAGAGCTGGAAAGGATCACTATCTGCAGGGGTAAGGGCGCTGCTGTGAGAGGTTCTGAGCTCCACCCTTCTAAGGGGCTCTCCGCCCACTTTAGGTGGAGTTGGCCATGAGGGGTCACTTCTCCAGAGAGCTGAATATGGGCCCCCCAACACTGCTGCACTGAGCTGAGGAAGGAGCCCACCCCCACGGCCTCATAACATGGTAACACCTCTTTCAAATTGGCAGGAAAAAGAAAAGGAATCAAACTTGTTTATCTTTGAAATCTTTATTGAAAATATTTTGTAATTTGCTATAAACAAACCCTAATCCCAGGCTCTTGGGGCGGTCTGGGTCTGAGCACCCCCCTCGTGGTGGGGTCGTTTGAGAAGTGCCCCCAGCTGTTCCTGCAGTGGTCGGCTCTGACATCCGTGGGCCTCCCCTCCTGCTCCACGCCTGTCTTCTCTTCTCTTGATTATACTGTTTTCTTGCATGTTCCTGTCCCGGTTTAACTTTATATGCAGCATTTAACGTCCTAGTGTCCCACCTGATGGAAGTGGCAGTTAAAATATGGGACACCTAAAGAATTAAGATTTCTGTGGGGTACCCAAGTCCTAGAATCGCCATAGGTTCCACATTGGTGTGCCTTCCAAAGGGAAGAGAAAATGCAAAACACAGATATTAAAAGGGCCTAATGATCTAGGCTAGAAATAGGCACATTCAAAAAGAACTCTACATAGAATTTTGGTATTCTATTACAATCTGATTTATCTACCAGAATAAATACATTTGCCAATTTGCATTATGTTTATAAAAATGTATTTGTGTACCTTCAGATACTTGCTTTGGAATATTTTGATTTTTTTCACCATTTCTTTTGAGAAGGAGAGAGGAAGTTTATAGGTAATAAGAAATAATTGATTACCAGCTTTTTCGTTCCCTAGGAAATCTTAATTACTAATGTATCACACTGGGATTGTCGTCATCAACTGGGCAGGTAGAATTACTGCATTTAAACCCCATTGTTATAGAAAAACAACTCGCATACACACACACTCAGAACAGTCACGCATGCTCACACACATGTACACGTGTAAACATACTTGTGCACACTCAAACACAGTCATATACACACTTTCACACACACACTTATACTTTATCTTTGCTTATGAGGGTGAGTCCAAGTGGCCATCTTCACATCTCCGGTGACTGAAGAAATTCACTCTTGGTTTAGGTACAGTGAGAGCTGAACAAAACGTCAGATTATGCCAAGGAGACTCAGGACAACCTTGAAGATGTTGGTGGTTTATGAACACCCAAGTCCCCTCTCCTGGCTCTCCTCCTCAAGTGTATAGTCTAGACAGTGTTAGGCCCAGACTTGGGACCGAGGATCACTCGGGCATGTCCTGGGCTCTGCTGTGGGAAGGCTGGACCGAGCCATCTGCAAGTCGGCCTCCCAAGTGCTCAAGTTAGCGGACCACCTGGCCGGCCAGTTCCTGCCCACCCTGGGGCTGGACCAAGGGCAGTGCCCCAGCAGGGGTGTCACTCAGGTGTCTGAGGCTCAGGGACTGAGGGAACCAGAGGAGAGTTCAGCAGCCTTTTAACCACAGGTTTAGCTTCCAGGGCCAGAAGGCAGTGGAGTGGGGGCTGGGGATGGTATTGATGCCCCACACGGCCCCTGCGACTCCCCAGAGGGTCACGAGGCTGGGCTTGTATTTAGTTAGCGGTAATGATCTCGTTAGGGGTGTAAAAGGACCACCACCAAGACATTCAGCTCTGCCTCTCCTGTGTGGCCTTACACGGGATGTGAACTGTGAGTAACAGACTTCCAGCGCTTAGTAATTTGCAAAACAGCATCAAACAAGGGAAGTTGAGGACAATGAGACTGGGACACTGGCTGGACGGGAGGTGGTTGCCAACGGAGCCAGGACAATCCCTTGAGCGAAGCCTTAACACAGCTGGCGGGGCACAATGTCACAGCTGGCTGCCGGCGGGGTGCCAGCCAGACAGCACCTCCTGTCTGCCAGGTGGTCACGCTGAGCTGGCCTTTTAACTCTGCTAAGTTTTTTAAAAAGGAAAGAGGGAGATTGAACAAAAGCCTCCTGTTCCTTGGGTAGGAGAGAAAGTAAGAGGAGGCCATTGAGCAGGAGAAAGAAAGAGATTAAGCAGCAAAGAGTGACAAGCTGATCTCAGAAGGGACTGTCGCGGGTGGTAATCCGCGACACACACGGGCGAGTGTGAGCGCCTTTGTTCCCGAGTTTAGACCAACGGTGTCGGGGGAGGAACCAGAATGAGGGTTGGCCTGGCCGGGCCTCCTGGAAAGCTCGGGAGGGGAATGACCGCGGATTGAAGGGGCCACAGGCAAATGGCTGCTCAAGAAATAGTCTCGCGAAGCAGCTGCGGCCTGGCAGCCTCGGTGTTAAAGCACGACCACGGCTGCAGGCCGAGCGGGCGAATTATTAAAATGGGAGATGCGACGGCTTCCATCTCCCGTCTCATTCCGGCCGTATCACACACCGCGAGGTCACCTTGGCCCTGTGGACGCCGCCTAACATTCACAAATCATAAAAGTTTGGTATTTTTAATATCCAGCGCCTGCGGGAAGCCTGATGTTTATCAGCGGGCGTTCGGACTTCCGGCCGCATTCAGGCCTCGGGCTCCAGGCCGGCTTCACGGGAGCATCATAATGAGGACGCTTGTTTGATTCAGAGAAACTTAATGACTTATTAAGACCCAAGGGAAGCGTGAGATAAACCAAGAATTGTCAGGGTGGGTGTACTTGCAATTTCTTATAAGCTCCGCGTCTGAACCTGCTCGGAGAGTCCCGCCTTCGGCGTAGATGACACTGATTCATCCCCTACCTGCTGCTTAGAGCAAATGCCCTCGACGCCCCTTCCAAGTAGCTCCTCTGGTTGTTAAACTTAGTTCGCCACTGGAACAGTCAATAAGGCTGCTTTCGCCCAAACAACACCCTGTGCTTCCTCTGGCAAATGTCTTCATCGCTTTAAAAATAGAGCACCAGCCTGTGCGTTGGTCTTGTCCATAAAACTCTGCGTGGGCGCTTGCAAAATGGGTTCTTGGTTTCATAAAGGGCCTGTTTGCAGTGACAATCGGACAGGAAAAAGAACGTGCTCGCCGGGGGGAAATAGCCAACGCCATGAGGTGTCTCAGTGAGGAGGCCTCTGTGGGGGTGGCCAGTTGTAATAGAAAGTTGTTGCTTGTGATCTAGGTGCAGAGGTAACGTATCTCTAAAAGGATGGTGCCAGGGAGCCAGGGCTGCGACCAGAGCTGCGTTGGAGATGTAGGTGCCGGAAGAGGTGGTGGGAAGTTGGCTCCGTGGGTGTTATCGGGCAGTGACACAGTGACATTTCGTGAATGTTGTACTTTTGGGGCCACATGTCATCCAGTCAAAATGACTGACAGCCTTATTATGTGATTTACTTGGCTGCCGGGGATTTGTCCTGACAGCGTGCTTGATGTGTGTCTCTCCAGGACTAGCAGGCTGCGGAGAAAAGAGCCCGGGGCCCTGCCCTAGCGCGGGCCAGGGCTGGTGCACCCCCTGCTGCTTCAGAAACACCGAGCTACAGGCTTCACCTTAGTCTCCTCCTGATTCAGACAGAGAAACAGAATGTGCGGCCCTTCCAAGGTCTGCTAGGAGCTTTTTCCCGGAGGGACCCTGTTTCAGTCACCCTGGGCTGCCGTCACAGAATCCCCCAGACTGGCTTAAACAACAGAAATGTGTTTTCTCATAGTTCTGGAAGCTGGAGGTCCAAGATGAAGATGTCAGTAGGGTTTCTCTCTGTCCACCCCCCACCCGTCTCTAGTTTATTCTTATAACAGTAGAATGTTTTGAAGAGCAAAAGTTTTAAATTGGATGAAGTCCGATTTGAAAGTTCTCTTTTATGGATTGTGCTTTTGATGACTCAAAAGTTATACAGACTGACTCGTAAAACTATAGAACTTCTAAATATAATATACATTTAGGTCTATGATCCATTCTGAGTTAATTTTCTATATGGAGCAAAGTATAGATCAAAGTTCACTTGTTGACTATGCATATTTAATTGCTTCATATCATTTGGTGAAAAGACTATTCCTTTTTTTAAAATTTATCTTTATTGTTGAAAGTATTACATACGTCTCCTTTTCCCCCCATTGCCCCTTCCACCCTAACCCCACCCTCGCAGGCCTTCCCCACACTATTGTCTGTGTCCATGGACCATGCGTATAAGTTCTTTGGTTAATCTCTTCCCACCCACCCACCCCGCCTTCCCTCTGAGATCCCTCAGTCTGTTCCATGCTTCTTTGGATCTATTTCGTTCATCAGTTTATTTTGTTCATTAGATTCCACATATGAGTGAGATCATGTGATGCTTGTCTTTCTCTGCCTGGCTTATTTCTCTTAGCATAATACTCTCCAGGTCCCTCCATGCTGTCCTGAAGGGTAAGAGATCCTTCTTCTTTACAGCTGAGTAGTATTCCATGGTATGAATGTCCCACAGCTTCTTTTACCCATTCATAGTAGGGTTTGTTTCTGGTGAGGCCTCTCTCCTTGGCTTGTAGACAGCCACCTTTTCGCCGTGTTCTCACATGGCCTTTTCTCCGTGGGCTCATGGACGAACAGAGGTCTCTGACATCCCTTCCTCTTCTTTAAGGACACCAGTGCTACTGATTCAGGGCCCTGCCCGTATGATTTCATTGACCCTTAATTCCTTCTTTAAAGGCCCTGTTTCCAAATTCAGTCACATTGGGGGATAGGGTTTCAACAGGTTGATTTGGGGGAGGGCACAATTCAGCCCATAGCGAACCCTTTCCGCAAAGGTCTGAACTGGGCACACCATGGCAATTCTGGAAGAATTGGATTTTCTTCAACCAAAAGAATTACCTCATTGATTTCTTCCTCAGCTAATCAAAATTGGATTTGTACAGGCTTCCAAACTTGCTAGGGGGTCTTCCTCAATGAATCGCTAAAAATAGAAGTTTCTTTAAAGCACTGGGAATTCTGTATGATACAGTAATGATGGGCACATTCTTTGAGTTTTCATTAATGTATAGCAACACAAAGAGTGAACCCTACTGTAAAGTTTGGACTTTAGTTATTAAGGTATCAATATTGGATCATCAATAACAAATATACCACACTAATGATAATAGAAACTGTGGGAGGGGAGGGGCTATTGTGCATTCTACTTTTTGATCAATGTTTCTGTATACTTGCTAAGGTTCTGTAAAGATTCTGTAAACCTTTGTTTTTAAAAAAATTATCTTAAAAACAGTCTACTAGAGACCCAAGATGGCAGCAAAGCAGGTGGAAGGTACACTCGCCTCCTCCCAGGACTAAACTGGAATTACAACTGAAATATAGAACTACCAACCTGAATAGTCAACTGAAGACTAGCTGAACAGAAGGCTTATAACCAAGGATTTACAGAAGAAACCACGTGGGGACTTGTAGGAAGGGCAGAGATTCGAAAAGGGCTGGCCCTGCTCCCAGAGGTGGCAGCTGAGGTTCCAAAGGTACATCTCAGCTGCGGGGGTCCCCTGAGAAGCGTAGGGTGTGAGAAACAGCAGGAGTGCTGTTTGCCTGGGTGCCTCTTTCCTGCTCTGGTGATCTGGGCTGGGGAGCCTGGCTTGGGATTAATACTGAGACCCTATCCAAAATTTATAAAGAACTTACAAAACTTAACACCAAAAAGCAAACACTCCAATTAAAAAGTGGGCAAAAGACCTGAATAGACACTTCTCCAAAGAGGACATACAGATGGCCAAGAGACATGTGAAAAGATGCTCAATGTCACTAATCATCAGAGACATGGAAAAAGTAAAAAGAGAGAAAGAAAAGCCAAGTTAGAACGCATGGTTCCTGTCTAGACAGGTTACTAGTGTGTATAAGTACCTGCCTCCATCTGGAAGAGTAGCTGTTCATAAGTTTGTTGAAGCTTAGTTCAACATAATTATTAAGAACCAATGCTCCTAAACATTCTCTAGCGTAAACAAGAGTTCTTTCTTTTTGAGAGAATTATTTTAATGAGTGATTACTTACATCCCATGAGTTCAGAAGTGTTAACATCAGATAACTTGAGTCTGAATTTTAATGGCCTTCGCATCATGAATGTAACTGTAATAGAAAATATACTCATCACTAGATCTCAATTTCCTTACAAAAGATCCCAGCTGTCACCCAGTGCCAAAATTGGGTAGAGACGCTTTGGTTCACAGGAGAGGCTCTCTGGCTATTGAAATAGCCTTAGAGGCATTAGCAGCAGGAAGAACGTCTAGTGAGTAACAATCACAAGCTGCGGTTTAGATGTTCAAGTGCAAGTGTCCAGAAGGTGATGCAGCAGCTGATCTGCGGGAGTAGTTTTGAAAATAATGACATTTAACCTATCATAGCAATTGTTCTCATAAAAAGCACGAGCCACAGCAATGAATAATAAATTCCAGCAGAAAAATGATATCCTGATGCTAGAAATCACGAAACTCAATGCAGTTAGTCTTACCCTATTAAGTAGCCTACATGGGGGAGGGGGGGGGATCAATGCATTTAAAAGTGTTTAAGAAACTTATTTATAGAGGAAAAACATTAGTGAGCCACTATTTCCCCTGTGCTTTTCTAGACAACGTACTTGCCACATTCATCAAGAATAATTTTAATGATCATTCAAAGCATAACATGAAGGATAGCAGTTAATCTGATTAGAGTAATGACATTTCTAATGTATTTATTTGGAGTAGTGGTTGCTGAATTGCACTGTTACTAGCAAGCTTGCCCTGTTTACTGGAATGCTGATACATATTTAAAAACCTGTCTTTGAATAATGCCGGCTGAGCATACGAACAATAGCAGGGGCCTTTTGCCTTCCTCTCCTCCGTTCTGTATTATCTGATCTGCCCGCCTTGGTTTAGAACAGTCCCTGGGCTGGGTCACTGTTGACGCCTCCGCTCTCTCCCACCTCCCAGTTTGGCTTCCTTGGGTCCTAATGTCTGATACACTTTCGTCACCTCAGAGGAATGCAGCTGAGAATTCATTGTTCCTGAGCTTTTTAAACATTCCTACAAATGCTCCTCTTTTTTGCCTAGTTAGGAAATATTTCTCATGCATGATTAGTTGATCCACCAACCTTAAAATTATTGCATCTGTAATTTGTGAGTGGGATCAACTGCCGAAAACACCTAGCTTACAGCACTCTGGCTGCATTCGAGACAGCCAGAACGGAGGCTTCCTAATTAAGGGTTTTTCCCAGATTGTTCTCTGAAGAGGGAGAGGAGTGTGTCGAATCTCTCTCCATCTTAGCTCCATTCCTTTCTGAACTTGTAAACTCAGCTGTACTAATTCCTTTCGTTCTGCTTCTCTAGAGTTGGCGTTGGAACTTGAAAGTACTAATTCATCAAATGTAAAAATGGGATCAATGTGTATTAGTTTGGATGTATGTATGTACTTTTGTTAATCTTTACCCAAGGATATTTTTTTCCACTGATTTTTAGAAAGGGGGGGAAGAGAGAGAGAAACATCAATGTGAGAAACATATTGATTGGTTGCCTTACACACATACCCCGAATGGGCTGGGATAGAACCTGCAACCTGGTCACATGCCCTTGACCAGGAATCAAACCCATGAATCTTTGGTGCTCTAGCCACTGAGCCACACCAGCCAGGGCTACACCAATAAGCTATGTTGACCCAATGCTGCTGCCCCCAAAAGAGACGCATGTTGAGTTTTTGGTACGTGACTCAATGCGCTCTCTCTCAAGATTAAAAATTAATAGATGAGTAATATTTTAAATTCTGTTAACGCATGATGAAGATTCCCAGACCTCTAAATGTAAGCCTCGTGCAGAGTAATACCAGTGACAGAAAATGCTATGTAGCATCTTCCTTACAAAGGCTCCGTGTTGTGTCTTGGGGATCCCACTCCCCATTCTGCAAAGCTGCCATAAACTCTGCTCCAAATAGCACCCCCACCCCAACCTTACATATTCCTCAAACACGGGGCAGGCACATTGCTTTGCTTCCGAGAGCACTTTCATTTGCGAGGTTGACACCCCCCTTTCTCCCAAGCAATACTGTGTGTCCACATCACTTCTTAGTCTTGAAAAGTCTCCTTCAAGCCAAAAGAAGTAAGTTTTGCTTTAATTATATAACAAAATCCTGACGACTGGAGCCAGAACATTGGTGATCCTGCTCCAGGTTTACAAATTGCAGGGGGTGGGGAGGGTTTGAACAGCCCAATAGAAATACAGGGGTGGGCAAAAGTAGGTTCACTCCGCGCACGCAGGACGGGAGCCTGCCCTTCTCCACTGTAAATCTTTCCCACTCCTGCCTGCGTTTGAGTCTCTGCCAAATGCAGGTCATGGGCCCTGACTCCCTTGCTCTGCATCAATCGTCTTTCCTTGTTGTCATTCAGATAGTCATCGTTTATTTCCACACAGTTTATAGAGAAAACACAAACAGACAATAAACTGGGGGGGGGTAGCTTAATTGTAACTAATTTTAAAAGAAATGTAAATGAAAACAATGAAACTTCTGGGGCCTGATTTGGAGGGCAGTTTGAAAGCATTAGGCAAAAGGTAGAAATGTACGTGCCCTTGAACCCTGTCTTTCCAATTCCAGCAATTCATTTTGCAGAAACTTCTCATAAAGGCACAAAGTTACGTACGAAGATGTCCATGCTTTAAATGTTTGTGTGGGTAAGACTTCCCAGGGGGGCATGGATAACATGAGAAATCACACAGTGGGATTCTGTGAGCATCCCCAGAATAAGATGGTGATGGAGAGATGGCAGGGACAGAGGGCGCAGCGAAAGGCAAAGCGCCAAGTGTGATGAGCACTTTGTGGGCGCGCGGGGCCGGGCACATGCCCCGGGCTCCATTCCAGAAGCGGGGCCGGAGGGCAGGAGAGGGGCCTTCACTTCACCCATTTCTCATTGCTGCCAGTCTTATGAAGACCATGCGTTACCTTGGGAATGAAAAGATTAGAATGAAAAGAATCAACTGGAAAATGCTGCGGTTCGCGGGAGATGGGGTTCCGAGCACATGCCATTCACTCCGGCGCCTATTTTCTCACCTCCTCTAGGGCGGCGGCTGAGTTCTGCAGAGCAGGGAGCGTTGATAACAGCTCGGATTCCTGGAACAAAGGCTGCGATGACGAGGCCACTTCAGCGACAATGCCCGGCCACGCCTCCCGGAGCCGAGAGGGGCGTCCGTGCAGGTGCGCGAACAATCGCCTCTCATCTGCCGTCGTCGGGAATGAGCCCGTCTCCACCGGTCAATTGTCCAAAATAATAGAAGCTTACCATCTGTTTGAAAATTGTTTGAAATTGAACCATTTTTTGCGAGAAATCTTTTCTAAATGTATATTTACAACTCCTACTTTTGCAGAAAAAGTATAATCACAATATAAGCAGGTCCTGATAACTTGGGGCATTGTTCTGACCCTGAGCCCTGAAAGGCTCCATCAGAAAAGCCCGAAGTGAGTGGGGGAGCTGGCCCCTGTTTTCAATCTTTACCCATCCCTGTGACTCTCACGTTCTTTCTAATTTAAAAATTTTTACTCTGGTTCCACTTTGGGATGGAACATCAAATGAAATGAGGTCCGAACAATAGATGGGAGCTCCCCCAGACGGCAAAATCCAATAGGCGTATTATCTTAAAAGGATGGCTGAAAGTGAGAGAGCCCTAGGGAATTCCTTCTCTTCTCGGGGGAGGAAGGAGAACCAAGATGAATTCAGGTTTTCCATTTTGATACTTATGAATTTAAACCATTTGTTCTAAATCTCTTTTAGAAAATCAAATTTTCATTTTAGAGATGAGAGAGAGAGAAGATGGGGCATGAAGTGCAACCTGTGTTATGAGAACACAGGCAGAACCAGGACGAGATGAAACAGCTGTGCTGTGAAAGAGACCCCCAGCTGAGGGGAGGGGTCCGAATTGCAGAGGGCAAGAGTGGAGCTGGCCCCCGTCACCACTGTCACACCTGCAAAGCCAGCCAACCCTGAACAGGACACATGTCTTCTTGCTGTATTAGGCAATTCCAGGGTCTGGGAAATAGTAGCTCACCTTAAAAACCGATACAACTAGGGGTGACCAGTACTTGGTATTCCCTTAGATGTTGGCTGTCATGCCTTTTCTCTGAGCCAAGTGGGTGATAATAGCTTGTGAACTCTTGTTATGATAGAAAATCACATGTGAAACTACATAACACATCACCCTCTAGCCTCTCTAATAGGGTGCATTTTCCTTCCTGACCAGTCAGTAACTGGTCCAGGTTTCAAAATCTGGGTTGTAAATAACATATCTGACAAAGAATTTCTTTTATGTATTTCTCCAGTTCTTAGACACATATAGTAGCATTGCAGTGTCTGTTCTCTTTTCCAATCCTACCCATGGTTTTTTTCTCCAGAAATACCAACGTGTGCTTGCAGAATCTCTCCTTGAATGACAGTGTCACGGAGCTGAGCACACATAACTGAACCAGTAACTTTCAATTTGTTCCTCCAGAAATACATCTGAGGACCCAGATAATTTTCTCCAAGTCTCTAACTTCTCAGCAGCTTGTTATAATTCCATTACCCACCTGGATGGGTGCACATTAGGCCTTTCCAGCTACCTAATGAGCCATTGTGATCAAGGGGCCACCCTCAGCTGGCCTTACAATTCACCGTGGCAGTAGGCGATTTTTAGTCAAGTTGTTCTGAGCACCTTCCAAACTTCAAGCTCTCACAAAAGCATGAATGCTCTTAAGTGACTATTGACTTGCATATGATAATAGTGTGGCTCGCGGTGAGAGCCCATCAGTGCCCCTTAGAATGCTCTAAAAGGAGATATTTTCTCTTTGTATGGCAGGGTTCTTGCATGAGATCAGCATACCTACCACTTCTGCCTTATGAAACACCCCCAGCAAGCTCTGATGAGATGCAATCCTCCCCTGGCAAGATCTTAGTGGCTTCAGGAGGCAGTTAGAACTCAATCTTGGTTCCCTGAGTTCTCTCAAAACTTTAGTATGTCTCTCCAGCTCAGTCCCATACTAGAATATGGGCAATACTTTCAAACAGAGCTGTATCTGGGCAAAGGGGTAATTCAGTCTCTTTCCCCTACCACAGTTCTCGCTATCTTCAGTAACTTTAAGTGAAGCCATTTACCCAACTGTTTGGTCTGAGTTCCCCCAAAAGCTGCACCTTTGACAAAAACTTGGGAGCACGTAATTTATTTGGGAGATGATTCCAGGAAATACTGTGAGGAAGCAAGAAAGTGAGGGAAGAGAAAGGACCAATGCAGGGTGTTAACGAGCCGAGTAATGTGAACAACTGTGGTTCAGTCCTGCCAGGACCTCTGGGAGACTGTCAGAAACACACACTTCAGGGTTGCCCCACCCGAGGAATTTGGGCACTTATTCGTCAATCTCCATCTGTCATTGGTTGAAGGATGCTCATGGGACCATCCACTATCCAGAACTTCCAGCTTGCAGGCCAAGAATGTCCTATGACTGGATGTAGGCCACAGGAAGCAAGACTCAGGTGTCTGAGGTAGAAAGCCATCAGCCTGTGTAAGAAGAGTTTACTTGAGCTACAGGTGGCTTCTGTCATCAGCCAATGGGATGTGCACAGGGGATCAATGTCAATTATAACTGAAGAATTAAAATAATTTTAAAATGTTTAAATATTTTTAAAGATGATGGCAATTGACCTACTGGTTCAACACCACCCCTGACAAAATTCTAAATGCCTTTTACAGCTGATCCTGAAACGCATGTGAAACAGCAAGGGTCCCAGAAGAGCCAAAACAATCGTGACAGAGAATCAAGTTGCAGAATTCACACTCCCTGGTTTCAAAACCTACTACAAAACTACAGTCACCAAGACAGTATGGTACTGGCACAGGATAAGAACAGACATACAGGTTAATGAAATGACATTGAGAGCCTAGAAACAAAGCCATACATTTATGACCAATTGTTTTCCAACAAGGAGGCCAAGATAAAGTCAGTAGAGGAAGGAACAGTCTGTTTCTTTTTTTTTTCTTTTCTTTTTTTTATATATCTTTATTGATTTCAGAGAGAGGAAAGGAGAGGGAGAGAGAGAGACAGAAACATCAATGATGAGAGAGTCACTGATCGGCTGCAGCCCGCAACCCGGGCATGTGCCCTGACTGGGAATTGAACCCTGATCGCCTGGATCCTAGGTCGACGCTTAACCGCTGAGCCACGCCCGGCGGGGCAGGAATAGTCTTTTTCATATATGTGCCCTTCCTCTGTGACCTTAGCATTCGCCACACTCTGTTACAGTTGCTTTACATGATTCTCACCACCAATGCTTTGTAAAACCTTGGGGTCAGAGACCGTGATTGATATGATATTATGTCTTCACAGATACTCCACCAGCATCACAGATTAATTTGATACTCCAAGCGCTTCTGAAACGAACTAATGACCAGACTTAAGTGATCACGTAGCTACTTATGTTGGAATGAGCACAAACGTTCGAAAACAAAGACAAGTCTCTAATGGACTGAGTTTTTGTTTGGTATGCAAATTTTATTAAAATATAACCTGCATAAATAGTGGATCAAACATACTTAATAAATTTTTACAAACACATTTATATAACCAGAACCCAGATCAAGAGACATTATCAGAAACCCAAAAGCTTTCATTTTCTACCCACCTCCAAAGATAGCTGCTATCCTGACTTCTAGCGTCATAGTTTGGCTTGTTTTGAACTTTGTAGATTGCTCATTCCCATTGCCATACATTAGTCCATTCTGTGCATATCCTATAATTTATGTATTCTACTGTCAATGGGTGTTCAGGTAGTTCCCAATTCGGGGCTATTAAAAATAGTGCTGCAATGAACATTCTAATATCTTTCTTGTTAGTGAACATGTGGACACATTTCTGTGGCATATATACCTAGCAGTAGAATTGCTGGCAAAAGTCAGGGATGTATTCAGCTTTAGAAAATGTTTTCAGTTTTCCAAAGTGGGTGTACCAATCTACACTCTAGCCAGAGGTGGAAGAGTCTGACCGATTGAATTTTGCAGTTTTCATCGGCATAGACCACATGAACACACTTTGGGTATCTGCACAGAGCTGTATACATAATAGATGCTTGATAAGTACTTACTAAGTAGATGAATGAAGGAGTAAATGAAGTACCACACTGAAGAACCCCAAAGAGCCACAGAATTCTCTGAAAGCAAACTGTCCCCTTCCTTGACGACAATGTGAATTAAATAGAAGAATTTGTGAAGGATTTAATTCATAATCCCTTCAAAATTAGTTAGTCCTGCTATGTACTAAATGGATTATGCATGAATCCGAAAACAAATCCAACTGCAATTAATGTTTTTAATAAACTGGTTGCTAGTGTATGCAATACCCACAACTCGCCAGGAGGGATTTTATTATATTTATAAACATTAATTAGGTGTTTGTTATTGTCAAACTAAATTTAAAATAAATCCACAGCATCACTGGCCGCTTGGGTAAAAAAATCTCAGTGGTGACTGTAATTAGAAAATAGATGTAAGAGAACAGGATTAATTAGTTCGCTAATGGTGAGCTTTCCACTAATTGAAACGAGGAGCCCCTGTCTTTCAGGATGATAAAATATCTTAGGTGTGAGAGTAAGAAGTGTGTTCCTTTGGGTATTAAATAATAAGCCAAAATATTCATTTAACTCTTTCCTTATGGCATTTTGATACAAACCCACAATGCCTATTGCTAAATAAAATAGAGTTATAAAAGTTCTTTTGTTTTTTTAATAAAGCTAGGAACAGGAGTTGTTTGGCAGAATGAAACAGAACCCACTCCTGGCAAAATAGGAAACGAGCTCCTCGCGCAGATTTCATTTTGGCCCTGTCCCTCTCAAACGGCCCTGGGACGGATGATGTGCGGTTTCCCTGCTCCCTCGCTCAGCTTCTCTTCACTGTCTCTCTCTCAGCGCTTCAGCAGTGGTGCCCGCACAGTGCCAGCCGTTCCCCTCTCATCTCGTCCGCTCGGGCCCATGCCAGTCTCGTCTGCCGCTGTGGCTCTAGCGTCCCCCTGGGCGCGGCCTTGGGCCTGATCCCCAGGCCAAGCAGCTGGGCTCCCCCTCGCCCGACATCCCACCGTCTGCTCCCCCTTCCTTCTGGGTGGTCCTGCAGGGACTCGGGAGCAGACACTACTTGGTGCTCTGCCCAAATACCCTCAGATCTTATTATTCTTGTGCCCGCCTTCCCGGCCTCTCCGTGGTTCTGCTTCTACCTGCCTGCAACAGGCTGCTAGAAACTTCCCTGCAGACCCGGATAGCTGAAGTGCCCGAGTTCCCTTGAAGGGCCAGGCTGAGGCTGGGGCCTGACCTGAAGTCTCATCCTGTTCAGCGGGTCCCCTGGGCCGTCCTGCGTCCTTGCTCCTTACTTGTCTCCCCCGGGAGCGCGTCCTTAACTAAGCCACGTGCACACGAATGCTCATCTCAAGGTGTGTTCCCAGCAAGCCTGGCCTAATCAAGATGCACAACCAGCGAAATGCATCTTCTCCCCCGGCCCCCCGAAAGCACAGCTCCTTTCATGTTTCTACTCTCAGTTGGTATCAACCCTAAGTCAGAAAAGGGACACTAGTCCCTCCCGCATTTCCCTGCTACTTCATCCAAACAGAAATGCTCCCCAAAGCCCAGTGACACGACTCCATGTTTCTCACCATCACTCCTTCCTCTCATCTGTTGCACGGTCACTTAACTATCCTGCAAAACGTCAAGGTTTTATCCTGCTAGGAAGCAGCTGCCCAGTCGAGGCTACATGTTCAAGCCATCCTTGCATCTGAGTGGGCCACGTGGCCAGTCCTCACCCATGGAAATGGTGGTGATGTGTGTCCCTTCCAGGCCAAGGGCTCCAAGAAAGGGGGGGCCTCTTCCATCCTCTCTAGCCCCCTTCTGCCTGTGCAGAGGAATCTGAGGCCTCAGGACTGTGGAGCTACAAGAAGGAAAGAACCTGGGCTACTGCACTCCCACGTGGAGGAAAGCCCTCCAACTCACCAGAACACACCCCATCGGACTGTGATGTGAATAAGAAATAACTTTTATAATACTAAGCCCCCCTGAGATTTCGGTGTTTGTTATGACTGCCAGTGTGATCTTGATTATCACACAAACCCTGTTGTCGCTACGCAAGTTCAGATGTGGGGTCACCCCTACATAATCGCAATAGTTTCTGACCTGGTCTTCCTACTCCCCACCCCTTGTAAAGCTGCCCTCTACTCATTCAGTGGAGCAGAGCAATGTAATGGAAATGCATATCCAACCTGCACCTCCTCTGCTCTGTCAAGAATAAAGATCAAGCCCCCCCGCATCTCAGAAGACCCATCTGATTAACAGTTCCTCTTCTAATCTACACCCCAGAAACGCCCGACTACTTACAGGTCCCTGAAAGTCTTCACTCTTACTCCAGTCTGGCCAGAGATCCCTCACATTTGCCACATTTGCCACCCAATTGGTTCCTCCTGGTCCTTTAAGATCTAGCTTGGACAAGAAGCCACCTCTGGATTCCCCCAGGCTGCATTAGAAAGCCTTCTGGGGGCCCCTGTTAGAGTACCCTATGAGGCATGGAGCCACCCATTCCCCATCCCTCTCCCTGACCAGCCTGCTCTCTTCCTGAAAGAAGAGATCTTGGCTTCACTTTTCAGAACCTACTCTGTCCTTACTACCAATCAAAAGGTTGTTGAACCAACTTTTCAAAATTATTTCCAAATTGAGATCATTTCCAAGCTCCACAAATATGCAAGTTAAATATAGCAGGAAAAAAATCCCCATGTTTTGTCATTTACTTGACATTACTGGGGTGAGTGGGTCGAGGAAAAATTTGGCACTAATGGGGTGGAGACACACGAGAGTGGTGGTAGAGTGGCTGCTTTCTCTCAAGGAAGCAAGAGAGGGGGTGTGACAGCCACATGGAGATGAGAAATAGAGAACATTGGGGTGGGACTGTGGACCTCTGGTTCAAAATCCTATTTAGGCCCATAAAGAAATGTCTCAGCTCAGTTGGTTCAAGTGTGAATTGCACATTGAAAACATAGAGCCCTGAACTAATTAGCTCCTTGTCTGAGTCCACCGAGCCTGTCGGTGGCCAGTCCAGCCTACAGCACTGATCACCAACCCAGGCCTCTTTCAGCCTCACTTTCTGCTGCTTTCAAGAGCTAAGCTTAGTCCAGAGGAAGCCAGGACCTTCCATCCATTAGTAACAACTTCTTTTCTGGCACAACCCTGGGGATCAACTGGACGCATGAGCTGGGGAGAAGAGTTAAGTGCGAAATAGAATTTTAGCCCTGTGCTGAAATTTTAAAACTGTATTCACATCTCTCATTCTGGCTTTGACAGATTTCATAAGAAATCCCTCTATCTGTGGGTCCTATTTCTTCTAGAAATAAGCTTTTAAAGAAGAATAAGTCCATTGGAAAGAGTAAACAGAGGGCAGCTGTTTTCGCATGGTTTGCTGTGGCGGGAGGAGGGGGTGTTGTTTCGTGAGATGTAGCCGACAAGGAGCTTTCTGCAGGGACCCCTAAATCACTTAACGGCAAAAGGGATTCCCAGACGGCCTTATCAGCGTCTATGTAAAATTGTTAGATATCAGCACCAGCTAATAAATTTGACTTGGGGCTTGGTGTTCTGGCATTTGCTCAAATCCTCAGAGAACCGCAGTTACTGTATATCCTTGTACAGTATTGGAATTCTGAATTGCTCTGCGTGGTGGGCCGCCCACCGGGACAGGAAATAAAACTCCGTAATAGAATGTCATTTTTCCAAAGTTGGAGCATTATGAGTTGCAGTGATATTGTATGACAACCTCATGTGGGGTATTTTTGTCTCAAATGTTTTATACTCCAGGAAAGCTCATTTGCATTACTGCCCCATATGGGGATTGTACATCCCAGGACACGCTAAAGATGCAGAAGGGGGGAGGTCACTAGGAAAGCTTTTTTCTTTCCATAACCCCGTCTAATTTCCTCCTTCCTAATCCCGTGCAGACAAAAGCAGAAGAAGCTAAACCTTCCAGGGCTGTGATAGGAGAGACAGATGACCAAATCCACCCACACGCACCCTTCGCTCACTGTGGATGTCTTTAATTAATCCCATGTAGACTGAGCTTATTCAAGTAAAACTGTTTTATAAGGCCGCCGCCCTTTTTTCTGGTGTGTGTGGTGGCCCCTGATCCAGGCCGCTGGGCTGTTTTAAGCTGTCAGTTATTATAGGTTTGTTTCTGCTAATGGCGTCATGCCAGAAAAAAATCTGTGTTCTACGCAGGGTATAAACACCCCCAGTGGGTGAGGAATTAGAAGAACATTAAAAGGGTACGAGGCAGCCACAGCAGGCAGAGGGGTGGGCCCACAGATGGGGAGGCGGGAGGCAGCTAGGGCCCAGAGGGGACGCTGGGGGTGAGACTGGAGCTTGGATGTCTTCCACAGGCTGGTGCCCACATGGGCAAGTTCTCACTGTGCCAGCCAGAGTTCTGAGAGGCATATGCTACGGTGGACCTTTCCAGTCCTCTTACTACACACCATTTCTACCCACGACGATCCCATGTAGGTGAGTTAGAGTCCAGGTTGCCAGCGTAATGACAATGTTAGAGAATTCGCAACTAGTGTTTGTATGTGCCGAGCCTCTGGCATTGACTAATCCAATCCCTACTCAGTCTATGAGCCAGCTTTTATTATCTCCTACTACAGATATGAAAACTGAGGCATGGGGTGGCTCAGTAAAATGCCTAGCAGATAGCACATCCATGACTCAAACAGAACCAGCAGGGCTCAGAAATTAGCCTTGACCACTACACACCAAGATTCCCAGGGGCCTTGTCACTCCAGTCCAAGACTTGAACATTTAGAATGTTCCTTTCAAAAGTGTGTCCTTTTGCTGAATTTAATGTTTTTGAGACTTATCCATTCTGTTGCATGTATCAATAGTTTGTCCCATTTAATACTGAGTAGTATCCCATTGTTTGACTATCCCACGATTTGATTACCCACTTGCCTGCTGATGGATATTTGGGTTGCTTCTATCTGGGGGCTATCATGAATAAAGCTGCTATGAACATTCATGTACAAGTCTGTGTGTGCATGTATGTATGCGTGTATTTTTATTTCTCTTGGGTTAATACCTAGGAGTGAATGACTGGTAGTTTAACTTTTAAAAACTGTTTTCCAAAATGATTGTACCATTTTACATTCCCACAAGTTAGTATCAGAGTTCAAATTCCACTTTCTTGCCAACATTTAGTTTTGTCAGTCTTTTTAACTTTAGCTATTCTCATCAGTGTGGCCAAGTTGTTTGTTAAGGAAAATGTAATGGTTTGGGTTATTGTTTAGGGTGAATATTATTGACCCCCCCCCATGGTGGACAGTGAACTCTTCCCCACCCCATTGATATTGGGCTTGGCTACATGACTTGGTTTGGCCAATGGAAGATCATCAAGGGGCGTGATGGAAACAAAACTGTGTAATGCCCTTGCAGTGAGCTTTGACTAACACTTCTGCCAATATTATGACGAGATGTCCAGGCTAATCCACTGATCCAACAAGGGGAGAGATGTGGAGAACAGCCAGACCCTAGCTGCTACTCAGAGCTGAACACAGTTGAGACCTGCCACCTTGGCTATTTTGAGAATAAATCATTGTTTTAGGCCAATAGGTTGTGGAATGATTATGCAACATTACTGTGGCAGTGATTGACTGCTACAATAGAGACAGGTGTCCTTGTCAAGTTGTCAAACTACCTGGAAGCTTAACTATGCCTCTCAGCTAACTGACTGCTGGAGTCTGCATTTAGCCAACATAGTAAACAGCTACATTCCAACCGCTCCAGGCAACCTTGAACTCCCTGCTTCTCAATACCTATGAAAAGCTTGATTAATACAAACAATATTAACAGAGGAATGACTGAAAGCTATGCGGCCCATCCAATGCCTGAGTTCTCTAAAATGTCTCTCTGCGTTAATCCCAGGCGGCAGAGAGCTGTTCCCTAGCACAGAATTGCTTCCATGCTCCCAAAGCAGCTTCAGTTAGGTTGCTCTTTGGCATTTCTCCATCAGTGTACCTCGGAGGAAATCACACGGAAAACTATCACAATAGCTGTGCTTGTATCTGCTGTAAGGACATTGTTGGGATGTTCTCTGAAATGCCAGGGATGGGAAATTGTTTCTAGTTTCAGAATCCGGGCAAATTGGAATCTCCTAAAGAACTCTGAGTTTTTATTAGATGTTGAATCATGACTGGTTGCGTTTCTTTCTTTATGTTGACCAGCACAAAATTCAGACCAAACCTGTGGCCCACTATTTAACCTTTGATGATGCATTTCCAAAATGATGTCTGCTCCTTTCTACTAATATTCTCACTCAAGTAATTTAAAATTTTATTCAGTCTTCTCTTTGGGTATGAGGTGGCTGGGCAACAGTTGCTAGGTAAGGGAAATCTCTGTAGGGGGTGGCTCTTGAATATGCTTATTGGGCGGCCTGGTGTGGAGAGAGTGGAGACTTGACAATGCCTGCTCACTGGGCTCGCCTTGGATGAAGAGTGCAGCCCCAGAAGTGCCTCAGTTCTTGACATGCTTCACTTCCAGTTCCAGTGTAAGCACATCTAGAACCGGCAGCCTCCATTCACTCCTCGGATTTTAGGATCCTTTATTACCTGACCTAAAAACTAACTACAACCCTGGCACCTTCGTGAAAGACGAATCAGAGGGCTCCAGCTACATACCCTGTGCCTTCTTAACATTAAAAAAAAATCATTCCACAAGTGGATGGTTTAGAGGAGGGTGGGCAGGCAAGACTTCGAGGAGATTCAGAGTCACCACCTTTGCAGGAATATTCACGGTTGTGGGTCATTGGCCTGACTTATAAAGGAAGAGCTTACGTTTGGTATCACAAAGCATTTGCTAGGTTCCCAAAAAATTTAAGAAGGAAAAGGAAAAGTGGGGGATGGGTGACATTTTGTGTATCCTTAAACTCCTTAAAGTGTTTTAAAGCTTTCTTTCTAATAAATGAAAAGGTGTTGAAAAAGCATTTTCATTTCTTTGATGAAAGACTGCTGTTTGAAATATCAGAAAATCACTCAGAATTAACTTCACACCCATTCAAACGATGGCCTCATCTTGGGATCTCACATCTGGTCCTTCTGCAGCAAGAACGAGCGTGTAAACGGGCTGTGTTAAGGACGCCACCAGCCCATAGAGATGAGATTATCATTTTTTAAACAAAATTTTCTTACATTTGGGTTGGAACAAATTCTCGAATCCCATTGTGATTAAGCTGAATGAGCACAAGTTTAAGACAGCAGTTTCTACTGGAAGAATCCCTCTTGGGGAAATTGCTTTATAGATTGAGGGGGTGAGACACCCCACATCACAATATGACTTCCCAACATCTTGGCTTTTTATCATCAACAACAAACATGCGTCAAGCACCTGTTATCCATCTCCCTGAATTGCATGCTGGACATGTTTTTAATGTCTGTTTAAGGAGGATTTTACCTGTAAGTGCTTTTCAAGGCCATTGAAAGAAAGACAGTTTAGTTGCGTAGGAGGTTCAGATACAAAGGACAAAGGGACACAGGCAGAGCAATGTGCATGGAGATCCCCTCGATGCGGAGTGTGAGGGAGTTTGCTCAGACGGGGGGGGCCTCTAATCCAGCTGTGTACAGGATCCAGGTTCAGGTGGGTGTCCCAGGCAGCCATGGGTCCCAATTCACCGACAGTTCTCATGCCTGTGGCTATGAGGTAAGCAGTTATTCCTTTTTTTTTTTTTTAATATATATTTATTGATTTCAGAGAGAGAAAGGGAGAGAACCATCAATGATGAGAAGTCATTGATCTGCTGTCTCCAACAAGCCCCCTACTGGGGATCGAGCCCGCAACCCTGGCATGTGCCCTGACCAGGAATCGAACCATGACCTCTTGGATCATAAGTCGATGCTCAACCTCTGAGGCATGCTGGCTGGGCAGTTATTCCTTTTTTGAGGGATTATTTTAGAAAGTTTATGTCAAATAAACAAACATTTTGGCCAGGGCATGTCCTAGCTCTGTAGTCAGTCTGGATTTAATGGTTCCCCACCTCTCTGAGGACTCAGATCTTGTCCCCACATCTGTTCTTCACTGGCTATTAGGGCCTATGGTGGCACTGTTTCCCAGCCCAACATCATATGTGGATTATTCCCATTTAAGCTGCAGGGTCACAAAGCCCTATTAATAGGTAATAACAGGCAGCAAAATGAGACCTTAAGGAGGTCCTTAAATGCTATGATCCACTATTCTAACCTATAAAATGAAAGTAATATTAGTAACCACCTTGTAGGTTGTATAAATATTAAGTTCTCCTAATACCCTGAAAACAGTGCCTGGAAACTAGCAAAGGTTCAGTAAATAGAAGCTCTTTTTAGATCCAAGAAGTTCTCTCCTGGAAGTACTAGAGGAACCTTAGATAAAACTAGCCCAAGACTGAACTCGCCAACTTTCCCCAAATCCATTTGCTATCAGTTCTCTCTATGGTATCACTTAGAATGATTAGTGCCAACAGCTGGAAAGCTACTCAGACTGGCCCATCCAATAGAGCCTTGGAAGAGAAATGACATTTGGGGTCAGCTGGCACACAGGACTGAGACCTCCAAGGAGGGCTGAATTCGGGCCAATTTGGTGCACTCTAGTGGCCAATACCCTGTTCATGCTGTGAGTGGAGAGTTAGATTTTTGCAAAACAGTCCTTGATGCGACCTTAACCTTGACCATTGGAATGTTATTGGGTTTGTAGGATTTCTTTTGCTTTGAATTTGCAAAATACTTAATAGTTGCTTAAGAGTTACCACCCACAAAGGTTAATATATATCTGTACATGCCTAAGTTTTATAACAAAAATAAGTCAACACTGAGGGTCCTCAAGATATTTCTGAGGACATTGCATGTTCCTTTTCATCAATTTGAGCAATCTGACCCGTGGCCAGGATGTCCAGTAGTCCTGCCCCTATAGTCCCCTGGCCCACAAGATAGGAAAAACAGCAGAGCCCTGAATAAGGCAGAAATACTGTTTCGTGTTTGGATGTGTTGAGAGCTTGAGAAGATTCGAAGTCCTAACAGAGACATAGGGGTCAACCAGACGGCGGGGCTGGATAGGTGATTCAAGAATAGGCAGAGGAGCAGCTGACACTGTTAAACATGACTCATGTTTTAGAAATGTCGCTGCTGATTAATCTATCTGAATGGCTTGAACAAAGGAGCAGATGTGCTCATGGGACAGAGAAACATAAGGAGGGACCATCAGAGGGAAGATGGATGATGTGGCATTCAGGCTGGGCCTGAAAAGCTTCGAGAGCCCACATACTGGGGTAAGGGTCTGCCAAGTTGAGGGAATGGCCTGAGCCAGGTAGGGTGGACTGGCCAGGCCCGGGATACCCGAAGGAGTGGGAGCTGATGTGAAAGGCCGTAGAGAACTGTGAAGGTTACTGCAGGTAAGGGACTGGGGCTTTTGTTCTGAAATAAAGTTAGAGCCCCTCTGCTGTTTATGAGAGAAGGGGAGGCAAAATCCAAATATGTCATCATTCTCATTTTTCTTTTTCTTTTTTTCTTTTTTTTTAAAAATGTATCTTTATTGATTTCAGAGAGAGGAAAGGCAAGGGGGAGAGAGAGATAGAAACATCAATGATGAGAGAGTCATTGATCGGCTGCAGCCCGCAACCCGGGCATGTGCCCTGACCAGGAATCGAACCCTGATCGCCTGTATCCTAGGTCGACACTTTAACCACTGAGCCACGCCCGGCCGGGCATCATTCTCATTTTTCCATGAAGATCAGAGTCCGAGACACTGGCGACACCCCAAGATCACAGGGCAATTTAAACAGGTGAAGAGAAGCGATTCCTGCCTCCTGCCTCCTGCCTCCTGCCTCCTGCCTCCTGCCTCCTGCCTCCTGCCTCCTGCCTCCTGCCTCCTGCCTCCTTGGGAGCGAGGGAACATCGCTCCTGTCCCTGTTCTGCAGGCAGCTCCGGGAAGGGAGGGGTTAAGGCTCGGTGCCTTGCTTGACTCCCGAGTCAAATGCCTCATTTGCATATCTCTCGGGTCCGCCGGGTGGAAACTGCCCCCGTCACCCCAGACTCTGTTCAGGTGAAATTGGGACTGGACATATTCACAGGCCCCAGTTCATCTGGGAGATGTGTAAGCGCACAGCTCTCCCTGGGCTGCTATTAGTGCTTTATCTGAAAAGGCCAAACAGCTCCTGTCCTGTAAATTATATCTCATTTCTTTAAAAAATGTGTGTGAATGGAGAAGGGGCAGAGGGATGCAAGAGAGGAGGCCCCGAAAGGGGGTGGCAAGGAAGGGTAAATAGATAAAATAAATGGACTTGGTGCATGCCTTCTGACCATTTGCTTTAGCTTATTGATCTGGATTTACCCCCCTATCCTGGGAGTAATCAATTTCTCGGTGGATGGGCAGAATACAATAATTTCAAGCAAACTCTTCAAATGGGTTGTCATTAATTTGCCTTTTGCCAGTCCTTGTTCACTCGGAGTAAGATGTTTAGCTTTCTCCAAGCGCTGTTGGAGGTATACCCTGGGGGTTTTCTGGGCCTGATTGGCACAGGGTAGGGGATGCAGGCTGGGGAGGGGGTGAGCAGAGCTGGTGGGACTAATGAAGGCACTGTGTTTGCTCACCCTTACAGAGTCACTTATTACCACTAATTGGGAGGGACAGTTCAAATAAGCACAGAGGAGCAGTTATCACAAGAGCGTGACTTGGTTTTAAAGAGGCCTTCACGACTCCCTCAACTCCCACCGCAGGCTGGCTGGACGCCTGGGCCTCAAGGCCTCCAAAGAGTGGGGGCTTTGTCGGGCACCCCATAGAAGTCAGCAGTCTTAAGAAAGCTGGCTTTGGCAAGTCATCTCAGGGAGCCACAGACAGACACGCAGCTGCCTGGGACACTTAGAAAGTCAACAGCTGACGGAAGGGGAGGACTTTCAGCTTGGCTATAAATGGACTTGAAGATGTGATCAGAATTAATCTGCAGAACATAGAGGTTGTTTTCTTTAAAGGGCCCAATTGGTTTTAAAGAACATTCATTTGTATGAGCATTCAAATATTAATAACCCGACATACATCTGCTAGGGTTCTGCCACCTTATCTCTTGATTATTTCCTTTGTAAGAAGACATTAATTTCCTCTCCGGTCCATTAAATAGATATGAGTGAATGCATCACTCCTATCCCAATTCTATGGCCAATATGTCCAAATTATTTAGTTGCATTTGTGCCAACCAATTAATCATTGGTGTTATCAAAGGACACCTGGATTTTCCAGCTAGATGTCCATAAGAAAGAAGCCGCACCTGCCCTAATCCATTCATTCTAGAAAGGTATAAGACGCCTATGAGGGCACAGAGACCACTTAGGCACTAGGGACACAGCTGGGAAGAAAATGAAGTCTCAACTGCATTGAGTTTCCATTCCTGTGGATGGGGGGACGCGGGGGGGAAGGGGGACATGAGGAATCAACAAGTAATGAATCGAGTCAGATGAGGTACCCCTGTAAGGACAATAGGGGTGCGCTCTTGCCAGCATTTCAGTTGGCTTTTCAGGGCCCTGTGCTTAATCTTGTGGGAAACAAGATCAAGCCACGCTGACAACGTAGCACACGGTGGATCCCCTTTGAGGGGGCCCTAGATAAGGCCAAGTTCAGTTGCCTGGTTTACATACAGGAAATATAAAACCTTCGAATTCCAATTATAGTCCCACCCCAAAGTGTATATGAGAGATTCCAGTGCTGTACTCTTGTCAATTGAGAAACTTTATCATAAGCCAATTTTTTGGTGCAAAACCATGGTACCTTTGCTCGGGGCTGGCTTCGTCTCATCCTGTCTAGGTTCATGGCTGTTCTCATGTCTTATATTTTCAAAATACACATATACACCATCATCATCACACATATTCAAATGGAAACTTGTGGATGGTAGCACCTCGGGAGGAAAAAGTCATTTCTTTTTCTCCTGAAGACTAAAAACCACATTATCTATCTATGACATGGGCAAATGGTACTTCCTCTTCCAAAGTATTTTCAAGAAGGTTCCAGACCTTCTACAATGAAGAAAGAGGACCTACAAAAGGAATATGGGTTTATGAAATTCATATAAAGCCATTCCTGCAAACCTGTGCATTTGTTTTAAAGTTTAAATTGGAATAATGAGCTGGACAAGTGGGCAGCAGTCAAATGCTTTCCTGGAGAACATAAGCCTTGGTCTTTAACAAGAAATTAGGGTTAGGCATCTCAGCACGAAAAATAGGAAATTATTTGATGGGTAATAGATTTCACTTTAGATTTCCTGTGATATATTAAGAATGATTTTGTTGTTCATTGATACCTTTCAAGAGACCCCAGCATAGGGAAAACAATGCCCCCTTCACTTCTGCATGAATGCATTCAGTTCTGTACTTCACATCTGGAAGCCATTTATTCTGCCCTGAGACATCTGCAGGGGCTACTGACATACGATGGAGGCAGGGGAGCTGGCACGCATGGCAAGACCTTGGACCGTCACCATGCTTGGTGAGGCCTGGCTTTGTTGGAGGCAAGAGGAGAACCCGCTTCCCCACTGGGTGAAGAGCACAGGTTGACCAATTAAGAAGCCAGTTGAATAGGCTTGAAACGCCTTTGCAGGGGGAAAAAGGAATTTATGTTGCTAAAATGAATCCTGCCTTTTGCGGCCTGAAAGGAAGATATCTGGCTCAGCGCTCTGTGGGATTTCTTTTTTAATGGGTCTGAGCACAAACTGTCTTTTTGTAGGCAGGGATGCATATGTGTGTGTGAATAGACGTGTAACATTGAAGTTGGTTGTTTTAAAACAACTCCATGTGATGGCTGCTGTGGCCCCTTTGAATTCTCATTGGTCAGAAGAGGTCCTTGGGAGTCCACCACCCACAGACATTTGGAAGCACATAGCGGGGAGCACCCAGCTGGGTGCTCTGGGGCAGCAAAGAACACCTGTTGCTAAAGCCAGCTGGAGTCTTCCTCTGCCTTCACTAAGAACAGGGCCTATGAAATTAGCCCATGCTCCTAGGTCACAGGCTAAACGGCAGGGTTGCCCCCCCGTTGAGAGTGAGCACTGGTGCACCAGCGAGGGAACAACGGATGTAGGGAAGCCCCACTGGCCCCACGCCCGTGTCTCACTCACTGAAATGCCTAAGATGCCATCCTTAAAACTTTATGTGGGTGGCAAGTAAGACCCTTTCCTAGCAACCTTACCTAGAATGTAAATACCCCTGGGAGGGGCAATTCTTGGGGTTGCTGAGAGCTCAGTGGGCATTTCTAGTAATTACAGCAGCTTGATAGACGGGAAGGGAGAGCGTGAGAATGCTACTTGGGGCTGGAGGCTGGGAAGGGAGCTTTGACGACTGGCTTGGCCTGCTACATAATTTTAACGAGAGCCTGCCCTGCCCAGGACCCAAGGAAGAGGTGTAAGTGGCTGAAGAAAAGGAACACGGTTGTGACATGGGAATCGTTCCCAATAAAGCCAAATCCTTTCAGGCCTAAAGCTAATGTCATGACATACTTGTCCGTAGTATGTATTAATTACTGAAATCTTTTCTTTGAAACCCAGGAGCTTCCTCCAGCCCCTGGGGAGGAGTCATGTCTTTCTGAATCAGAAACCAGGTCTACGAGTATCGCCTTCCGAGTAACAGGCAGGAAGGGAGAGAGGGAAGCTGATGGTAGTGGCCTGTGAAGGAAAGATTCAGAGGCACAACTCGCAGAGTTTTCCTGTTTTGAGATAAAAGGAAAAGACACAGGGATAAGAGGGTGAGGCTGAGAGACCAAGAGAACTTCAGAACCAGTTTACCAGTCATAGCTTGACTGGGGAGTTACAAGAAATTCATTCATCCATTCATTCAATGAATGTTCATTGAGTACCTGGGATGTGCCAGCTACTGTCCTAGGCACTTGGGGTATGTCTAAGAACCAAAGAGATACAGATCTCTGCCCCTGAGGGGCTTATATCCCAGTAGGGAAGACAGACAGTAAACAATACACAGGAAAAAAAGTATATAATCTCTTAGAGCGCAAAACTCACCAAGAATAAAGGAAAAGTAGAAAGAGTGAAAGGATCCAAAGTGGGTTGGGGGAGTTAAAATCTGGCACGGTGACAGTGGGCTGCACTGAGTCAGGGTGCAGCCAAGAAATGCAAGAGTTGAGGGAATGGGCCAGGTGGGTTGCGTGGCCCTTGCGGCTCATCAAGGCTGTCGGGTAATTCCCCTGATTCCCGTAGACGGCCATCCAGGGACTACTCTGGGATGAAACTCGTTGGTGTCTCCAGATTCTCTGCAGGCCTCTGGTACCCATTCTGCGAAAGCGGCCACCTTCAGACAACCCGGCACCTACGCAGAGTGAAGGGCAAGAATCCTTTGGGAGGGTGACCTGAAGTTTAGAAAACCTTGATGACGATAAAAGTGCAATGAGACAGAAGCATGTGGCAGACTTGCAAACCCTCCACCAAAGTGGATTCTTTCTACTTCAGAATATCACCCATACGCAACCCCAAATGAGCTTTTAGATGCTTTGTTGTTTTTTGTTTTGTTTTATTTTCCCTAACTGAGTTTATATTTTACAACTGTCTCCAGGACTGAGCCTGTTCTTGTGATACTTTTTTATTTTAATTTTTATTTTTTCAGGCTAATTTCATTTCGACCATTTGGTCGCTACACTTTATATTAATTATACTCCTTATTACTTACTAATATTTTTCTTGACAGAAGTTTTGTCAATTGCTCTATTTATGAAGTCACAAGTTCACTTTAAATAAACAAGGTATAAATAAACCCCAAAATGCATAGGTACTGCAAAACTTTTATATTCCCAATTTTCTGAGATTGCCTTGATTTTAAAATTCTGTTCCCAACAACATTACTACAACCTAGAAATTTAAATGTTATCTCCCAGCCTTTAACTCACACTCAAGCAGCCTGGAAATCGGTTGTTGACCAAGTATGACCAACCAGCTGTCCTAATTTTTGGCTTAGAATATTTGGTCACATGAGAGGTATTTTGTGTGTGTGTGTGTGTGTGTGTGTGCGCGCACACACTCCCATGTCCATCCACTTTGTAGTTTGTCTTCTTGAGTCCTCAAAAAAATATCTCAGGCTCCTACTTCCCTTACTGGGAAACAACTCCAAAGGCTAATATCTCCAGGAGCTGAGATTTGGTCCCCAGAGTCACGAATCCCTAGTTCCTACAAGCCCTTGTTTTTTGCTACTGGAATCTTTCCTTTGCTACAAGAAAGTGTTCCTTAGTAACTTTTATGAAGATTCCTTCCATATCGATATCCATATTCAGTCCATTTCTATCCAAAATTCCAGCTGAGTAACCCAGAGTGTGGGCTGGGAAACTCGAGACTTCGGGGTAATATATCTCAGTGGGCCCTCACCCTATTTTTTAAGCCCGTCTCCATTTTTATAATCATTGCTCTTGTGGGGAGTGAGCATGAGGTAGAGAAAACATAGGCTAATGAAGTCTAGTGGTGCCAGGATGCCTTCTAGCGTGGGGTGCATGAGGGTCTGAGCCTGGCTCAGAGGGAGCGCTTTTTGTCAAGAGTTATGTAAATCGAAGGCCCTCTCCCCATTGCAAGTGCCATGGTCCCCACTCAGGTCTGCTCAGCATGACAACCGGCCTCCACGACAAGCAGTGGGAGCACAGGTGGAAGAGCCGGAGGCCCCCTTCCTTTCTGCTCTGGCCCCTCTTCCTGTGTGCCCTCGGCGTCATATTCTGTACAGCACCCCACACGCTGCAGGGGGCCAAGTGAATACTTACTTTCTTAAAATCTTGGCACCAAACGTATTATTTTAGCCTGTCTTCATATCCAAATCCGTAGGTCTGATTGTACCACAGAACTCGCCTGTCTATGAAAGGAAAGGCAGGCAGAAGGACCTAAGATGAAAGGAAGTGAAAAATATTAATTGTAGTAAACTTGGCTGCAGACCTCACCACCTACTCGGGGAAGTGGCTAACAGTTGCCCCAGTTCTGGCCACAGCCCCTCAGTGCAGTTCTTCTAGACGAGGGGTGAGGGGAGACAGTGCTTCCTTGCCTCCCTCCTTGCAATCCTCATTTCCTCCAGTGAAAACTTGGGAAAGCATTATCTACATTACATAACTATTGTCAGAGAGAATATGTGTAAAATCCTCACACATTGCCCGCCACAAAATCAAATTTAACAAATGGAGGTGGTGATGGTGATAATAACTTCTGAGTGGGAGCCAGTTGTAATTAATTTTAACATTATTGCTTAATTCAGTTCAATGATACATTTATTAAGCACCTCCCCCAAACGTCTGTGGGTGTGCACCAATTAGGAAAACTCTGGACTGAGCAAGAAGGCGTGATCCCACGACGGGCATCTCCAAAATATTCTCTGTCCCCTTTGGTAAGGCCTTAATCCCCTGGAGCCCTCATTTCCCATCTAAAAATGGGACTGGCCATATCTTCCCTAACCTACTTCATATATCCTATATGAAGAGATGAGAAAGTGAACTGAATAATCTTCTCTACTCCAAACAAAAGGAAGCAAAACCACAAAATCACATCCACCTTCACTGATGGGATATATAAAATAATATACAACCAACTGAGAGCTCTGTGGTCAACCGTGTTTTCCTCGCTCAGTCTAACGCATTTGACTCTGGGGCAAAGAAGCAGATGTCTCATCCCTGGGAACAGCCTTTTCTAGGACTTCACATTCAATTTCAACAAATATTAAGTGCCTACTATGTGCCTGGCACAGCTCCAGCAGCACCATCCAAAAGAATTGTTGGGACAATGGGAATACTCTGCCTGCACAGTGCAATACAAGGGCCACTAGCCCATGTGATTATTGAGCACTTAAAAGGTAGCCAGTGTGACTGAGGAACTGAATTTTAAATTTTGTTTAATATTGGTGAATTTTAAATCCACTTAAATGGCCACATGTTACTCGTCACTACCTCCCTGGACAGTGCAGGGCTCGACACTGGAGATTTGGCAACGAACACATCAGCGAAAAGTCCTGTTCTCTTGAAGCGTATATTCTAGTGAGAGGGGAGAGGTAACAGATAGAAATATAAGTAAGATACAGTAAGTCAGAGAGTGAAAAGTGCCATAGGAAAAAATATAAAGCCGAAATGGAGTTAGGAAAGGTCAGAATTCTAAAAGGCCTAATGTATTAGCCTTTTTTCATGACCAATGCTTGTGCTGTAAAGGCAAACCTCTCAGATTTTATTGTAGGTACCACCTAAAGCAAACTGTGGAGCCCGGAGCACATAGTTTCTGAATACATCTATGAGTCAGGTGTCTGATTTGGATGGTTGCTTTTATCCTGCCCAACTCTGTACTCAAAATACACCACTTCTCACTTGGTACAATAATGAGGAATAATGTGTAGCTTAATGAAACTTCTCCATTAAAAGGTTTTGGAAATAATATATAAAATTAATGGTTTACAAGAATAGTTTCAGACACTTGAAAACATAGCTAACCTAAAGACCTCCAATGCACCATGAATACATTCACTCCCAGACTAAAAATGAAACCCAAAATTGGTTTTGATTTTTATTTAAAATTCAAATGTCTGATGTCCTTAAATTGAACAAATGATATTTTAAAATATCCATATCAGCCTCCAACATCTGCAGATAGCGATTTGCATTTTGAAATTGGCTGCTTGAACTGAGCTGGGATGAGCCCTGCCACTCTTCCTTTCCTCCCTCCAGCTAGTTAATGAAATGCGAGAGGGCAGCCCTTTGTCCTTAAATTAGTTCCCATAGAAATCTTTTTGTACTTTGCCGCTTGTTATGATGTCTTGAGGCTGAAGGAAATGTTGCCATTAATTTCGTCTTTGTTGAATATGGATATCTATTCATAGTTAACTGAACAGTTTCAAACAAAATTAGCATCCAGCCGGCTCTTGGGCCAGCTTTGGGTTGGTTATCAAGAATATTTTTCTATTCTTTTTTTCTGTCCTTCAAAAAAATTTTTTTTTAAACAGCGAAGAGAATGCTCTTTGGCAAGTGTGTATTATCTAATATATTCAGCTTTCAGTTGCTACTTTTTTCCAGATGAAGATGAGCTTAATTGAGGTTGTCCTTTTAAGTTTGTAGAGCCCTTCAGCATCTCACACAAAAGCATCTAAAGGCTTTTCATTTGTCTTGAGTATGTTTCAGATGTACAAATATTATTTACATTAAACTTCAAATCAAAAGGTGCACCGTAACTGTTTTAAATTAAACATTAGTCAAGACTTAAATATATATAAATTCAGAGCAAAGCTTCCTTCCCACCCCCCACCCCCATTATCAAATCATTTATGGGACAGGAGCTCAGTTAACAAATTTTAGGATACATATTGAAGGAACTGTTTAGCAACACCCTTCAAGCAAGCACTTAATAAAGGAATTTATTTGCAGTTCTCTGAAGATAAATATTACAAACCCACTCTACAGCTAAGCTCTGAGGTCAGTTTCCTGTTTCAGATGCTTCCAAATGTTTGCTTGAGCAAGACAGGGGAAAGCTTGATTTTTAATAAGTGAAGTTGATCCATGAAATATACCCATGTGCTCGTCTGTGGGGGCATTTTGAAGAAATGAAAAAAAATCAGCTACTGGCTCAGCTATAAAAACCGGTTTGTGTATGAGAGTCATGAAGCGTAATGAACAGGACTCCAGTCCTGGAGGGAAACCTATGTGAGCGTTTAAGTCAACGCATTGGAAATTATAATACATCCTAAGGAACATGGAAGAAATTGTGGAAAATAGACTAAGATCTCTTTTTGTTTTTAATAAAGAAAAAAACTAAAGCCCCAAGTGCTACACAAAGTAGATTAGCAAGATTAGGAATAAAATTCTCAAACAGCCCAGTGAAAGATAATTATTTCCTATTGTAGGAAAGACAAAGGGTATGAATCCCTTTTCCTCCCTAAATGAGGAGCTTGCTTAATATATTTAAAATATTTTGTGGTGGTTTTTCTTTTATTTTTCCTCCAGCTTCTTTCCTGAATGTGGAACCAGCGTTCCTGGCTGTGAAGCATCCTGGGGAAGAGGCCCTAACCTTGTATTGCTTTTAAGTGTAATATACATTTTTCATTTTAAATGGGAACTCATAATGACATTGTGTAGAAGGGGACTCCAGGCCCCCTGATTATCGCCACGTCTCCTTGAGCTGCGCCTCTGGGAAAAAAAAAAAAAAATGTGAAGGAGATAGCCCTCTGGAATGAATAAATTCTGTAGCTGCCTGTAATTATTTATTAAAATAGATTAAAGAAATAGGCTAAAAAGGGATCCACCACCCATGTTAGAGGTAACATAATAAGAGTACACAGAAAGGGAAAATCCACACTGGGGAGGAAAGAATGTTAGGTATGTGTGTTCAAAAATACAGCCATTCTGCATTGTTGGCTCACACGCAGGCTCACTCCCGGGTTTTTATTTAGCAGGGTGGGCTGTGCTAATGAAAACACGGGTTACTAATACGGATGTGTAGGTCTCTAATTAACATTAGAATTGAGTGGTAAACATAACCAGGAGAAAATTCAAGAGCGAGATGGCCTGAAGAGAAGCCGGTGGGGGAGGGCGAGGAGGCGGGTTCCAGGGAGGAAACCGGTCAGTCCTTGTTCACATGGCCTTAATTTTGTCACTTGAGTAAAATTGGAAACCAGTTTTCTAGTACAATTGCTCCTGTGTTTAGTGTACTTCCAGGCTCCTTTTATTGCGGGGGAATTTTATAAACTTAGCACACCATCATCAAACCATCTTGGGGGTCAGCTTGCCACTTGTGCCTCTAGCTCTTGCGCAAGTACGTTTATAGTGTCTTCTAATATATAGGATTTATCTGTGTTTCTGAGAAGAGCTTGTAAATGTAGCCCCTTCCTGGAGGACTGTTTTTTCATCTTTAAAACAGTACTTGCGATTAACCTCCGTCAGATGCAGTAGATTTCCTTAGTACAGCCCCTCAAGAAATATAGGTTTGTGTTAATTTTTTGTTTCTTTTTGTTGCTGATGTTATTGTGATGGCTGGGGGGAGAAATTTTGATTATAGATGCTGATATTATTAATGTATTTCTTCTTTTTTAACTCCAAAAAGTATAACTGAAAATTATATTTGTGGACAGTTGCCTTAAAATAGTTCAAATTATATTTGACTGAAGAAAACAGAAACTACCACCAAAAAAAAAAAAAAAGGAGGCCTTAAAGATATGTTTATTTTTTGCTTTTTTATTCTGGCTTTTCCCGTGATATTTAAGTATAATATTATGCCATGATGTTTACATATGAAAAACACTTGCTTGTGTTATAGAGAAATACGCTTGCTTATGTTATAGGGGGGAAAAAAGATTTATCTAGGAAAATAAACATTTTTTTCTTTTCTGTGTTTTTGGAAGTGATTTATCAAAGTAAAAAAATGACTCATTGGGAAAGCTGTGTTATCTGTAAAACGAATCAGTGTTTTACTTCCTTTCATACTTATAAGGCTCAATGTAACAAAAATGTTGGTGGAGACCAAAAAATGAATTAGAATCCTTTTAACCATATGAATATTTATTAACTTTTTAAAGCTCATATGCAGCCACTTTATTCAACAGATTTAATAAAGTGTGTGTGCTTTTTCTTAATATTTCATGCTCAGCCTCCAAAACTGTCCAAAGAAAATGTACAATTCCTGCATCGTATCTGCCTTTCTTTGTTAATTTGTTAGAAAGCAAACATATAAATCTATCCAGAGAAACGCCTTGGATTTATCCCCTAAAAGTCATACATGTCCCACAGAGAGAGCGGAGGAACTGCGCTCACATGTGAGCAGAAAGCGGACCCCAGCGGCCCCGTGCAGAAAACGAAGGGAACTTACAGAAACGTGCAGCTGGAAGTGTCATTCGGGTGCATCTCCGCGCGGCAAAGTTATTACCTTGTGAATAGCGTTCATTAGCTTTACCAATATTGTGCTTCTGTTTATCTGCCCATTACCATCTTAACAAAGTAAATCATTCCTGTTGCCCCCAGATCGCATCCCTTCCCCCGCCCTCGGAAAACCAACATTTGTTACCCATAAACAGGCCGCTCGCTCGTGATAAGTATAATAGCTTAAATTGAATTTTCCTCCGAATGATTTAGCGAGTGCTAGAACACATTTTTACTTTGTGGTTTAGATTCAAGAAGGCATAAAATCTCCGCCATCTATTTATCATGTAGTTATTTTAATGTAAACATGTGTCCGTTTAGATGAAGTGTTTTCATTATTAAGCTAATTCCGACGTGTCTCGGGTAGACCACGGGAAGGGAGCTCACTCTTGCTGGTGGGGACCCGAAATCTGCCTGCGCTCAGCCTGCTGGCAGATACGTCTTCATTAGTTTTTTGTCACTCACCGGTGGCAAATGCTGTATAAATGGAATGGTGATCAGGCCCGCCTTGATAACTTGTCTTATCTCATTAGTTTTTACATCAAAGTTAATCAGCAATGTGAATTGTAATTGCTAGAGGAGACAATGTGTAGATCACCGGTCTTTTTTTTTTCTTTCCCTGTGTGGCATCTTGAAACATCAGCAGGCTGGTGGGAGCAGATAGGCTGGGCCGGAAAATGGTGCGGAAGGCGTAATAAGCAAGCTGCTCAGAATTAATGAGCTAACCCAATAAGGAAAGAATGGCCAATCAATGTGAGCTGGGCAAATATAATTTAGAAATAATTGCTTGATTGGTTGCCTATAGTACACTGATTTGACCACACACAAGGATTAAGAATTAAGATGTCAAAGCAAAAAGTAATTTGGCAACTGAGGGAATGTAATTTTTTGTTTCTTTCCCTTTATGATTGAAAGCGATGGGCATTTGATACACCATTTGTCAGCATGAAGACATTACATACCCTCCCGCTCCCTTGCTGTTCCCCTCACAATGTGGGCCCACTCAGAACACAGTTGTGACACTCCTGGTCAGGGCCTGAAGAAGGTGGGGCGGGGGGGGGGGTCCCCGACTCTGGCAGTTATGCCCTGCGGGTGATTGGGTAGGTGCAAGGCATTTGCATCTGCACCAAACTGCACCAGCATTTGGGGGGATGGCAAAGGGACAGATGTGAATGTTTGCAAAATACATCGTCTGCCCTAGGCCCAAAGAGTTCTGCTCACATCCTGCTCGTTCCTCCTACACTTCTTCCTGCAGCTACTCACCGATTAGTAAAGGGCCCTTGCTATAGTCTTCTGTCTAAATTATTGGGAAGGTTCAGCCAGAAGGTAAATTTGCTTTGATCTATATTACACCTAATTGAGTCACCAGCAATGTCTCTATCCCAACATCAAGAAATGTGAAAATGTTAGATTATTTCACTGGGGATTAAACCTAATTTTCGCGTGTTCTGCATTAACCTATTAGGCTGGCTAATCTGCATTGCTAATGTGGCTGAGGCAGCTGTCACAGCTAAAGAAAAACATGATCGTGCAATCCTTGAATGAATGATTCCCAGCCTGATTAGTCTTAGTGAAGTTAGCTGAGCCCTGGTGATAAGGAAGGAAAATTCCCAGGTTGCCAATAGCTTTGAAAATTATCAGACTGTAGGCAAAAATATACCTCATGATTCACAGGCTTTGGTCCAAATGCCGAGTTGAGTGACATTATTTAAGACTGACTAAGGCTAACTCGAATTGTCACTCGCATAAATGTTTGTATTTATTTTAAGGGACTAATGTAATGGATGCAGATTTAAATGCTAATAGAAGCCAGCCAGACACATAAAACCCCAGGCGTTACTCTGTTGGTCTTTTATTAACACAGATTAAATTGTAATATTTTCTAGATAAATTGGCAAAACCAGAAAGATGCATTGCCCCCCAGGACGCGGGATAAGGACTTTTGTGAGACTTCTAGTTTCCTCATAGATGCACAGAGCATGTTTACATGTTCACTACTGCTCTTCCTTGTCAGTTTTTAAAAAAAGAAAATTAGGAAAATATGTTTATAAGGAGGCAAATTGCTTTCTGCCCGTTGGCCACACCTATCTCTCTGCCTGTTCACTTAATTGCAAGGGGTGGGGGGGGGCATGGATTTTTTCTGATCCCTGTACTGCGTTTGCTTGGAAACAGGCTTCCTTGCAATTTAAAGCCTTTGCTTGCTTGTCTCCATTTGATTCAAAGGCAAGAGAGCCACCATGATGGGCGCCCTTCAGACGTGGAAAATGTTTAACAGCGTTTGGTGGCTGCAAATAGAGCCAGGAGTCCATTTAATCCGATTAGCAGTTCTGCACAATGGGCCTGCCCAGCCCATTGTGGACAGAGCCTTTACTTTATTTGTTTCTATTAGCCCAGAATCGGTTATCAGAAAAGTGGAATTTTGCCCCATCAGATTGCCCCGACAATCAAGAGAAAATAGATGAGGAAATAGTCTAATGTGTCAATATTTATCTTTTGGCCCTAATTGTCCTTAGAGAGGACTTGTTGAGTGTGCAGAGTTGCAGCCTGGATAGTCCGTGTACTCTTGATGGCTTCTCCCATTGTGTTAGCCACTACCCACAAATTATGACATCTCAAAGGCAAGAGCACTGGCCAGAGAATGAAGGCATCTTAAAGGCCTAAGAACACTGGATTGGAAAGCCAAAGAGAACCCTTGATGGTGGGGGAAGGAAGGTAGAGCCCAGAAAATTACGTCATTTGCATTTTGAATGCTGGGAATTGTAGAACAAAAGATGAGAGAGAGGAGCTAGGCGCTGCTTCTGCCACCCAGGTTCCAGGCACCTTCCTCCCGTTTGTTTGTTTTTTCAGGAAGCTCAGCTGGCTCCAAGCTCAGGGGGGCTTTTGGTGCCTCTTGTTGGCTGCAAAGTTTTCATGTCTAAAATACTCTCAAATCGCCCTTACTGGTAATGATAAAGTCCTTGTAGCTAACACTGTTTGAGCACTCAGTACAAATAAGATATTATTCTAAGCACCTGCCATTTGATTTCCCCCAAGTCCCCTCAGAGGGCTGCTATCATGAGGCCCATTTTATAAACAAATAGCTGAGGCCCCAAGAATAACTTGCTCAAGGTCATTCAGCCAGTGGCTATAAAGCCAGGACTTGAACCCATGAGGTCTGACTCCATCTCCTAATTACCACTGGGCCCCAGAGTCTAGGTCCCAACCAGAGTCCCGTGTTCCTTAAACTTGGTACCCCAAGTATCTTACTTGCCTAGATGCCCAGCAGAGCTCCCTTCCCTGGAGACCTTCCTTGGCAGTCAATGACTGATCTCTCTCACTATCCTGAAAAGCCCAAGTCCACTACAGTGGTAAAAATAGTTTGCAAGTCTCTCTCATGGTCCCATTGACCAAGTGTTTTCAGTAGCACAATCCACTAAGTCCCCGCAGCACCTTTTCATGGAAGGTGGGACAGAAATTTTGATTATCCAAGTCTCTGTTAGGCCTCTCAGACCAAGTGATACTTGAGTCCCTAGTCAGTGACGATCACTCCTGAGTCACGCCTGAAGTCAGGCCCTGGCAACTGACCTGAACTGAGGACGATGCCTGTGACTTGACCCCCTTTCCCTCATTCAGCTGAAAGGCAGCCTCCCCTTTGGTTCCCTGAGATGAGCTGTGGTTCCTTCCTCATTCCAAGAAAATAGCAACATATGTAATCACGGAGCACAGCACACATTCGAGTGCCCATAAACATGGAGCCATAAGCTCTTGCAGAGCTCCAGCCTATTGCACAAAGTTAACAGGCTCTTTTATTTCCAGCTGGATCTGATAGCATCCGAGAAGTCTCTGTATCGCTTTACATCACAGGATCACTATACCTGTGTGGGAATGTTAACAAGCTTACGGTAATGAATTCCTGATCTTTTACTAAATTAGATCTGTCTTCCCTGTGAACCACAGAGTTTAAAAAGCTGAGACAAATTCTTTTTTTAAAAAAATATGGTATTTCTTTGAATTCCCTATTACTCACATGTAGATTATATTCTCTTTCTAGCAATTCTACTGGGCTCATTCTTTCTCTGGTAATGTGATTGCCTTCACAATGCCAAACATATTTTTACCTCCAGCAGGAGCGTCTCAGAGAGACAGGTGAGAGTCATTAACATCAGCAACAATCTTGACACCAGTTGCATGCCTGTGAGTTGCCCAGTTATATTTGACATGTGTGTGTTTCCTCTTGCTACTATAACTAATTACCACAAACCGAGGGGCTTAAAATGGTACATATTTATTCTTTTATAGTTCTGGAGGTCAGAAGTCCAAAAATGAATCATAAAGGGCTAAAATCAAGGGATCAGATGGCCTGGTTTCTTCTGGAGGCTCCTGGGGAGAATTCATTTCTTGTCTCTTCCAGTTTTTAGAGGCTGCAGCATTCCTTGGCTTATGGCCACATCACTCCAATCTCTCCTTCTTATAAAGATCCTTGTGAATACATGGGACCCACCTGGGTAATCCAGGATGATCTCCCCAATTTCATTTATTCACTCATTTGTCCATCCACAAGCCTTGACTGTGGACACAGTGCTTGGCACTACAGCTACAGCGAGGAGCAGCACATTGTTCAGGTTTGTGGGGTGTCAAATCCCATCCAGTAAACAATCACACTAAGAGTGAGTTCGCTGCTGTTGGGGTGAGAGTGGGACAGGAACAGTCAAGAGAACAGATGAGAAGGGAGCTAGGGCTAATCCATCGAGGGGTGGGCACTGGTGTCCAGAAAGTCTTCCCTGAGAAAATGGCCATTTAAGCCAGGAGCTGAGGGACACATAGGACTTCACCAGGGCAAGAGGTTAGGGAAAGGTGAAAAGCCAAAATACCAAATTACTATTCAAGTCTCAAATAATTGCCACTCTAGAGGAGAAATGTTTAATTGCAGCGACGATGATTTTTACTTTGCCTACTGCAGTCAAAGTCGGGGTCCTGTTCTGAGTAGAGCATCAATGTTTGTGTTATTTCCAAAAAGGACCAGGGCTCCCTGGAGGTGGAGGAAGGTAGGGCAAGTGCCCCGTGTGCTTGACAGCAAAGGAGGCAGAGGGCTTCCTCAGGCTTCTGCTTCTTGGGCCCCACGGCCCTCGTCTGAGGAGAGGCGGCCTCTTGTGCTTATTCCACTCATCTGCAGGGGTCAGGCTGGTGCAGAGCCTATTAGCCCTGCTTTCTAGATGGACCAGGCATACAAGAGTTTGTGACAGACCAGCTTCCCTCCCTTCTGGCCAGACTCAGGGGTCACATATCTTCCAAGACCAAAATGCCCTATAGTTACCCTTATCCACAGGGGACACATTCCGAGACCCCCAGTGGTTGCCTGAAACTGCAGATAATACAAAATCCTATATATATTGTTTTTTTCCTATACATACATACCTACGATAAAATTTAATTTACAAATTAGGCACAGTAAGAAATTAATAATAACCAATAATAAAATAGAACAATTATAACAATATTCTGTAACAAAAGTTTAGGTTCTCTCTCTCTCTCTCTCTCAAAATAGCTTATTGTACTGTATGTATAAGCAAAGATACCCTGGACAAAGGAATGATTCATGTCTGGATGGGTTGGAGAAGGACAGCCCGAGATTTAAAACTTACGAATCATTTATTTCTCTGATTTTTCATTTAATATTTTCAGACAATAGTTGATGATGGGTAATTGAAACTGCAGAAAGCTAAGCCATGCATAAGAAGCTACCACACTAAGGTTACTTAACCAGCCTCAGAATAGCTCCCCGCAATGTACTTACTTATAACAAGAGGAAAATAGCAAATTTACAGTCAACCACGTGAGCAGAAGACACAGCCAATAATGGGACAACTTGACATCATGCACCTCTTAATAGGATGCACTGAAAAGAATACAAGGGCCCTTCCAGGGTCTTCCTACCCAAAATGCATCCTCTCCATATAATCATTAGGAAACCACACAAACTCAAATCGAGGGACTTTCTATAAAATAGCCGACTCATACTCTTCAAAACTGATAATATCACAAAAGACACATTTATTCTTTGTCCCTATAGATTTGCCCCACTCTGGATGTCTGATACACATGGAATTATACAGTATGTCATCCTTTGTGACTGTCTTCTTTCACTTAGCACGATGTTTTCAAGGTTTGTAGCGGGTGTGAGTACTTCATTTTATTGTCAAATAATATTCTGTTGTATGGATAGATCGCATTTTGTCCAGCCATTCATCAGCGGGTGGGCATTTGGGTTGTTTCCAGTTTGGGGCTATTATGAGTAATGCTGTTATGAACATTCAGATATGGGTTTGGTGTGAACCAAGTTGTTTCTACTCCTGGGTGTATACCTAGGAGTTGAATTGCTGGGCCACATGCTAACTCTGTTTAACCTTTTGTGCTACTATCAGACTATTTTCCAAAGTGGCTTCGCCATTTCACAGTCCCACCATCCGTGCACGAGGGTTCCGACTTCTCCACATTCTCGTCAACACCTGTCATTTCCCTTTTTTTCTTCTAGCCCTCTTGGTAGGTTTGAAGTGATATCTCATTGTTTAACTTCTTAATATCATCCTTAAAACTTTTCTGTAAGTCTGAAATTATGTCAAAATAGAAAATGAAAAGAAAATGTCTGGTACCATAAATACTCCCATAATGAAAGAACTTTAGAGAGAAATCCTATCTTTTTCTTAAGCTAAATCTTTAAACTGATAAATCTTGAGGATAGGAACAGAACTAGCGACGAGTCCTAAAAATTTGGATATTTCCTGGGTTCAGTGTTTTCATTCATTAACTCAAAAAAACATTTATCAAGCTCCAGTTAAAATAAGTTAACAATAAGATGAATATTATGTGGAAATGTGTACTGTTGGCCTTCCCATGTAAAAGTGAACTGCTTTAAAGCTCTCTTCTGATGGTGATTGAAAATAACACATTCACAAGTGCAGTAGATACGTACCAAATACCAAAGGCTATATTTACTGTTCCAGTGAGATACCACATTCAGCATTATACATACTGCCTTAATTTGGATCCTGCAAAAGCAGGCCTGAGTTAGCGACTTGGGTGCTAGTGGCTTATTTGGGAGGTGATTCCAAGGAGGAAATGGGGAGAGTCTTCTAGAAAAATCTAGTAAAATGTGTGTTGAGATTGTCACTACTATGGGAACTGAGGCTCAATTCTGCTGGGAAATCTTGTAGCATGAACTTCTGTATTGTTCCTTCAAAAGACTAGAAGTTGAGAATTTTATCTTTTAAACTTCTATCAACAACCGTTTGAGGGTTACCCCTGGAAGCATTGGTTCCAGTCTACCTGGGGGCCCCTGTGGCTGAACATAGCTCCAAGAACCCTCACAAGGAAGGAGGAGCTTTGGGATGGGTCCTTAAAGTGGGACACTAAAATGGCTTAGGAGATACCTACCACAGCTCAAATCAGAGAAAAGCTTAAGGGATGTTGCATAGGGCACAAAAAAGTCTCCTTCATACATTCTTTATCTTCAGATCTCATTATTATTCCTTGGTTAAGTCACTGAGGTGTTTGTTTTGTTTGTAATTAACCTCAGTTTACCCATCTGCAGTGGTCTCATGGGAGACTAATAAATTTGCATTCGTTTTATGGCTTCCTGGCGTTTACTTCTGAAGATGCCTGCCATATAGCAAGGAATTGCTTGAGAATCTTTTAAGCAGTATGGCCTCTCCTGAGGCACAGTCACTATGCAAAGAGCATGGGGTAATAGGTCCAACACAAATATCAAAAGCAAAACCTACCACTTGGATTTGGAAGAGTGTCTAAAAGATTTGGGATCCACACACATAGCATTTTGGGCAGCTTTGGGCAGCTATAATCCTGTGTCGATAAATTTCATTTTAAGTAAAGCTGTGCCTATTTTCTTTTAGCTGATAAGTCTCCTTGCATTATGAATAAACTCCAAAGCTTATGTAAAAATTCATTTGGCTCTACCTCAGAAATTTTCCATTTGAGGCCTACGTACAATGGAGCAAAAGAGATTGTTAGGGCAGTAAAACTGTTCCTTCCATATGATAGTGTAATCGTGGGTACAATGACATTACGCATTTGTCAAAAGCCATAGAACAGTATGATACAAAGACTGAACCCTAACGTAAACTGTGGAACTTGTCTGTAATGCACCAGCATCGGTTGGTTCTTGGTTTATCCATGGTACCAACGCACCATACTCATGCTAGATGTTAATAGGAGAAACCATGGGGGAAGGGGATATATGAAAACTCTACTTTCTGTTCAGTGTTTCTCTATACCTAAGGCTGATCTAAAAATTGAAGTTTATCAATTTAAAAATGCAGCTTCTAATGCAATATTATTGCATATTGTACTCCCAGAGATGTTTCAGTGACACCAGGAAATCTGGGCATGAAAATCTTCCTCCCCAAGTTCTTCCTTCCTCCTACACAAAACAAGGTAAGAACTATACCCTGAGCTGTTCCCCCTTTGCCTCCGTGGGTGAATTGGGTGATTAGATTCCTTAACTCAGAACAGTGGCAGATGGGAGGCCTGTTTTTCAACTCACATACCTCTCCATGCGGTGAGGATTCTCAAAGTGCACGCTTCAGCCAGCTCCCTGATATGTGTGGTTTTCTAAACCAACCTCTGTATGTTTAATCTTCAGCGCATGATGAAGGAAGGAGGGGTGGGGGAGATGGAGAGAGATCAGTCAATTTAAGACTTTTTAATAAAGGGGATAGGGGAGGAAAAACAGACTTGACAATTTATTAACATCTAATCCTGTTAAGATTTTCTCCACCATATGCCAGCACAACAGCACCCTGGAAATGTGTACTAATTGCCTCTGTTGTACCGTGTGTGTATGCTTTATACACAGCCCCTGACCTTTTGGTTAATAACTTTGCATTATATTTATTGACCTGAAACAAATTGAATTCAGTGGCACTCACTCAAGAATTGAATTACATAGTCTTCTTAATTGTTCTCTTATTTATCGAAATGTGAAAAAGTAACGGCTTGCCACCTGTAATGTTTTTCCAACAAAATAAGATTAGAATTCTAATATTTTCTCCAAGCTAGATGACTTTTTTCAGTCATCTAGCCATGAATATATATTAGTCATGAAACTGGAGTTCTGATATTATCTCCAAAAAGAATCTCTTAATTTTCTTTTTTCATTGCCAGTGCCCTGAAAAATGCTGATATAGAAACATATTAATTACGGGAGGTTTATGTAAATGAGCCGGGCTAGGAAGGCTTTTCTGCAAAGTGGCCTCAGAATAGGCGCCACTCCATCTCGGTCACCAATAGTCACACCGTCTTACCCTCCCCGGCTCCGTGGGGCCTTCTCGTGTGGTTTTACATACATCCGACGGCACCATCGAGAGCACTGAGACGGGAATATGTTAAGCATGGGAAGATATTTTCCACTGCATTTGTTGGTTTTTAAGCCCTTGAGCTGCATTGTCTGCTGACTGGAGGGGGGCAGAAATCTAATTTCAGGAGTTTAGTGATGTTCTCCTATCGACGGTTTCACAGGCAACAGACACCGCCGGTAACATTGTTCTTAACACCATTCACTCATCTCCTTCCTTGGAGGGTTCTCGCAGCGATCGGAGAGATAGGAGCCTCGCGCGGGAAATTTTGGGCTTTGCTTTCTAATTCCAGTGTGAAATTAATTGTCCCAACTGCAAAGAACTCCTTACTCCTTTACTTACTGTGTTAAACTTAAAAATGCAAATGTTATTAGTGGCCTGATGGCTGATAAGGGTGCTTTGTGCCCGGCTTTAACCTCTATTAGTGAGGATTACCAGGACGTAGCCACATTGGCATTTTCTAAGTGTCACCGTGACAGCACTTGCTGCACAAATGCCTAGCTGTCACCGTGAGTTTTATCACTCGGTTTTTCCCTCCGAATGTAGACTAATAAGCCCAGAAATTACAATTGCCTCCCTGCCGAATCTGTGATAGGCGGAAATAATGATATCAGTGCCCTGCTAATCTTCTTGCCTCTGCGCTTGGCACTGTCCTATTGAGTCACCTGTCACACTCCGCTTTGATGAGGCGAATTCAATCTCCCTGCTGTAATGACAATGGGGCCATTTTAATGTTTGGAAATGATTATGTGGGAGCTTTGCCGCGCTCTGTCTTGGCAAGCGAGCCAGGGTGCTGTGCACACCAGGAGAGCGGCCTGTGGCGGTCGGGAAGGTGGTGGAGATGCTGAGTTATTGGGAAATGGGCGTCAAAGGCAGCTTCATTGTGAGCCTCTCCGGGGGACGGATGGGGAGGGGAAGAGGTGGGACCACTCTTGCAGAAGCATGGCCATTGGCTGTTCTTGCCGTTGTCTGCACAAATTTGCTTCTAGAAGGATTTCCCAGGACCAGCTGTGCCGTTCAAGGAGGCAGGGTGACTGGAGCTTATAAATAATTACTGTCACATTATCAACATCATTTGCTGGGCTAGGGGCAGGGCAGCAATATATAGACTGTGGAATACTTCTCCAGGACACTAACCAAAATCAAATTACTCTTACCCCAGGCCTGCTATCTCCTTGTGCTTTGAGAATAATATTGCTGCAGAGACAGAGAAAAATAACTCAGAAAACGCAGGTCTTGAGACCTGGTGCAGCAAGAGCCCTTATCCCACCACTAGTGTCGAGTTTAAAAACCACTCTGGAAAACCGACGGTTTCTACTAAAGCCAGCCATATACAAACCAGCAATTTTCCTCCTAGGTAGATATCCAACAAGGATGCATTTTGTAGTGGCTTCCTTCATAATAGTGCAAAGCTTAGATTCATCAAAATGCCCGTCAGCCGTACGATGGATGAACCGACGGGGAATAGGTTTGCAGCGGAATACCATACGGCCATCAGAGTGATCGAACTACAACTGCATGGGCCCATCTCACGAACATGGCGCTAAATGAAAAAAGCAAAACTGTAACGAGCACACGTATGAAGTATTCCATCGATAAACATCCAGAGGTGGGTGAAACTGCCTTGTAGTGGGAGATGTTGGGATTGTGGTTGCCCTGGGTGGGGTAATGATGGGAAGAAGACAGAGGGGGAGCTTTTTGCGGGCAAATGATGTTCTGATCCTTGATCTAGGTTCTGGTTACACTAGTGTGTTTGGTCCACAAGGATTCATTGATTGTGTACTTTTCTGTATGTACATTATACTTCAAGAAAGGGTTTTAAATTACATTTAACTTAACGTTTTTAATGTAATATATGAGGCATCTGTGATCTCTCCTTGTAGCATTGATACTGTTGTAATTAACTAGTTATAAGTAACAGGAAAGGAGCAAAGGGAAGGCCAAATATTGTGGGCATGCCTTTTGTACAGCTTTGCCGGGAAGCTGCAGGGTAACACTCCCAGGGAGCTGCCAGTCTGCTCCCCACAGATCACTGGGGGAAGGGACTAGACAGGGGGAGAACTGACTCGTGCCCAGTAAAGTCTGGGTGAAATAGGGAAGGTACTTGTTTGTCAATCACACCTGGGAACAGGTCATTGGCCAGAGTGGGCGTCGCCACTGAAAGGGTGGGAAGGTTTGAGACATTTCACCTACACAAAGGAGTGTGCGCTCTTGCCTCCCGGTGTGTTGCACTTGACTCCTGGCCTGCGGGGTTCTCACGCTCCTGCATTTTCCCACCGGACTCACAGCCACGTGGACCCCACACGCAATGGACCAACGGAATGCAGCTGATGCTGCTCAGAACCCAGCTCCAATACGGAACGGAAGCTCTGGACGCTGGCTTTGCTTCCAGCTCTGCTGAATCCTCCGCTGCACCTCTTCCAGGCCTGGATTAAGGGAAATGGGACTTTGAAAACCCAAAGATGTAATTCCACACAAATAAAAATCACTCCTCCTGCCCTGGCTGGTTTGGCTCAGTGGTTAGAGCATGGGCCTGTGGACTAAAGGGTCTCGAGTTCGATTCCAGTCAAGGGCATGTACCTGGGTTGCAGGCTCGATCCCCGGCCCCAGTCGGGGTGAGTGCGGGAAGCAACCAATCGATGTGTCTCTTTCACATCGATGTTTCTCTCTCCCCCCTTTCACTCTCTCTAAAAAGCACTGGAATAAATATCCTCTGGTAAGGATTTAAAAAAAAAAATCACTCATGGTCCTGTGCGAATCCCAGAAAATCCTTTTTCTCAAGATATTGTAAGGACCCCACCCCAAGCACCCAGTGGGGAAGATGACACCCCACTTCCACAGATAGCAGCATGAGGGGAGTTGAGGACGGAGATGCCACCTTGAGGCTGGACTTCAGGCTCCCTCACCAACGGGACCTGCTCATATGGGACCTGGGAAGGGGGTTGATCGCCGAGAAGCAAGCGCTCCTCTTGGAGGCGGTCAGACAGCGCAGCGGCGGAGCTGAATCATCTGAGTCCCCAGCACTCGCAGCATCTTGTCAGCGTGGCCCCCTCGCCTTTGGGTGAGAGAACAGAGAAGGTGCTGGAGCCACAGCAGGCGTGTTCGCCACTTTCTCCAGAAGGTGCATGGGGCGGGGGGGGGACAGGCCAGGAGAGGGAAGAATCCGGAGCCTCAGGGCTGCCTCCCAACTAGCCTCCTACAAATGCTCCCTGCCCTGCTTCAGGTCATAGCTTTTCTGATACGTTGGCCAAATAAAAGCCATGGGAATGAAAAGTGCTCCCTTTAGGAACTTCTACTTATATAGCTTCCTTATTGGAACAATAAAGCTCAAGGAAAGCATTTTTATCTTTGGTAATCACATCCCAGAGGGATAGCAACACACGGAACACACAATAACCCTCAGCCTCTGATCCTTCTAGAAGGGCAACTCCCAAGCTCCCTGTTAACGTGGAAAAAAAAAAAAAGTGTACAGAAAGGAACCAGAATTCAATAGACAGAATCACGTGCGATTGGACAGGGCTCTGTAATGTAAATCGCTTGGCCTGTTCCCAAAACAAAATGGAGATGCCCCTGGCCCATTAAATAGTCTTCAAATTCACTCTCTGTCTTCATTTCTCCTGACAGTCTGTTTTGGTTCATCTAAGTTAGTGGTCGCTGGTTTATAGTTACCATAAAAGTCAACTGCATACACATTTTAATCTTATCACACAAGACTTTTAGCGGGTTCTTGGTTTTTCTTAAACATGAAACTATCAAAAATTTTAAAATAATACCAATAACCATAATAGCAATAAACCCACCCAATTTTAAATTATTTTCAAGCAAATGGAGCTTCCTCTACCTACCTCCTGCTAGCAATGTCATCTTGGAAAGTCTCCCTGAACTTCACTTTCCTCTTTTGTATGGTATGGGTAAGAAAATTTCCTGGCCCACAGGCTCACTATGAGGATCAAATGAGATAATGCACATAGAGCACTCCGAGTGGATGCACTCAATAAATGGTGCACTCAATAAATGGTGGCCCCAGAACACTGCACTCAATAGATGGTGGCCCTAGAACACTGACGATGATGCTATTTCTTTGAGCGAAGCTCATCAATAAGCTTCCTGGGAAACAAAACCCACACTTGACTATGGCAGTTAAACCCCTTCACAGCCTGACTTCAACCTGCCACAAAGGTCTAATATCTGCAACAGATTGGACCCCTCCCCATTTTCCAAACCTGCTCTGTCCTTTCTTTCTCTCCACCCTTTCCCCCTCGATATCTGTGATAGAATTTCCTTCTCTCTCTGTGTTTCTTTCAGTCTAGAGCCTATTATTTCTTTAAACACAGGCAAGAAGCTCCTTCCTTCATAGGCCCTTTACTCCCTCAGGTGGGTATCCGGAGCTCAGGCCCACAGGAGTGGGATTCGAAGTCTTTGCAAGCTGGAGAGTGCTGTAAACCAACAAGCATGGCCAAGTCAGCAGGCCTGGCTGGTGCCCTACGAACAGAGCGACTAGGTGGTTTCTACTATAAAAAAGTTCACAAAGGTTTCATGGATATTATGGAAACACTAGAAATGGCAGGTCTCTGAGAAAAGGAAGGGAGCTCACTTCTACTGTGTTTCTAAGCTAATAAAGATGACTTCTGAGCCTTACCTATGCCTCCGATGAGAAGCTAGAATAAATCTTAACAACCAACATGTGCCAGATAATCGAGGATCCTCATCAACCCAACATGCCTATTTCTGGAGGCAGTGATTTTGATCTCTCTCTTCATACTTCCAGAGACTTGGGAGCAGCCAAGAAGGCTCCTAGAGAAAGGTGTGAAGTGAGCTTAACAGCTCCTTACTGCAGAGTAGGTTTGGCAAATGCCCTTCAAAAGTTAATGACCCTAGTAATGTGTTCTCTGACCCTCTTTAGGCTCTCAGGATCCCGGGAGCTCAAGCAGAGTGGATAGGCAAGAGTGGTTCAGCAGAAAAATAAATGCACAGCACGCTTTTCAGTGTTGTATCATTTCAAATGTAGGTATCTATTTTGAATGAGTTTTGCTATTGATTTTGAAATCTTGAGAAATCTTAGAAGGAAATTCTCTCTTGTTCCTTCTAAGAGCGAGTTTGCAAACACATGCCTAGCTTATAAAACAAGGATAGCTCTCAGGGTGGGTTCCCCAGAAGCTGACCCTGAGATGAGGGTTCTTAAGCAAGTATTTTCTCAAGAAAGTTCTCCCAGGTAAAACCTTGAAAGGCTCAGAGAAGCTGGAAAGGGAGATAAAGGAAGCCAAGCAGAGGTGTGATTTCAGGCAAAGTCCTGCACAGGAAAGCAGGAGCCTGACCTGCAGGGGACTCATATCTCAACCTGAGCAAGGGTTCAAAGCACCCCGAAATCAGGGAAGCCCACAACATAAAAGGTAAAAAGGTACCTGAGGGGACACAGGCAAAGTGCTAGCAGCATCTTCTATCATGAACACCTTTAAGAAGCATGTGACACAGAGGGAGTGAAAACCAAGTTATCAAAGAGTAAGGGGCAGTGTAAGGGGGAGAGAAACAATGAAATGTTCTTTTAAAAAATCAGAACAAACCCTCAAAACAGCAAGGGGACTTCAGAAAGTTAGTCTTTCATGAAGTGTGGCCATCAGCCTCCAAAATGCCCACCAGAGACCCTCCCCTCCTGGTTTTCATGCCCTTGTGTGGCTTCCTCCCACACTAAATCATAGGTGGTGTGTGTGACCAATAGAATATGGCAGAAGTGATGGTATGTCGCCTCCGCTAGGCTGGGTTACAAAAGACATGTTGGTTTTGGCTTCTCTCCCATGAGCCACTTGCTCTGTGGGAAGCCAACTGTCATCTTGAGGAACTCAGGCAGCCCTTTGGAAAGAAAAAGAACTGAGCCTCCAGCCAACAGCCATGTGAGTAAGCTCTTAGAAGCAGATCCCTCCAGGCCCCGTCAAGCCTTCAGAGGGCTGCATCCAACATTTTGACTGCAATCTCATAGGGAGACCCTGAGCCAGAACCTCCCAGCTAAGCCTCTCTCAAATTCCTTGCCTTTAAAAACTGTGCAAGATAATAAATGTTTGCTGTTTTAAATCACTATGTTTGGGAGGAATTTGTTACACAGCAATAGACAACTAATGCACGATGCATGTATTTAAAGCATATTTTGTGCTCTTACGGGTGGTACCAAATGCTGGGACCCACACAGATCCAGACACCAAACAGAGAAGAGAGTCAAGAACCAGGTCAGGGTGAAAATGCAGGAGTCACCCTGGGCGACATGTCAACATAGCAGCCTGGGGCCAGGGGGCGACTGGGATATTTCCCTTGCTGTTGAATGAACAGCTGCTTCCAGTTTAGAAACAGTGCCTCAAATGAGAACAGAGCAGGTTCCAGGTGGTGAAAGGAGCCAGAAGAAAATGCAAAACTGGAATATTTTAGAAAGATTTTCATTATGATTGAAATTAAATAAAGGTTTCAAACTGGCAAGGACCTTCAGAAACTGGCAAAGGACCTTATCTAGAAACCCATTTTTAGAGAACACTTTTGGTTGTCTAGTCAATGACAGTCCCCAACCCTCTTTTCTGTGGTGGCAGAGCCCACCCCCAACTTTAGAGACTAAAATGGTGAGATATTCAGTCTTCCATCCTTCCTTGTAACTAGGCCACAGCCAGTGGGATCCAAGGGCAGTCTGCAGAAGGGAGCTTGGAAAGGTCTTTCATAAAAAGAAAGACATGGAGCAAAGTGCCCCTTCTTTCCCACCTTTAGATACTGTGTGAGAAAACACAATGGGTCTGCAGCAGCCATGCTGCTATCATGAGGAGAAAGCCAAAATGTTCACAGAGAAGCTGACTCGGGTCCCCGGCCTCAGGGAGCAGCTGAATGAACAAACCCTGGGGCAGCCTGCCTCCCAGCTGCCTGTCAGTGGGAACGCAGGCCTCCACCTTTTGGCTGGATGTCCTGTTACCTGCCACCAAATAACTCTCTTGCTGTGTAGCAGCAATTTTCAACCTTTTTCATCTCATGGCACATAAACTAATTACCAAAATTCTGTGGCACACCAAAAAATATATATTTTGCTGATCTGACAAAAAACAGGTATAATATTGATCGCTATTGTTGTGTTTGTTGTGTAGGCTGCTGTCATTTTTTATTTTTATTTTTGACCATCTAAGGGAAAAGGGGTCAGTGCCCCTGACTAAATAGTCAGGTATTGCACGTTTTAAAAATTCTGTGGCTCACGGGTTGAAAATGGCTGCTGTGTAGCAAACCTACCTAGAATTGTGACTGAATAGAAAAATGAGCATTGATTTGGCTCACAGACTGGTGGTTGATATACATGGCTCAGCTGGGTGGGTCCAGTGGGAGGTGGTGGAGGGGGGAGTCTTTCCTACGTTGTAGTCAGATGGCGGCTGGGGCTAGGGTCATTTTAAAAGTGTTTTTACTTCTATGTCTGGCACCTGGGTTGAGAAGATTCCATAGCTGGGATTTGAAGAGCTGGGGCTCCCCAAGTATTCTCTCTCTCTCTCTCTCTCTCTCTCTCTCTCTCTCTCTCTCTCTCTCTCGTTGCCTGAAGGTAGTGAGGTCAGACATCAGACCCTCTTCTGTGATAGCCTAAGGCCCCATAGAGAATGTTCCCAGGGAAACCAAAAAGAAAGGCAAGGCCTTTTCTAACCAAGCCTCAGGAGTCACACAGTCTCACATTCATCACATGTATTCACAAAGGTGGGCCCTTAATTCAAGGGGAGGGGATAGAGACTTCACTTCTTGATGGGTGGAGTTGCTAATAACTTTTGGATATGTTTTCAAACTGCCAAAAATACCCTAACTGGTACATTTGGGTTCTGCCAACAACGCCAAGGAAATACAGTATCTCTGTTTATCACTCTGTGGGGTGAACTAGGAGGGACCCTTCGCAAGACTTCTCAGACCACTCTTTCTGAGAAAGCTAGTCTTCTCTAGGACCATTGTAACCCTTGCATCCTTAATAACCCTAATTAAACTCCTCCAGAGCCCAAGATGGGCCCTGACCCCGGGGTGACTCGTTGCAGTTGGAAGGATAGGATTTCCCAGACAGTGACCTGGAGGAGGAGAGAGTTCCTAAAATGCCAAGATGATTACTTGAAAGAGGAGGGTATTTTAATAATTAATGGCTCAAACTTGGCTGTCAAGGAGTAGGGTTTGTGTTTCAAACCTTACTCACTAAGAAGCTGAGTCTATTAAATACCAGTTGTGGTAACGCAACGGATTTTCTCCTTCCAAAGCAGACCCTGAAATGAAGAATTGCATGCAGGTAGCTCACTTGTGATCCCAGGAAGCGCTGGGAGGGGACAGGGAAGTGAAAGGACGAAGGAAGAGCTAACGGGAAGTGTGGTAATGAACGGGCGGGTGTCAGTAGGGCAACTGAGGGCCTCCAAGTGACCGCGTCAAACCATGTCTAGCTGGCCCTCTAAGGATCAAGGAACTTGAGTCTTTTTCCGCCATCTCCTGTCCCTCACAGGTGAGAAGTCACTCCCTGGCACCTCTAGGCTGCCCACCTAGAAAGGCCCAGAAAGCCACTGGCATGTTCGGGTGCTCTCCATGGGAGGCCTCCATGGGAGGCCGCGGGAATATGGGGGTTACGAGAAGCATCTCACCACCAGCTGCTGATACAAACATCCCTTTCCTGTCTCTACCATAGTAGACTTTCCACCACATCCAATTCATTTTCAGAAGCAGGCAGAGAACGCATTATTTTTCAAAAACAAGATTTATTCATTAAGAGCTGTTCCCAGGGTACCTTGGGGTGCTCGGATGAAGTAAGCATTGGATGTGCACAGCTGAGGAGCCACAGCCGTCGCAGCTGATTATGATTCAGGCTGATCAAAAGACTGCAGGAGAGAAAGTGTCCCCCTGCGGTAGACCCCTGGTGCTGGCGGACTCGTTAACCAGAAGCTGATCACCCAGACCTCCTGCCTCCCCCCCACCCTCACAGCTGCCGCCTCCCCCTTTCCCTGCTCATTAGCACCCCTGGCAAAGGAGCCGTGGGTAAGATCGGACCCTCAGGAATCCTTTTGTAGTATTTGTTTTACTTGATTCAGGCCAGAATGAAGAATGAAGTTGAAACTAGTAACCGATAACATAATTTTTTTTTTTTATTGTGGTCAAATATACGTAACATAAACTTTACCACATCAGCCATTGTGAAGTGTACATTTCAGTGGCATTAAGTATATTCCTACTGCTGTGCAACCATCAGCACCATCCAGCTCCAGAACTTTTTCAACAGATTTTAGAATTTGGGGTGATTAGTGCATTTTGGTTTTCCATCATGTCCCTACCCTCCATTTATTCAGATATTCAAGAGTTGGCTGGATTAGGTAAAAAGAAGTCTATTCTTTTTGATATTTTTTATATCAAATATTAAAAAGCAAGGATGCTGTAGTGGATAGCTATTGCCACATAATAAACTAGCTCAAAATATAATGGCTTAAAACAATCATCTTCTGGTTGGTCACTATCCTAAGGAATCAGGTGGGCGATTCTGCCTATTTGGACCAGACGCAGTTGATGTCGGCTGGGCACACCCGTGTGTCTGCTGTCAGCTGCCAGGTCTGCTGGGGTCTGGCTGGCTCAGTCTGTGGGGTCTCTCAGCCTTCCCCAGGCTTATTCAACGTGGCAGCTCAGCAGGATCTCAAGAGCCGTGAGGGGAAGGCGGGTGCTGAAATGCTTTTCATGTCTCTGCTTATGTCCCATTTGCTACTGTCCCATTGCTCAAAGCAGGTTACATGACCAAGCCTATAGTGAGTGTGAGAAAACCCGCAAAGGCACAATAAGGAAACATGAACAAATTAGGGCCATTCCTGTAATTAATCCACCACAGACATCATTCATTCTGGAGCTAGGACTCCACAGAGATAACTATTTTTCTGAGATCAGTTGCCTCCATATGTACCCCATCCCAGGATCCAACCCACAACCTAGGTATGTGCAGCCTTTCTGGTGTATGGGACAACACTGCAACCACTGTGCCACCCAGTCAGGACGGAAGTTGCACCTTTTATGACCTAGCCCAGAAGTCGTCCGGAGACATTTCTGCCACATTTTATCCATTAGAAGTGAATCATAAAGGCCAGTCCATACTCCATAGAAGGGGAATTAGACTGCTTACCTTTTGATGGGATGAGTCAAACAATTTGCAGACACATCAGGCAAGCCAATCAGCACCCGTAACTGAGCCAATCAGCACCCGTAACTGAGCAAGGGCCTCAGCAGCCCAGAGTCACCACGGCTCAGACCCCTGCTGTGACTCCTCCTGCTTTATTCACATGAGCACAGTTTGCAGAAACAACACCTTCAAAATATGTGCATCAGCGGAGTCACTGCGCGTGGTCAGCAGGCTCCACTGAACTCGGCATCGCCTGATATTTAAAGCTAATACAAACTACATGAAATATAAAAACTCCGGCACTTTCAAGCCAATGAACAGTGGTGACCCCAAACTGCTCTTCTGTAAAGTGCATCCCATGTGATGCTTGACCACAGGATCACAGGAAATTCAGACAGTCAGAAGTTGGCAGTGCCCTGACCCCACCACATGAGATTGGTTGTTTACTTCTGCTGTCATAACTTGATAACTAAATCAAAAATCAAAGTAGACGTAACATTTCTGAGCCAGTATAGGTAATGATTGATAATAGTTTGCTAAGGTGTTATGCACAGAATAAAAGTTTGAGAGTAGGAGACATGTCCGGGGCAGAGAACTGGAATCTGGTGGTGCGAGGAGACAAACGGAGACTTGAGATAAGTGCAACTTGGCACCGGAGTAACTTCTCACAGCCGCAGGAAGCTCCTGGCTGGGGAAGAGAAAAGGAGCTCTCTTCTTTCCACCTGGGGGCATCGGCTGCTTCACCATCTTTTCTCCAACCTTTCCCAACAATAATCCAAGTTAGCTAACTGGACAGTTTGAGATCACTCCATAAAGGCTGTGGCTATTTCCCTAACCAACCCAAATTCTCCTTTTCTGTGACAGGAAGGCTGAAAGCAGCTTTTCCCCAAGAGAGGCCCCCTGCCTACTCTTCCACCGGGTGCACCTGCTCATGCCTACAAATCACTGGGACACCCCATCACTCTCGGGGGCATAAACAGTAATGGGCATGTGGCGCAGGCACTGAGGCCCGCACTGCACTTACAACAAAGAGGGCAGCAGGGACACAAACATCCCTAGTGAGGCACGTGGTGTGCGCATTAAGCAGTGTCTTCGCCTTAGAGATAGATGGCTGAGGAACGTAGACTTGAAAAGTGAGAGCATCATAGGCATTCAACTGGCTTCAGACCCACAATCCTCAATGGCAAAAACCTCTTTTACTCGGCCTCAGTCTGACCCTTCTGATCAACCCAGTGCTGATATAAAAATGGTGCATCTATGCTCTACCCCTTGTTTGAAACCCATCTAAATGAGCAAGAGGGACAAAAGGTAGCGGGAACAGAACCCATCATCAGTGAAGAAGGAACCTACAACAGCATCACATCACAAACTGCAGGAGATTCCTAGCAGATGCCAAGGACGCTAGACTGAGATGAGGGGGTAAGTCCACAGCTGACACGTGCTGCCGAAGTCAGGTGAGAATGCGTATTTCCTCAAAAGTACCTGTCAGCTCCAAGAGGAACGCATCCAAGGATTCTCAGAGAGTTGAAATCCAGTTTCCTGGGCAGCACAGGAAAGAAATACCTTTATGAGCAGAGCAAGTATCCACTCTTATAGTGAGGTCGGGAATGGAAGGGTAGCTAAAAAAATTGGTATGTGGGAGTCTGTTCGGCTGCCTGTGACCCGGCCTTCTCCTCAAGGAAAACTCCCAGGGAGGAGGCGAGGGGAGTGCTGAGGGATAGAGGGCCGGAGCCTGATCACAATCCAGGAGGCATGAGCCCTAAAGAGCTTACTGTGACAACGATGGTCGAGGAACACAAGACCTGAGAAAGCATGTGCCCTCAGGATAAGAAAATTAAAGCTACAGGGAAAAAGTGCTGGAAAATACAGAGGTGGTAGGCTTGAGATCATCGAGCAAAATGAAATAGAAAAGCAAACTATAAATAATGATTGCAAAGAAGTTGATAGATATGGGAGACAAAGGAGACCCACAGATCCATAATTACAGTTCCTGGAAAAGAAAACCAGAAGATGGAACAACATTGTTAAGGATAAATAGAGGGAAACTTTACTAAAATAAGAAAACACTGATAGAACAAAAATGTCCCAGGAAAAAATGATGTGCAGTGGTCAACTCTACGCTATGTCCTGGGAAAGCGATTGAACTCCAAGGTCAAAGAAAGAATCATAAGATATCCCAGTAGAAATAGCTGAACAGCCAACATATGTTTTGAGAGTCTCCTATGTGGCAGATTCTGTACCAGGCTTTGAGGGTTCTTTCGTGAGCAAGATTATCACAGTTTCTCCCTTCATGGACTTTTCCAGTGTAGGGTCTGGGGGTGCAAGGGTTGGAAAACAGCAAATAAGTAAACAAACAAGGTATTTAATATAATCTTTTGCCCCAGTAGACTACCTGCATTGTGCATAGAGAGGTGTCCAGGATGGGGTTCAACAAATGTTGAAAACTGATTTCTAGGCAGAAAGATACTGCTGTCTTTTGCACTTTTATGATTCATTTGAAAATGAGCATGCTCTTTAAAAGTCTAACAAAACATTATTCTAAAATTAATAAACAGCCCTAGCCAGTCTGGTTCAGTGGTTGGTGCGTCTGCCCACGGAATGAAGGCACCCGGGTTCGATTCCGGCCAAGGGCGTGTACCTCGGTTGCAGGCTCCATCCCCAGCCCCGGTTGGGGCATGTGCGGGAGGCAACCAGCCGATGCGTCTCTCTCACATCGGTGTTTCTCTCTCTTCCTCTCTCCTTTCTACTCTCTCTGAAAAGCAATGGAAAAAGTATCCTCTGCTGAGGATTAAAAAATATTAAATTAAATTAATACACAAAAGCATGACCCGGGACTCCTGCTTTTCCTCCTCTGCTCCACAGATGGTGCAGTCTAGAAGGCAGGTCTCTACATGTCCGCAGATCGTCTGGGCTAAGCTAGAAGCTAGAAAATGAGACCAGTCATCCGGTGGTGGTGTGAGGATCCTGGAAACAACATGCTCCCTTCCCTGCAAGAAGACCTTTCAGGCCAAGCTCTCTGTGCCAAGGATGGGGCCAGCATTCAGGGGTTCGAAACCACAATCCACTGATAAATCTGAGATCAGAAAACGAATACTGCCTACCTCATGCCAGCCAGCAAGGAGGGCTTGCAGACAAAAAAGAGACTCTTTCCGCCGAAGTAAGAGTTTGCAGGGCATTCAACTCCTTCTGATTCTGTGAGTCAAACCAATTTAAGAGCTACAGAAAGTGGGAAGAACAAAGATTTTCTTGGTGTTTCCAGCATTCCCTATAAGTGTCAGTCGACAAGTCTTGTGACACAGGAGCCAGTGACTAAGGGGTTCTGTCATGGCCCGAACCGGTTTGCTGGGAGCCAGAGGACCAAGATAAACGATTTGCACTCAAAACCTTGATAGAGGGTCTGCTTCTGGAGACTGAAAACTAGGACACCTTTCAACAAAGGCGAGTGGTGGGGCTATGTTAAGACAGAGCAAGAAATCAAGGTGCAGGCAGAGGCCTTGACAGAGAGACACAGAGGTACAGGCCACTCGGGGGCATCACTTAAACCATCAAGTGCAAGGGAGTTGCCCCGGTCTGGAGCTGCCGAGAAAAGCAGGCTGCCGATGGAGAGGTGCAGCCATTGAGAGAGGGGTACTTGTAAAGCAGATGCTCTGCTACCGTTCTGAAAATGTCTCATTCTTCCATTTCTAATCTCTCTCATTATTGAATCATTAATAATGATTTATATGACATTGACTTTTTTTTCAGAAATCTTGACTAACTCTTTGACAAGAGATTAATAGAGTGGGACTTCAAATGTCAAGTTTTTATGAGCAGAAGTGTCCAAGGCCGTCTCTAGATGGGCATTCTTGGCTGCATTCACCACGCTCTCCAGAGACTGAAAAGCAATTGTTTAGCTGGGCAGAGAGAGCCGAGCTGAATTAAATTGACCTGCATGATACAGAAAGTAGCACTGAGCACATTTAAGTAAGGGGGTCTTTGAAAGAAATCTGCTTTATTGTAGCTGAGTGGTGAAATTATTTTAAGGAAGTGATCACTAATTATTTTAAATGCATGAATGATGTCAGCATCTAAATTCAAGGCAGATCGGGAAGACAACATGCCTGGTCTTAAATAAAGTGTTACGTGCATCTTTCTTTGTTTTTCTTTTTCTTTTCACAACACGAATTGGGCTGCTTTCAAAGGCCAGTCCTTGTGCCTACGTTCTGCAGAGAGGACATTTCCATTTGCAGGAGAAAACTAGGAGCCTCACTTAATCCAGATACACATATACCTCAAAGCACTTTATTCCAAATATAATTACCGCTCTGCAGGAAAATCTAGTGTGATTCTCTTGATTTGGTGGAGTGTTAAGCTTGTCTTTAATTTCAAATAAGTTTATTTGCACCCCTCGAGATGAGAGCAGGCACTGTAGGGAAAAGCAGTTTTCATAATCAGAAAAACCAAGATACACTCTTTCCATGCAGGCTTCTGTCTGGACTTATTAACTCCAATAAGGAGCCTGGGCCCTCTCACGCCTCAGGCAGTGGATGAACAAATGTGTGTTTATAAACCCTCCGCAGCCTGCAAGGCCTGCCCTTGTGCACGTATATGGCTCTTAGAGCCTCGTGGTCATGGTCAGAGCAAAGGGGAAACCCTCCCCAGGAAAGGCCTCCTCTCACAGGCTTCTCCCAAAGTCAAGGTTTGCTGAAAAGCAAATATTTCCTCTTCAAAAGGACCTTTATGTAGTAACGCACCCCCGCCTACTGTGCATGTAAATTATTCATCAGTAACGTGACCTCTGTTTACGACTTTGTTCCTCTGCTTCCCCCAGACGCCACGAGGAGCCTGATAAGGATGGTGAGTTATGGGAGGGCCTCTGATCTCTGACTCACAAATGACATTTTGTGATGGAACATCTGGGCTCCCTCTGTAGCTACAGGGTGGATGGAAAAGGAGCCAAGTTTGGGGGTTCAGAGGTGTCCATCCCCATCAAACCATCCTCAAGACAAAATATGATGGGGACAGAGATGGGCACCCTGCCCTCTGAACCAGCCACTGTTCACACACAACGATTAAAAGGGACCCACAACTGCTCTCCTGACGGGTAGGGCAGCACCTTGGTGATTCAAAGAACCTGTTTCAGAGGAGCTCCGCAATCAAGGGCTCATGCTAGGGGGTTTCAGAATAAGTAAACGTCATTTGGGGAGAAAATGATGGACCAATGAGAGAAATCCCCCCGCCCCCAGTCGTTTTATCCATCTCACAAGGTAAACATGAGCTTTTCCTAGTAAAATGTAGAGCACGGAGGATGCTGGGAGGAAGGGAGCCGGCAGGGCCTGCGTTTCTTACAGCTCTGACCTGATCCCTCCCTGCAGTTTGTCATCAAACTATTAGTGGCTGCCGATTGTGTCTGGCATTGAGTCTCCAGTGCGCGCAGAGTAGAGACCAAGGACAGTGGACTCCCTTTCATAATGGCAGTGTAAACCACTTTGCATTAAGTAGGAATAATAACCTTTGTACAAAGACTGTGTCAAAATAATTACATTTCTTGTTGCTTTTCTTTCTTCCACATCACCTGAGCAAGCACATCAGCCTCACTTGACTGGATGAGAGGAGGACTTTTTCCAGGGAGGGCTGTTGGCAGAGGAAACACCCACAGCGAGGAGCCCGCTGTCCCATGGTGGCCGGCTGGGCTCCTCGGCTCCGCCTGAGCTGATTCTGCCAACGTTTGGGATTTGCTTGTCTCTTTGTCTGCTGATTGGGGAGCAGAGATGTTCACCCTACAAATGTCCTAGGATGTCTGCGATGTCGTCCATATTTCCACCATTCCCTTTACTCATTTCTTCTCTTTGACCGAAGGTGATGTCCTCAGAACGTTATTTCTTTGCTGGGAAGCCAATCTTTAAAAAGGAATTTAGTAGTAGCTTTGATGAAGTTTTCACCATTTTGCATAGACGTCTTTTCAAATGCACCTGAAATCCATTTTTAGAATTTCAAAATAAAGCCTGTTGATGTTTTTCAATGGCACATTAAAAATTCAAGGGTGTTGTCCCCGGACCCCGGTGTGGCTTGCTTTGCTGCAGGTTACCTGGTTGACTTAGTTTAAAATTGATACTATGAGTGGTTTAGAGTGCATTGCATCAAATGTTTATATCTAATGAGATAGTTAGGGGACAGATTTTTTTTTTAATCTCTTAAATGACCTGATGTACAAACCTCATCTTTATAAAGCAGAGCAAACCATTCCAATTTGGTAAAATGGGAACACGTTATTGGAGTCTTTTTGTGTTTTCTGATAGTATGTCAAAGATAAATAGCCTTGATGTCCCAGGAAGCAAAAATCGCGGATCTAAGGAGAAAATAACCGACAGCCCCACACTTTCTGCTTCGTGCATCCTGCTTTCAGCCTGGAAGTGTAGGCGGCGGCAAGGGCACTGAGCAGGCTCAGACCCCACCTGGGTTCCCGCAACCTCGGAACTTGGGTTCTGGCCAGGAAAGAATTCAGAGCCAAGACCCAAACTGCAAGGGAACATTTATTTGGTAAATCACAGAGGTAGAAGGAGCAATCTGTAGCAGAAATGGGCTTAGGAAACAGGTTGTAAAGGCAAAGAAGGGCCTTTGGGGCTTGAGAGTGAAGAAGCTAATGCTAACGTGCCTGGGGGGCCGGGGGGAGGCAAACACAACCCAGCAGCCTGCTCCCAGGAGAGAGGGCCCTGGGTCCTCCATACTAATGGTTTTAAGGGAGGAGATTTGGGGGGAGGTCTCGGGGATGATCTCAGTATAATATTCAGCAGCTTTCCAGGTGTGTCCTTTCAGGGTTCTGGTCTCCACTGATTGATTGGTTGGTGCCAGGGCCAGGGACCTCATTCAATGCAGCTGGTCCTGAGGTCAGCGGTAGCTGGTTTTGCTGCTTTTCTGGGCCTGGAGCTGAAATACAACTGAGGCCTAGATATTATCTCTAGGGAGGAAAGGTCAGGGGTTCCAAACGGCAGGACCAGTGATATGCTAGGGGAGGAAAGGCCACCCTAGGGGCGAGGTCCCACCCTACAATTGTCCCTTGCTAGGCATCCAAGGCTTTCCACCCTGATGACCTTCTGTACCTGTCCATTGCCCTTGCTCTGCTCATATCTAACTGCCTATCACAGAAAGAAAAACAGATGTCTCCAGAATTTGAGCTGAGTAAATAAACATGGTGAGAGAGGGATGCCCTGATGACTGTCACCTCTATCTCCTTCTGGCCACTGGGGTTCCTGATTGTGGTAAGGTTCTATCTAATTGTGGGTAGATGTCTCCTAGATGTGAGCTGTGTCCACTGCCCCATCCCCCACCCCACCCCACCCCACCCCACCCCACCCCATCCCATCCCATCCCATCCCATCCCATCCCATCCCATCCCATCCATCTCATGCCATCCCATGCCCTGCCTGTCCTTCCTCTGCCATCCTGGGCATCCTAGTTACATACGGTCAGGGTGGGTGTTTCTAAGTTTCCTTGAAAGCTCTGGCTGATAGGATTGGACAATTAAGACCTTGGTTTCTAAAGAGCTAAGCGTTTGCTTGAGACATTAAATAACGTGCTGGGGAGGGGGCCTTGGAATGAAAAAAATCACAGTCCCCACCCTGGTGCCCATCGGCTGGGTGACCACACCTGAGCCATGCTCCAGTTTGCCTGTTCTATCGGGGGAGGGGCGAGGGGGAGGCCGGCCGAGCGCGTCTGCTGCGGTTTTGGCGAGGTGGCTGCGCTGGGGGGGGGGGGGGGCAGGCCCCTAGACCCCCGCGGTGGACTCGCCAAGCCCAGGCGGCCGCTTTCCCCGCCTCCGCGGCCGCGAGCTCAGCGGGCAGAGCTTTGTGCGCCCGGCTCCCCGGGGGAGGCTGCGAACCTTCAGATCCCAGCGCGCACCCTCCGGCTTCCCTCTGCCCGCAAACTCCTCCTAATTAAGCCAGCTCCTCTAATTACGGGGTGGACCATCAAATATGTCTCCAGATGCTTCGATGCAGCCTGTGAGCGCCGGTCAAAGCCGCAGAGGCCTCTGATCGGGGCGCGGGCCCTGCGGCGGGCGCGCGGCCCCTCCCGCCCGGGCGCGCGGTCTCCAAGCGCCGCGCCGCCCGCCCGCGCCCGCTCGCTCCGTCGCCTGGCGAAGGCGCAGAGCGTAATTACGAAAGTTAAGAAAACATCCCTGTAATTAGCCAGGCAACTCTAAGCACAAGAAATGGAAATTAGCCGCGGAATCGTAATTAGTTTGTGCATACATTACATTCCAGGATGGCCCTGGGGGCCCGACGTTTGCCGTCTCCGGCCAGCAAACTCCTGTATCTCAATGAAGCATGCCTCCCCAGCGAGCAGGGCGCAGGAAAGGGAGCGCTGCTGGAACTGCACATTTTTAAAATTCTTTTGTCAACGGTGACCAGAATTAAGCCTAACTTTGGGGCTGGGGCAAAGGAGCCAAAAATACACAGTGATTTTCCTGTTTTGATTTTCCTTGGTGGGCGTCTATTAACCTGGGGCCATCCAGGTATCTCCAAACAGTGGGGCTCATCAATTGTGTTGTTGCGCTCATTAGGAGCAGTAATTATAAACCCTTTAAGTCACCCCCGATTTCGAAGGATTCTCAGTCACTCCTTCCCAGCAAAAGCCAGGAAATTGGACTCTGGGCACACACAACACAGCATTTGCATCAAAATAATATAGCAGGCAGCGGCAAGCCACAATCACATCACTCAGAAGGAAGGAACAGAATACAAATGAAAGGAAGAGGGTAAATTTTTGCCATTAAGCTTCAATGACCATTTGCAACGGTGCGAAGCACAAAGGGTCTTGATGAGCGGAGTCTACTTTGATTATTCAAACTTGTATTTCTGCTTGAATTAAAGCAGGAGTGCTAGAGCCTGCCACGGGGAAATATAGGAATTGATAGTGAACTCTCACCTTGCCGTGCATCCATTTACTTTTCAAATGAATTCCAGATAAGTTAGTGCATTTTCCAATCGGCCTGTTTTCTAGTGAGTGCTGTCATTACATACCAATTTCTTTCAGAAGTGCTTGCTAAGAAACATTAACTACTTACCAGTAAGGAGCTGTCTGTCACGGGCCGCAGTCTTCAGCTCACAGGCACTTCTGCGAGGACAGCTGAAGGCTCTGCGGTTCACAGGCAGCCAGCCTGTTACGGCTCCAGCCGGTTCCCCACTTCCCAGGTGAGTCTGTTAGTTTGCGCAGGGCTCTGACCACGGGCCATCTGCCCAGAACCAGGGGGAATCCTGCCTGAGGCATAGATCAAGCTGGCCTGCCATGGAGCCCCTGTGTCATTCTGTGCAGGTGGCCCATGTCCACCTACGCTGTGATCCTAGCTGCAGCCAGATTTGGTTCTGACCCAGACTTCGTCTTTCTGAACACAGACTCCGCCGCAGGCAGGTAACTTGGTTTAACGTGGAGAAATGAACTGGGAAATGTAGATTCTGAGAGTTGTATGTAGAGAGAAGGGGGTGTCTCTCACTTAAAATCGACACGCTCCAGTTTTGGGCAAGGGCAAAGAGGCAGAGACTGTTTCTCCCAGCACAAGGAAAGCACCAGAACATTGCCATGCCTCGAGGAGACTTAAAAGAAAATAATTGTGCTTTTTCAGGAAGAAAGAGGAAAAGATTGTTATTATTCCAAGTCTGCATTTGGCATCATAAAGAGCTTTTCTAGGTTACTTTTTTGTTGAATGTTACTGGGCACACATTTGTTGAAATCTGTCCATTACTTTTCCATCAAAACTTTCTTAGGAGGAATCACGGGGGAAACAAAGGGCATGCCCAAGTGAGGGGAACACGGCTCACCAATGCCGCATGACCTTGCTTCCAAATGACTTTGTCTTGCAGACTCTGGTCTGTTCAATGACACAACAAGAAACACGTTGGTTTGTCACAAGCGATGAGCAAAGTGCTAACACTTCACACAGCCCCCGCCAAGGTAAACAGAAAAGGGCATGCCTGGCAAACTGCCCTCCTGAGTGGAGAATGGTGGGCCCATAACTCCAGGTGAGGAAAGCATCCTTAGCAGGTTGGGATCCAAATGTTACTCTTATTTTTAACATTTAAAAATAGGTGTTGTGATACCCAAATCGGTTAATCCTATAACTGGATTAAAAGCCAAGTGAAAACGTGGGGAAAGCTGAACATTAAAGGAGTAGTTGAATATGTGCCATGACCACCTGTGTTCTGGAAGTTTAGAAAGCCCTTTTGAAGTTACACAGAGGGGTACTGAAAAGGTATTCCAGTCTGATTGTTATACCTTCTCAGAGGTGCATGGACAGTGAGGTATCTATACAGGCTGTAATGTCCAAAACCATGTTTTAAAATCTGCTTTTTAACATATGTGTTCACCTTCATGTAGGCCTCAGAATCCTGATAACTTTATTTATGCATTTACAATGAAAAAATACCATATATATTTCAAGGCTTCAAGTAAATAATTTCATACAAAGAAATGTAGGCATTTTCCTTTTTTCTATTGCTTTGAAAACTCGGTCAGGTTTCTGAGAAACGGTATATGAGTACAAGCACCCATATGACTGACGCAGGTGGCAAATGGCCAGAAACTTGTCTCTTGTGACTCCCACATTGCCTTTGGCATTGACCTCGGGAACTGGCTCTGAGATTACCCATTGCTTTGATTCACTTGCTTTGGCCGGTTAACATCAATAAATGTGACCAAGCAGAGACTTGAAAAACATGGAGCACCCACCCTCTTGCTGCAGACTAAGGGCTGACAGTCTTAGTCACTCCTACCCCAGGCACAGTTGATTGGTCCATCAACAAGAAAATGGCCCGATCAGACCAATTGGAATATTCACCTAGAATTTTTCAGACTGGAGCTGAGGAAAGACAGGGGGTTAGATCAGGAACCTCTCAGCAGCTGTGCTTCCTTCCAGTTTGACATTCACGGAGACAAAGAGAAGAACAACAGAGAACGTGTCATGGGGTTTCCCTGAGGCCTCCCCCAGTGTATGAGACATAGTGTGTCCTTCACATCAGATTGAGGGGTGTTTCTATGACTTGCAACCAACAGATCTCTAGCTGACCAACACCTCTGGGTTCCTTGCTTCCCATCACCCGTGGTCCTGTGTGAAATTCAGCAGCTGAACCCACCTACCAGAGCCATCCTCTAGCTAGTCCTTCTCAGTCACATCTGAGTATGGCGTTCCCTCTCAGGGTTCTTAAAGTCTGTTCTTCGTCCGCTCGTAGTGTGATCCTGAGAAGACAAACACAGGAATTTCACTGCACCATGGAGAATAGCTCCAGCTTCCTCCCTAAACAAAACGCTCACTTTGTTAGACTTCAATTCCCTCTTCTTTCCTTACTCTCCTCAGCCACTAGTGGCCAACATCAACCTCCTTGAGGTTGTCTAAAGGTAAGGAAGGAAGGCAGCTAGATCATTCATGAACAAAAATCAAATCATAGTGAGTCTGTCTAATGTAGAGAGAAATTGGACAACATGAGGGAGTTCTAAATTTTTCTTGGATCATTCAGATGAACATGTGCATGTTTAATGAAGTTGGCAGAGGCAAAGCTCTTGCCATGGAACATAGTGGCTCTCAAACATGACTTACTTAGGAAACATCTGCGATGCTTCTGTTACCTACAGATACCTAGGTCCCTTTCGAGACCTCTTCAATCACAGTCTTTGGTTAAAAATGAGAACTGTCCAAATAACTCAATAAAAAATGGGCCAATATCTTGAAAGAAGACATACAAATGGCCAAACAAATACATGAAAAGATGCTCAACGTCACTAATAATTAAGGAAATGCAAATCAAATCACAATTTTAAAAAACCACCTCATATCTATTAGGATAGTTTTTATAAGACAGGTTTACAAGATGAAGTCACATCCATGAACTCATTGATGCTAGGTGGCAATGGGACCATTTCCCTTATTTTACAGGTGAGAGATGGAAGTTCAGAGAGTTCAAATGGTTTGTATATCCCACAGCTTCTAAGTGATGGAACTGGATGTAGTCCTCAGATCCCCTGGTCCAGACCTTCTCCTACTCTTCCTAGCTCCATCCTACTCCCCTGCTTTAAAAAAAAGAAAGAAAAAAAAGACAGCCTGCATCCTACCAAGTGGAAGGACAAAAGGCCTTGAGCAGCCAACCCAAACCAGTGCTTGCCCCTAGCTGGCAGGGCACAACCTCCCGACATGCTCTCGTTGCTCCTCTGAGATCCTGATCCCATTAGCAGCACAGAATGGCTTCTCCCCCAAGAACCCCCACTGGAGTGCCCTCCAGCCTGCCTGCGTCAACACACATGAGTGAGTGTGAAGAGGTTGGAAGAGGCAATTGACACTATCGGAGTCTAAAAGCTTCAGAATAACAAACAGAAAGATACCTCCTGCTTCCTGTGAGGATCGAGTACCAAATTCCAGACCAGCCCTCCCCCTGTAAACCACTATAAAACTGGAAAACACACACGCCCTACTTTCAGAGACTGGAATTCAGTACAAGACTGTGGTCCCCGAGGGAAAGGAAACAGAAGATGCTTGTCCTGGATGTCTACCTGGAGGCACTTTCCACAGCACTTCATGAAAAATCGGAGACCAAAGAGACCGTAGCGGCCTCACTGAGGCGTGGAGTCGAAGATCAGAGCTTGGGTCTGCTGGGGTGGCTGGAGCATGGGCGGCAGGGATACTAAAGAGGAAAGCGGGGTTCTGGCCATCTGCGCGTACCTCGCCAGGGTTTGCTACATCTCTGACTTGAGAAACTGAAACCTGAGTACTTGGAAGCACTCTCTGAAAAGATGAAGCTCTTCTCACAGTTTCTAAAGAAAAGGCCTTGGTTTGCAGGGGTCAAACTGACCTTTGTGGATTTCCTGGCTTATGACATGCTTGACCTCCTTTATCTATAAGCTTAGGTGTCTGGATTCATTCCCAAACCTGAAGGACTTCATGGCCCACGTCGAGGGCCTGAAAAAAATCCCTGCCTGCATGATGTCCAGTCATTTCCTTCCAGGCCCTCAGTTTCTAAAGATTGGACAACAGATGGGGCCTGTACAGCCAGGAGATGTTGGGCACAGTTACAGCTGATATTCCAGGGCCCTGGAGAACAGTCAGACCTCCCTGAACCTCCAGAACCAAGTGTTTTACTTCTTTCTTTTTCTCTTTTTTCCCATCTCCCCTCCCCAGATGTCTGTTGGTCCCCTTTTTCCCCTCCAACCCCCCTTGCATGAGGCCCTTTAAACCTTCAGGTTCCCACTTTTCTTGAGCAAAATTCCTAACCCCACCTCACCCTCGTGCACTAAAGCCAACCAACCGTCCTTTCCTTCAGTGGTTGCTTCTGCTTTGAGGAGCGCCCCTCACCTACAGAGCTCAGGCCCGAGCTCCCCAGCACTGCCCTGAAGGTTACTAGTATTGGCCTGGTATGCAGGCCCTGCTCTCCCAGCATGGTCCATGCCCCTAGCATCTAGCACAGTGTCTGCAAAATTCTTAGTGAGCAATTGCTAAATTTCTTGAGTAAATAGATATTTAGTAAAAGATAAATGAATAAATGAATGAACACATGACAACCAAAGGAAAACACTGAAAGAGCCAGCATGCAAGGCCAATTTTGAGTTTCTGGTTATATTAATCAAGGCTCTCTAGAGAAACAGAATCAAGAGATTTGTTATAAGGAATTGGGTTACACAATTTCGGTGCTGGCAAGTCCCAAGATCTACAGGGCAAGTCAGTAAGCTGGAAACCTGTAAGAGCTTATGGTTTAGTTCCAGTCCAAATCCAAAGGCGGAGAACCAAGGGAATTGATGGTGTCATTCCAGTCCAATGGCCAGCAGTCTCAAGACTCAGGAAGACCCAATGCTTTAGGTCCAGACCGAAGGAGGGACAAAGCCAATGTCTCCCCAGTTCAAAGCCCAACAGGCAGAAAGAACTCTTTTACTCAAGCCTTTTTGTTCACTTCAGGCCTTCAACAGATTGGATGAGGCCCACCCACACTGGGGAGGGCAATGTGCTTTTCTCAAACTACTGATTTACATGTTAACTTCATCTAAAAATACCTACTCAGAAACACTCAGAATAATTTCTTTTACCAAATATCTGGGCGCCCCCATGGCTCAGTCAAGCTGACACACAAAATTAACCATCCCACTAGTTTTATGCCTTTCAATATGCTTTAAATGTACTCTCTTCCTATGGTGAATCCCCAGGGCAGAGGTGGCTCACCCACCATCCCTCATTTTCCAGAACAGCTATAGTAATGGATGTGTACAAAACTCTAAGTGTGAGTTGTAGTGTGGCACCTTTGCTACGCTGCTATCAGTCAGGGTCTATTGTCATCCGGAAACAAAGGGGGAGGGGAGGGTGGGGGAGGGAGGAGAGAGGGTGATGCCCAACATCAGACCTAAATTCCAGAAACACCATGTGCAGGGTTTGTTAAAGGCTGGTTTCTCCTCCATAATATGTTCTGACAGGTTTGAAACTGGCCTGATTTGGGCCAACAATAAGGGACAGTCAAGCTTACATAGCAGAAAATCTATACTCTCTAGACGCCCGCTTACTGCAAGAGAATTTAAGGTATTGACCTTCAATTCAGTGCTGAGATAAGAGGAGCTAATCTGTCCACCCTCCGGGCCACTTCTAGGCTGGCAGGATCTCTTCAGCCCAGGTCTGTAAATGACTAAATGGGCCTTTATTGACCCGAACTGGGATTAGATCCCCAGGGCAGAGTGGAAGGCTCTAGCAATGGGTCCAAATTCATTCTCTCCACCTCCTCAGTGGTGCCTAAAATTCCTGTAATAGAGGCTTAAATATACAAGTGACCTTGGGAGAGGGAATCAGTGGACTTCCATTCATTTAGATCTCTAGGATGGGGATTTCTCACCCCACTCTCTCCTGGCTCTACACCTCCCCCTCTGCAAAGGAGGAAGCCCACTAAAATTGGAGAGTTTCCAAGACACTGGTGGGACATGCCTACTTGTGTGATATTCTTCTCCTTCCAGCCAGAAGGTCAGTAGCAGATGCTGGCCCAAGACCTTACTCTTAAGGAGGCCTAATCCTCTTGCTTTATCTTGCTAGTGACTCTCTCCCTCTCTCTCTGACTGGACACTTTTGGGTGTTATATTGCAAAGATGTATACCACAAATATTATTTAAATTCTGAGTCACTCAAGTGCATAGGAAAGGGGTGAACTTCTAAAAGTTTGGGGGTTTTATTTCCTCCTGGAACACTGTCTAGATAAGGTTGATTTCTGCTTCTATGGCTGTAATTTAAAATATGACTTTTATGAACTTTGTAACCTTATTTGAAGGCAAGCATTTTAAGAGCAAGGGATAAAATTCAATTAACAGAGATGACAGAAAATAATCTACTAGGCAAATATATCAGGCAATTGGAAGCTTTCATACCTTTCAAAAAGGAAATAACCTATTTCTTGCCTTGTTATCTAATGACACAGGAATTTATTTCTCTTGAAGCTGCTACAAATCTGCCTAATGAGGCCTAAACACTGTTGCCAAGCAATTAAAGTTTTTATTGTGTCACTGATTTCTTTCATTTCCACAGTTGCTGATAATCATTAGCCAATACTGTCTCATCTAAGAATGCACATGTGTGTGCGTGCACACACACACACACACTTATACACACTCCAGCTGGCTAAGAAATACAACAGCTCCACTGACAGCTCAGGCCAGTGAGGGTAGATAGACAGCCTCAGACAGTTGCCAAAGTTGGACGTTCCTGTATATTTTATTAGTCAATGCATTCGTGCCAACCCATGCTTGTTTGCTGTCCTGTGAGTGTTGTTTATTTCATAGGTATTGAAAGGTGGCAGCAGTTACTAATACAAACACGCACACACATAGCAGGCTGTATTTTCCGAAGGGCCACCTATTGCCTATCCCATATGCTCTTGTAGATCCTTACCACTCCCGCATCAAGAAGTGAAGTCTAATTTTCTTGCCCTTGAATGTGGTCTGGCTTGTGAGGAGCCAGTAAACAACAGAGTCCAGCAGAAATTATTTCCAAGGCAAGATCATAAAAAGGAATGCAGTTTCTACAACTGCTCTGGTAGACTTCAATTGCCAGGTTAGCAGCCCAATGGCCTGGAGGCCATGTTGTGAGGAAGCCCAAAAGTCCATGCAGACAGACCACATGAAGAGAGAAAGAGATTCCTGGCCATCTCTAGCTGTTCCAGCCACCCATCTGTTCTGCCAGTTCCATTGCATGAAAGAAATGCCCAGTGAAGCCTTCCTGACCCATGAGGAGTAGAAACCATGAGTAGTAATAAAATGATAGCTGGAGATTAAATCAGTAAGTTTTGGCGTGAAATTACACAGCAATACACAACCAGAACATCATATCCTAAGAAAGCGAATACAGTTAGCATCTTTCTATATACATTCTTTTCCTTAATAAACAGTGCAGACACTATTGTTGCTTTGTCTACACCCCCTTGGCTTTCATTGTTTCCATACTTCCTATTCAAAGCCCCTGTCACTCTCTGCCTGGGGATTTCCTGGCTGCAGCCCATGTGGCCAGTGGGGGGCAGGTGAGAAATACCAGGGAGCTATTTTCTCCAGCAAAGCGCTTAATTAATAGAAAATTGAAGTTTCTGAATAAATAGCCCCCCTCTTTGCCCGTCAAGTGGATAAACTCCTATGCGTATTCTACCCCATATCCCCAGGTGACCACAGTGGTAGCAGGCTTGATAACATGCTCTTCTGGTGGCCTCCTGCCTCACTCACTCCTGCCCACTTCCTGGGCTCCCTGGCATCACTCCCACACACTGCCCGCAAATCCTCATCTCAGGATTGGCTCCTGAGGGGACCCAGATGAAGATAATGGGGAACCAGGCTCGAGGGCAAGGGAGGGTAGGTGTGAACTGAGACCCCAGCCCTTCAACTACTGCTCCAGATCACATGAAGCATCCGGGGAACTGCTGCCAATGGAGCCTGTGGCTGTGCCCTGCCTGAGACTAGGTCAGGAAGGAAAAGAGATTGTCCGCATTCGTGCCTTTTATTAAGCACCCAGGAGACATACACATGAACATCCACACAAATTTACAAATAATGCACATATCCTGATGGGCAGTTTTGTCAAATACAGCCTTTCCCCCTTTCTTGCTCCGAGTTTTGAAATATATTTAATCAGTAAGAATGTATTGCATATTAACTGCATGACCAGTGCTATTAATGCAACAAGTGCAAGAGAAAAAAATACCTCAAAGTCGCAGCATTTGGAATGTGGCCAGAGAAGCAACCCATACTCACAGCTAACGCAGGGAGCACGCACAGCGCCTTGGGCAGGTGAGGGGCAGGCAGAGAAAGAGGCTCCACGCCGAGCGATAATATGCAGAGAGTGGTGTCCCCACCTTTCGAGTCCCAAGGCGTCCCCATCACCAAGTAGAAGACTCAGGCACGACCACGCTCATGGGAACCCAAGTGATTTACTTGGTACCTGATGGAAGCCTACACCGTCGTAGCAACTGCCACCCATCAAGTGCCTCCTCCGTGACAGGCGGCCGTTAGGGGCCTTGTTATAGGCAAGGTGGCAGCACTTTATACGAAAGGTCTTACTCTTGAAGAAATGGCATGATGCGAAGCCTGCACGATTCCACATTAATCCCAAAGAAGGGGGTTCGTAGTTCTGATCTCCAGCCATGCAGCGACAGCATAAATTAGTGGACAATTCCCTCCACCTGTGAGCTTTGAAATTACACAATCCTGGATTCATTGCTATTTCATGAAGACTTGTATTATTTCAGATTTGGGGCCAATAAAACAACAAATATTTTATAGTATGCTAAAACTAAAAATATGTGTTCTCACTCCTTGTCAGCATCTTCATTTTTACGCTAGCAATTAATACTAATATTCATAGTAATATAGTATGTAGTAGTTATGTAATACTTACAAAGAGCCTCATGCTTAACTAAGTGCTTACCATAGATAAAGGCTTCGCATGAATGTTAACTCATTAAACCCACTACAAAATAGATGCTACTATTATCCCAGCTTATAGGTGGGAAAAAGTGAGGCACAGTGAGGTTAAGGAGCTCTCCCACGGTAATACAACAATCTGGCCCTAGAATCTACTACACTCTCGACCACCAGGCTCTACTTCCTCATTTAATCCCCATGACAACCCTATGACAGAGATATTGCTTTCCCATTTTACTGATGAGAAAGGCAAGGCTCCTGTGAGTTAGCCAGAATTCCAAACCAGCCCTAGGCAGCTCTAGAAACCACACTGCAAGCCTCAAGCTCGGCTGTGCCTCGCCCGCCTCCTATTTCCCGTCTGTATCAGCACCAGGTTGGACTTGGTCCACCGCTCGCCAAGGCGGCCCTTACCAAGACAAGCACTCTTAATTCAATAGAGACATAAACATGTAAAAAAATCCGTCTCTACCATGGAACTTGGTGAGAGGCAGGAAAGCATAGTGGTTGGGTGACCTTAAGCCAATAATAGCAAACATTTATTAAGACCCTTCAACAAACCAGGCACCATTCTGGGCACGGTCCACACATCAGCTCACTGAAACCTCATGAACAACCCACGAGGTCGGCACAGCTCTTGGGCCCTTTGCACGGCCGGCTGCCCCAGGGGGCGAAGGGAGGCAGGAGGGGGGAAGAGGCCTCACAGCTGTTTCTCTCAGCAGCTGTTCCCCCTCAGTGAGCACTGAGAACCGCAGGTGACAAGTCCCACCTGAAGCTCACTCTCAAAGACGCAGATGAACTCGGTTGGATGTGGTGGAGAGAAATCAAGGCAGGGAGGTAGGTTGCTCAGAGAGCAGCAGCGACCCCAGGGATGCCCAGGGGTGAAAAAGCAGAGGAAAGTATTCCTCAGAGGTCCCAAAAGAGCCGGGGTACCAGGTTAGCGGAAACCCTTTGGGCTTCCCTGAGGACCTGTGTGGCACCTACACTGAGGCCCACCAGCGCCCTTTCGAGGGCCGCAGTGAGCGGCCCCCAGTCCAGCGGGCCTCGAGGGACATAAATAAATCTCCAGCATCATTTGCTGTGTGTTTCCAGTAGTGCTGCTGATAAAGGAAGGCGTTTTAACTTGTTGCCATATGATTCTTTCTGTATCATTGCAGCCATTTTTCACCGTGGCATGAAGAAAAGGGTTCACCCAACGGCAAGTAGCCTTTTGTTTTCCTTTATTTAAAAACTTGAAAGGCTGTGGCTCATTAAGAACTGTTAGTCACCATGATGTGCCTAATGGTGCACTACGTCTTAAGTGCTGATTTTGCTCTGACTTAATTGGAATTTATTCTAATTCGTCTTCATTAGAGTATTTGGAAATGTAATGGGCGGGGCAGCTCCACTGAGCATATAGCAAATGATAAGTTGAAGTTGACAATCATTTACATATCATAGAGAATTGTGCTATAATTCTCAGTGAAGTAATAGTCTATACATGAGCACATACCTCATAAGGTGATATTCTGTGTATGTATAATTCTACGTTATATACATGCTGCTGGGGCCCGCCCAGCTCCCCTTTACCAGGCCATGTACCAGCCCCCAGCCACCGCTCTCAGCTGCCCCCTCTGGAGAACTGCCCTCTGCCAAAAGGGAAGCTACCTTCCCAGTGGCTCCTGAGCTGGGGTTACACTGGCACAGTTGGGATTACACTGGCACAAAGGGAAGCTGGGCTTACACTGGCACACTGTTCCAGTGGCGACAACTGGATTTCAAAGGTGGGCTTTCATATTTAGGTGTTCAATCTGCTTTGAAGAGGGCACAGCGAGCTATGCAATCCACATAGAGAAGTGTCAGGAAGGGTACTTACCCAACTGGTCACGGCCATTATCCCTGGGAGGCAAGATTCGTTATTCTTGCCTTTCTGCTTCCTATATTGTTGTTTTATTGTTTTTGTAACAAATACGTAATGTTTTTGCAAAAAGAACAATACAGCCATATGAAAGAAAGAAATCATCATATTTGACTCCCTCATTTCACAAATGAGCACATTAGACTTGGGGCAGAGCTCACAGACTTGGGGCTCAGAGGCCCATCTACAGTGTAAATGTGGTGCAAGGACCCCCCCAGCCCCGGGGGTGCAAAGGACGTTGTCTACACACTGCAGCTCAGAACAGCTAAGGGACACACCAGGCCGTGGAGCCCCCCAAGAGACACTCCTACCACCAGTTTCTGAGAGTTTCAGTTACTCCACACCCTCATCGGCCCTTGGTTTTGTTTTTTTAACTTGTAGGCATTCTGGTAGGTGTGTAGCGCTAAATCCAATGACCTTTAAACTGCATTTGCCTGCTACCTGATGATGTTGAGCAGCTCTTATGTCTTTATAAGACTTTTACCCATTTTTCAATTCGTGAGATCGTCTTCTTCTAACTAATTTGTAGGTGTACTTTACACACTCCGTGTATCGATATATACACAGTATCTTCTCCTAATCTATGATTGACTTTTCATTCTTTTATGGTTAATGATTATTAAATTCATTTAAGAAATGTTAGCCTTCCGAGGTCATGAAGATATGCTACCCTTCTAGATTTGTTTTACCTTTCACATTTAGATGTTCAATCTGCTTGGATTTAGTTTTTGTGTATAGATGTAGGTAAAAGTCAAAGATCCTTTTTTCCTTGATCATTTATTGGAAAGACCACCCTTTCCCTACTGCACCCTAGTGTCACCTTTTACAATAAAATCAAAAGACTAAATGTGGGACTGCTCTGGACTATTGGTTGCATTGTTCTATTTGTCCACCTTGCTTTCATTTCATATTGTCTTATCATAAAATGGCAGTAATTAAATCCGCCAACTTTATTCTTCTTGGAGATTGCTATTCTTGGCCCTATTTATTTCCAGATGCATTTTAGAATCCACTTATAAATTTCCACCAAAATAAGTCTGCTGATTTTTGCTGGGATTGCATTGGATCTACAGATCAATTTAGAAAGAATTAACATCTTCGTAATTTTGTCTTCCCATCCATTAATATCTCTCAGTAATTTTGTGTAAGTCTATTGCACATCAGTATTTATTCCTAAATACTTCATTGTTACTGCTATTGGAAATATTACTGCTTTTTGAAGCTTCATGTTCTCATTGTTGCTAATATATAGAAACTTAACTGATTTGGGCATATTTTTATTGTATTCAGCAGCCTTGCAAAGCCCATATATTAGTCCTAATTGTTTATCCCCAGGTTGCTTTAACTTTTTTATGTACCACCATGTCCTCTGTTTTATTTCTTCCTTTTATTTCTTCCTCTTTGCCATTCCAACCCTCATAAATTTTCTTTCATTTTCTTCCCAATTTGCCCTGGCTAGAACCACCAGTATAATGCTGAATAAATGTGGTGATAGCAGGCATTTTCTTTCATTCTCAATCATAGAGGGAAAGCTTTTAATTAATAATTACTATTAATAACTTATTGTAAGGTTTTCTGTTGGGCTTCTACAGACACGTTATCAGATTAAGAAAGTTCTCTTGTCTTACTAGTATGCTCTGAGTTTCTCAATTATGATTTTAACTCACTGCTACTTTTTTTTTTTGCTTTTATTGAAATATCATTTTATTTTCTTCTATGAGTGTGGGGAATGACATCAATTGATTTTCAAAGATTAAACTAAGCTTTAACTCCTGGAATCGACCCAATGTAATCATGGTTTTCTTATTGATATATATTGTTAATTTTGATTTGCTAATAATTTGGGATTTTTCATCAGTATCCGTAAGAGATATTCTCGGTTATTTTCCCTTCTTATGCTGTCCTTGTAAGGTTTTTGTGTTGAGGTTATTCTGGCTTTAAAAGTATGTTAAGAAGTGTTCCTTCCCCTCTTCTCTGAAAGCATATATGTAAGTTTGGTATATGTCATCCTGAAGTGTTTGAAATATTTCAACAGTAAAGACAACTGTCTTGGAGTTTTATTTATTGGAAGGATTTTAAATTATAAATTCCATTTTTAAATAGATGTAGAAGGACTATTCAAATTTTCTATTTCTTTGTGTATCCATTTTAGTAAGTTGTGTTTTCCAAAGAATATGTACAATTCATCTAAATTTCAAAATTATTGATATAAGTTTTTCAATATATCTTTTATGATCTTTCTAATGTATAAAAGATCTGTTGTAATGTCTTCTTTTTCATTGTTGATAATTGGTAATGTATGGCTTTTTTTTTCTTGGTAAGTCTTGCTGAAGGTTTAATAATTTTATTTTTTCATAGAGCTAACTTTTTAATGTTATGATTTTCTCCATTATATGCCTGTTTCCTATTAGATCAATTCCTGATGTTATCTTTCTTATTTCCTTCCTTTTACTTTCTTAAGATTTAACTTAATTTTTTTTAACTTTGTGAGAGAGATATTTCAATCATGAATTATCTTTCACATCATCTATAGCTACAAATTTCCCTCAAAGAATAGCTTTAACTACCTCCCACAGATTTTATGTCATATTTTCATTGTTAGTTCATAGTATTTTCCACTGTCCACTGTGATGTCTTCCTTAACCCATGTGTTATCTAGAAGAATATGACTTAACTTCCAATAGAGATTTTCCTCAATACCTTTGGTTATTGATTTCTAGCTTAATTCCACTGATGCCAGAGAACATGCTCTCTATGTTTTTAATAATTTGAAGTAAAATTTTATTTATGACCCTGAATATGGTTATTTTGGTGAATGTTTCATATGAATACACCTAAAAATTAATCTTTAGTTGTTGTTTGAAGGAATCTATATATGTTATTTAGATCAAGTTAGTTAACCATATTGTCAAAATCTAAATTTTGCTGATTTTTAGGTCTGTTCTATCAGTTACTGAGAGAAGTTTTTTTTAAACGATTATAATTTCAATGTTTCTTTGCATACCATCACTTTATATATTTTGAAGCAGTGTTATTAACTGCATGCAAATTTTGGATTGTCATCTCTTCCTGTTGGATTGAATATGTTATCATCATAAAATGTTCCCCTTTATCTCTAGTAATTCCACATTCTTACAGTCTATTTTATCTGATATTAATGTAGTTATACCAGCTCTCCTTTTGTTAGTGCTTGCATGGTATATATTTTTTTAGACTCTTGCTTTCAACATTTCAGTGCCTTAATAATAAAACTATGTTACATGTAAGCAGCATATATCATTGAATTTTTAATGCAATATGGCAATTCTGATTTTTAAATAAGACATTGGAATGTATTGAGGTTTTCTTTATGGCCTAATGCATGGTTTGTTTTCAAAAATGTTCCCTGAGTGATCAAGAAAATCTGTCTCTCTCAATATAGAGCTCTATTTATGTCTATAAGCTCAAACTATACTATGCTATTCCATTTTTTATATATCTGCTTATTTTTAATCTATTTGGTCTAAGAGTTTCTGAAAGGGGTGTATTAAAGCCTCAAAGACAATTGATGTTTTATATAATTCTTCTTGCTGTTCCATCAGTTGTTGCGTGATATGTGAGGGCCATGTGTAGTTAGGATAGATATGTATTTTCATCTTTGTTGTTTCTTTGCAGTTGTACTAAATTTTGTTTTGTTATTAATGATATTTTGCCTTAACTTTTATTTTGTTGCCTTTTGAGATTGCTACACCAACCTTCCTTTGATTCAGATTTTCCTGGGATAGCTTTTTCATTCTATTATTTTCAAATTTTATTTACCTTTCCATTTTAAGAGTATCTCTTGTGTATGTCATTGAACTTTTAAATCCAGTCTGAGAGTCTGTTTTTAACCCATAAACATTTATTACAATTACTAATATGTTAGAAGTTAGTCTACCTTATTTTATATTTTCCATTTAGTACATTTCCTTTTTATCCAATAGATTAAATTTACTGCTGCTGAATTAAAATGATGCCTCTTCATTTTTGATGGCTGCATATTATTCCATTGTATGATTATGCTGTAAACCTACTTTTGCCCACCCCTGTATGGAAACTGTCCACTGCAGCTGTAGGTGAACTCAATCATTGACTGAACACGAGGTAGGGCATCCACAGCATCTGCTATAAATAAACGTCTTGAAAATCTATCATGACTCAGGATGCAGTGAAGTGTATTATCATGTAAATCCATTTTAGAACCCAACTTTTATTTATTACAGGAAGCAAAATATCACTATAATGTTATTGCTTTTAAAACTTTGTTCTGTAAAATGAACCTCCAAAATTGTGCTCTAAGAAGGCTCTGGGTAATTCTAGTCATCTTTCCTCTTAAAAAAAACTATTTCTTAGTCCAATTCTCCTTAGTCACATGACAAAACCATAATAACTTTAGCATATAACACACCCTGGGTCCATAGTCAAATGTATCATAAATTAATACCAGCGCTATTACATTTTGGTCACCGTATCTGTTACAGAAAAATCTAAATGTGTTAATACCATCCAATAACTCTGCCCTCGAGTTTTCCAGGCCATTTAATTATTAAATTTCTCTTTTGAAAAAGATCCCTATTGTAAGCAATTCAGACTTTGGTGGATGGCAGGGTTTTTTCCTGAGGTCACGAGAGCTTTTAACCACTGTCTAAAGTGCATCCTGTGCTGATTAACATACCTCAGATTAACTAGATTTAGCATGTGGCAATCACACTCCATTCAGTAGGGCCCATCTCTGGTGAATTGTGGACATTAATGACAGTTGCAAGAGCTCAAATATTATATAATCACTAATTACATTCTGCGCAATTAGTGGAGGCTCATCAGTGTAAATCACTAATGGCTGATCACCCTGTTCTCTCTGGGAAGGGGTAGACGGTCTGCATAATTTTCTGATTGTATTAGCATAGACACAAATGCTATTAACGAACTTTGGCGATCAGGAAGAGGCTTGACGTGCCTGATGGACAAAGGCAAGAGGCTCGGCTTGATGGCCGTGGACTCATTTTTAACCTCAAAGCTGTGTTTTTGTGGTTTGTTGATGTGACTCATTCACTCCCCACCTTCCAAATGGAAAACAAACACAGCATCCTGTCCAAACAACCCCTAAAAAACTTACACACAAGGCCAGGGTTTTTTTTTTAGTTTTTAAAGACTCCCCGTGGGCATTTATTTTTCTTAAATTGGTTTTCTAGAGTCAAGCTCTAAGGATTTGGGGACAGTCACATACGAAGCTGGTGACAAAATTGGAGGAAAACATCCGAAACAGTGAAGGGTGTATCTGATTTTCTTTAACCCACTATGTGCTAGACCATTGTCTTAGTCTGCTCAGGGTGCCATAATAAAATAGCATAAACTGGGTGGCTTAAACAACAGAAATTTATTTTCTCTCACTATGGGGGCTGGAAGTTCAAGATCAAGGAGTCAGCAGGCTCAGTTTCTTCTAAGGCCTCTCTCCTTGGCTTGCAGATGGCCACCAGCATTCTCTCGCCATTCTCTATGTTCATGCATGTCTCTTGTCTCTCCAAATTTCCTCCCCTTGTAAGGACACCAGTCATGTTGGATTAGGGATCATCCATATGACCCATTTTACCTTACTCACCTCTTTGAAGTCCCCATCTCCAAGTACAATAACATTCGGAGGTACCAGGGGTTAGGGCAAACAAGTCTCTTTATACATTTGCACAAGTCTTTCCCTAGGGGAGGTTGCGAGGGTTGCTGCCAAACTGCGCTTCATAAAAATTGTCCCAAATATCCCACTAGGCGTTTATGAGAGTGCCCATTTCCCCATGAACTTGCCAACATCATGTGTCATTGTTTGTTTTAATTTTTGTCAATTGGAATGGTGAAAAAAATGACATCCTGTTGGGGTTTTAATCTTCATTTCCACAATCTCTCTAGTAAGGCTGAGCATACTTCATTTCTTAGGTCACCATATCTTCACATATATGTGCAGGGACTGCAATGGGGACTTTATGTGAAATATTTCATTTTATCTTTACAACCCGTTCCTAGTATGGTGATGAGGAAGACACCACCATTTTTTTCCCCACATGACAGATAAGTCAACTGAGACTTAAAGAAGTTAGGTGACTACCTGTATTCATGTCTGTTAAGTGTGGCAGTAAACTCTGTCTCCCATTAATTACACAATATCTGTTCTGCTCGTTCTTTAGCAAGAGATCCCAAATCAGCTTCCCACCTGCACTTCCCAGCCTTCTCTGCAGGGAGAAGTAGCCACATGATTAGGTTCTTACCAATGAGCCACAAACACTGGAGCTGCTTCCTGCAAAGCTCCCTAGAAGGACAATGACTTCTCTGGCTCTTTCCCTGGCCTTCCTCCTTTCCTCCTCCGTCGGACGAGATGACCAGGACTGCGCAGCCAGTGCATGATCAGGAGGCAACCTTGAGATGGAATCAATGTACTAGAAAAGGTGGAGTGGAAAGACAAAAGGAAACTGGGACATTGATAGCATCGTGAGGCCTGTTCTCTTTCACCCCAGACCACCTCCTTCTGAAATTCCCATCACACGAGTGAGAAATTACCCACGCTGCTTCTCTGTCGTTGCTGGTACAGGGATGGAGCCAGGATCTGAACCAGGGACCAGCTCATGCTATAGACCCTTCAACTGCGGAATCCCTGCTTATCCAGGCAACACCCTCCGCTGAAAGGGATGGTGTCCCTATAGCAGTCACCTCCAGCAGACAGTGAAGACTGGAGAACATCCTGCTCCTGGCTCTTTCTCCTCAGGACAATTGGACTTCATGTCATGCTCCCAGTGAGAACAGTCTCAACCTCCTAACAGCACCGGGAGAGGCGGTGCTTCTGGAGGGTAGAAGTAGAAATGGCCTACTCCTGAGGAGCTTCTTCACTGACAGTATCCGCACGGGCGAACATGGATCTATAGAAAACAAAAGCATGGCAAATGCTTAAAACAGAAAGTGTGATTCTGGCCTCACCATCATAGTTGCTGTGTGATCTTAGAAAAATCACATCCGTCCTCCCGCCTCCCTCCCCTTACGTGTTAATAAAATAGAATGCTGTGCCACAGGTTTACGGTGAGAGTCCGGTGCAGAAATACACATATAAGCTTCTCGAATAATCAGTGCTGCTCTGGACACAGAAGGAACCGCTGTGTAAACGCTGAATTTCCAGTATACACGTACACCATGCATGGAGAGCCTTGTGGTTATCACTCTTGCATTTAGCGACCCCAGTTCTCTCCCTCTCTTTTAGCAATTATGTCGTGAGACTTGACAAGACACAGAAATAAGGTCAGAATGGAGCAGCATTGTCACAGTGAGGGGCAGGTGTGCATGTGTTTTAAGATTTATCATTTTTCTTGTGGAGTTTCATATGTTTCCTGCCAAGGTTGCTGAATATTCATTGACCTAGCTAGTATCCACAAGTACTCTATTAGAAATGCATTGCTTATCTATATTTTGAAATGTCGAAATAATTCAGTGTTGATCCTTTGTGAGATAGGTTTGCTACCTTTAAACTGAAGTGACAATAACACCTCAGCCAGCGTGGCTTTCTCTCAAGTTGTACTGATATCCTTGATGTCACTAACAGACCAGAGACTGCCTGCGAGAACCCTGTTTGTCACCATTCAATAGCAAAAGGCCGAAAATTTAGAAATCTCACTTCGGGCCGGGAAGAGAAGCCAGGAAAGAGCAAGCGGCTGGCTGTGCACGAGTGGCCGGCCTGCCATTTCGCCTCTTCTCCAGGCTCATAATTTTCTTCCTGAAGGTGTTTCACCTGCATGGGGGGAAAAACCGGGCTGGAGGGATGTCTAGTAAAAGTGACTTTTAAAGCCTCTTAAAATGCAAAGGGCTCTGTGTGAGTTCTGAGCCCTTCCTTTTGTAACATAATGTCCAATTAATCTCAGCAGACTGGGGAGAAGGGTACTAAACCAGTAGGTCATGCTGGGTCTGGGGTTTTGTCACAACCTAGTAATGTTAAGAGACAATGAAATAAATGCACAATGAAAGAATTTCTTTTAACAGATTACGAGCAGTGGGTCCAGATTTGGGCTTTTGGTGCAACCTGAAACATACAGATTCATCATCGGAATAGAAACCCTGCATACAAATAGGGAACATCCATGCCATCTAAACATAAAAGGCTAGGAGGGGGGATTATTCGGAAGGAAATACTGCCGTGTAAAAATAACCAGTAAAAGTGTGTTTTATTGTAGACTTCCAAATGTCCTTTCATTGTTTCAACAGGGAGTCGCCATGTCGCTGGCACTGACAGGCAATGCTATGTGACAGGTAGGCAAACAATGTGACTGTTTTCCTCTCTCCCCTTATGAATGATATTTATAGACTAAGAATTGCCTTCGGTTCTGCTCTCCGACAGTTATCTTCCTGGGCGGGATTAAATGTAGATCTGGGTGTTGAAAGACATTTACATAAGTGCTGTTTGTGAACGGAGGCCAGTTCTTCTATTATCGCCAGGACATTTAAATCTTAATGACTGGCATTGTTGTCTAAAAGACGGTGTTTTTCCCGCTGAGAAACTGCATTAGATTCAAGAAACGGAGCTCATTTCCATTCTCTCGGCAGTCTCTCTAGAAATGACATGCAGTGCTTGAAACTGTTTATTTCCAAATTCAGGCCTCCCTCGCATCAGTCATCAGCTTCAATTACCAGTTTTCCGAAGCCGAGCCATCAGGCAGCCTGACACCGGGTCCGGCCTAATTCCCACCTTCTCCAGAGTCAAGAGCATAATGTGCAGATGAAAAGGTGCAAAGTAGCCTGGACTTCATTAGCATGCGGGGCCTGGCTGTTCATTTGCGGGCTGCGGCCGGCAGTTCCGACGCGCTGAGCTGGCTGCCAAATGAGAAAAGTCCTCTTCAGGGGCCGGGGTCCTGGGTGCTGCGGAAAGGTCATCAGAAAGACAGCCGCTGCCCTGCTCCCTGCTCTCCGGGACTGCTTATTGATTCCGGGGACACCTCATTACACGCCGGATCAACATATTATTGCCATGTTCTGGGACTGAATTGTTTACAAGTGTCTTTATCACCCGCAAAGGCCTGCCCGGCGATGCGTGACTACACTCATTTGGCGGTGACCTGCCAATTATGTGTTATCCGATATGTTGCCGGTATCTTGATCTTTGCCCGGGTCTTCTCCCAGCATCAACACAGTCCCATTTACTACTTCTTTCTAACCACTCTTTGGGAAAGTAGCCATTAGCCTGTCAGTGTGTGTGAGTGTGTGTGTGTGTGTGTCTCCTCTGCTACAGGAAATCTGAGCATTGTTCCTCCATTACTTGCTATGCATGAGGTTCATAATCAGTTGGGAAAAAGAATCTCTCTCTCTCTCTCTGATACACACACACAGAGACACACACAGAGACACACACGTCCGTTTTTATCTTTACGGCGGCAAGGATAACCCACACAATCTGCAATCAGTATGCATGGCAGAGAACACCATGCAGCCTGCTACAGAGCTCCCTCTGCTTACATGTAGGCCCTATGAGAGACTGTCGTATTTTATTTGGGCAGAGCCACTGCAAACCACCATTTTAATCTTTCATTACAGACACTCCTATGGCTCCATAAAAGAAAGAGTGGAATAGCAACTCGATTAAAAACTCAGTGAAGAGATTGTACAGCCTCCTCCCTCCCCCCAAAAGTAGAGACGAAGCTGTAGTTTCTGAGTGCATCCCGTGATACGTACTCGATTTCCACTTCCCTCCAGTCGTGGCTACTGACATAACATCAATGATGTTGTGTATTGAAAACTTGGGTTTATTATTATGAATATCGCTCGGGGAAGTTTTCATGACTGCCAAGCATTGGGGCCATCTCAACAAAATACTAAAAGGGGGTTCTTTTATGTACATCTCTAGTTGCAATCAGAAATAGCTCTTTAATGGGTTTTCCCATGGAAGATATAGCAAAGCAAATGCCAAGAAATTTGCCTTTACTTTTTCTGGAAGAGCATATTCTTGGCAATGGGTACAGACTCTAATGAGTGAAATGAAACTCAAGGATCTAACTGCCTTCAGAAAGGTGACATCGGTAAGTACATTCATTTCTAGCATTTTCCCAGCTTTGTCTGCTATTTAGTTTTAAATTAATTTTCTACAGGCATTTTCCCCCTTCTTTCCAGTTTTTGAAAAGTTACCAAGTTCTTTCTGTTTTTTCCTGAAATCCCTGGCTTCCTTACAAATGATGAACTGAAAAGACTAAATAAAGACCCGTATCAGGGTGTTTCATGCCAATTAAAGGGTCAGTGGAGAGATGTTTCCTCCACCAACTGTCTCAGGACGCTGCAAATTCTGTAGTGCATCATCCAACAAGTAGTCTTTGGAAGAGAAGATGATGGGAAAGGTTACTAGATTTATTTTTGGAGACATGATTGCATGTGGAGAATTTTGGTCAAAGGATAAAGATGAAACAAGCAGGACGGTTTACCAAGATTCCCATCTGAAGAGCAAGTCTCAACATGGGTGAGATTCAGAGAATGCCAAAAAAGGATGACTGTCACTAATGAGGGATAATCCAAAAGGAAAGGGGGTTCTTTACACACTTATAAAAGATTGTAGCAATGAAGCAGTGGGACCGCCCAGTCAGTGGTTAGTTGGGGGCTGAATGTTCTAGGCAGAAGGAAGAGCTCCATCCAGGGACTTCTGCTAGTTTTTATAACCAGCTCATCTGTTATTTCAACCATAAAAAGAATTCCTTTCTGTTATGTTTCTAACGCTTCATCTTTTTTATGAATCCACCAAACAGGATGGCCAGTAATCCTAAACCGCCTGGGTGTCTCCCCATCGTAAAGAATCATGCATGCCTTTGTTTATTTTCAGACGTTTAATGGGAAATGCATACACAGTCTGCAAACACAATGCTGTGGTGAAATGATCAGAAGATAAGTAACAAAAAAGAAGTTTGTTTTAAAAGTCATTTATTAATATAACTTTGTGCTAGGGAACTTTCTAGAAACTTAGCATACATATACTTATTAGTCACTACCCTGTGACTTAGGTATTGCTATTCCTACTTTCCAGATGAGGAAAAGTTTTCACACATCTAATAGGGGTTTCAAATGTGTTCAAAGCCACAACGCTAATGAAGAGGCAGAATATAAACCCAGGTGTGACCCACAGCAGAGTCCATGCTCCATTCTGCCTCTCCTAGAGCCAGCATCCATTATAAACTTCCAAGAATCCAGTAAAGTGCATCCTCTGCATGCCAGCCAACGTCAATGCACAAAAAGATGCTGGTCATGATAATGTGTGGAAACGATCATCTTTTACACATCTGATATCCTTAACTATGAGGCGGGCTGAAGTAAGCCTTCTTGATTGACATAATAAAAAATGTTTTGATCTAAAGGGCAATTTAGGGCATTTAATTAAAAAGTGTGGTGTGGGTTACATGTTTAGGGAGCGCTAGAAGTGTCCCCACTCGCCACTAGGATCAATGGAGGAAGTTTTGTCAGTGCTTAACACTTACATTCATCCAGTTGTCTGCTGATATTCTTTTAGTGGTTCTACTAAAACATAACAATACTTACTCCCTTTCTGTGGACACCTTGGGCCAATGTTCCCACGGGCTTACTCTGCCTTTGGAAACCTAGTGACTAAGGGGTGCAGTCACAACACAGAAGATTGGATGCCGGAGACTGGAGGGATGTCCACTTGCTGACTGCGAACCCACGTAACATGCTCATAGATTCCGGAATCTTCCTTTGGCTCATGTTCCCAAGTGTCTCTGTTGTCCATGAGAATGCTAGCCACTTTCTAATGCTCAGGACACTGCATGATTCAGAATGCCTCCTGAACAACTTGCCCAGCTGACATGAAGGGAAATGACCTCTTCACAGAGACCTCTCCTGCTCGGTTCTCCTTCCTTCAGCATCAGTGGCATCCAATCATCCAGCACATTCACGCTGTTCCAGGTTCTTTTGTGAGAGAAAAAGAAATACTGCCCTCTTATCGGAGATTCAAATGTCCACCACCAGCTCCTACTTCCCGTTCCATCTCCAACAGGTTGTACTTGCATTTTAAAACAGGGCAATGCTTATACCTAGAAAAAGAGAAAAAAAAGGATTGTCATTATTAATGTTTTTATGGAATCAAATAATATTTCCCTACTGTAACATGATTTGGTATTATAGATTTGGACTATTATTATTGTTTTATAAAGTGTTTTCATGATATGTAATAGGAATTAATAGTACATAGCTTGCAAAGTTATTGTTAGTTCTGTATCCCAAAATAAGGGCACCCCAATAAAAAGTTTTATTCTAATAATAATAATAAAATAAAAATTAAAGAGGGCAATGCTTGACACAAGGGAGTTGTGCATCATGAGGGGGGTGGTGTTTGAGAGGGCGAAAGCCTTCCACGGACCTTCAGGGTGACCCATTCCAGTTATAAATATGGCCATTCCTTCTGTAGATGTATGTGTCACCTAAGCCTTACTTAGGCTAGGAGGATTTCAGAATTATTTGATTTTCAGAGTAAGCCGTTGACAACCGTATATAAATCTATTAGAAATGAGCTCTACTGATCTGATCTAGATCTTAGCCCAAGAGCATATGCATGCTGGCCACTCCCTCCACCCAGCCCTTACTTCTGTGTCCTTCCTTTGTCTTTGCACAGATACTACTCATTGAGAGTCCACACTGTGCTCAAAACTGTAGCAAGTGTTCTTGGAACTCTTATCTGCATTTTCTTCCCTCAAAAAAACAATAATAAGCAGCAATAAAAAAGTGTCACAAGACAGTAATTTATGAAGGACCAAATAACAAGTTTATATAATATGAGGCACAGCACCTAGGAGTACAGATGGGGCTAGAAGATCCCTGTGGGCTAGCACAATGGGAAAGGCTTCTTATATGAAGTAAGATAGGAGGATGCCTTAGGGATTTGAAATAGTACAAAGAGGTGGGTAGGCATGATAGACAGTAATCAAATATGGCCAGGTCAATTCTTCCCATTTTTACATACATGCGGCTTCTATCAAAAGGAGGAGCCTGTTTCCTGTCCGCTTGAATCTGGGCAGAACTCATGACCTACTTTAACCAAGAGAATGAAAGGGGAGTGACATTTTGAGACTTCCAATCACATAGGCCTTAAAAGGGCTTCCAGCTTCTACTTCCTCCTTCTTGGAACCCGCCTGCCCAGTCTGTGTGCTACTGAATGATAGGGATCACTTGAAGAGCACCCCTGGGAGATGAGAGGCCACCTTAGTCATTCCACATGAACAAGCCCAGCTGACCCTCCGTGGAGAAGTGCTCAGCAAGTCCCGCCCAAATTCCTGACTGGTGGAACTGTGAAAAATAATAAATAGTTGTTTTAAGTCACTATATTTTGGGGTGATTGGTTCAACAGCAACAGATAACTAATACAGTGGAGATAAAAAGGCATACATGAGTGATGAATTGCTGCCACATGGAAGGATGGCATAAATAAAATGAGATGAATGCGCATGATATTTGGGGAGCCCTAAATTGAGTAAACCGATCTGGCTAGAGCAGGTATTTCAGATTAGCAACTAGGTAACTTTAATGTGGGAAGGAGATCTTCAAGACTATTCATCCAATGCCCTCTGTGGCAGATGCTGTCAGTGTCCTATCGGTAGACTCTTGCTCTTATACTTCAGTGTGTATCAACTCAATGCCCAGCCACCAGCACCTGTGTTTCATTGCCTGGGTGCTTATTTATTTATATTTATTTATTTATCTATTTATTTATTGCCCCCAAAGCCCATCTGCCTATGCAACAGACCAGAAGTGCTTGCTGGGGAAATAATGCCCATGAAGAGTAGCCCTTCAGCTACCTCCTGATAGGAGATGGCGTATATAACTATCCCAGCTTAGGGGGACTCCCTCTAAGACAGGTGTTCCACGCTTCTCTCCAGAGTTCCCTTGGTAGAATTAAATCCCAGTTGACCACAACGGTAATGCTTTATAATGTAATTTAATGGCTGCCTTCCCTTCCCTGTCACTCAACCCCACTCCCCTACTTGTATTTCCTGAGATGACCTCCCAATAAACGGCTTGCTTTTTAGGGAAACCCAAACTAACATGCTCTCATTTACAGTTAAGGAAAACAAAGCCAGTATTCAGATTACTTTGGGGAAGTGCCATGACGAAGTACACCAAAACATGTCACACAAAGTAGAAATTTATTTCTCTCCATGTAACAGTCCAGGGTGAGAGGGCAGACTCTGCTCTAGGAGATGATCTTGTGAACCTCGGCCATTGGGGGAGCTTGTCATTCTCAATCTGACTTTCATTAGCATAATTCCCAGCCATTGAGAAGAAATAGGAAGGTATGAGTCTGAGATGCCCCCGCCCATCACGCTGCTTACATCTCATTGGTGAGAACAGGCAGTTACAAGTGAGGCTGGGAAACGTAGTCCTCGGGGCAGCCACAGGCACAGCAAAAATAGAACAAATTGGTGAGAACTGAGGGACAGGAGCCTCTGACACAGGGAGATCAGATGGCTGCCCAAGTGCCTGCAGCTAGTTAGAGGACAACTAGAGTAATAAATCTTCAGTCCACCATTTTTTTTTTCCTTTGATTTTTCCCCACATTGATTCCAGCCAGGCTGTGGCAGGTTTCAAATGTCATGCTTAAGAGTCTGATATTCTGCAGGGCCCATTTCCCCTCATCACAGAAGCAGCAAAACAGAATAAGCCTTTGGAACCCCTCTCAAGTTCATTCTAGACTAGACTGCTGGATTGGACTTTCTCGCCAAAGCACAGGGCATAGAGGGTCATAGGCCCTGTTGCCCACGACCCTCCCTTTTAGGCAGAGCCAGCGAGCCTCACTGCCAAGCGCATGTTACCAGTGGGTACAAATTTTATTAAAAAACTAATAATGGCCCTCTTTCTCAAGGAACTCTACTGCCATACACCAGAACGGTGTCTTAAAAACCATACAAATCCACAATGACAACACTGTGAGGATGCCCTTGGAGTTAGGTGACGTTCAACCTGTCTGCTATCATCACAGTCCTGGCCGGGGGGGAAGGACTATGGAGCAGGCTGACATCCTTGATGATCAGAGACATTTTGCAGTCACCTCTGAACAATCTGGACTTGTGTCTGTGACTTGCAATTATCCACAGGCTGGTCAGTGCTGAAGCTCTTTATTTTTGAACCCAGTATCAGGGCTGGAGATGCCCACCCAGTATCGGCACTCAGCACAACTCATTTGAATATTAAGATAGAGGGAAATGATAGCAGACAGGTTTATCGAAGTGAATCCTGTTTATAACTTTTACATGCAAACCCGTATTTTTCAAATTCTGTTTTTGACCAGATTTAGGTTTAAGCTGGCCATATATGTAGAAATTGCCTTTTTTGTTTTTTAGGGCAATGAAAGCAAATGAATTAAAAGAGTTTGTTCATTGGATGAATTTGTTTAATAGCTCTGCACTGTTCTTATCTCTCAAATTATATTTAAAAATCCTTTTATCCTCAATAGCTATACCTCTGAGTTTTTAAATCATTATTCTGCCCCTTGGCCATTCTTTACATTTCTCCAACATAGAAGGTGTATTTCCTTTACAATTAGTTTGAAAATAACCAGGGTATGTGCTGTTTAAGTTACTGAACATCACCTATTACTATATTTTCAATATTTTTAGTGCAAGTGTACATGAGTAACAGTTACTTCTAATTTGGACTCTACAAAGTAAGGTGGTACTCTAGATCCCCCCCCCCCAACAATTTCTGGTTATGCCTAGCAAATCTCCCCCTAATGCAGACCTCCATCTCACTTAGGAGACTGTGTTGAAAATATGTATCCAATCACCAAGAATCCAAGCATTTATCAGGATAATCCTTTCAAACTCATCTACTTTAATGGTATCCACACAGCTTTTCTGGAGAGGGCTCATTAGTTTTGTGGGTGTTTTTTTTTAATCTCAAAATTTCAATGGTCTGCGGCTTTACTTACCTAGTTAAAAACATAATCAGAGTTCTCTGCTTTCTTGTTTAATAGCCATTTTTTGCCCGTATATTGCCTTGAAAAACAGTCAAACAAATGTAAAGAAGATAAATATCAAGCACAAATGAACTACTGCCAAGGGGGGATAGGTTGTGTGCATAAAAATGAGTAACATCAGAGCTGCAGAGTAAGAAACTGAATGTGTTGGTGTTTAAAATTAGAATGGTTCCCAAAAGAATTGATAATGCTCCATTTAAGAAGAGAAATGTTTTCAAGTCCCTCTGCTAGCTAGAAGTCTGAATCAAAGTCAGAAATTAATAAAAAAAAAATGCAGAGAGCAACCCCATCATAAATAACAGAGACGATTACTATGTTTATAAGAGCCTGCGAGGCCTGGCAGGGTCTATAGTTCCGGGGGGGGGGGGGGGTCTCATAAAATGCAAGAAGAAAATGTTAAAAATAGAAATAAATGTTCTTGTAGAAATGTTATTATGATATTCTTGTGACACAATGACTTGTCTTCTGGAAAAGTAATTCTTCAATTGAGCTCAGGCAAGCATTGTATTCACTGTAAAGTTGTACATTTAGACCTATAGTAAGAAGGGTTTTCCTGCGTTTAGAGCTCGGTGCACCCCACGCTCATTAGAGAACAGGCACAAAGCTCTATCACATTACTGCTTCGACACCACTCTGAACTTCAGGGTAGTTTTCAGTGGCTTCAAGTACCTAGATTGTCAGCAGTGTAGGAAATAGAAAGTAGAATATTGAATGGGTGAGGTGTATACATCAAACACGTAAGAATGTATAGACAGAGATAAGAATCGTGGTCGAACATCCTGTTGGAGCACAGTCAGTGCAGAACAATTCCAGGGTAAACACAGACTTGCAGTAAACAGAGCTGCAATGCACAGGCTGCAAAAAATCAGAGCAGAGTGTCGCATTCACAATCCCATGGTTCCTTTCTGGACTTTCTATCAGGAGCAGGGCTTTGCTATGGGTGGCAGAAAGACACGGGAACAGAATCAGAGCCACGAAATCTTTAGAGCCACGGACAGCAGAGGAGAAGTGTCTGAATTCAGGTCTGTTTTGACAACGGGATGGCGTCATTCTACAAGTGCTTCCTTCCAAATTCGGGCCAAATCCATGTTTTTGCAGAAATGCACACCAGGCTGGGGGTGAAGAACAGGGAGTGTGTGTGGTGGTCAGGAGGAGGGATGGGGAGAAGTCATTTAAGGACTATATCCAGCCAAATAATTCACCTCTGTTTGCTGGTAACTCGCTTTGCTTTTAGGCATTTATTTCTGTAGTGAATAATACCTGCATGGAAGGAGAACACTGAAAAGGTACAAGATGCAACAGTGAAAAGTCGGCCTTCCTCTCTGGCGCACACACAGTGCCCCTTCTGGTAGCAACGACCTTGGGACCCTTCCTTGCAGGTATCTCCACACACAAGTCAGCCAGGATATTAAAGAAAAGCAGCCCCCAGCCCTGCCCAGTTCCTCCAACACCCATGTCCTCCTGTCCCCTCAGGTTATTCTGCACCCAGTCTCCTCCCCAGCCGGCCTGTTCATCTCAGGGTCCTCGACAGACGACCTGCTGACCACCGTGATGACTCAGGCGTTTTTCTTTCTTTAAAAAAAAAAGGAAATAAAGGAGCAGGGTTATTACTTAATGATAATGACTTATTTTACACATTGTCATCTGCTGATGTTTAAAAGATATGAAGGCGGTTGTCTGGCAGACGCCTGAGGCCCTCGGAGCCTGCCGGCAGACCCTGCCAAAACGTTTCCAAACTGAATAGTCGTTGGGCTGCCAGATAATTCAGGAACTATTTGTATGAGCTGTTTATCAAATTATTAACCGCACAGATGTTGTTTGGCTGAAGAGCAGCTGAATCCCCTCTCTGGCAGCCGTGTAGACAAAGGTCTCCAGGAATAATTGGAGATGTGCATGGAATATTAAATTAATTTACTGCTCTTAATTCTTATGCAAATTCTGACCTCCAGTGGCGCCTATCAATTACCCCGCGCACTGAAAGCGAAGGCGACAGTTTCTTTTCTTCTCTTGGCTTTTTTTTTTTTTTTTAAGAACTCGAAAAAGGAAATATTTGCAATAAGCAGGCGGCAGGAGCACCGCGTAACTGGAATTATTTAATTGAATCTCCACGTTTTCAGGGATGTCCGTAAAAGATAAAACCCCGGGATGCCAGGGAGAGGGCAGGAGAGGCGCAGAGCGCGGAGGAATTTGTTGGTTGGACCGCACACCTGCCGGCTGCGGGAAACCGCACGACGGGCGGGGACCCGCGAAGGGAAAGAAAAGCCTCGGTGTGCGGGCGGGCGCAGACCTCGGGGAGCCCGCGGGTCCCGGGTCCGAGCCAGGCTTCCACCCGCCGCGCGCGCTGCCCCGCACTCCAGGGTCAGCGCCGGGAGCGCCTGGGCGCAGCTTCCCTGGACCGCGGCCTGCAGGGTCGCCCTCGGCGCTCCGGGTTCCTTTTAATTGTCTTTTAAGGATGTTAACTGGTCTTCACAACCCCCAACCGAAGAGGGAGGGAGAGAGATGGGTGGGGGAAAGAGGGACGGGGTGGGGGGGAGAAAGAGAGGGAGAGGGAGATTTTATTCATTGTTTGAAAAAGCAAACCCCAACGCTGCGCTGGTTCAGCTACTGATATCCCGGGTGGGCCGAAATGCGATTTGTCTCCCGCGTGGAGAAGTGACACCCGCTCTTTCCTTTGAATTGAGCAAACTCCCGGGCTTTGTCTGCGCCGGTGGCGTAAACGCTGTGCGGGGTGTGCGCCCCGGCGATGGGTTGTAAAACTGGGGGTCTCGGAGCCTTTCATCATCTTTTTATTAAGGAAAACCAAATCGGGCGCGTAATGTCATCAGCCCCGGCTCGACCTCGCGGGGACCCCGGCAGCCCGACGATGTCGCCGGCGGCCCCGGCGCAGTCGCGCCGCGCCGCCTTTCAGCTTCCCTCTGCCCCCACAAAGGCCAGACAACAATATCAATTAATCATGCAGTCGGCAAACAAGGAGATTTGTCCCGCGACTAACAGCCCCACCAAGGGCCGCTGAATGGGCGTGATTAGCATGTGAAAAGGCGAGCAAAGCTCCGCGGTCCAGCGGCTAAAGAGCAATTTGGTGGGGCTGGGACGGGGAAATTACTTCATTAGCGTCCGTCGGAGGAGAGCGCGGTTCCAGCCCCTCGGCCTGGGATCCAACCGCGAGACAAAACGCGCCGGGAACGCGGGCGACCGCGGGCAGCGCGGGGCCCGCCCGCCCGGGCCCGACGCCGGCGGGGGCACCAGCAGCGGGCAAAGGGAGTGCCCCGCTGGCTGCGGCCAAAGCCCGAGGCCCGAGCCAACGGGAGCCCCGACAGCTCGCCCTCGCCGCGCTCCCGAGGCTCCCGGGCCCGCACGCGGCGCGCGCCAGGCACCCAGTGCCGGACTCCGGCCTTTACGCGGTGCGGGGCTCGGGTCAGGAGCGGGGCGAGAGGCGCGGGGGGAGGGACAGGCCCACCCACGCCGTCCCTGCAGCCCCCCGTGGGGACCCGCGGGAAGCAGCCCGCCGCAGCCCCCGCCGACTCTAGGGCTCACCGCCCGGCCCCAGTCGCAATGCCAGCGGCGCGGCCAGCCGCCGGCAGCTCTGCGGTTCCGTTAGCGCGCGCAGAGAAGACTGAAGCGGGCCGGACGCGTTTTCAGGCTCCGCCTAACGTGGTCACCCTGCTCCTGTCTCCTGGAAGAGCTGCCGCGCTTGGTCTTAGCGTGTGACAAGAAAAGGGTTCTCTGGCTGCGCCCCCAAGGGGAGGAGTGGGGCGTTGGGAGGGAGCGCCCTAGCTGCTTGCGGGGAACGGGGTGCTGAAGGCTGCCAGGGGCGTGCGGGGTGAGAGCGCGAGTGCCTTGGGGGTAGGGGCCTGGATGGAGCAGGCCCTGGGGCTCTCCGTGGGCGCGGGCGGACAGCCCCAGGCCGGCCTTGGATCCGGACACGCAGGGCCAGAAGTGACAACGTGGACAGCGACGCATCGCCCTCAGCTCAACCCAGCCCAGGGTTGGGTTCGGACCCCGCTTTTATTTGCTGGGGGAAAGAGTGACTGGACGAAAGGCTAAGAGGCAGCGCAGCTCAGGGGCCGCAGAACGCGGCCAAGGGGAGGGTTCGGAGGGCTCAGGCCCGCATCCTCCCAGCTTGGGCGCACGCCCACGCCTTCCCCGCAACCCCGGACCGCACTCCCAAGCTGTGAAGTCTGAGCCGACCCCAGCGAGAGGAACTGGGGTTTCTACTCGCCGGGGCGCCTGTAACCTTCCCTGGGGACGCAGGCCCACAGCCCCGTGCTCCCTGGCTCCTCCCAGTGCCAGGGAAGGGAAGGGCCCCCATCCAGTCCCCAAAGGCCCTCTGGAATCCAGGACCCACGAAAAGGGTCCTGCCAGCCCACGCCCCGAATCCGGGTGCCCGAGTGAGTCCCCGGGACGCGGCCCTCAGTTTCCCCGGGAGTGAGAGAACCTAACCCGGCCGGCCTTCGGGAAGCACATTAACACAGACGCCGTGGACACGTCCACAGACAGACTCGCCAAGGCCCCGGCCGTCTCAGAGTCCCCCTGTCCCTTGGCACAAAGGATCCAAACACCAAGGAGTCAAATCTTGTTTATATAAAAGTGTGTGGGAGGGTGGGGGTGGGTCGTCCCTAGAGCAGAACAATGTCACCCACTGAACAGCGTCAATTAACAAACCTCAGCTCGCGACGGGCTTTCAAAAGCTCAGTTCTTTATGAAATGCCTCTGGCGGCGGGTGTGCCGCGAACCCGAGCTCGCCCCTCTCCTTCCTTTCTCCTGCGCCCCCCCCCCCTCCATTCCCCGCTGAAGCCACAGTGAGGCTCCTTCCTTTTTCTGCCCTCAGTCGAACCCGGCGAGCCACGGCCCCCGGTTTGGCGCCCGTGCCGAGGTCAGGGAGGGGCCCGCGAGCCTGGAGGTCGCATCCGAAACCGCGAGAAGCCCTGGCGCGCTGGGACACCCGCCAACCTGGAGGACCCGCACCCGGGGCCTCGGAGCCTCAGACCCCCTGGGTCTCCCCGCAGGCAGCGCGCACGGATTTGCGGACGTCGGTGCCTGGCGCGCACACCCCTCTTTCTCCGCTCAACCCTGCGGCACAGTGTGGCCCTAAGCGCTTTCTCCCGGTGGCCAAAGCTTTCCATTTTCATTTCAAAGCAAAGCGATTGAACCGCCTCAAAGTTGGCGGGCGGAGGGGGGGGGGGTGGTGGCAGGAAACCCGGTGGCTGAATGCCTTTGGCCTAACGGGATGGCGTAGCTTTTCCTACCCATGGCCACGGCTCGGGGCTGGCTTTGTATTTATTTTTACAAAGTTCTGCCCGGTGCCCAGCATATTGCCCTGAAAAGCAAAGGAGGCCGCTGCAATTTATTCCAATGGGCGGTTTGTAAGAAGCTGGCAATTTGAACCGGCTGGGTGTTACTTAGTGCAATATGAAGTCAAATGATCCTATTTCTCAAATAACAGTGTCTGTGAGGAGAAGCGAGTCCTCTGAAAGGGTAATTGTCTGCTGATGGCGTTGCCCATTACGCGCGATCTTGGCCTAAACGGTGCTGGGGAGAGGGCCGGGGGCGAATCGCTGCGCGAGCTCGCGCTCCCGAGCCAGGGCCGCGGCCGCCGCGCTCGCGCCACCCCGTGCGCCCCCGATTTCGACGTCATTGGCGGGGGTCCGACACCGTTCGACAGGAGTGATCTTGGGGACCAGAGAATAAAACTAACCCTTCCTCCCTTCGCAACTTTGGGAACCATTAGAGATCGCCATCGCCCTCCCGGTATCCTGGCGTCGTTTAATCAGACTACACAGTGACGATAATCTGGGAAATGAAACCCCGCTTGGCGCCCCTCTTCGTCTCCCCCTCCCCAAGTTAGTACCGAGAACGCGGGGCTCTTCCAGGGACACGCTTCTGCCTGGGATCTTCCCAGTCCGGCTCTGGCAATTCAATTTATGGGAAATATTGTGTTCCCGAGGCGCCTGTTATTTACACGGGCTTGGGGCACCTTTTCGAGTTTTAGAAGATGGCCCTGAGCTTTCCATTTGTTCTCCGAGGGCCCAGCTACTGTTTGGGGTGAAAAACAGATACAGGGGTTCAGTTGGCAGCTGAGAGAAGCACGGGCCAGAGCAAATTTAAGGAATGGTTTTAAGAACTGGGACAAACCGGGCAGTCCGAGACCTGCGCGCCTACGCTTGGGGCGCGTCAGGACCCCCGGGTCGAGCGCCAGCGCGCACGCCAGTGTGATCCACGGGGCTACCTCTCCGCGGAGTTATTCCCGGTAGCTCAGGGGTTGCAGGCAGCAGTCTTGCCCACAAACCTTTTGAAATTATTACTCGGGAGAGAAGCGGCCTCCTCTTTAGACTAGCCTGCGGCCCTGGACAGAGGGGGGTCGGCTGGAGCAAAGGTACCCGGGGAAAAGGCACCTCCAGGGCCACAGCCTTCACACTTCTTTCCTAAGGAGGACTTTGTCTATCAGAATGTCCTAGAATATTACCCTACACGCGCTAACTCGGGGCGTTTCGGGCCGAGGCTCCTAGGACGAATTTGTGCTGTTTCTGCCCTAGCTAGGCAGGTTCATTACCACAGTCTCTTTGGATGTTTTGAGACCATTTATATATTTATACATTTCCATACTGCGACCTCTGTTTCCAAGTCCCTTAGATTGCTGATGATCCCCCCCCCCCCCCACCTTGGCGCTACTTCCGAATATCTAGAGAAGGGAGAAGTGGTCATTCCTTTATGTCCGAGGAGCCCAGCCCTACGAAGCGTCTGTCCCTTGCTCGGAGGATCGGCCCCAGGCACCGGGCACCGAGCGCGCCGCTCTCGGAGCTCCCTCGGGCCTCGCTGGCCGTCGGAAAGCGAGTCGCCGGGGTTCAGCCCGCGGCGTCCCTCCCGGGGATGCCATCGCCCGGCTGACAAGCCAGCCAGCAGCGGTCCTCTCGCCAGGCCCTGGGCACCGCCTGGACACCCGCCCTCCCGAACCCGGGGGTGGCACTTTTATTCTCACCCTGGCGTTGGGCGTCTGAGCAGCCTGGGTGCGGTTTCCTAGGGTTTTCTGGGGACACTCCCGCCTCTCGGGGCCCTGCCCTCCCCCTGCTGAATGGTGAGCCCTCCGAGGCAATCACGAAGTAAGAGGCGACGCTCCCACTCGCCCGCGAGGGGCCTCTTAGGGGACCCACCCGAGACTGGGGTCCCCGCGCAGACCCCGCGCTCTGCGTTGCAGCAAAAGCAGCCACCGCCCGCGCCCGAGGCATGACCGCCCAGGACCGCGGGCACAGAAAGAGGGCAGCGACCGCCTTCACACCTGCGTCCACCCCTCTCCTCGAGCCAGTCTGCGACCCCTTAAGAAGAGAGCGCAGCCAGGAGGGGGTCCCCCAGCAACTTCAAAGGGCTTAGACGGGCTCCCCGCGCCTCCTCCCCAACGCATCCAGCTGGGATCCCCGGCGACGCTGCGCCTAGATTTTTGTGTGTTTGTTTGTTTGTTTGTCAGCGCCTATTAGCCGTCCCGAGGTTTCAGGCTCTCCTTAGGCTTTATGCGCCCCCCTTCCCCCCGAGACGTGCCTAAACCCCGGGCTGGCGTGGACATCGGCGGGCACAGGACGGGGCTGGGGCCCGCGAGCCGCGGAAGCGAAGGGGTTTGGGTGGCTCAACCCAGCGGCCGCCGCCCTGCCTGCAGGGAGACCTTCAATGTCCGGGCGAGGGGGGGGGGACTCAGCGCCGCCAGGCCCCGCGCCCCCTTTCGCCAGGGGTCTTGGGGTCCCAAGGAGTCTCGAAGCCCCTGTGGCGGAGAGCTTGGGGATTTAAGAGGGATCTTCCCATTGTCTGGGCCATTTCCCGGCCCCTCCGCGCCTCTGCCGGGGCAGAGCTGCGGCGCTCCCAGCCCGCGGCTTCCCCTCCGCGCTGCCCCCCACGGTTTCCCCCCGCACCGCACCCCCGCCTCCCTCCCCGCGGGAGGCCCGTCCCGCACCCACTGACCTTGGGCGGCGCGGCGCGGCCCGGCCGCCGGCGGACCCCGCGCGTGACTGCGGAGAAGAGCGCGGCTTCGCCCGGCGCCCGGCCCCGCTGGCTCGGCTGCGCCCGCGCGGCCCGCGAGGGAGCGCAGCGCTCCCCGCCCCCACGCTTATAATTTAATCACACGCGATATTAAATTATCAAGGCGCTCATTAATCACCGTGAGAGTTATTGGGACTGAACGCGCCGCCGCGGGTTCGGACGGCCCCGCGCGGCTCGCGGGGTCGGGGCGGGTCTGGGTTTGGGGGCGAGGGGGTGTGGAGCGACCTGAGAACCACTGCGGGCCCCGCGGGCGCACGGGCTCGTCGGCGCAGCGCGGGCCCGGCCTCCGAGCTCGGCGGAGGGTTTGCGGAAGCCCGAGCGCATCCCTCCGGGGCCTCTCCTTTCTGTCCGAGTTTTGAGCGCCGTGATGAAGCCCGCCGGCCGCGTGCCAACCGACGGGATCTTGATGTGCAGTTTTCCAGAGGCTGAATTTGACCCGAACTTGTGCATCGTCATTACCTGCTGGGGACGGTGCGAAATTAATGCGTTTGAAATACAGATGAAATCTCGCTGCGGTCATTTCAAAGGACAACTTTTCCCTCAACTCAAAGGGACGCCCTTGTCTTTTGCATACTATAGATGCGAAGAAAGGGAAAGGGTGTGCCCCCCCCCCCCAATTAAATCCCTAATTGGAGGTTTTTCTTTTTAAAGGTAGCTCATGTGTTTCGCTCTAAAGTCTTTAGAAACTGGTTTTATTTTACGGGTGTGTTTTTTCTTAATTTCGCTATTTCTATGGATTCTTAAAATGAATTAACTAAGTGAAAGTTCCTATGACTTGATCCCATATGCTAACATTAAGTGCTCATAAAAAGTTGTCTCAGTGGCACAAAAGAGGATCATTGGTTCTCAGCTTTCAGGATCTAACACACCAGTAGAACAAACAAAAGAAAGCATTCACCCCTCCACCCCGTGACCCCCTGTGGGGTGATGTGAATCTGTCCACCTACCTTAATATATATATATGCATATATATATATATATGTATGTATGTATGTATGTATATATATGTATCTCCAGTTGGAAATTAGGCTTTGAAGAAACGTGATTCCCAAATTAAGTCTTTTCCCACCTGAGCATAAACCATGGCTGGGATTTAGTTAAGTGGGCAAGCAAAGTCTTCTAAATAAATTGTAGGTCAAATCAAATTATTTCCTTTTAAAAATATAACATAAAAACAAATGTCAACCAAAGGTATGTTCAAAATCCGTAGCAGCTGAATTGTGTTTTACCTTTTCAACCAGGAAGTGTGATCAATTTAGTAAGCAAACAACTAAATAAATCTTCTGTGGTTATGGTTTATCACAAACATGATCAATATTATTACATGTGTTCAAGGACATTCTTAAGATATTTTCTCTCCTATTACTCTGGCGTCTGTATTTTTCTAACATATTAACACAAAGAGATAGGTATCAAAAACTCAACACACACACACACACACACACACACACACACTGCTGCTGCTGCTGCTAGGTAAAATTCATAAATCTTAAGCTTGTAGGGGAAAGCCATAATATGGTGTGAATTTATTTTTAAAATAAACCAATGGAGAAAAAAATATCTTGACTATCTTTACCCAGGCAGTTCATGCCTACGTATGTTCTGTAATGATAGGGACATTTGCTGATCGGACTGAGAGAGAGATTTCTGTCCCAGGAGCTCTTTCAAGTAAGAATGGGCCATTGGCAACCGCCTGCTAAAAATCGTATCTGAAGACTTTGTTTTAAAACTGGAGACCTCACATAACCTGAGTTATTCAGACAGCATGGATTGGTGGACTGGGTAATTGTCTTCTTCTGAAATGTAGAATGAAAATCGAGACAACCTGTGTTATAGAGTCGTACACTTAAAACCTGTATGGTTTAATAACCAATGCCACCCCAATAAATTCAATAAAAAAAGACTACATGACAAGCTTGCAAAAAGAAATTAGAACACAATGTTTTGTTGACAGACCCACCAAAAATGAGAAAAATTCCTTTCATTTATCTATTTTTCTTCACGATATTGCTTTTGCAGACATCATCCCATTTGACTCTCGAAGAAATGCTGCAGATATGATTGCAGGCCGAGAGTTTCATCTCTCCTACTTGTGCTTAGGGAAGTTACATGACTTGTTCATGACTCACAGAGCAAAAGGGAGAACTCACATTTTTAAATGCCTACTTCAGTGCTCTTTCCAAACAGCAGCTGTTAAAGATGGCTAACATATACATCTCAATTTTTTTTTGTAAGCCCTCTCTCAATCACTCAATAAAGTTAAGCATTTTAATATTCTGAACCTCTTTCAGAATGTAACAAATATAAGAGATACTCATGAATATGGGTCAGCTCAGCCCCTAGTTTTGTTTCTGACTTTGGACAAGTTACTATAAACTTGAGACAAAGATTACAAGGCAAGTAAATTTTTCTGGAGGTGATCTCAGGAAGCAACACAGTAGTGGGGAAAGAGTCAAGAAAAAGATCGAAGACAGTGGGTTACCAACCAAGTTACCCCTGTTTGCAACTGGGCCTTAATCCTGCTAGATGAACTCTACGAAGCAAGGGAATTGTAGTATCCAGCTCTAGTCAGGTATTGGTTGGGTCTTAATTTTTCATTGCTGCAGACCTGCCCCACAAGAGGCAGAGCAGACTCTGTGCCCCAGATAAGTCCTAAAGCAAAGAGTTGCAGGTGCTGACATTTGGATGTTGGGTCATGTGCATAGAAATAGTGAGTGCCATTGTATTTTCCAATTATGTCCAACTAAATCTCCCAGCCCATATACTGTGTAGTGGGGTCTTGCTACTCTCCCATCAAGAGGTGGAATCTATTTCTCCACTCTCTTGAATCTGAGTGAGCCCCATGATTGCTCTAATAGAACACAGTGGAACTGACACTGTACTAGCTCCAGGGATAGGCTTCAACTGGTCTAGCAGCCTCTATTTCCCATTTTGTGAAATGCTGCCTTGTAGGACACTCTCTCTCAGAACCCAGCCACTATGCTGAGAGAATTCCAAGCCAATGGAAAGGAATGAGATTGGGACACTGGTCAACAGCCTTAGCTGTTTCCAGCTGATGACCAGCATCAATCACCAGCAATGGGAGTGAGTCATCCTGGACGTCTAACCCAAGAGAGTCTTTGGAAGACATCTAACTATAACCATATGAGAGACCCTATATGGTTAATTCTATGTGCCACCTTGGCTAGGCTACAGTGTTTAGTTATTGAATCGAATAGTAATCTAGATGTTGCTGTGAAGGTATTTTGTAGATAGAGCTGACATCTAAAATCAGTTGACTTTAAGGAAGGAGATTATCCTGAATAATATGGGTGGACCTCATCTAATCATGAAAGTCTCAAGAGCAAAAATAAGAGGTTTCTTGGAGAAAAAGATATTCAAGACTGCTGAATCAACTCCTGCCAGTTTCCAGCCAATTCCTTAAAAAAAAAAAAAAAGAATGAAAAATACACACACACACACACACACAAATATAATGTCTTCTGTTTTCCTGGAAAGCCCTGACTGACACAGGACCCAAACAAGAACCGCCCAGCTGAGCCCAGTCAACCCACAGAACCACGAGAGGTAGGAAAAACTCATTTGTCATGCAACAAGGGGTAATCAGAACAGGAACTGACATTGTCTACTGTACTCTGCTGCCCTGGACATCAGTTCAATCATCTCCTTGGTGAACATCTTCTTCTAGACTTACCTTGCAGGTCTTTTCAAACTTTCTTATTCTCAAATTCCTGAGACTCATTAATGGGATGGAATATTTTGTGGTGGTGAAATTGATAATACATATTTTATTAAAAGTAAGACAAGAAGAATATGAAATAATTAATGAAAAATGAAAAAGATAATATAAACCAATTACTAAATTATAAAAACTGTAGGACCTGAAGAGGTTATAGAGTTAATTAAATAGTAGGTTAAGGTGAAAGAGGCCTTATTCTGCTTTTTCTATAGAGTTACTACAATAAACCTTAAAGTGTTTCTGTAGTTTTATGATGAGGGAGCTTTTATCTGATGCTTTTGTAAAACACAATGACACTGACCTTGTCTGCAGGCTTTCTACAGAATAAGAATTATGTTCTTCAGTGATGTAGCCAAAATGTTCTGGAGATGTAGTTGACTATCTTAATGGAAATGACACAAGGCCCAATTATTCTCTTACTCTCAGAATGCCCAGGTGCATTCTCTGAGATTTGAGAAGCCATGGGAAATTTTTGTATTTCTCTTTTCACACCCATAAAAGATAATTATTTCTCTCTCTGTTCTTTTACTACCCAAAGACAATGATGTTACAATTTCCAAGATGTTCATTAGAAATGTATTCCTAAAGAGAAATTCTGCTTTAAAATATTCAAGGAAGCTTACGGAAGATATGCAATTGAGACTGTTGAAGGAAACTTGTGGGGTATTGAAAATGGGGAAGTGAGTGAGAACATTGACTTTATGCTCTAGGATTTCATGGTAGTTGTAGTTTCTCTACACACCTTCAATATACAGTTGGCCTGAGGCTCTCTCTTCATTTCAGTGTCCCTTTTAGACTACTGAGTTATTTCATCTTCTCTACTTTTTACTTAAATTCATTCCATAGATTTACAGTTTCTGCTCAGTGATATAGAGAGCTGGAAAGAGTGTTGTTCCCAATCTTACAACACAAAAGCCAGAATGTCACTAAGTATGTAATCAGCAAGTTAAGTCATTTTCTTAAATGCACTGGAGATGCTAATATCACAAGGCAAACTACTGGTCCAAAACTTAGGGTCAGGATGAGACCTGTTCATCCCTAGTCCCATCTCCCTTCAGTTTCTGAGTGCATCCACAAAGTTCTTCAAAACAAGTCATGCAGCGATAGTTGAATAATTTCCTTCCAAGGAAGCAGTAGCCCTCTAATAAGGCTTGGAATCAGTCTTCTCCAACTTCTTTCTGTTTTAAAGTTGTTTGGCTATTCCAGGTCTTTTGCATTTCCACATGCATTTTAGAGTCAGCTTGTCAATTTCTACAAAAAAAAAAAGCCTGCTGAAATTGTGACTGGGATTCCATTGAATCTAGATCAATAGGGGGATAATATTTCCTCTTCATTTACTTAGATCCTTTTTAATTTCTCCCAGTAATATTCACAGTTTTTAGTATATAGAACTTTTACATCTTTTGTCAGATTTATTCCTAAGTATTTCATATTTTTGATGCTGTTATAAATGGTATTTTAAAAATTTCAACTTTCTATTGTTTGTCGCTAGTATATAAAAACACAATCAATTCATGTAAATTGATCTTTTATTCTACAAGGAAGCTCCCATAAGACTGTCAGCTGATTTCTCAACAGAAACTTTGCAGGCCAGAAGGGAGTGCTAAGAAATAGTCAAAGTGATGAAAAGCAAGGACCAAGATGACTCTACCCAGCAAAGCTGTCATTTAGAACTGAAGGTCAGATAAAGAGCTTCCCAGACAAGAAAAAGCTAAAGGAATTCAACCCCACCAAACCAGTATTACATGAAATGTTAAAGGGTCTTCTTTAAAAAGGAGAAAGAAAAAAAGAACAAAAATATGAATAATAAAATGGCAACAAATACATATTTATCAACAACTGAATCTAAAAAGCAACATAAATGAACAGGCAGAACAGAAACAGACTCATAGATACAGAGAACATTTTGGCAGTTGCCAGATGGGGGTGGGGGGTGGGGTTAGGGGATGGGTGAAAAAGGTGAGGGGATTAACAAGTACAAATTAGTAGTTACAGAATAGTCATGGGGTGTAAAGTACAGCACAGAGAATATAGTCAGTAATATTCTAATAACTGTGCATGGTGTCAGATGGGTATGAGATTTTTCAGGTTGATCACCTAGTAAGTTTTATAATGTCTAATCACTGGGGTATACACCTGAAACTAATATAATATTGTATGTCAACTTAATTGAAAAATAAAAAATGATTTAAAAAATGTCCATTCTACCCAAAGCAATCTATAGATTCAGTGCAATCCCTATCAAAATACCAATGGTGCATTTCACAGAACTAGAACAAATATTCCAAAAATTTGTATGGAATCACAAAACACCCCAAATAGCCACAGCAATCTTGAGAAAGAAGAACAAAGTTGGAGGTATCATGCTAACTGATATCAAACTATACTACAAGGCCATAATAATCAAAACAACATGGTTCTGGCATAAAAACAGACATATAGATCAATAGAACAGAATGAAGAGCCCAGATATAAACTCACGCCTATATGGCCAATTAATCTTTGACAAAGGTGGCAAGAACATATAATGGGATACAGAGTCTATTCAATAAATGGTGTTGGAAGTTTGGACAGATACATGCAAAAAAAAAAAAAAAAAAGAAAAGAAAGAAAGAAAGTAGATAATCTTCTTATACCAGATACAGGAATAAACTCAAAATGGATTAAAACTTAAATGTAAGACTTGCACCATAAAAATCCTAGAAGAAAACATAGTCAGTAAACTCTGATATTTCTCTTAGTAATAAATTTTTTAAAATACCTCTCAGGCAAGGGAAACAAAAGAAAATTAAAAAATGGAACTACATCAAAATAAAAAGATTTTGAGCAGCAAATGAAATCATTAACAAAACAAAAAGACAACCTACTAAATGGGAGAAGATATTCAGCAGTGATACATCCAATAAGCGGTCAATATTCAAAATTTATAAAGAAACCATATAACTCAACTCCAAGAAAACAAACAATCCAATTTAAAAAATGGGAAAGACCTGAATATACGCTTCTCCAAAGAGGACATACAGATGGCCAATAGACATATGAAAAATGCTCAATGTCACTTAATTATCAGAGAAATGCAAATTAAAACCACAATGAGATATCACTTAACTCTTATCAGAATGGCTACCATTAATAAATCAACAAACAAGTGTTTGTGAGGATGTGAGTGTGCAGGAGGCAGCTGATCAATAACTCTGATTGGTGTTTCCACCTCTCCTTCTCCCTTCCTCTCTCCAAAATCAATAAAAAACATATTTAAAAAAATAAATAAAAAATAACAAGGATCATTATCATCTCATGGTTTCTGCGGATCAGAATTCCAGAGCACCTTAGCTGGTCAGTTCTCTCTTGTGGGAGGCAGATGTTGGCTAGAGCTGTGGTCAATAGGAGGTTGCACAGGGCTGAAGGACCTAATCCCATTCACGCACGTGGCTGCTAAGCTGGTACTGGCGGTTAGGACAAAGCCTCAGTTACTCTCCAAAGGGCCCTTCCTTAGGACTGCTCAGGTTTCTTCACAATATGGTGGCTGGTTTATGATAAAATGAGCCATTTTTGGATGTCACACACTGTCACACAGGTTAGCCCTGATTCAATGTGGGAGGGGCTACACAGGGTATGAATTCATTATGGATAGGAATTTTGGGGGGACTGCTATGAGTTCAGTTGTGTCCCTCCAAATTCAGTGTTGAAGTCCTAAACCCTGGTACCTCAGAATGTGAGTATATTTGAAGATAGGCTCTTTAAAAAGGTAATTAAGTTACTGGATTTCTACGCTTGAGGGGTGATGTGCTGGGATTCTTTCAACTGCCAGTGTTGACACAAAGAGTGAAACTGAATCTCAATTAAGGTTCCCAATTGAGTGTCACCTACTAACTCGTCAGTGATGAGTTCATGTGACCTGACTCCTCTGAGTGGGCTGGTGAGTGCAGGGAAAGCAGCACTGATAAAGGATTGAGAGGAAGCTTAGGAAATGCCTTTGAGAGGTAGAAATAAATAATAAGAAGCAGAACATCGGCTCTTACCTCTGATGACTCATCTTCCAAAGGGACATTCTTCTTGCCTTCTGAGGAAGTGATACCAGTCTATGTTTACTGAGGTCTAACGCTACCAGGCATGATTCCAAGTGCATCACATTTAATCTTCTCAACAAGCCTGAGAGGAAAGTGCTGCTACGATCACCACTTTACAGGTGAGACATGTGAGTCACAGCAAGGTTAAGTAATCTGTTCAAGGTCACACAGCTTGTAAGAAGAGGTGGTACTATACCACGCAGAGGGGGACCTGAGCCAAAATGCTCAACCTCTGTGTTCTACACTTTTATAGGACACAAAGGCAAGTATTTGTTGGAACAAGGACGATGCTCTGCATGGCAGTCACCATCCAGGTGCCCCAGGAATGAATGAAGCCAACATTTCTACAAAGACACATGCCATGGATAACTGCAGATAATAAGAAGTGGAATGTTCTATACCAGGTGACCTGCCACCTTGTAAACATAAACATAAACAGTAGCCAACAAATTAAATGGTATTTATTATGCAAAATCCTTTGGTTTCAACCTCCCTGTGAGTTGCAAGAGCAGGCCTAGTGTGTCCCTTTGTTTCCAATCCTTGTTCTTAGGAGTACTTGTTGAACCCTGATGAGAAGTGCATCCAAGCGGCAAACAAGTATAAAATCCACCAAATGATTTCTAAGGAGAATCTCAGCATTTAAAGATTGTTCATGTGTGACATCAGTACCCACAGGGATGTGAGGATGCAACTCAAGAACCCAGGGATCCAGGGCTGTGGAGCAGCAGTCCCTCCCAGGCAGAACCAAGCCACCAGCCAGTCCTGCAGGGAAAAAAGAGTACAAGGTTTTGGTGCCACAAGTCACAGGGTTTTCCTTGTTCTTTGTTTAATGAGGCTATTAGGGACCCATCTTCAGAACTAGACTCATTAATATTACATAGATTACCAGCTGTGTGACCTTGGTCAAGTCCCTTACCCACCCTGAACCTTCTTCCAGTCTAGAAAAGAGGGTGAGGCTAGATTCTTTCTAATTTCCAGCTAAGACATTCTGTAGCTTACAGGAACCCTTGCCAATTTAGGCAGACTTGATGTCCTGCAGTCCAGCTACGTTAAAAGCAGAGCTGTTTATAGAAATCAGCTCTGCTAATATAAAGGGATTTAAGAATAACATTAAAAAAGAGTGCTCCAGCAAATTAAATATTCCAAGTGAAGAACTCTGAATTTATTAAAAGTCTGTCACCATTTAGAATGCATAATTTTAGCATAAATATTCTAGAAATATTCATTTAGTTTGCTATGTGTTAGTGTTAATAAAGGGGGTCCTGCATCTAGATTTGTCATATGACACTAATAAGTCAACCATAGAATTCAAAATATAATTATTTTGAATTACCTATTTACTGTTAAATTGTATTTAATTTTAGACACTCCTAAAATAGCCTAATAAAAATTTGGGATGCTAAATGATTGCCTCATCTACTTTGTGTATTTGTGGAAAATAATTAGATATGTTAATTGTTTGGGGGATTTTTCTTTTCCTCCAAAAACTATTCTGGGTGAGGACAGACCTTAAAAAAAATCCTAAAAACATGTTTTTGGTTTGTTTATTTGTTTTGCCGGGGTTGTAGTAAAATGTTGTTTGCTCTAAAGTCAATAATGTAAACCTTGCCTACTACCATGGGAGCAATTTGGTATAATGATTTAACAACTAAATAAAAGTAACATCAGCAGATATTAGATCCTGGGCAAGAGGGTCCCTGCCCTGGCTTCTATATGTTACAGAGTCTGTTCTGGCCCTTCTCTGGCCCCAGGACCAGGGACTATGCCTGCCTAGAGCTCACCCCCCACCTCCACCCCCACCCCACCGGCCACACACACACGCCTACCACCCTGACACCCCTGCTTGAACGGACCCAAGCTCCTTTAAAGACCTCTTTCCTGGGTCCCTCCTGCAAGGGTGGCTATACCCGATGAGCACACCCTTAGGCCTGAGGAGTGGCCAAGAGGAGGCTAGGGTGGGAAAGAGGCCAGAGCTGGGACTCGTGGGCTGGGGTGGGGAGAGGCTGGGGCCAGTGGAGAGACACACACGTGGCTGGCTGTGTGTGAAGCCCCTCCCAGGGCAGGACTGAGCCCAGAGCGGGAGGGGGTCAGAGAACTAAAACCCCCCTGCCACTTTCCAGGTTCTTATGAAGGCACATTGGCCAAGGGAGGGGAGGCATTCTACTTACAACTTTTCATCTTGATTTATAATTTTTAAGTGATTTGACAGATGGTGGTATGAGGACCATTCATACTCTACTCATCCTCTTGCCCTGGGCCCGGCAAATGGGAAGGAAAGACTGAACCACATCATAGTTTTGTATTGTTGAAGTTATATAGACTGTGAGGGATCTACCTCGCTTGCTAATGATGGGTTTACTAGTTTTAAGTCACACCTTACAAGAAAGTAAGTGAAATTAATGACTGAGAAGAGAAACCCGAAGAAATGAAGGGTAACGGATTGAAGAAACTCTATTATAGTTGCTTTTTTCTGCCCTCTGGGTTTTGGAATACGGTTGTCTTTCTTCGGGAAGCTTTTCCCACGAGTTGATGATGATGATGATGATAAAAAATGATGCTCTCTACGTGCTGGGCCCTCTTCTGACTCAGCGTTTCCATAAACTTCTGACTCTAATTTTCACAGAGGCAGAGGCGTGTCCCGTGGCGACATCCTCCCTGTCCTACTCGAGGAGCCCCGTTCTTCACCGGAGGCTTGCCCGTGGGCGGCGGAGAGGCAACTGGAGCCCAGGCGGCCTGGGGCCCGCGCGGCGCTGTCCACCAAGCGCGTCCGCACGAACCGGCGCCCGCCCCGCTCCACCAACCAGCCACGTGACCCGCAGAAGTAAACACATCCTTAGGATTTCCACGTCAGGGGCTGGTCTACGTCGGGGCGGCGCGCACACAGTTGCTTAGTACTTGTTTTGTCTTCTTTTTTGTGCTGGTCCCTTTAGCTTTTACCTGCTGGAAGGAAAACAAGTTTTGCCCAGAGCCTGGCAGTCGGCACGTCCGGGAGAGGCGGGAGGGCGAGGCGCCGGGAGGGAAGGAGAAAACCCACCGGGTAAAACGAATGCAATTGGATGCCGAAGGTGATCACGTGATTGCTCAGCCCAGCCCCATCCTCTGGGCAGCCGAGATCCAGGGTGGATGTCTGACCTGGCCCTCAGAGACGGGTCCCGCTCCGAGGCGGTGTAGCATCTCTCCCGTGACAACTGTGAAGGGTCCGGGGGCGGGAAGACGCCTGGCTCCGGGCGCAGAGGCCTCGGTAACGAGCCCACACGCCGCCAGCAGCACCACCCGCAGGCAGCCTCAGCCCGCTCGCCCGGAGACGGCCGGCGCCCCTCCCACGTTGCCCCGCCCCTCCACGGCGCCACGCCCCCTCCACGGCGCCACGCCCCTTCCCCGTTCCTCACGCTGCGGGGCTTTGCGGCGCGGAGTTTACCCGCGGTGCATGGTGGGGCCGTCGCCTCGGACAACCCATTCCCCCCGGCGGCCCGGGGGCGGCCCGGAGCGAGCGCGGCTGCGGCTGCGGCTGCGGCTGCGGCGGCAGCATGAGCCGGGCCTCCGCTCCGTCCTCGCCCCTGGCGAGCCCCGACTACTACGAGAGGCTGGGCCGCCTCCAGCACGGGCTGCGGGACAGGTACGGCCTATCGGAGCGGGGGCGGGGAGCCGGCCTGCTCCGAGGGCCCGCTGGTGCCAGAGCCCCTGTGGCCTCCGCGTCTCCCGCCCGTGGCGCCCCTGGGCCCGGGTCTGCACGCGGCACCCCCAAGCCCCGGGTGAGGCCTGGAGGGCAGAATTTCCCAGAGTCGCCTCCCTGACCGGAGGTCTCCCGCCGCAGGATGCGGCCGCGTCACCGAATTGCCCTGAAGTGGGAGTAGGCGTCTCCCTGCCTGTCGTTCTCAGTCAGGCCCCGTGAGCGTCTCTAGTCCCCACCTACGCTCCTCCCCCCAGGTGTCTCTTCACGTCGCCAGCCCCCCGCGGCGGCAGCGCGGGCGGCGACGAGCGCGGGTCCAGGAGCGCGCGCGCGCCTGTGCGTGCGGGGGTGTGCGTGCGTGTGTGCGTGCGTGCGTGCGAGTGAGTGTGAGAGAGAGAAATATGCGCCCTGTCTAAATACAGAAGACTTTGGGGGCCGGGTATCCAGCGCAAGGATGAAATTTCCAGCCAGGGAGGTCCAGCTTCCAGAGGGCCCGTGATACCTTGATTAATAACTTGATTAAGACTTGAAAGATGAGAACCACTGAAAGCAAGATCTGAGCGCGTAAGAGAGGAAATTATAAAGCGATTTACCATAACTAATCACATAAGAGATAAGTTGTCGGAACTATTACTTAGCTGCTGAATTAATTGAAATTAGAAATCTCATTAGTTGACAAGAAAGGAAATAGAGTTTTGGATCTGTTGATTAAACGTTTGAGTGTTAAAAGTTACGAAGTCATCTTAGTGAAGAGGAGAGCTGCGTGTATGTGTGACAGTTCTAAAACGACGATTATATATGTAAGGGAAAGGCAGACGTGGTTTTTGGAAGGAATTATATTCATCGTATGCTGGCTTTGATTCTTGCCAAATACTCATAGAGCAGCTGCAATAGGCCTTCTTAATTGTCCTAATCATATTTCACCTCTTAATCTTTTCCTACATGCTCTTTTCTTTCTGACCTGCCACTACCCATCCATCCCAGCGACCTCCTCACCTCCAACTTTTAAAAACTCACTTTCTGAAGTTCATGCCTAACTTAGGAGACCTCGGATTCCTACACCACTCTAGATAACGGCTTTAAGTGACTGCCTAGACTGAGAATTCCAGGAGGACAGGAACTATATCTGGCTGGATCTTTAGCTAGTGATAGAGTACCCGACATGGAGGAGGGGCTTGATAAATGTTTGTCGAATGAATGGAAGGAATCCCAGAGTCAACCAGCTAGTGCCCAGGAGTTACAAATGTCTTGTATAGAACCCAGTAGCCACACGTTGGGACTACGTAATGACCATCTTCCAAGCAATCAGGAAAAGTGGACGGTGCAGTATTTCAAAGATGGTATTCAGTGTCTGCACATACCTGATAATTAAGAGACAAGACATTGCTCTGTACATTAGTACACTTAAAGTGCTTTTCGACTGCTCTGTAAAAGAGTAGCCAAGTTACTCCACGCCTTTAGTTAGTTGTATCTCTTAGCCCACGTTCTAATTTCAGAATGTTACTGGTTCAAATAACATTCTTTTTGAACGAAGTTAATTGTGAGTTACCATTTTTGCTTCCTCTGCTAGAACACCTGGCTGTTTATTGTCCTTATAGTATAACTATGAATTACTATTGCTCACTTTATGTTTAACATTTAATGCTTTATTTAGCAAGGTGAGGCTGTTGAAATGATATATAACAAATTTGAGTCAAATTGCATAACCTGTTCATGGTTCTGGATTTGGTTTTATTTTTAAGTCAGTACAAATCTGTTTCTGTGTGTATTCACTTTTTATTTTATTTTATTATTTTATTTTATTTTAAAGTCTATAACTAGCTCTAACTCGTAGTTAATAAATACAGAGGCAAATAACTTTGGCTTCAGAGAAAACTGCAGTAGAAATGTGGAAACCTGGGTTTGAGTCTACGAACAACTGTGTGACTTCAAGTAGGTCGTTCAGCTTCTCTGAACCTTAGTTTTTCACCTGAAATGAGGAGCCCTGATTAATATGCAAAGTAAGACCACAGATTTTTTTTTTCTCTCTACTAAAGAACCTCAGCGTAAAAAAAGTTGAAAGGTGTAGTTTTGCAGAGCAAACTGAATATCATGGACTATAGGTTGAATCCCAAAGCTGGATGTTTCAAAGATTCTGAAATAACGTGTGGAAACTGCAAGAGGATCCTCCAAATAAGCCTTTCTCTGGCTTTTATTGGAGTAAATATATGGTTCTAAGTCTTAAATTTAAAATATATATGAAAGATAGCACTCAGAGGCGGTGGGGCGTGGACAAGGCGGCTAGAAAATGGGCCTGAGATGAAGCGATAATGGGATTAGAATAATTTTGCCTGGAATAAAAGGCCAAGAGGTGTTTGATTGTGCTTTTTCAGCGTGTGAAGTGTCACGGTAGAGAACAAGCAGATGTCTGTCTGTCTGTATTGTAAGTTGTGAGAAAGAAGACACCTACTGAGAAGGGCTACCAGTAGCTAAGTGGGCTCAAGATTAAAAAACAAAAACAACCAAAAAGCAGCCTAGCAGCCATTTCTACACAAGAACTGCTCATTCAAACTGCACTTCAGGGAGAGACCTGCACTGAACTACCTGCCCTGGGTTTCTGCGGCTGAGCCAGCCCTTATAAAGGAGTTTCTGGAATCCTATTCCAACCAATAGGATGAGACTTCCCCCATTTGGTCAGAGCTGCACAGCTCCAGCCAATCAGAGCAGCTCCATTCTGACCAATCAGGATAGTGTCTTTTGGATCAATTCAGCTGTGCCCACTTGGAGTGCTTATTTGCATGAGGACAGAACAATCAGGGATGGGGTGGGGACTTCTGTCCATATAAGCCAGCTCCCTTGTGCCTCTGAGAGCTCACGTTCCACTGAGGAGTATGTTTCCCCTTTGAGCTGAAACACCGGAGGGCTCTCAGGAGCAGAGCGGAGCTGTGTATCTGGAGCGAGGCCTGGTTCCAGGGCTGCCTCACAGCCAGGCTGTATCACAATTCAACTGTTTTGCACTGAATAAAGTTTCCTTCTTTGCCACCCTAAAATGGGGATGCCTGTTGGTGTTGAATTATTGCGAATTATTGCCAGTAACCATCAGTTGACTATCTGTTGACAGTTGAGTAGGAGCAAGGAAGTTTAATGTTCATTATTAAAAAGAACTTGCTGCTTGGGAGCTGATGGATTTCCAGGCTATGGTCCTGTTACAAAGTTATAAAAAGAAATTCCCCCAAATGTCATTGAGGCCAGGTTTGTTTCTCAGAGACCTATTCCTACCTCAGCCACGTGATTTTGCACAAGCTTAACTGGTTGGGAGCAGAGCAAGCCACTAGTCTTTAGTCCCCATTGGGTTTGTGGAAGCATCATGTCTGGTCCTGATAAACCCCCATTGCTCAAGTGCCACCAACTCAGAGATGTCTGGCTATATTATATCTTACATATTTACCTGTTTATTGTCTGTCCTTCTGTCTGTTCTTGGTTGCCTTGTTCACTGTATTAGTTTCTAAGCCTAGAATAGTGCTTGACTCATCATGGGACTCAAGAAATATGTGCTGAATGAATGAACCAGGTTCCCGGCCTTTTCTTACGGCATTTCCCCATTTACTATGAGGATCTTGTACTTTTTGCTTTATATTTGTGTCCTCTTTGCTTTTTAGACATTCCTGGTGACTGCTAAATAATTTTGTGTCTTGAATTTCAAATACAGCTGGCATTTTCTGCTTCTCAGAGAGACCAGAGAAGCATTCTCACAAAAGTGTGGTTTCAAAGGAGATCATATTCTAAATTCAGCAGTCTATAACTTATCAGTGTAATTATTCATAAAATATTTTCTTTCTGTTCCATAGTGAAAAGAAGAGATTGGACCTGGAAAAGAAACTTTATGAATATAGTCAGTCTGATATATTCAGGTAAGATATGATAGTGGTAACAGTTTTTAAGCCACTTTGTATATGTTAATCAATTAAAATTTAATCCTAAGTATGTTGTAAATACCATAGTTGCAGTACTTTTACCATTCTTTTTAATATGTAATAGTTTCAAATAAACACTGTAATATAATGACTATCAAATGTAAGAATAAATTTAATTAAAATTAGTATAAGGTAAAAATTATTTTTTTCATTATTTAGAATCTATTTTGCTTAAATAGCTTAAGAATAAGACACATTATAGTATGCTATCATTTTGTTCACAATTTACCCATTAAGTCTGTGTAGTAATTAAGGCATAATTACTATAGCTGACCTTTCAACAAACTGTTGTAGGCAGGGTTACATAGTTTCTCATTTGTTCATGGATATATGACAATGAATGTCAAAGTTATGGGCAGTAGATAATATTGAATAATTTATTGAACTAACAATACAAATGCTACTGGTACTTTTATGAATTATGTACTTGTGAAAAAGAAAGAGCTAGAATTAGCAGTGTTAGTTCTATGAGTGGGCTGTACATCTTGAGTCTTTTGATACTACACTTTGGATGGTCCCTAAAGATTTTTTTTCACAATTTGAGTACAGTTACAGTCTATATGTTATTAAAAAATACTTTAATAATATAGTATGTTGTTGCAATTTCTAACAAAATTTAAAAATTACACCTAAGTGAGAACTTTTTAGTTTAAATTTCAAACTTTCTTAATGTTTATGGATTGTGGTTTATAGTTTGATTTCCATAAGAGCAGGTAGTTTTGACATTGTCGTTAAAAAAAAAACTGATGGGCTTTTCCTCTGAACATGGCCATGTAGACACCACTCTTAGAATCACATTTAGCCCAGCCCGGCGTGGCTCAGCGGTTGAGCGTCGACCTGGGATCCAGGCGATCGGGGTTCGATTCCCGGTCAGGGCACATGCCCAGGCTGCGGGCTCGATCAATGATTCTCTCATCATTGATGTTTCTATTTCTATCTCTTTCTCTCCCTCTCCTTTCCTCTCTCTGAAATCAATAAAGATTTTTTTTTTTAAAAAAAGAATCACATTTAATTTTGAGAAAGAAACCCAAATAAATCTTTACTGTGTGACTGTTATAATGTGGTCTTGTATATATTTCTCAGGAGAGTTATGCCTACATGTGCTATCTCAGTGATGTTGCATTCATTTCTTCTTTCTAAAAATGCATATACATTCCATCCTTTAGGTTTCAGTGTGGGGAAAATACTATAGAATACATTGTTTCACTAACAATTTTGTTAAATTCTCCTAAACTAATAAATGTTAAACTTGGTGCCCTACTGTTGCAAGAACTATCATTATAGCGGAGCAGTTCATAACTTAGTCCTCAAAATGGACCAGAAGAAGGAAAATGCTTCTTCCCCAGCGGCACTTTGTATATTCCACAGGGCTGTGCTAAATAAATGTACATTACGTGTTTTCCCACCAAAGCAGAATGCAATAAACATCTTCAAATTCAATTTTTTAAAAAAAGAAAATTCACACTCTTAGTCAGAATACAACTTTGCTGTTTCAAATCTGCTTTTATTTTTCTAGAGCTAAACTGAAGTATATAAAACTAAAGAAATACCTGAAGGAAATATGTGAATCAGAAAAGAAGGCTTGTACTCGAAACCAGGAATATTTAAAGCAGTTTGAGTGTATCCAAGCTCAGATTGGACACTTTACCCCAAATACTGAGAAGTTTCAAGAACTAAAGGTGACATCTTGTTCTGTTCTATGGTTTTTAAAAATACTTTTCTGCTAAAATCAGAAATAGTGAGCAGTAAGTTTCAGATAAGTGGCAGTCACAATGTTCAGTTGTTCGTCTATAAGATTGTCAGTTTTCTTTATGAATTATCACATGGCCAAATTTTGATCAAAGCACTTGAAATTTCATTTTCTCAGATTCCTACTTTAGTTGAGGAATTAATGGAATATCTATACTTTGTTGTACTGTACAAATTGTTAACTTAAAACGGGTACATACATCACTAGCCACCGCCTGGCACATGGTATCATTGGCCTCATGGTTGAACTTGACCAGCATTAGAGTTCCCTCTAGAGACTGCTTCCTTCTTTAAATGATTTTTCCTATGGTCTGGACTCCTCTGTTCTGGTCGTTCAGGCAGTGTGGTGAGGGAAGACTGAGGGGATAGAACTGGCCCTGAGGAGTTTGCCTTCATGTTCCTCACCTTGGGCCCCAGACCAATTGCTCTTATCAACTCTCTCTGATTCTGGTGTCCCATTCCTTTAAGGAGCTTGGCAACCTTCTGCTCTACAAGTTATGCCAAGTATGGAGGGCTGGACCCTTTGTCTCAGCACTTGTGTTGGTCAAGGGTTGTTGCCTAAGTTAACCCACTGAATACTGGTTACAGGAGAAGTGGCTTCAGTATTTCCCTTTTTCCCCTCTAGCACTTTTCTCCCCAGCCTTTTATTGTAAAAATTCCAAGTACACAAAAAAATTAAAAGAATTATCCTAACAAACATTAATGCTATGGTCTGAATGTTTGTGCTCCCCCCAAATTCATTTATTGAAATTCTAACCCCCCAAAGTGAATATTGGTAGGTGGGGCCTTTGAGAGATATCGTTTAGCTGGTGTTTGTGTTACGTGCGGTTGAGTTGGGTGAACAGAAGTAAATTGTGCAGAGTGAGGAAGCGAATAGAAAGGCCCTCCTGAATTTAGCTGGGCAGCATCAAGCCCAGTGTGTGAGCAGCCCAGTAACAGAACCATTACCTGATGCACTAATTCAGTGCTTTTGGGTCTACTAAAGCAGATTTCCCCTGGGGAGGTAGGGGATGTGGGGTTATCCTTAGAGAAGCTCTGGACCAGCAGATGGTGCTGGGACATGGGTAGTTTGGCCCCTGAAGCAGCAGATCTCTGACTGTGAGGAATCTAGGCCACATGGTGAGAAGAGAACAGGGACCAGAGTCTGCACCAGAGAGAAAGAATGCAGTTAAGCCCTGGTGTATTGTGGAAATAGGAGAAACACATATGTACAAATAAAAGGCAAAGAAAGAGAGCAGAGCAGTTTTAGGTGGAAATCCATGGCCGTAGGTAATACAGAGTTCCAGTTTGTATCATTACCAATTTGTCATAGTAACATTTTTTATTTCAACTATATTGTGCAGTACTTATTTGAATAATTAGTAAAGAATGTATAGCTCAGTAAATTTTTCAGGTGCACTGAGAACAATCTAAGTTGGACTCTCGAAGATACTTTTCCTTACTGATCCTTATGAAGCCCTAATGCAGTTATCACTTTTTGCTTCAGCAAAATGAATGTAATAATACTCTGATGTTTCCACGAGCAAGTGCTCTGTCTTTGGAAGCTATGGCTCTGAAATAATTCCATAATGAGGAAATCAGATGCAATACCATTGCATGTTGGTAACTGATCTCAAAGAGCAGAAGAAAACATTTGTAGTCATGGGAACAAAAGATCTTTGCTTAACCTCTGATTACTTAATAAACCTCTGTTGATTTTGTAATCCACTCTCATCCCCCCTTTTAAAAATTATTTTTATTTATTTATTTTAATGGAATTTATTGGGGTGACATTGGTTCCCAAAACCATACAGGTTTCAAGTGTACAGCTCAACAAAACATCATTTGCACACTGCATTGTGCACCCATCACCCCAAACAAAGTCTCATTCCATCCCCATTTCCCCCTTTGTCCACCTCCACTTAGCCCCCACTCCCCTTTCCATCTGACCATCACCACACTGTTGTGTCTATGTGTTTTACATATATGTATATATGTTTTTGTTTAATCCCTTCACCTTTCACCCAGCCCCCTCACCCCCCCACCCCCCACCCCCGACGGCTGTCATTCCTTTTTAAAGATACTTTGCCTTAGAATCTGGAAAGATGCCTGTTGAAGATTCTTGGGGCTAAAAATTAAATATCTGAGTTCATAGGAGTAGATATAGAACAGAGAGACGTAAAATGTATTTTCTTAATTGTTCATTTTATTGTTTGTTCTGGCCTCAGAGACTTTTATTTAATTCAGTATCTATTAAGATCATTATTGCATGTATCATATTAATAACATTCTGATAGAGAAATAACATCCTGCTTAACTGTTATTAAAAATGGCAGCATATAATACCTTTTAAGACACTTGAGGGAAACAAGTCAATTTTGGTTATTATTACCTGTTAATTTTTGGTGTGTCAGAACAAAGCCCAGGCCTGTTTGATGTTCAGAGGTATGTTTCTAAGCGCAGTGTGTCACTGTGTAACTTAGGAAACGTTCTCATACCTGCTGGACCATGTTCAGTGACTTTTAGGTTTTACTTACCAACATACTGACTCAAAGTGCTTTTCATGCCTTGCTTTTGAGAAAAAGTCATTTTGTAATGGAATCACTTTCATTAATTATAGTGTGATGATGATGCAGACGTCTTGATGTAGTCATTAGTTCCCAAGCAAACTTGATTCCTATGGTGCCGATCATTGATGTCTGCAGTGTATGTTTATTCATAGAAAATAGAATTTGTGTTAAGTTGATCTAGCAAATAATTTACTCTGTTGCTGTTACTAGTAGGACCGTGATATTATATAGATACACAGATAAGAAGTGAAGATTGATTTCTTTTCCTTTGTTTAGGGCAAAACTTTTCAGAAAAAACACTGATGTCTTACTTTCATAATAAAGTAAATGAATTTTTATGATAGGTTAGTATATCAACGTTTTAGTCCCTAAATTGATGAAAGACTAAGTAAAAATCCATCAAAACATATTTTATTTAAAAACACTTTCTAAAATTCAGCTTTTTAATGTGCTATTTGTGAAATTGTTTATTTTCTCAGATAAGTTGAATTTCTCAGCAGTATCAGTTTTACTTTCTACTTTACTGTTTCTTCTTTTCTGTAAAGATTAAAAAATAGAGAGATGTGCTAGTTGTAATAATATCCACCAAAAAGTCAAACTTTGTTTATATTTAGATTTACTCTGAGACTCAAATTAAGAAGATACAGCTACTGTCAAAAGATAGCCTGGGAGTGAAAGGCGAACTGAAAAATGAAGACAGAGAAAAGGTAATAAATTAAAATGACAAACTTTCTGTTAACAGAGGATTTTTGGAGTGTTCATCTTTTAAGATATTGTTTTTAAGAAATCATCTTATTACAAAGATATTTTTTATTAAACCGTAAGTGATTATTTGAAGACTTTTCCTTATAGAGTATTGCTTTAATGTCTAATTCAATTAATTTGCTGAAAGGTAGGCACTGTGGTTGCAAAACAGATACATTCCAAAGAAAACCCCAGTGTTCAGTGTTGTTAGTAGGTGAAACTGTGTTTTTCTAGATAATGTTCTATAGCTGCTTTTTTCTTAGTTCCAGAAATATTTTAAATGAAAAAGTAAACAAAATGTGACATTTTACTTCTTTCTTTGTATATATAATTTTGTGCATTTTAACCTTTTCACAGATAAAGTGGAAAGAAAGGATTGCATATCTAAGCAACAGACAAAAAGACTGGAAAGGAATACTTAAATAAATTCTGCTATGTATCTGCCGTAACGCAGGCTTCTAATCCTCCCGCCTATCTCCATATAAATGATTCTGTTCAAGACCATAGATGTTTTCTTCACTAAAAGCAGTAAAGCTCTTTTAGATGAAATGTCTAAAAACATCTTGTAATAACTTGGAGCATGCTGGCAAGAGTAGTCACTTGTGACTATGTGTAAAACCCCCTCAGCCAGTCGATGTTGTAATAAGCAGAATGGTAGCATCACTCCATTATTCAGAAAAGCCAGCAGCATGCTTGTTCCTTAGGCTGCAGCATTCATTAAGAAAAGCTTACTGGGCTGAAAGCTGGAAACAGATGATAACGGGATATGATTTTCATATTTAATGCTTTCCTTGGAAGAGTATGTGTGCTACAGATTGATAGAAGAATCATCTGCTACTTTACTAAAAGACTTTCAGGTTTGCCCTATAGCTACCGATGGAATCATTCAGCCAAGAAATTAACTTTCTCTTCTTTTACCTGCTTTATATATCTGCTAAGCAGGCTGCCTGGCTGCCAGTAAATGTTATTATGCAGTTAACTGTTTGGTATTTAAGACTCTTATCAGAAAAGAAACAGAGGCCACACTATTTTGTTTTTATAGTAGGAGGAAGGTTTTAGTTTTTCTTTTTATTCCCGTGCATTAGCAGGCATTAATCTTAGTTTATAGGAAGTTTTAGGTTTTCCTTCCAAAGATTAAAAAGTTAAAAAACCTAGAATTTGGAGCATTCTTTAAACTGTAAGATACAAAACACCAAGCCCCAGCAACCTTGACCTAAATAAAAAGGCGTTTAATGATAAATGATTCCCGTGCCATTAGATGTATGCCAAGTGTGGTGTGATGTGATAGACTTATAAACCATTCAGGCAGTTTTTGTGTTTGACATTTCTTCATGAAATAATTGATTTGTTTTTAATCTATAAATTGGTTTGTTCTTCCTATGCCATTCCAGATAGACACAGTCTTAGTACAGCTGTGTCGATGGTACTTAAGTATACAACAGATTTTTTTTTCCTATTTGTTCCACTGATTCCTTACCTTACATATAGTTATCAGTCTCCTTGTAAGTCACATTTAAAATTAGGGCAGAGATACATCTCTGACAACTCCTTAAAGCATTACATATAATAATTAGAAGATAAGTTTTTCCTTTATACCGAAAAGTGTAATCTCCTTAAAAGCTTTGACTATTGACTGTATGTAAGAATCAATTAGGTAACACTGAGAAATTTATATCTTGCCTTCGTCAGTTTCCCATTGATGTTCCATCAATTAAAAAGTAAATGCATTTCAGCAAAATTATGAATTGGTTCATCCTTATTAACTAAAACTAATTCCAGGACACTTCCTTATCACATGAGTTATGTTTGAGTTTTCAGTGAGATCTGTACTGCTCTTCTGTAGGCAGTCAGATGAATCAGTTCCTGTGCCCAAGGTGGTCGGTCTCTGGGAACTGGCCTGAGCAGAGTACAGTCTCACTGGTTGAAGTCAGTAAATAGTTTTTGAGCAAGTGTTCTGTTTGTGAAGCCACAGTAGGCCCTTCTGTGAATGCCTCAATGCCTGCCCTTGAGGTGTTTCCTCCAAAGTGCTATTTTTTCCAAGGCATGGGACAGTGTGTGGTATGAGCCAGTTACCTGGGGCAGACATGAGTGACAGGAAGAAAGAGCATACTCCTCCGCTGAGATGAATAACCTGCGGCTTGGTGGAGGAGGCGATGTTTGGGTTGCTGGCATGAGGATGGGTAGGATGTCAGCAGGTGGGGATGTGATAGACATTCCAGGGTTAGGAGATGTGAGTAAAGGAGTAGGTAGTGGGTAGTTTTTCAGTCTGGCTAAAGTCTAGCTAGAGTTCTTGTAGGGAAGTGATGGACAGTGAGTTTGAAAAGGTACATCATGGAACTTAGTACCAGGCTCAAGAATTAAGATTTACTCCTGGAATCACGTGTGTGTTGTGTCAAGGGTGGGGGTGTAGGTGAAGAAAGGACTTGTGAAGATAGTATTTATATCGCAGGCTGGCAGTGTTATGAGAGTGAACTGGAGGAAGGAGCTCATGGAGCTAAGGAAATCAGGGTCAGTTCACATGGGAAGAGTTAATCAAAGGACTGGATTGGGGGTGGCCACTGAAGTGGAAAACACTAATGACGGGGGAGGATCTATCATTTTAATGATAATTCAGAATTATAAAAAGGTATTTTTTAAAAGTGATTATGCAACTTTGAACTATAAGCAGTAACTGGGCTGTTCTACTAAAAAAAGTCATGAAGTTGGAGTTGTGTGGTTTTTTAAAGTAAAACTCTATTTCAGTTTTGTAATAAGACATCCAATGTTTTCATAGATCTAGTGGCTACTCTTCAGAATCACGTGTTCTCTTAAGTGGTATATTCATCCCCCAAGCTTATTTCCAATATCAATTTCTTAGCAATTAAAAAAAAAAAGTATCTTTATTGATTTCAGAGAGGAAGGGAGAGGAAGAGAGAGATAGAAAGATCAATGATGAGAGAGTTGTCATTGATCGGCTGCCTCCTGCATGCCCCCAACTGGGGATCGAGCCTGCAACCCGGGCATGTGCCCTGACCAGGAATGGAACCGCGATCTCCTGGATCCTAGGTTGATGCTCAACTGCTGAGCCATGCCCGGCCGGGCATTAGTAATTTTTGTTGTTGTTAATGGATAGCAAAAAGACAATGTGCAGGTCCCTACTTGACTCCTCACAAATTTTACTATAATTTAGTAATCTTTCTCCTCTATTATACATTGTCATTTTTTATTTTGGGGTAAAGTCTAATTTTCTTGGTCTCTAGGCATGTTCTAGTTGCTCAGTTTTTTGTATCAGCATTGTCTGCATAAAAACACATCAAAACATATACCCAACAGAGGTAGAGATGGCATTTGTGAATGAGAGTATAAATTTTGGGGTGGGGATGTGAAGTTTCTTTGAACTGTAATATTGTGAAATATATTTTACTAAAAGCAGAAGTAAACTTAATACTTCACAGGAAGATTATCCTCTGCCAGAGCTGGAGGACCTGGGAATTTCATCACAGGGCTACAGGCTGGTTGGGGAGTTCCACTTCCACTGTTGTAAACCTTTCTGCAAGGGTCGCGTGGAGAATGGTTGTGCAAGTTACTTCTCCTTCTGATAAGAATAGTAACGATGGGTAATTATCATTGTAGAGTTTTTCTGTGCCCAGTGCTGCATTAAGCTCATTATACTCATCAACAAATTTAATACTCTCAACATTCCTGGAAGTAGATACGATTGTTATCCTTATTTTATAGGAAGTCTCAGAGAGGTTAGTTAACTTGCCCCAGACTACACTGCTAGGCAGAGTCAAAATTCAAACCTAGATCATGTGGCTTCAGCATCCATGTTAATAGCCATCTTTCTACACTGCCTTCTGAGGTAGTATGGGTGAAATGCTCTTTAAGAGTTGGGAGAAATTCTAGTCAAATAACAACACCCTAGCCACATCATAAAAATTTTCAGTTATTCATTTAGATGCTGCATTTTTACCTAAACTTGGAAGGGTGAAATGGTCTCTCTTGGGTACCAGAGTAGCTGCCACCAATTCTGGATCCAGTGCCATGTGCCACTGATGCCCACCTGCCATGCACTCCCAATTACTTTTGATTCTAAGTCCAGTGTGGTAACTCAAGGCTCAGCTGATTGTGAACCGTCTTAAGGAAGAACAACCCCCAGCGTAAGATTACAGTCTTTGGGGTTGGTGCTGTTGGCATGGACTGTGCCATTAGTGTCTTAATGAAGGTCTTGGCAGATGAACTTGCTCTTGTTGAAATCTTGGAAGACAAATTGAAGGGAGAGATGATGGGTCTTTAACTTGGCAGCCTTTTTCTTAGAACACCAAAATTGTCCCTGGCATAGACTATAATATGACTGTAAGCTCCAAGCTGGTTATCACAGCTGGGGCACATCAACAGGAGGGCCAAAGCTGCTTTATTTTGGTCCAGAGTAGTGTGAACATCTCTAAATTCATCATTCCTAATGCTGTCAAATACACCCCCAACTGCAACTTGCATATTGTTTCCAATCCGGTGGCTATCTTGACTTACGTAGCTTGGAAGGTAAATGGCTTTCTCAAAGACCATGCTATTGGAAGTGGTTGCCATCTGGATTCAGCTCAGTTTTGTTACCTAATGAGGGAAAGGCTGGGAGTCCACCCATTGAGCTGTCATGGGTGGGTCCTTGGGGAGCATGGAGATGCTAGTGTGCCTGTGAGAGTAGAGTGAATGTTGCTGGTGTCTCCCTGAAGAACCTGCCCCTGATTCAGGTACTGATGCAGATAAGGAACAGTGGAAAGAAATTCACAAATAGGTGGTTAACAGTGCTCATGAGGTGATCAGACTGAAAGGTACACTACCTGGGCCATTGGACTATCTATGGCAGATCTGGAAGAAAGTATAATGAAGAATCTTAGGGGGGTATATCCAACCTCCACCATTATTAAGGGTGTCTATGGGATAAAAGGAGATGTCCTCCTTAATGTTCCTTGTATCTTGGGACAGAATGGAATTTCCGATGTTGTGAAGGTGACTCTGATACCTGAGGAAGAGGCCCTTTTGAAGAAGGGTGCAGTTACACTTTGGGGGATCCAAAGAGAGCTGCAGTTTTCAAGTCTCCTAATGCACCACCTCACTGTCTAGGCTACAGCAGGCTTTTAGTTGGAGATCGTGCTTTCTTTTCTGATCTGTGACTAACGCAGTGACTAAGACAGCCTAGGAAAAACATCAGTTTCCTGAAGGTAGTAGTAGTAATGGTTCATAGAACCCTGAAGCTATATTCTGATGCCAGATGGTACTTACCTTGTGTGGTCCTAACCTGATTAGTGTGAAATAGTTCCACCCCCTCAGAGGCACCGCTGCCAGTGTTGCACATGCTACAGCTGCCCTTCAAATTAGATGCATGTTCACTGTGTGTTATACAACTTGTGGTTCCTTCACCCAACATGCCTAGTCCAACTTTTTCCTCCAGTTAGTCACATCCCAGGATCCAAAGTCTAAATACAATAGTGCATGTCTTGTGCATAATTGTTCTAAAGGATCTTATTTTGTGTACTATATATATCAGAAGAGTGTACACTGCCATATGATATAAAAAGAAAAGTCTACATATAAATAATGCAGCCAACTATCCAAATGCCATACCAACTAAAACACCAAATAAACCTTGACCAGTAAAGAAAAAAAGAAATGGTCTCCTTGACACTAAAATATTCCAGCCAGATCAGGTGAGCCACGGAAGCAGAGTGCCTGTCTCTAAACTACTTACCTTTGCAACTAAAGGATCATCTGTTCCACTGAAGAAGAACTTCAAGGGAGAAGACAGATGTGCACCTAGTGCACAGTGTCCACTTCTGGCTGCTGCATTCAGGCCAGGAGGCACAGGTGTTTGCAGGAGGGCTGAGATGTTGAGGGCCCAGGGATTTGGACCTGGCCCTGTCATACCTGCTATAGGAAAGGACAGTGGGGGATTATTACTGAAAGTTATCTATATAAGCCCCAATTTCTTATCCTTACTAGCCCACTCTTGCTTCCTTCACCAGCAGTCTCCTTGAATCACACTGCTCAGTTATAAACACAGCGAGCCCCAATGTGGGGCTCTGAGCGGTTGCCCAGATTTCTAATACCTAGCTCTTGTCACTTCATGGGGATGATGACCCTCAGCTCTGCTGTCCTCAAAGTTGTGACTTCATTTAACCTAGAGTGATGACAAGTTGAAAAGTAGTCTCTGTGTTCATCTGGACCTCTTTTAACAGCTTTTTTTTGCATGTGTTTCTATTGAGAAAACAATGAGAAATTAAAGAATTTTTCAAGTCCTGGCCCTAAAACTAGATCTGCCAACCTTTTTTCAGGAAAGGGTAGAAACCCTTTCCAGGCTCCCTAGGCTGTGAGCTCACACAGGGCAGGGACTAGGCCCCTTCCCCGTGTTCACCTGGTGTGTGATAGTGGCTTGCCCACCTGCAAAGGGGAAGAAGAGAGCTATTCTTTAAGCCTGCTGTGCACCCCATTTCAGACGAAGTTTGACCTCTTTGCCGCCTGCTTCCTTTTGGAGATACCTTCCAACTGGATGGTGGGGAATGTGGCTCAGATTTACAGCTAACACTTATATTCATCTTACTATGTTTCATGTACTGTTCTAAGGACTTTTATGTATATGCATATGTAAATATACATGCAAGCATGTATACATACTCATTGCAACAGCTTTACAAAGTAAGAATTTTTTTGTACTCATTTTATAGATTAGGAAATGGAGGCCCAAAGAAGTAATTTGTCCCCAGGTCACACAACTGGTTAGTGGCAGAGTTAGTATTCAGATCCTAGCAGACTAGTCCAGAGCCTTAATTAATAAATATATAAACTCACTTCCCAGTGTCTAGAAGAAAGGTTTCACTTAGGAAAATGTCAGGAGGGTGTCTTTCTTTAAGGGGTTAGCCTTCTCTCATAGTCAAGAATGAAAATAATATTTTTAAAACTTACCTTTTGTGGAGACATTTGGATATACAACTATCATTTCTTTGCTTTCTTCAGTAGCAGAATTATGGGACAAGTGTGTCATGTGTCAAACACTCTTATAGGTGAGGGAATTGCATTCCTTTGTAGGTGCCCAGGGACAGTGGAGCGGCAGGCAGGAGGGAGAGTGAAGGAGGGAGGGAAAAGGAAACAAGGCGATGTTGCAATAGGAAGGTAAATTGTATGGGAAACACTGTTTCTTCTCTATCTGATAACACAAGGGATTATAGAAGCCTCCTCCAAGCAAATATTGATTTCTTGTTCTTGAGAAGACTTTCTAAACTTCGTATACTTATATTCTATGAAATACCAGATTATTAGAAAAAGAACCTTCTTCATGCAGTCTGAAAAAACGTGTGTGTGCCTAGAACTTCCCTGGAAGGGAATCTCCCACTAACTATCACAGATAAATATGCATATACACTTGTTTTAGCAATCCCGCTTTTGATAATCTGTCCTCTAGAAATAAAAGTTCCAGTTGATTTACTAGTGTGAGGAAGGAATGGGCAGGTGAGTAATGCATTTTAAGAAGGAGCCTGCCTATAGGTGAGATTGCTCTTTTCATTGTGGTAGAGTATGAGTTGCTTCTGTTCTTACTAAAGTCTCTCAGAATTAGAACATGGAGTTGGAGTTCTGTCTCTCTGATGTCATTCTGCACATTTCTCTTGTGAACAGTGAATTCTAAGAGGCACACTTATATCCTGAGTCACCCTGTTTGGGAATCATGGAGAATATACAGGGCATATTAGATTGTATTGTAAAAGAAAGGGTTCTTGTCTTGCTCTTCTGTGACATTTGTCAAGCTTCTGTTCTTTACTTGAAAACCATGACTTAGCTTTGTGTTGTTTTGATGAAAAAAATGGTTTAGGCCTGGGGTGTTGGGGAAAACGTTGGTGCTGGGGTGTGTGTGTGTGTTTTTTGAAAGTCACCTACTGGTGCAATTTAGGGATGCTGAATTTCTCTCAAAACGTCCACCCGCTTTTCTCCTACGCTTCCCATTCACACTACACGGACTTGATTTTACTTACCAGTTACAAGTTCCATGTGGAGTCTATTTTAGTAGATCTGAGTTTGTACTGGTTGAGTTTAGTAAGAAATTAGACCTATACTTCAGATTCATTATTGGGGATTTTTATGTTGTTGCTGTTGTTTCAAAAAAGCTGTGGTTCAGTAACAATTTGAGTTTAGCTCACTCAGTTTTGAACATTCTAGCATGGGGGGGTGCAACACTGGAGTCCTCATTTCTGAGTTTGAATCCTGGGACTGGAAGCGATTATTCAGCCTCGCTAAGTCTTGTAAGAGTGGGGATTGTAACAATGGTTGTTTTGAAGACTGAAAAAGGTAATGGATATAATTCTGCTTGACAGATGTCCACTAACTCTGTTGCCACTGTCACCACCATCACCGTCATCATCATCTTTTTTCCCCATGAGGGGAACCATATTCTGGTCCTGGCTTTTTACCACTTACGTGGAGAAGGCTGCTGTGGTTATAGAGAGGCTACCTGTGAATTAAAGAAATGGGAGGTGAGGCCACCTGGTAGTAACAACTCATAATAGATTGCTTTTATAGTTATATATCCTTCAAAATAACTTACAGGACATAACCTTTGAAGCCTAAATTTAATGGATCCATTTTAAAATTTAGGTAGTTTCAACAACTATTGGATTTTATGGCCAGAAACGTCTGTTTGTGGTTTCAATTGTGAAAATTTGGTTAAGTCTATAATCTGTTAACAAAAAGGAAGAGTTAAAAATCACATCAGCATGGTGTCTTAGTCCGCTGGGACTGCCATAACAAAATACTACAGACTGGGTGGCTTAAACAATAAAAATTTATTTTCTTACAGTTTAGGAGGCTGGGCAGTCGAAGATATAGGTGCCAGTAGGCTTGGATTCTGATGAGACCTCTCTCCTTGGGTTGCAGATGGCCACACTCCCCTCGAGCCCTCATGTGGCCTCTTCTCTGCGCCTGTGCATGGAGAGAGATGGATCTCTGGTGTCTCTTCCTCTTCTAAGGCCATCGGTGTTATATTGGATTGAGGCTCCGCCCTTATCACCCCATTTAACATTAATTACCTCCCTAAGGGCCTATCTCCAGACATAGTCAAGTTGGGGTTGGGCTTCCACAGAAGGCTTTGGGAGGATACAGTGCAGTTCATAACAAGGCAAAGTAAAGTAACTTCTTTAGGACATGCAAATTTTATTAAGAGATTTCTTTGAAATCTCAGCGTGACTTAAGGGTTTGCTTACATAGAATCTAAGAGCAATAATTGTGCTGTGTGAAAAGCTGGAAACTTGGTCTGCCAGATCCACTTTCATTCTGCATGGACATTGATACTTCCCAGTTCCCTTGTCTGAAAAAAAATAATGTATTAAGAAAAAAATAAAGATCTCAGTATTTTATAAAACATGACATATAACATAAATATATTCTTTCAAAGTATAATAATGGCCAAGATTCACCTGCTTTGAAAATGGTAAGACATCATTATATTCATTCTAAACTTGCTCATATCTCCATAAATGTGTTCCCTCTCCTTTCCCTCAGCAAAGATGAACTCCTAATTTTAAAAGTTACTGTCTGTTTACTAATAAGTATTTTCAGTGATATTCATTTGCTTTATTATCATTTTCTCCAACTCCAAATATTTTTTTCAATTTATTTAAACTTAAAAAAAAAGTATACACATTTCTTCGATCCCTCTACCCCCCACCTCTGGCGACCACCAATCTATTCTTTGTATCTATCACCTTGGGGTTTTGGTTTGTCTTTTTAAAATACGTTTTTATTGATTTCAGAGAGAGGAAAGGAGGGGGAGAACGAGAGATAGAAACATCAATGATGAGAGAGAGTCATTGATTGGAATTGAACTGTGACCTCCTGGTTCATAGGTTGATGCTCAGCCACTGAGTCATGCTGGCCGGGTGCCTATTCATTTGTTTTTAACTTCTAAGTTGTTTCTTTCACTTTTGGGAATAGGAGAGACAGTATATTTGAAGAGAAGGAAGAGCTGGATTCTATTTCAATAAGTGTGTGACATTTTCTCTCCTAAAGTTTGGGCGTCAATTTTTCATCTGCAGAGGAGAGTGCAAATACATTTTCCCATCACCTCTGTAGGGCTCTGTGAACTAAATTCTGTTATGTATGTGGAGACACTTTGGTCCTTTGGGAGAAAAGCTTCATAACTGTTGCTTCTAGTTCTTCCTACTGTGTGTCCTTGAGCAAGTCACTGAACCAGCTGCTTACGTTTCTCTGCCCCCTTCCCTGCCTCCCCCTCACCTCTCTTTTTTTAAGGAAGAAAAAATGCTCTTCTCCCCATAGACAAGCCAGTAAATTTAAATTGCTTTAAATATCTTTAAAAGTACTTGAAGATGTTCAGAAAAAACTGATGTTATTTGCCCTTTGATTATTTTACACATATGCAGTATATTTTAATGCAATCTTGAATATGATTATTAGAAGTTTTTTACATTATACAGAATACTAGAAATAGAGTTTTGAAACCTACAATAGTTCTTTAGATTACCCCCCTTTTTTTTGTCAAGTACCTCCCTAGCTCCATCAATTTCGAACTTCTCAGTGGAAAGTGGTTAGAATGCATGGTTTTTAAAAAAGTTGTGGTTAAATATACATAACATAAAATATACAATTTAACCATGTTTAAGTCTACAATTCAGTGAAATTAAATACATTCACGTTGTTATGCAATGTATGCATCTCTTTTTGAAAAATATAGATTCCAAAGTTACTTAACAATATTTGCTTTGTGAATCTATATTGTTATTAAAATTAAGTAGTGTGGACTATACTGGATTTTGCTCTTTCATTTTGAAGGAAGCCATGAGATTTCTAAAACATGGTAGGTGTTGATTTCATTGGTCATGCTTCCTTTATCTCATTTCATTTCTGAAAACAACCTGAACAGCCTAATCGTTCATACACAATAAATATGTTTAACTCACATCTCTTTTGTTGCTGCAGGTTGTGGTGCAGGCAGGAATGAACTCAGGGACAGCCGTGTCAAAAGGACTGTATCAACCAGCAACCATCTTTATGGGCTGCCAAATGTCAGCTGTCTCAAGCATTGGAGACTTCAGTACAGTGCAGAAATCTTCCCAACCCACAAAGAACTTCTCGATTCCTGACCCACATTCACACCAGCAGACAGCCCAGAGCTGCGCCGTGACAGACAGCTATGTAGTACAAACTCACAGTGACACACCGTGCTTAAATAAGTCTAACAAAACGGAGGGAAAGACATCTCTTCAGATTGGTGAGAAGACGCTAGTCACAGCCAGGGTGTTGTCTGAGGAGGAACAAGCTCATTGCTTGGAGATAGGAAGCAGCACGCGTCATGGGAAGAGTAATTTATCTGAAGGCAGAAAGTCGGCTGAACTCCATTCCCTGTTACAGGGAAGATTAAGTCCAGAGAACAGAACCACTGATTTAAAGTGTGACAGTTTCAGCAGATCAGAGGGATCACAGGGAGAAGTACTGACACAAGAACATATTGGAGTCAAGGAAGAAAGAGCCAGACCGCCTGTCTCTCCGATATCAGCCTCAGAATACCCTGTATCTGAAAGGAAGTGTCCGCAAGACGAGCATTCCGAGGGGGAAGGTTTCTCAGGTGGGGTGAGAGGCTGAGATTCTTTGCTGATTTTTGTTAGTATTTAGTTTCTCTGGTTGGTATTGGTCTTATGTAAGAATAAAATATACACTAATTTCAATCTTTTTGTCAAAAAACAAAGTAGTGTCTTTGCCAACAAATTCCATTCTAACAAATTCTAAAATGTGTATTTGGAAATATTTTTGCAAATAGATTCTCTCATTTTTAAACCCACTGTGATGTTTTTAAAAATATTTTTAATGAATTTTTAAATACTATAATGAGTTGTGGATTGTTGCTCCTGTTTTTAACTGATGTAGTAATTCCGTCTGTGAGGTGGAACATCTTACCTTGCTTCTCCCTGAAGTTAGTGACCAGTAATCTATTCATATCTCCTCTCACAGATCATCTTCCTCATGCGGACCCAGAGTCACAGAAACCCTTCAGGAAAATGCAGGAAGAGCAGGAGGAGGAAAGTCTGAGCAGCAGCAGTGGCCTCACAGTTTCTCTAAGTGAAGATGATCTGATTTTCAAGAGTCCAGAACCACTACCAAATCCAGGTGACAAGATGGAGGGAGAAGATGGAATAGAGGCCTTAAAATTAATCCACTCTGAGCAAGAAAGAGATGCCCCATCCACTGAAAAGCATAATTGTATTTTGCAAACTCTAAGCTCTCCTGATTCAAAAAAGGAATCCTCTTCTAACTCACCAACAAGACAGTAAGCCATTCAATTTTTTTACAGTCCTATTTTTAATTATAGACATTTTTAGAGACCATTCTACTTGGAATGTATTATTGAACTCTCAGTCATGAATGTGTAAGTTCCTTAAGTCTCATAAATAGTCTTTTAGGTAAGATATAATTTTCTCCCCCCCCCCATTTTTATGAAATAGCTTCAAAAATCTGAATATCATTGGAATCATGGTGACTGGCCATTTATAATCATATCCAAACAATCCCTGGTTAATTCATAAGTTATTCCCCCTACCCACCATCTTTTTAGGAAATAAATCATTTTAAAGTTCTGGTAACACAGAAGGTAACAAACTGTTAAACTTACTAGGAATTCAGCTTTAGAGACTAAGAAGTTGTATCTAATTGATTTGCTTAATCCTTACATCCATTGCCAAAGTATCATTTTTGTCATTCGGTTAAATAGGAGTTAATAAATTCTTCTAGGGGTATTTAAGCTAGCTTTTCTTTTCCGAATGTAAATATGAGGACACTGGAATTTTTAATGTTAAATCAGAATAACATGGGTCTTATATATTTTGAGCATTTATAATATTCAACTCATAAAAGCTCATATATGATTTTTTTACTAGGTAAAATTGTAAGACAACATGAAAACTGTTGAAGGCCAATTCTGTAATTAAATATATATATATATATCACATCTCTTTTAGAAATAGAAGGAACCTAAGTAAACAAACTAAGGCAAATATCATCTTTTAAAAATGAGGAAACCAAGGCCAGGGGCGTAAGGGGTGACATGTAGGCCACTAGGGCAGACCCTCCATACAGCCTCACTGCCCTCCACACTGCCCCCAGGACTTTGTTACACCCAGAAGCTGTCATTTGTTCTTTCCTACAGCCCTGGCAAGAGTGAAAAGGCAAGTGGACATTCTTGTATATGAGGGTATACGTTCTCTTTTAAGCACCATTGTACCTTTTAATATATTGCTTCTTACAATTCATTATCTACTTTTAGTGAAAAGTTTAATTTATAGTATGATTGACTCCAAACTGATGTTTAAGAAATACTTATTAAGAGCACATCCAAGTTCAAAGTACTTGCTCTGTGGATAGAAAAACCAACATGGTGCCTGTTCTTGGAAAATTTGGTTTATTGCAGAGGCAGGCCAAATGGATTTTTCTAGTAGTAATACTTCTCTGTCATTAAAGAGGTACATCAACATACTATGCCATCAGAAACTTCATTGCTAAAGATAGAATGTATCTGTTTTGGGTTTTCTATTTGCAGGCTTTTTATAGCAATTCATTGGACAAGTTAATATTTTGGTAGCTAACTAGGGGAATAGTGTAAAGTTTACCCAGGACTCAGTCTTTTTCTGAGATGAAAAAAGTTGTGTATTTTATCTAAAAACTTATCACCCAATCCAAGATCACCTAGATTTCCTCCTATGTTATCTTCTAGAAATATTGTTTGACCTTCATATGTATGATCCATTTTGAGTTAATTTTTGTGAAAGGCATAAGCTCAGTGTCTGGATTCATTTTTTAAAATTTGTATGTCTATTTCTTGCAGTACTATCTGTTAAAAAAAAAAAGTATACTCTTTCCATTGAGTTGTCTTTGCTCCTTCATAAAAGGACAGTTGTCTGTATTTGTGTGGGTCTATTTCTGGATTCTCTGTTCTGTTCCATTTATTTATTTGCTTCTTCACCAATATCTCTCTGTCTTGGTCATGGTAGCTTTATAGTAAATCTTGAAATCATGTAGTGAGAGCCTTTTTACTTAGTTCTTCATTGGCTCCTCTGTGTCCTTTGCCTTTCCCTATAAACTTTAAAATCTTTGCATGAACTTGAAATATCTCTCCATTTATTTAGATTTTATTTAATTTATTGCATTGGTTTTGTAGTTTTATGTACATATAATATACTTAATTTTAAGTACTTTGAGTTTTTGGTGCTAATATAGATAGTATTGGATTTTTACTTCAAATTCCAATTTTTTATTGTTTCTATACAAGAAAACAATTGACTTTTATATATTAACCTTATATTCTGCAACACTGCTATAGTCGCTTATTAGCTACAGGAGGTTTTGTTTTGTTTTTGTCAATTCTTTGGGATTTTCAACATACATAAGCACGTTATCTGTGAATAAAGACAGTTTTATTTCTTTCTTCTTAATCTGTATGCCTTTTCTTTTCTTGTCTTATTGCATTAGCTTTTAGTACAGTGTTGAAAGTAATTGTGAGAGGGAACATCCTTGCCTTGTTCCTGGTCTCATGGAGATAGCATCTAGTTCTTCCTGTTTAAATAAAATGCTAGCTGTAGTGTTTTTCTGGATGTTCTATATAAAGTTGAGAAAGTGTCCCTCTATTTCTAATTTGCTGAGAGTTTTTATCATGAATGAGTGTTGACTTTTGTCTCATACTTTTTCTGCATCTAATAATATAATCAACTGATTTTTCTTCTTTAGCTAGTGGGTTGGTGGATTACATTAATTGATTTTCAAATGTTAAATCAGTCTTCTATGCCTGGAATAAAATCCACTTGGTATGGTGTATAATTTTTTTTACACATTATTAGATTCAGTTTGCTAATATTTTGTTAAGGAATTCTCCATCTATGTTCATAAGAGACACTGATCTGTAGTTTTCCTTTCTTGTAATGTCTTTTTTTGGTTTTGGTGTAAGGGTAATGCTAGCCTTATAGAATGAGTTAGGAAATAATTCCTCTGCTTCTATCCTCTGAAAGAGATTAAAGAGAATAGGTATAATTTCCTCTTTAAATATTTGGTAAAATTCACTGGTAAACCCATCTGGGCCTGGTGCTTTCTCTTTTGGAAAATTATTAATTATCGATTCAATTTTTAACATTATTTTATTACTATTATATATTTATCTTTGTGTGCGATTTCATTGTGTCCTTCAAGAAATTGGTTAGTTTCACCTAAGTATTCAAATTTGTGAGCATATAGTTGTTTATACTATCTCTTTATTATCCTTTTCTTTAAATGATACTACTCATGTTTAATAGTTCATTGATTTTTAGAGAGAGAGGAAGGGAGAGGTAGAAAGAGAGAAACATCGATATGAGAGTGAACCATCAATCGACTGCCTTGGCTGCCTCCTGCACACTCCCTACCAGGGATTGAGCCCAAACCCCTGCAGCCTGGGCATGTGCCCTGACCGGGAATCACAGCCGCAGCTTCTTTAGTGCATGGATGATGCCCAACCAACTGAGCCACATGGGCCAGGGCTCCTTTATTATCGTTTCAATATCCATGGGATCAGTACTGATGGTCTCTCATTCATTTCTGATATTCGTCTTTTCTCTCTTTTTTTCTGGTTAGCTTGGTGTTATGGACTGAATTTTAGTGTCCCCCAAAATTCAACAGCACCAACACCGAATGTGTTGTAGATAGGGCCTGTGAGGAGGTTGTAAAGTTTAAATAAGGTTGTAAATGTGAGGCCCTAATCTTATAAAGCTAGTGCCCTTATAAGTAGAGGAAGACACCAGAGCGCTTTCTTTGCCATCTGAGAACATAGTAAGAAGGTCTTAACAGGAACCAAATAAACTAGCACCTTGAACTTGGATGGCTCCTCTACTCTACCACAGACCCTGCCTCCAGAATTGTGAAAAATAATTTTCTGTTATTTAAGTCATCCGGTTTGTGATATTTTGTTATGGAGTTTGGAGCAGACTAAAATTATCCATTTTGTTAGTTTTTTTGTTTGTTTTTTCCAAAGAAGCAGCTTTTTGTTTTGTTGATTTTCTCTATTTTTCTGTTTTCAGTTTTATTGGACTTCTGCTCTAAATTTTATTATTTCTTTCTTTTTGCTTACTTTAGATTTAATTTGTTCTTTTTTCTAGTTTCCTAAGGTGGAAGTTTAGATTATTGATTTTAGATCTTTCTTCTTTTCTAATATATGCATTTTTAACACTATAAATTTCCCTGTAAGTTCACTATATGAAGCAACTATGTTGCTTTTGCTGTGTTCCACAATTTTTGATAAGTTGTATTTTCATTTTTATTCAGCTCAAAATATTTTTAAATTTTTATTTAGATTTCTTCTTTGACTCATGTCAAAGAGTTCTGGTTACCTGCATTTTACTATGTTCCACTGACATGAGTTCTGCACTCAGGAGTGGGGGGGGGGGGCCCCCGCAGGCTGGCTTTCCTAGTTTTATGGCTCCAGAGCTCCCCCTTCTGTTGTTCTCCAAGAATGTTTATAGGTGTGGGCTCTTACTTTCTTAGGTCTCTTGGCTTTTGTCCCATCCTCCACTTTAAGTAGAAAAATTATTTCTTCTGCCCTTATTGTCTTAGTTCAGCTCAGTTTAGAGTTCACCCCCAGGGGTTTCTCCTCAGTGTGGAACTTTCCTGCTGAAAGGGCACTGGTAAGGCTCTGGAATTGTAGGGCCCAGATGGCTCCTCTCCTACAGTTCCTTCATTCTCACCATTGACGTGGACCTGCAGGCCCCCTTCTAGAGGGGCTGCTGCTACTCATGGATGGTTGGAGGTTGTTTTGCTGTCACACAACATGTCCTTTTGCTGTCCCTCCACTTCCTCCTACACATTTGTAGTTATAACAAGGGGTTTGTTGTTCTCACTATGGCCCACTTATATTTTGTCCCCTAATTTTGAAATAGATATTAAACATGAGTTATTGGTTTGCTTTCTTCCCCTCCCTTCCCCCTCCCCTCTAAGGAAATTTGGAAGATTAAAGAAGAAGACAGACAGTGAAAGACAATGCTATTACTGTTTATCTAGACTTTTTTTAAACATTTGATATTTAAGTAAATTATGACACTTTGGGGAGATGTCCCAATGGAGTGTTAAGGTGCCATGTCCCAGCACTATGGGAGTCCAACAAGAGATGTAGGGGGAGGTAGGGGAGGAGGAAAGAGAGGGAGGGGTAAAGGGGCGGCGGAAGGGGAGAAAAATTAGAGTCTGGTGAGAGAATGCCGGGAGGGAACCAATAGTCAGGCCAATTCTGCCAGGGTAAAGCAAAAACAGACCTCTTTTTAATACAAATCCGAGATTGAAAAGTAGTTTATTCTGAGTGAAACAAGTTTACCCTTGGTTTCAGAGGTTGGAGGGGAGACAGGGAATCAGGTCCTGGTTTTTGAAGATAAAAACAAGATAGGAAAAGCTAGAACATGGTCCGGTTTACAAGAAAATAAGGCTGTTAGCAAACAGGTCTCAGGGAGAAGGCTGTGTATTGGTGTTGCGGTCAGTAGGCCCAGCTGAGCCGGAAGTCATCCCATCCCAAACCCCTGTGAGATGTGACTGTAGAATCCTCCAAACAATTCCAGTGCCCTGCCTTCCAGCTCACCCCTAGATATTCAGGCTGAGGCCCAGACATTGTGGAACGGAGATAAACCACCTGTATTGTTCTCTGTCCAGATTCCTGCCTACAGAAGTCAGAAGCATAACCTCATAACAGAAGGCCATTGGTGGTGGTTTTGTACCATTCAATTTGGGTTAGCTTGTTACACAGCAGGAGATTACCAGGATAGCTGTGATGATTGGTGGAAGGAGATTAGCAATTCCAGATTTTGGGGGAGGGCTGCAGTGTAAGCAAAGGCCTTGGAGGCAAGCCACCATGGCCCATGTCCAGGGAACTATTGGTTACTCCAACCAAAGGTGTGGCTCACATGGCAGAATATGTCACCCCTGCAGGCCAAGGGACACACCCCTGGATTGCTAGGGTCTTTCCCTCATCTCTTCCTCCCAGGCATGAGCAGCCACCTTGTCCTGCTTCAGGAAAAGTACACCTCCCCGACCTCCCAGAATCAGGGATGTGCTTGTCTGACATCCTTTGAACTGTGACACTAACAAGAAAAGCTTGTCATTGGGTTCCCAGCATCTACGCAGGAGAGCCAGTTAGCCTTTATTTTTTCCTTGCTTTCATCCCCCTGCCTGTCCTCTGCAGTTAACCCACTTGTTTATTCATAATGATAATTTGTTATCATCTACTTTCTTGTTTCTTTTCATCTTTGGCATTCTTTTAGCAGCTTCTTAAGTGAATGAGTATTTCAGTAATAAATTGTCTCAGCTTCTTCATTTTAATTCAATATTGTCCCTCTGAAAGGCCCAGCCACAAACCAGCACCATCTTTTCAGCAGTCCTGTAGTGTTTGATTTATACCATACTCATTCGGCAGGAGGCCAGCTAATAGCTGAGTGTTCAGTTCCTTTCCTGTCGGTGCCCTCCCTGGGTGCTGCCACTGCCATTTCACTGTCATCGAGGAGGTGGACCCTGAACACTGAGTCTGAATGCAGGGAAGCATCTGCCTTAGTGGTCTGAGCTCCCCTTCGATGGAGGATGACTGCACTGGACCCCATTCCCATTCATTAGAGTTAATTGGCCTCCAAGGAGACTCACTTATCCTGGAGAAGTGACATACTGATTTATTTCAGGGTCTGAACATTCCTGAGCCCTCAGTAAACCCATCCACTGTCTCATCGTACCTTCTGGGTTCTTCTGTCCCTGGATCCCCTCACATGTTGGAACCCTTGCCAGCCCAGTCAGAGCCTCCTTGTCTCTTCTCTTACAGATACATGTCCACATACCATCGGAGACAGACAAACATGCCACAGCAGAGCAGAAGTCTGATGTTTTATGTTATGGTCCTCCATTTGTCATTAAGCCCCAGCAAAGATAACTCTATCCTGACACTGTTGTTACAGGAAAGGGGACCTGGCCCTTGGTGGGTCTGCCTAGGGCCTGCTGGTAATGTGTGGGTTCTTTGTGCAGGAAAAATTTACAACGCGAGTCCAGGTGACTATAAGGGAATGTTTATTAAAGCTGGGACAGTAAAACAAGAAAGGGCTTGGCATGGAGGAAGCAACAGGAAAGCTGAGGCTGGGCTGCTTTAGCTCACTGGGAAGTCAGACAAAAGGTTCAGGGGGTTAGTCTGGGATGAGCTGCCGCTGCTCATTGTTCTCCTGGTTGCAAGCCTCGTGGGGTCCTTTAGAGTTTAGGAGATGCATGCCTGTCAGGGAGAAGAGAGGAAAGAAGAGGGGGAAAAGAATGGGGGGGCGTTGCTTCCAGAGGGAGAGCGTGTGCCAGGTCCTTGAGGTTTTTATCTCTTGTAGGTGGGACTCTTAGGGGAGGTCTCAGGGGAGGGTTCAGCAGAATATTCATCAATATTCTGGGTGTGCTCCTTCAGGGCTGTGGTCTCTATTGATTGGTCAGTGTCAGGGCAGGAGTCAGGTTAGGGTTAGGGTTAGGGTTAGGGCTGGGTTTGCTGCTTTTCTGGGTCTGGAGCTGAAATACTACTGAGGCCCAGATGTTACCTCTAAGGAGGTGACCCGTATCTGCTATAAATTGCTCTTCCAATTTGTTCAGCTCTTTGTTTCACTATTACACTTGTCCTGGCCTACTGGCCTGTCTCACTATCCGATGCCCTTTTGCCAGAAGTACCCTCTTAGAGTTTAATTATAGAACTGATTATGATAACATCTAATAAACCAAAAAATGTATTATTTTGATAGTATTTTTTTTAACTTTTCCAAAATGCAGGCCCTGATAGTATTGAATTTTTGAAAGGTAAAAGTTGTATAGCAGTCAGATATTGACCCTCCATGTTCTTTTTTGCAGCAAATATTTAAAGCTAGGTCACTTTAGGTGACTGGCTTCATAAATCTGTTGTGTGCACCTCAGATTAGAGAGCACAGCCAACACCCTAATAATGACACCCCTCTGGTTATATGTGAGTGCTAATTTAAAAGAAACCCAGGGAGCCCCAGCTGGCGTGGCTCAGTGGTTGAGCTTCGACCCACAGACCTGGAAGATCCATATTCGATTCCCAGTCAGGGCACATGCCGGGTTTCGGGTTCAATCCCCAGTAAGGGGTGTGCAGGAGGCAGCCGATCAATGATTCTCTCTCATCATTGATGTTTCTATCTCTCCTCCCTTTCTCTCTGTGAAATCAATTTTTAAAAAAAATTTTTTAAAAAATGTAAGAAAAGAAACTCAGGGAGCAAGCATAAATCTTTCTAGTCTTCACCTTCCCACCAAGGAGAATTTTTATCACCCCAAATGTTAAGTTTGGGATCCATAGTTCTCAAAGGGAAATTGACTGAGAACACTCACTCATTTCATAAAGCACGTGTGCTGCTATCACAAGTAATTCTTGGCTACTAAAACTCAGTGTGGTTCAAGCTGGTTATCTCTGTGTGAGGGTGGAGGGATACACCTAGTTTAAATTCTCTCAGGCCTTCCAGCGCCTCATTAAGGAAAAAACAAAACAAAAACAACAACAACAAAAAAAGAACTGAATGATAAGGTCGGTTTTGAAGCCAAAGGGGGGGGGGCAAGGGTTTTTCCTGTGCATCCTTTGCTACAATAAAGAGGACCTTAACCCAGATGGACGGTACCCTACAAAATGTAGCCCATAATTCAAGCTGTCAGCTTAACTACGCTGTTTCCAGGTAGAGAAGGAGTCCTTGTTTCCTGGGTAAAGAGAAGGAGCCTTGTTTGCTGACCCCTGGTCTGCAGCCTGCTGCAGCCCGCCCTGCTCTGTTGGCCTTTGTGTCTAGGTCCCCTCCTTCCCTTCTTTTTGGCATTGTGCTTCCTTTGAGTGGCCCCCTGTAAGGGACCACCCAAGGGGCTGCACAGTGGGAACTGAGATAGCCACCAAAACATAGGTTTCGTGAGACTGCCCATTAAAAGAAAATTACTGTTTAACTATGTATGTGTTTGTCCTTTCTACAACTGTTTTGTGTGGCAAACAAAACCCCGTATACAAACTTCACTGTGGCCGCCCATCCAGCTGTTCCAGCCATCGGGTGTCAGGTTTGAGATAGTTGCTTCCAGTTTATTTTCTCAGGGCACTAATTCTTGATGCGATTTATATTTACACATTTGGATTTATGGTCAGGAAATTTGATATCAAAGCAAACAAATTGCACTGGCTTTATGAAACTATTACCAGTCCTGGAGTTTGTGGCTTGGCATTGCTCTTGGGTGAAATTTGTCTGTAATGCTCCATAACAAAAGCTAGCAGCCTGGAATTCAGTTCTCAATAGGCATTTACACCTCTGTAAAAGGATTAGCTCCAGCTAATTGTTACCCTGTTTAAACCTTAATTTGCATCTTTATAGACGTAGAGCTTCTAGCGACCTCTCTGCTGCTTGTATTTGTGTACCTGTGGATGGGAGGTCACTGAAGGTTTTCTTATTGGTGAAGGTGCTAAATTGCTTCAGGATGACCAGTAAGCTACACAAAGTATCCTTACTTATATTTTGTAGGAGTATGGTCTTCTGAGTGTTTGGTGCATGGATACATTCTGTTACTTCTGCTTTAAACTTAAGAAGTAGGGTCTTAGGATTTTAAATATAGTTAATTGTAATCAACAAATTTCCTTGAGAATTAAATGTAAAAAAACAATTAGAACTTGATAAAGTGATAGTTTTTAAAGTAAATTTTTTATACAGACCATGTGTTGTTAAAGATCAGAGCCCCCTTATGCATTGGAAAGGAGATAGGGTCAAACCGGGAGGAGGAATTGCATTGGAACTGGAAACAAAGGAGGGTTACTTTGCCTCTTCCTCACCTTTCTGTGTCTGGGTTCATCCTAAATAACACGCTCATAGCTTATGGACCACTTCTACAAAGATGCCTCTTTGTTGTTGCTCATTTTGAAATACATTTTTTCCCCTAAAACTTTGATCTGGATGTGACTGACTATAGGGCTCATGTTTCTTCCATCTTATTAAAAATACAGTAAACATATTTTATAGAACTTTTCAAAGTAGTATTATGTTATGTAAATTACTTAAGCACAAACACATTACTATTTATGGTCAGTATTACCACACCATTTTGAGACTGTTGTCCCCTAGAGAAAATAAAACCTGAAAATCCAGCCTATAGTGCTACAATTGAAACATATAAATTCTAAGTCCCCCCAAAGATACCACCCACAGGAATGTGTGAAAGGTACCTGGTAGAATTAAAGTTTGTTTTCTGTAGCCTTCATACTGTTGCTGTGTGCATTTATTTACTTGCGGTGACTGGTGAATGCATGCATTTACTAGATCTAGTCAGCATAAATTTAAAATTACAGTGATACATACAGAAAACTCTTCTGTGAAATTAAACTTTTCATGCATACTTAATTTTAATTACACAAACGTGTCTAAATAAGTAAAAACAGGTAAACTAATCTGTCAGTTTTTTAACATATACCTGCATTCAGAAAACCTACTTTATTATATAACCAACTTTCAGCTTTAACAGGCGCTCCCTTGCCCAAATTAGTTCATTATCTTGAGGTTTTACTGCGCCGGTTTCTCTTCTGCAACCACCCACTGCTGCTCTCACACTTACACTTCCTCCCCGCCATCCAGAGTACCAGGTGTCTCCTGGCTGGTGTCCATCTGTGCCTCAGGTCTCTACTGAACAACTTCATCTGCGCACCGCTGTCAGGCTAATCCTCTCGAAACCAGTGCCTTCAGGAAACCAGCCATGGCTCAGAGATCCACAAGGCTTATTCCTGTTTTCTCACCAGAGTTTCATATCAAATTGTATTACTTCCCATTACTATCTTACCACCACCAACAGCACCCTATCTGGCCAGACTTGTCTCCTTGCTGGTCCCCACAACCCTCTTCCCCTGGCATTTCCTGTCACCTTTGCCTGTGCCGCTCCTTAGCTTGAATTTTTACCTCCCCTTCTATCTGAATCCTGTCTCCTCCTCTTTGTCCAGCCCCTGTGAAGCCAGGGAGCTCTGTCTCTCTACCCCTCACGATTCCTTACTGTCTTCCCATTGATTAAGTGCTCTCCTTTACTGCTCTGAAATGGGCTCACCTTAAGGGTGGGCTGTTATTCTGTGAATTGAGTGGTGACAAGATGAAGTCTTCCAGGAAGAATTAGGCCCCAGATTTTTCCTAAGAAAAACGATATTCACAGGATAGTCACATAGGCCAGGATTCTGGAAGGTGTGGGGCAGCAGAGCTCAGAGTGAAGGAAGAACCCAGCACAGGGTCTGGCCTACAGGGAATGCGAACCCAGGCTTAGAGTTTAAATGAGAGCTTAGGACTTAGCAAGGAGCTGGAGCACCAGCAGGGTGGCCCAAGGTCAGGAACCGAGCCTGAGTCCACGGGACCCACTTGTATTTCCTGCCCAGAGGGTGGGCTTGAGCCTGCACTGATAACTCACCCTCAGTAGATGGACAGGGCATGTCTCTTTCATCCTCGTGATATCAGTTACATGGCCATATTATTGAAAAGTTGTTTCATTTTCTTTTTGGGATATATGTTGAATATTCCAAACTACAAGTGTGATCAGCTCCTTAAAAACACAAAGTACTGTTTTTTTCTTTAATATCTTCTCCCATAGCTTTTTAGAATCATTTTCCCCCAAAATAGACTTTTTTAAAAAGGGAGGTTATATTTAAACAAAAAAAAATAAATAAATAAAAATAAAAAAAATAAGGGAAGTTATAACCAATCTGGAGGCTACTGTAATATGACAAACCTAACCTAGAACAGTGGCCAATTGTTAGACTCCGCAAGTCCCCCTGGAGACTGGAAATAGACAATGAAGGCTAAATCCCTCTGTCCATGCCTTCCTGTTCTTACTAAGCATAACGAAAATTGTAGTTCAGTGGGATCTAAATAGAGAAATAATAGTCCCATCTTTCTGCATTCAGAAATAGAGAGATGTAACCTATACTCCAGCCAGCAGTTTTCAGTTTCTTAGCCGTGACAACATAAGTAAATTTCACAATGTGGAGATCTTACTTTGTTATGATTGACAATATAAAATCAGACTTTTCTGCTGTTAAGATCATCTGGCCTTCCTATCAGCCAGGTGGAATGTGGAGTAAGATTGCACAGCTGTGGATCCGAAGTCTTCAAAGAGTTAAAAGTTGCTTTCTCTGACGGATTTAAACCTGCCATGTACACACAAACAAGTTTTTCAAACTGCCCTATTTTACATCTTTGTTGAGAGACTGTCTAGTTGTTGCATTTTTATGTCTAGATTATATTACAGATACATTTCAATAAACCACGAAGAAGCACCATAGATTCTAGAAGCTGGCCGCCTGTGCTTAAATAAACATCTCCTGCAGCACCTGTTTTATTTTATAGGCTCTATAATCATGGTGACATTCTGAAAGAAGACCTTGAAGACTGCAGGGCAGCTGTCCTTCACTAGCTTCTGACACTCTCACCAGGGGAGGCAGGGATGAAAAGCATGCCAGGTGTTACTGTCATGAAACTACTGCTGCCGTGGGTGGCTGTTCAGGCTCCTAGATGCTTCCAAGAAAATGGTCACAGAGTTAGTTGCAAAACACTAGTCCACACAGCATGGAATAAACACTTGCAGTCCTTGGTTTAGCTTCTTTATGAACTTCACAATCTGCTTCTGTGTAAATGTATTTTTTTCTAATTGTTAACTGGATATATCCATTCAATCCTAGCTTATTGCAGTGTTTTAAGGGCTGGCTTGGTGGGAGAGAGCATGGATAGCCTTTGTTGGGTATGTTATATTAGCATACCTTGGAGAACTACCCAACATATAACCCAGTATAGCCACCTCCTAGAGGGATGCCCTTGGCAGGTCCAAACCCCAGGTGGGTTCCTAAATTTCCAAGGTCATGCTAGTGATACAGGCTCCCAATCTAGAAGATACAGGTCTACAATCTATGAGTGTGGTACCTACACCAGCAACATCAATAAAACCGGAGAACAGAAACACACCTCAGGCCCTACTTCCCAGGATCCACTGAATCAGGAATTTGGGGGTAGGGCCCGTCTGGGTTTTAATGAGCCCTTAAGGGAACGCTAATCCCTCAACTTTGAGAGCCACCATTCAGAGTATGTGTCTTAAATGGCCAAAAGCTGGGATGAGAGAGAGAAGTTTAATTGTCTGTAGGGTAGTTGGCACATGTGAGTCATGATTCTTGTACCTCCTTCCTAAGACAACCAAATTCATTCCTTACCCTCTACCCTCCTATTAGGCTGTCTGGTTTCCTCCCATGTCCTTAGAAGCTTTGTGGCATCTGGGCTACTTACTGAGTTTATGTAAATGTGTAATGTGTGTAACGGTTTGTTCACTGCAGGCACTTGGTAGGTGCCTAATTCATGTTGCATGTATGTTACCAGTGTCCTAACCCTGATTTTTATTTTGGGAACTGACTGTTTTCCCTTATTAAAGTACATTTCTACCACTTGCTAGTAAAGAACAAACTGTTACTTGAGTGTGGTCAGCAGATGATGTCTGTGCAAGCCCATCCGAAAAGACCTCTTTTGGCTGAGAGAGGGGAGGGCTTTGGGTCTAGTTGTTTTACATCCAACACCATTTTCTCCACCCTGAGTGTGCTGCGTAGGCTGTTTCCGTGTTAATGATATAAATAAGAAGGGTAACGTGACTTTCTTTAGAAAGAATTCAGCACAAGTCCAGTGTGTATTGGGTCCCATCAGGGTGTAAGGAGAAGTCAGACAATGGTTTCTAACAGGACTTTGTCATGAAAAAACTTGGCTAATCACATGGTTCCATTTCAGACCACAGGCTGAGGTCCACAAGTCCCAAGTGTGCCTACAGTGCTTTCCGCATCTGTACTAGCCATCACCAGGCTAGGGGGTACTGGGCATGACCTTCCTGGTCGGTGCTTCTCAATCCAAAGTAGTAACATGCCATACAAGGAAATTCTCTTTCATGTTTCTTACCATGTGAAATAAAAATAGCACTTTACAAAGGTGGTGGAAGAAGCTGCTGGGAAGGAGTCTACTCTCTCTGGTCGTGTGTTGTAAGGCTCTCTGATGAGGCCCCTGTTTCTTTCTTGCTGCCTTTCATACACATTGATGTACTATTTCACATAAACCACAGTCATTATATGTGGCATGGAAAGCATATATGCATCTATAATTCTCTGTGCAAACTGACTGGTTAGACTGCATGATTCATTGTGTGACTCTCTTAACCTGGGCTGCCAAATTGTGACTGTGGGTGATAAGATATGATGTCTACATCTACTAGGCTAATGTTTGTTATAGTTTCTCAACATATATAACAGAGCATTGATTTCCATTATGAAAGGTTGCATTTTATATGACTATTGATCTACAGTTACCTATAAATCAGCCTTCTGTAAGAAATGATCCTTGTTTATGACCAACACAAATTTTAAAATTAATATCTGGAGCCTTCAAGATGGTTTCTATACCACAATCATTTTTAAAGCCTGATAAAGAAGTCAGGAATGGTGACTGTTGTCAGTGTTTTGCTCTGTTACGAATAGAATTGTCCTGTGTGTGGCTGAGGATGCTGATTAAAGCACATAGATTATTACTGGTCACTCTCTAGCCTGGGAAAAAGTGCCTTAAATGCAGATTCTTTCTAATGGGCTTTAATCATGGCATCAGGCTCCCCCATGTTCTTCTTCATCTAGGTACCCCCTGCACCCCTCAAACCCCAGGTGTTACTGCTGGGCACTCCCCTAAGTGAAATATTCCTGCCGCTTTGTACTCTCCCCTGGACCGAAGCTGTCCACTGGTCAATTTTATAAACCATTCCAGAAACACAGATTTGGAAAGAATGATCTACTCTTGTTCCTTCATTGTTAATGACTCCGTGTTATAGAATGGCAGAGTAGGAAGTTTCTAGAAGGTTATGAATTCATAAAAACCTGTTGAAAAGAGCTGTGCTCGGTGTGCCCCAGACCAAACCATGGCAGTCGCTAGCTGTCTCTTTGCTTTAGTCTCATCGGTAAAATGGGACATCTGCACCATAGCATATGCTAAAAGGTAATGAGAAGCTGTCTTTCCTTTTTAAGGCTAAATCCAAAGTTTTTTAATTTTTTAAATTTTATTTTTCTTTATTTTTTAAAAGTCACGGCTTTTAAAACACTAGCTGTGTCAGTCCATCGTAACCATTATTCTTTTTGGTGCTCAGATTGTGCTGTCTCTGGCCAGGGAGAGCCCTCTTCAAGATAGCTCCTGAGGCTTTGCCATGACTCATAGACTGTGATGGCTCCCTGACCTTCGGGCATGATAAGGTGTTCAGGCTACCTCATACATTTCCTGCGCTAGACCTGGAATAGGGGATTTTTCTCAGGGGCCCTGGTTCCGTTTAGCATCTAAATACCATAGTCTAGACAGCAAGATGGGCTTGCTTTTTAACTCTTTCCTAATACTATCTTCATATTTTTAATTATAAGTAGACCATAGTAAGAGTACAACAAGGATAAACTATTGTTAAAGGGAAAATGTGGTCTGTTTCTCTTGCCCACATTTAAGAAGAGCCTGGCTGGCTATGCAGTGATTTGAACCCATGGCTGCACATTCGAACACTCTTTATGGCTGGGTCACAGCCCAGACCTATTTTACTAGACTCTAGAGGGGGTGGCACTGGGCACCTAGGTTTTACAAAGCTTCCCAGGTGGCTCCACTATACAGCCGAAGTTGAGAATGCTTGTTGAACATTGAAATCATAACCAAAGTAAAATAAAAGTTTTAAAAAAATGTACCTGGACTCTAAAAATTCCCTTAGTCCAGATTAAATGAGATTCCAGGCTTTTCTGGGTAACCTATCTTCTACTAAGTTGATTATGGGGCCTTAAGAAATGTGGGAATCTCATAAGTAGCTCAATCTTACAAATCTCTAATGTTTCTCCTGTTTCTGTTTTACAGATCTGAGCAAGCACCAGCCTCAGGCTTATTAAGGGCACGATTGGGTCAGCATGTCTCCACCTTGAAAGAACATGATAATTCTAATAAAGAAGAAATAGGTAAACTGTCAGAAGTTTTCCCAGTCAAAAATGTGGACCAGAGGACAAAGGTTAGTCATTTTTTTTTCTTCCCCATTTTTTTTTTTTTGTTTAAAATATTACAGATGCCCCTTTTTCTCCCCAGTGGCCCGTTCCACCCTGTCCTTTCCCCCTCCCCAGTCCCTCTCCCCATCATTGTCCGTGTCCTTGGGTTGTGCATATATGCATATAAATTCTTTGGTTACTCTCTCCCCCTCCACCCACCCACCCTCCTCCATCCCTCTGACATTCATCAGCCTCATCTATGCTTCCATGTCATTAAATCTATTCTGTTCATCAGTTTATTAAGTTCTTAGATTCCACGTATAAGTGAGATCATGTGACATTTGTCTTTCTCTGTCTGGCTTATTTCACTTAGCATAATATTCTCCAGTTCCATCCATACTGTCCCAAAGGGTACGAGATTCTTCTTTACAGCTGCATAGTATTCCATGGTGTAAATGTCCCACAGCTTTTTTATCCACTCATCTACTGATGCTTGCTTGGGCTGTTTCCAGATCTTAGCTATTGTAAACTGTGCTGCTGTGAGCATCGGGGTACATATATTCTTTCTGATGAATGTTTCAGGATTCTTAGGATACATTCTTAGGATACATTTGAGGAACCTCCATACTGTTTTCCATAGTGGCTGCACCAGTCTGCGTTCCCACCAGCAGTGTACTAGGGTTCCCCTTTCTCCACACCCTTGCCAGCACATGTCGTTTGTTGATTTGTTGATGGAACCATTCTGACAGGTATGAAGTGATACCTCATTGTGGTTTTAACTTGCATCTCTCTGATGATTAGCGACGTTGAGCATTTTCTCATGTGTCTCTTGGCCATCCGTATGTCCTCTTTGGAGAAGTGTCTATTTAAGTCCTTTGCCCGTTTCTTAATTGGATTGTCTGTCTTCCTCTTGCTGAGTAGTATGAGTTCTTTGTATGCTTTGGAAATTAGCCCCTTATCAGATACATCCTTGGCAAATATGTTTTCCCAGGTTAGTCATTTTTTAAAAATAGTTTCAAGATGTACAAGGTAATGATTTGAGGAAATAGTTACGTTCTTAACACATTTGAAAAAATAACTAATAAGTGAGGTTTTGTGGTTAGTTTGTTTTAACTTTCTGATCTCAGGCCTTTTGTATATTGTTTTGTGTAGGAATCTCACCTCCTTACATAGTTAATTCAGGTCCTAGAGGTAATCTAATTAAACACATCCACACAACATTTTCCAAGGAGCTCAGAAGCATCTTGTAGCGTTCTGGTTTTCTTTCTCCACTCTGTACTTCAAAAACACTGTATGATTGGTCATTCATGTCAATTCGGCAAGTATGTATTGATCCATTTCTGTACACAGGCACCAGCTCAGACCCATTGGAGGGAATGAAATAAATAAAATGTGACCCCATTCTGGGGAACTGCATAGTGAGATGCATGTAATAAGAAAATGGCAAAGAATATGGGCCTTCAGAAAATGGAACCAAGCCATCTGGAGGAGCAATGAGGGCAGACTTTACAATGGAAGAAACAGAGGGGGAGTGAAGTGACCCTTAACAGACTGACAGGCCTGGCTGGTGTGGCTCAGTGGTTGAGCGTCAACCCGTGAACCAGGAGATCGTGGTTTGATTCCTGGTCAGGGCACATGCCTAGGTTGCGGGCTCCATCTCCAGTAGGGTGAGTGCAGAAGGCAGTGGATCAATAACTCTCTCATCATTGATGTTTCTCTTTCTCTCTTCTCCTTCCCCTCTCTCTAAACATCAATACAAGGCATGTCCCTGGGTGGGTATTAAAAAAAGAGAGAAAGAGAGTAGAAGGACTTTTTAAAAGTATATCAAACATGTATACATAGAGTAATACAATGTACCCACCTCCCCAGATTCACATGTGTTGCTGTATCGTACTGTATTGTTTCAGACCCCTCGTCCTCGCCTCCCCCCCTTCCTCCCTCCTCTCATGTTTTCTCTCCCTTTCACCCTCTTCTCCTCTCCTCCTGCTCTTTCTCTCCTCTCCTTCCCCCTCCTCTTCCTCCTCTAGCCTCCTTTCTCGCCTCCTTCTTTCTCCTGTAATAAATTATCACCGCTATAGATACAGCCCCTGGTCCTCTCAAGGATCCCGTGCTCCTTTTCAGAAGTAGCCTTGTGGATCTCCTTTCTGCATACATTTTCATTTTCCCGAATTGTGTGTGATTCAGTAAATAACATAGAGCTTTGTTTTGGTTGAGGTCTGATACCATTCGCGGGAATGTTCTTTAGGAATGACAAACCTGTGTTTTATAAATCCATCTCATAACTGGTGATAAATGCAGGTCTCAAGAAGGATTTTGTTTTCAGATTTCATTGCCTGTTTTATTTAGTACTGTTCTGTAATGACACTGTTTACAGCTAATACATCACATCAGCTATGTCAAGGGTGAAATAAGTATTGGTTGAATGCCCTTTGTTATCTAATCTTTTTTAAGGGTGTCTTTTAAATTAGAAAGCATATTCCAAGTTCTAGACAACAAATCCACTTACAATTTTCAAATAAAAACTCCATAATTAATGAGAGGGGGCTGCCCATCTAATAACTTAAGAATCAAATGATATTCTGCTTTGTTCCTTTAAATCATCATGATCTCATCTTAGTGGCAATCATAAAAATTACCAATAAATTAATGACAACATCTATCCTTAAAGCTGGAAGTAAGCAAGCAGTCTCACAAATGGTTAGGTTCTGACTGATGAAATGCGCAGCCCCAATGGACAGTGTTACCAAAATGATACGGGCAGGGCCAGCCTTGGGCACTTGAGTACGAAAATGCTTTGTGGGGTCTAGCTCTGTTTTAGTTTCTGCATCACCCTTTTATAATTAGCAAAATCAAGTATCTTTGAGTTGTTTCCTTGTGTTGAAAACAATATGTACATTTAGTAAATAGTATGGGTTAAATATTTCTCTATAAATAAAATTCTTAAAAGTAAAAGATTTAAGAAAGCTCTACTAGCAATTACTTGGTTAAGTAAGAGTCTAATGAAGCTCAGAAATATTTACTTTGATCTCTTGGGTAAATGGCTAATTAAACAGCACGTGTAAATGATGTTTACCTGTGGGCCCCCTGCTGTCAGCGGGAGTCAATCCATCTCTTGAGTAAATACATCATTAAAGCTCTGAAACTCGGATTATGTCCCCTTGAGACTAGATAAGGTCCACAGCACCCGCATAAGGTATTAGGCAGTTACATTATTGAGCTGCACACTTTAAATCAGAAAAATTTGTAATTACTCTATGTGAAAAAAAAATGAGTTGGGTGCTTCATTAAAATACAAAGTGCCTTAATACTCCTTTTCGTTTAAGTGATGCTTGTTTCCATCTGGGAAAACCCCAGACAAAGCAGAGTGGTCTGCTGGTGTCACTGGTAGAGCAGGTCAGTCCTATCCCCTACCACATACACATCAGCCAGACACGTGACTGGTCACAGAAATCCCTTCACCTCTCCCTAAATGGTGGGCTGGTTGCTTGTTCTCTCTTGAATGCTCCTCTGGTGGCTCATAAGAATACTGCCCCTTTCTGTTAATTGCTACATAGATAAAATCCCTCTCTTCTCGTGTAACTTAGATATAATGTAAGTGATGATGCTCATTTTTCTCTATAAATGCTGAAAAATTAACATCGAGTGTGCAAGAGGAAGGTTCTTGAGGAAGGGCCAGTTGCATCTGTGTACATGGGAAAATGCCATGGCTGTCTACATCTATGGTTTTAATTCTCTTGCCTGTCTGTATCTGCATTAGTAGCGCTGATTGACACATAGAAGGGAATTATGTCTTACTAAATGCTTTCACATTCACTTTCTCTTTATGTTGTTAACATAAGAAACGTTCAGACCTGTAGAGAATTTTTATGAGGTTATTGAAGCAAACTGATGACACTTGCTGGGAAGCAAAACCTCAATGGATTGGGGAAATGCTCCGGAAAATGGCACTTTTACCACTTGTTTTATACACCAGAATTAAAGGGGAAGACTAAGGGAGTTACATGGAATCCATTGGTGATAGATTAGGGAGGCAGAAGAAAGTGAAACAGGGAAATCTCTGGGGTTGGATAAAAAGTTAAAGGAATAGACATACTCCTTTTACATTTGTGGGTTATGGGGTAGTTAACAACAATTAACATGATAACAGTAACAATGAGGGAACTTGTAGTCTCTGCTTTGGTGTGGTGGTTGTTCTGTGAGGGGTCTGGGAAAAGATGAAATTACTTTGACATTCCAAAAGAATGTTATTGTATATGCCAAAAGATAACAGACAGGCTCAGTTACCATAAAGCTTGACCTTTGTCAGGGAAGATACCGGCCTAGGACCTGACTACCCACCGTGAACTCCTTTTAGTTGGAAAGTTTTAATTTCAGACCATCCTATGTGGTTGCTTTCAGTCTCTGAACTTGTAACGCCACCATGCAGGCCTCCCCTGAGCCTGTCAGGTTTAGTATGTGCTCCCCACTTTTTTCATCCACAGTGTTTGTACTACCCATCACAGAAATTGGATTCTTTTCTATCTGGCATATATATTCTTTAAAAAACTAGCAGGGGAAGAAACATAAACTTGGGATGTTAAGGTAACCAAAAAGAAGAAACGAGAATTGCTTGTTGCCCGGCTGGCGTGGCTCAGCGGTTGAGCATCAACCTAGGATCCAGTAGATTGCAGTTCGATTCCCAGTCAGGACACATCCCCGGGTTGTGAGCTCGATCCCCAGTGGGGGGCATGCAGGAGGCATGGCTCTCTCATCATTGATGTTTCTCTCTCTCTCTCTCTCCCTGTCCCTTCCTCTCTCTGAAACAGAAAAAGAAAATTGCTTGTTATTTGACTCTCCATATTTAACCTTTTGACAGTGATGTATGGTTTTTGATAGTTAATGTATTCACATGGGTTATACTGTTTGTGAACATAGCTTCTTTTTTCCCCACTTGTCACAAGTGAACTTACTTTCATATCATCACATGTTCTACATCATTTCCTGTGGCTCTCCAGAGACCCCTGTATGAATATTCCACAGCCTCTTTGACCAAGGTCCTGTTGTTGAGCATTTAAGTTGTTTTGAATTTTTTCTCTAGAAAAAAAGTTTCAAAGAAAATCTGAGCAATTAAGTTTTTACAAATATCCATGCTACTTACTTAGAATGAATTCTTATATGTAAAGTTTTTAGGTCAAAGGTTATATGAATCTCTCAGGCGTTTGCTATGCACTGCTCGCTCTGCAAGTGTCAGCAGAGTGACCAAGAATGGGTGAAAATACCATTTCTTTGAGCTCTTAATGAAACTGGATACTGTCAACTTTTTTTTTTTTAAGCACCAAATTGGGAAGTACAAATGACATCCATTTTGTTTTGTTCACCTGACCTTTACATTACAATTGAGGTCAAATTTCCCCCCTGCCTGTTTGTTAGCATTTGTATTTCTTCTTTTGTAATTTGCCAGTTCATGTTCTTTGCTCATTTTTCTCTTAGGTTAGTAATACTTTTTCTTATTAACTTGTAGGAACTCTTTTATATACATTTGTGCAATTTGTTGTAAAATTTGAGCAGTTTGATTTTCACCTTTCATTTTTCTTAAGAGTGTTTTCGACACAAAGTCTTTCCTATTAATATCTTCATTTATCTATTTATGCATTTGAGTATCACAATTGATAAGTTTCTGGATATAAATTAAAAGTCAGCCTAGATGACTCTTGGAGTTCTAGACCTAGCAGGATCCATATTTAAACTAAACTTTGAGAAAATTTCTAGTAGAACTGAGCCAGTAATTCTAGGTATCCTGTTTAGTGTAGTTAATAGGACACTTTTATCTTTCATAAGATCTGAAATATGGAGTTATCACCATCAGTCATTTTGCAAATATGTGCCTTAGAATTGAATTTCTGAGTCCTTTCTGCTGGCTCCTGGGAAGGCAGAAAAGTGAGGAACTAGTCTGTGGGTATTGACAGTGAGACAGTCTCGAGTCTTTGCTCCTGACCTCCAAATGTGTGAAATCAAACAGTCTTTATGAGTTAACAGGTAAGTTAAACCCCATGCAGCCCTGGCCCGTGTGGCTCAGCTGGTTGAGGCATCGTCTTGTACACCAGAAGGTGGCAGGATCAGTTCCCGATCAGGGCACATACCCAGGTTGCATGTTTGATCCCCAGTTGGGGTGTACGGGAGGCAGTTAATCAGTGTTTCTCTCTCTCTCTCTCAAATCAATAAAAACATGTCCTCAAATGAGTATTAAACAAAAAAACAAAACCCATGCACAGTCCATTCATAAGCACTGTCAGAGGCCATGGTAAAATTGTTGTCTGTGGCACTTTTCAGACAGGGAGCTCCAGTTTGCCCAATGCTTTCAAACCTAGCGTGACATGTGTGAGCAGCTCATTCACTGCTCTCTGGGCTTTTGCTGTGTTGCTGTCTAGGTTAGTGTCTTTAGCCTCAGACTGCAGGCTCACTCACATCGGGGGCTTCCGTAGAAATATGCCTTTCTTAAGGATCTGCAAACATGACAGGTGTTTTTCCTAACTCTGCAGAATTTGTTTTGGACTGGAAACTTCTGACCATTCCTTGTCTAAGTTTGACTGTTGTTTCTGTCCTTGCTTATCATTGGTCCCTGCTTGCTAGGGTCTTACGTTCTGGATTCATTCCTTTACGATGGATGTAACCCACAGGGCAGATCTGCTGCTCTCTTTGTTGGCTCTGTGGTCCAGCAAGTCAACCATTCTCATGTTGTAATTTGATAATTCATCAAAATTCTTATAGATATAAAATGCTCATCTCTGAGAAGTTATCTGTAGAATTATAAGGTGAGTCCTTTTATAAACTCCTCTCAAAAACCTAAGAGAAATCCTAGAAATATGTATAATGAGTAATGAAGAACGAGACAAAATATACGAAATAAATGAGAACCTGCAGTGTGCTCACACTTTATTACCTCTCCACGGTTAAAGAAAAGAGGGCGCAGTGTGGAGCTGTTGGCTCTGGTGGTTCTCCGATGAAGCATACAAGGAGCTGCTAGAAGGATGCTCACAGTATTATTGTAGCACTCTATTCCGTTTCCCCTTGAAGCCCGCTGGAGCCCAGCTAAAGCAAAGCGGGTTTCATGGGAAAGGGATATGCAGAAGAGTAAGATAAACTGTGTATCATCATGGAGAGGCCAGTGGGGAGTTATCTGAGTCACTGACAATCCAAAACAGTTTTCCTTGTCTACAAATCCTGCAGTAGAAAATGTGGGAAGCTTCAATAGTCCTCTAACAATTTCACTTTTAAAATGGGTGTTAAGACAGTGGCTATTACGAACTTGTGCCAAGAAATTATTAGTTACAGTTGTTGCATAAGGTAATTATGAGGGAGAAATAAAAATTTGAAGTGCTCTCAGAAAGTTTGAATTATTTGAAATGTCAAAAAGAAAATTATAGCTTTAAACTACAGAATTTGGGCCAGTTCTTTTTGTTCATATTCTAAAATGTTTTTCCTATACCCTGGATTATTGGGCACACAGAGTAGGAGCTTAACTCTCTGTGGGGACAGCCTAGATCAGGATGAGTGGAGATCTAGAAATGAGGCACACCAGGATGGTACAGGTGGCTAACAGATGGCAGTCATGGAGCTGGTACTACTCTTCACCCCTCTCTCTCGGAAGATTCTGGAAGCAGGTGCAGAGCAATGGTTCACGTAGGCAGCTGAGATTGGGGCTCTGTGGCAGCCAGTGATGGGAGCCAGCCTTGGCCTGAGCTTCAAGGGTAGGACTCTATACCGAACCCCAGTCTGCAGAAACGGATACTGTGCAGATCATTCCAATAGGGATTTATCACAACTAGAGTATAATCCAGGAACTTCTTTACAGAAATAGAGGAAGAGCTCCCAAGGCTAACTTGAGACTAAGTCCTTTGGCCAGGGAGACTAGAACTCCTTAAATCCCCTAAAATTAGCTGCTCCTGCTTCTAGGATAGGTTGTGGGCCCAGGAAGCCAGACAGTCCTGGGGAGGGCACAGGGCAGAGGGCAGGAGCCTTGCAGGGATATCAAGGCTGATGACAGCGGCTCTTTTTTTCAAAACCAGACTTACAGGGCCAGATCTTCCATGTTCTGCCTCAGTGATTCTCCCTGTTAGGGCACCTTCGTCTTCTCTCATGATAACTACAAGGAAAGGTTATCTTCCCTTTTTCACTAGAAAATTATGTTGTTACTGCTTGGCCCTTGAATTAACATGACCAAAGCTGTGAGGCTTTGTCCAGCTCTCCATTCTTCATACTGATGTGTAGAATCCCATCTCCATTTCCCACAAATTGGGTTGGACACTGCCCTGTATTTACTACTGTTCTCAGATACCAGTGAAAAATTAGCACCACACCAAGGTGTCCTCTCCCACCCTCCTGGGCAAGGAAGTGAGAAAGAAACGTATTCTGGCAGTAGGACGGTGTCATCATGGGTTGTTTTACTCTTGTTATCAGCATATTTTTAAGAGTGTGGACTGAAAATTAAGAGAGATTAACCTGTCCTGTTAATTGCCACTTTTTCTCTACCTCTTCATTTGGTTGTGATAAAATCTGTGCCCACCTCCCTGCCCAGGACACATAAGGAGATACGGTAAGACAGTTCTGTGCCCTTTGAAAACAGGGAGGCAGTATGGTGGTTAAGTTTCCCAGGCTCCCCAGCAGACTCAACAACAGAACAACTTTATTCCTGATTGAAGATTATTAGGAATAAAGAACAGGTCTTTTTTTGCTTAGTGTCTCCTCCTCAGCCGCCAAGTTTTTATGCAAGCTTCCCATTTGGGGGAAGTTCAAGGGTCATTTATTTGTAGAAGAGTGGGGATACCATCAGGTTACATTTTTCCAGATCTCTTTCTCAGTCCACCAAAGGATTCATGCAGTGACAGAGAAAATCTTAACAGAGGTGGTCATAGCTCATACACATATTTCACAAGTAGAAAAACAGTTCTGCATAAGATTCAGTCCTCAAAAAAATGTATTATTTCTAGTGTAAGTTATTATAAAGAATTAAATTCTGCTGGAAAATAATCAGATGTTATTTTATCTTGAAGACATTTTAATTTCAGTTAAATGTCAGAAAGCAAATTAAATCCTAAGTAAAGCTTACCCTAAATTGTATTTGAAGACTGGGTCTTTGAGACAAGGGGGAATGCAGCTACAGTTTGTTTTTATTTCTTTGTGTTTTCTTTTAAACACTGTAGGCCACAGCACTATTGAAAAGAGCCCCCGCAGAAGAGCATGAGGATGGGTCAGCTATTCACAGTAATGAATCATCTTGCAGCTTGCCATCTATTCTGAATGACAATGGTGGAACAAAGGAGGCAAAATCCGCTCTGTGGTTCAACAGAGTTCTTAGGAGGGAACAAGGTAACTATTGTTAAAGGGTTGGTCCACAGCAAAAATGCATTCAGAGTCAGCGTGACACCCTTTCTCAAGGTGTACCTATAAAATAAAGGGGACAAGAGAATACCTTTGATTTTAATATGCATAATAGGCTATTTGTTTTATATTCCACCTTTCAATAAACATATGATTTTGTTTAGTTTACAGGGATAGGAAACCTAATTGTATGTCTGCAGTGTGGCTGAATTGCCAATAAATTAAGTTTTTATAAGTTGTGAAATCTTAACAAAACTAATCACTGGGCAATATGTAATTCTGATCATCCTACAAAGATGAAGATGATTCCATTAAAATGATTCCATAAAGTACTTCACATAAAGTACCGTGAAGTTTTCTGTACCACTTAATAGAATGTACTCATAATTTATAAACATTCTTTTTAAGGTTGTCTTTATAACACAACATTATAAAAGTGTAAACTGATGATTAAGAATCAATGAATTTATAACCTCCAAAATTTTAGTATCCAGAAATTGTGATTATTTTAGCATTGCTCTTAAGATATGTCAGTAAACCACTATAGTGGTATTTCCAAGACAGCTGTGAGTTGCTCAGGATGTATTCAGAAGTTGATATACATGCACAGAATTTAAGACTGACTTGTTTAAGCCCCATTCAGATTTGATAGATGTCAAGCTAAATTATTTTGCATGAAAACAACATAGAATAGGTTTCCTTTTAGGAACAGTACTATTTCAGGCAAGAAATAAACCCCCCAAAAAGGAGGTGGGAAGACAGTGAAGATCATAGGAATGGTAGTTTAAAAAAATCAAAGGCCTAGTCCATAAATATAACCCTGACATACATTTTTATCATCATATGTTTGGTTTTTAGAAGTTTCAAGTGGCTGCAGAGAGGAGAGCAAGGAAGAAGAAAGCATGGCAGCAAAGGTTCCAATCACAGGTAAGGTTATGGTTGCCTAAGAGTCACAAGCACAGAATTCAACCTTATTATATAATCAGAACATTCTAGGTTAATGGTATATGGACTCCACTGAAAGCAGGTATATTTGACTACTACATGCTGGAGGAGAGTAATTATAAGAGCACATAATCATAATGTGCAAGCTTAGGTTAACGCAAACTAAGGTGCAAAATAACCGTGTCTATTGAATTCTCATAATCATGTTATACATTTACACATGCGAGCATCCCCCATCGCGTAGCCTTTCAGCACCTGCGTCTGTGTGAAAAGGTCAGTCTCCATGGGGAACACCCGGTCATTATATGGTAAACTACAGATGTTTCTGATTTCATTCTTTTCTTTCCTGTGATAATTGAATGTGTATCATTAAAATAGAGCAGGGAAAAAAGTGCCAGATAGGAAGCTAGCTTGTGCTTCAGTTACAAAGCCTGTCTGATAATTTAAAGATTTTAGCAATAAGCTTTCATCAAGACCTATTAAGTTTTCTGCACATGTATTAGGCTTATACTAAGATGAAATCTGAATGTCATTACTTTTTTAGTTTTAGAATATCAGCAGCAGAAATTAGTATTCTGAACAGAGTTGTATTTGTCATATATCTAAATTTAGTAGTACCTTATTTTTTAAAGTGGTATGCTACTTCATTATAAATTCAAAGGTCTGACTTTAAATATTTACACAAGTAAATACGCCGTTGCCCTAAGGTGCTGAGGCACACATTTGTGTATGTGGTAGTTTTGTGGTTTATATGCAGGAAAGAATGGCTTTCTTTTATGGCAATACAATTCATGGCCTGATGATTAATTTTTTAAACCCATATTCCTATGATGAACTCTGGTTTTGTAAAAGGAGTTTATAGTAGAGCAATTATTGTATATATTCTGCATCAGATAATATTTCACTCCAAAATACAGAGGGTTTTTTTTCTTTTAAACATTTCCCAGTTAAATGTTTATTGCCTTTTTCTTCATTTTGAGAAAATTCTGGTAGAGTTCCCTCTTTATTTATTTATTTATTTATTTATTTATTTATTTATTTATTTATTAAATGGATTTAGGGGGGAAGGGGCGAGGGAAGGAAGGAGGGAGAGAGAGAAGCATCAACTGGAAGCCTCCCGAACTTGCCCCAATTGGGGAATCAGACCTGCCACCTTTCAGTGCTCAGGATGATGCTCCAATTAACTGAGCCATACCGGTCAGGGCTTTAATTTTTTTAAAAGAATTGTAGATGATTCCAAATTGCAAGTAACCAAGAAGTCATTTGGATACTTTTCTTTTGCATTTACCTTTGAATGCATAAGTATCTAATAATCTCTGAATTTATTTCAGTTAAAAGTATAAGAGCTTATTGGGAAAAATCAGGAAGTGGCCTCGTTGCCCATTCCTACTAGTCTTTTAAGTATTCTTTCCAACCATCCCTTGCTGAGAGTAGATGACTCTACTCAAAATTATTGCAAATGTTACTATCCCATAAATTGTGTTATTGAAGTATAATTGATTTATATATATATGGCACTATGTTAGTTTCAGGTATACAGTGTAATGATTCAATGTATGTATACATTGCAAAATAATCACCACAACAGTTCTAGCTAACATCTCTCATCATACAGAAACAAAATTTTTTTCTTGTTATGAGAACTTTTAAGATATACTCTTCTAGCAGCATTCAAATATTCAGTACAGTATTATTAACCTTAGTAACCATGCTCTTCCTTACCTCCCATAACATTCATTTTATAACTGGAAATTTGTACCTTTTTTTTTGACCTTTTAAAAATTTACAATTATTATACAATACTATATTAGTTTCAGGTGTACAGCATAGTGACCAGACATTTATATAACTTGCGAAGTGATCACTCCTATAAGCCTAGTACCCATCTGACACCATACATAGTTATTATAATATTATTGACTATATTCCATAGGCTATACTTTACATCCCTGTGACTATTTTTATTTTTAATTTTATTAAAATATGTCTTTATTGATTTCAGAGAGAAGAAGGGAGAATGGGAGAGAGAGATAGAAACATCAATGATGAGAGAGTCATTGATTAGCTGCCTCCTGCACCCCCTTGCCTGGGGATTGAGCCTGAAACCCAGGAATGTGCCCTGAACGGGAATCAAACCATGACCTCCTGGATCCTAGGTGGACGCTCTACTGCTGAGACACGCCAGCGGGCTGTGACTATTTTTATAACTGTTAGTTTGACTTTTTAATCCCTTTCACCATTTTCACTCATCCCCCAACCCCCTCCCAATCTGAAAACCATCAATTTTTTCTCTGTATCTATGAGTTTGTTTCTGTTTTGTTTATTTTGTTTTTAGATTCCACATATAAGTGAAATCATTTGGTATCTGTCCTTCTCTGTCTGACTTATTTTACCTAGCATAATACCCTTTTGGTCCATCTGTGCTGTTGCAAACGGTAAGACCTCATTCTTTTCTATGGCTGAACAGTATTCCATGGTGTGCGTGCACCACATCTACTTTACCCGTTCATCTATCGGTGGACACCTAGGTTACTTCTATGTCTTGGCTGTTGTGAATAATGCTGCAATGAACATAGGGGTGTATATATCTTTTCAAATTAGTTTTTCAATTTCTTCAGATAAATACCCAGAAGAGGAATTGCTGGGTCATAAGGCAGTTCTATTTTTACTTTTTTGAGGAACCTCCATACTGTTTTCCATCATGGCTGCAACAATCTGTATTGCCACCAACAGTGCATAAGGGTTCCCTTTTCTGCACGTCTTCTCCAGCACTTGTTTGTTGATTTATTGATGGTAGCTATTCTTACAGGTGTGAGGATATCCCACTGTGGTTTTAATTGTGTTAGGCCTACAGAGGAGGGGAGGTTGCAAAGATTTCTGAGTATGGATTGTATCAAGAGATATGCCCTTTATAAAGAGGGACAAATCTGAGTACATGTAGGCCTGAGACCACATGCTGGTAGTAGGATATTCAGGTTAGTGTTTCCCTGAAACACTTAGGCCAGGATGAAAGCAATGTTTATCTAGATTATGAGGGAGTCTCCTTCTGAACTATTTATACCCCTGAAGGGAAAGTTCTCACACTGACAATTTTATTTGTGTTCGATTATATTTACCTTTGAGAATTAAGTGAATTTTAGTTTTAGCAAATGATGCAGCTTATATTAAATGTCATACAAACCAATAATCTAACATAGTGTCTGGCACACAGTGGGCACTCATTTTGTCAAACAAATGAATAAAGATGAGAGTATTAAAGGAGTTTCTTTAAATGCTTGTTGATTCAGGCCAAAATACTATCTCTTTCAGTCATTCATTCCACCAATACTTTTCCCACCCACGTGCCCATCCTGGCAAAACTCTTCTCCTTAAGCTCCATGTGAAAAGGGCTCTCAGCTTTTATCTCAAGAGGATTAAGCCCTAAGAATGTCCATTCAGCCTCTTATTCTTTTGACACCAATTCTCTTGGTCAAGCTGTGTTGAAAGTGGGTGCCTCACTGTGCCATTTCTCACTGATATTCTTTGGGAAGCTGAAATATTCAAGGTCGTACCAAGGTACTCCATTTAGACGCTTTGTGGGAGGTCAGCATAAATTTGAAGGGTGTCATTTGGGGTCCTGGGCAGTGCTTGCCAAAACATCATTGCTTGAGTTTTACATCAAATTGGAAAAGAGCTGGACACATACAATGGCCATGTTGTCATTGGTGACTAAATTTATCCTGAGAGAAAAGACTGTGGTGATAACTTCAGACTGCCCCAGTACAATGGCATGATATCTCCAGTGCTGAGGCTTAACCAAGAATGTTCCTCACTTGTTCCTTCCCAGAAATGCTCAAGAATCAGTAAAGATGTATTACCTGCTGTACCTGGGACAGGGGACCCTCAACTTGTGCAAAACCAAGGAACCACCATATGCTTCTGGTTTGTCCATTGCAGGTCACATGGCCCTGTTTCTACAGCAGTGGTCAGGCTGCTGGAACTTCACCACTCGGCCTGCTGCCTGCTGCTTGCTCTGGCAAAGCATCCCTCATGCATGACATTGCAAGGTGGTGGTAGTTGATTAACGTAGTGATTAAAGCGTTTTGACTAGTGCTCTTGACTGGATGCCCTGCATTCACTGAAATGGGCTCCTACATGCTTAGAGAAATTCTCTTTGGTGGCTGCACAATAGAATCCTATGGGGCGTTCTAAAACACACCCACACCCCAGCTCATCCCTTGACCAGTTATATCAGAACCTCTAGGGGCAAGAGCCAGGTATCAGTCTTTTATAACACACCCAGGTGACTCCCTAGGTTTGAGAACCATGGAGCAGGAGGTCTCAAAGCTGAAAGAGTCCTTGGAGGTCATGTTGTAAAATACTCTCACTTTACACACGAGACTCAAGTGAGGAGAGAGAACAGGTTGGGCTTTAGATATTTTAATAAAATCGGGAGCCAGGGAGTGTATTTCTATCATCCCTTGGTGTTTTTTCAGTATACTGGTTCTAGGACCCATTTCCCCACCCCCATTGGGTATACCAAAATCCACAGATGCCCAATTCCCTTATATAAAAAGGCATTATATTTTGACATTGGCTACAGCAAGGTATAACAACACATCACTTCATTTGCATGGATTTAGTGTAGTAGCAAATTCAAGGGTTGCTTTTTGGAGCTTTCTGGTATTTAAAAAATATATTTTTCACCTGCAGTTGGTTGAATCCGTGGATGCAAAACCCGTGAACACAGAGGACTTAATGTATTTTCCTAGGGCTGCTGTAACAAAACACCGCAAACTTAAAACAACAGAGATGTATTCTCTCACAGTTTTGGATGCTAGAAGCCTAAAACCAAAGTGTCAGCAATACTGTGCTCCCTCTCGGGGCTCCAGGGGAGTGTCCTTCCTTGCCTGTTTCAGCTCCTGGTGGGGCCCAGTTTGTGGCAGCATAACTCCAATGTCTAACACCATCTTAACGTTACCTTCTTTGTGTCTCCTGTGTCCATCTCTCTTCCTCACAGGACACCATTCATTGGATTTAGGGCCCACTGCAAATCCAGAATGGTTTCATCTTGAGTCTTAATTAATTACATCTGCAAAGGACATATGTCCAAATAAGGTCACAATCTGAGGTTCTGGGTGGACATGAATTTTTTTTTCAATTACAGTTGACATTTTATATCAGTTTCAGGTATACAGCATAGTGGTTAAACATTTATATAACTTACAAAGTGACCCCCCAATAAGTCCAGTATCCACCTGGCACCATACATAGTTATTACAATATTGACTATTTCCTTATGCTGTACTTTATATCCCCATGACTGTTTTGTGACTACCAATTTGTACTTTTTTTTTTAAACATATCTTTATTGATTTCAGAGAGAGGAAAGGAGGGGGAGAGTGAGAGATAGAAACATCAATGATGAGAGAGTCATTGATCAGCTGCCTAGCCCGCAACCCCGGCCTGACCTGGAATCGAACCCCAATCTGGATCCTAGGTCGATGCTCAATCGATGAGCCACGCCCAGCTGGGCCTAATTTGTACTTCTTAATCTCTTCACCTTTTTCATCCAGTCCTCAACCCCCTGCAATCTGGTAACTCTCAGTTTGTCCTCTGTATCTTTGAGTCTGTTTCTGTTTTGTTTGTTCATTTATTTTGGTTTTTTAGGTCCTACATAAAAGTGAAATCATGTAGTATTTGTCTTTCACTGTCTGACTTATTTCACCTAGTACAATACCCTCTAGGTCCATCAATGTTGGCACAAGTGGTAAGATTTCATTCTTTTTTATGGCCAAGTAATATTCTATTGTATATATATAGCACATCTTCTTAATTCAGTCATCTATTGATGGATACTTAGGTTGCTTCCACATCTTGCCTCTTATAAATAACACTGCAGTGAACACATAGGGGTGCATCCATCTCTTTGAATTAGTGTTTTGGATTTCTTCAGATAAATACCCAGAAGTTGTATTGCTGGGTCATATGGCAGTTTTATTTTTAATTTTTTGAGATTCCTCCATACCATTTTCCATAGTAGCTGCACCAATTTTCAGTTCCACCAACCATGAATGAGGGTTCTCTTTTCTCCACACCACTTATTTATTGATGGCAGCCATTCTGACAGGTGTGAGGTGATACCTCATTGTGGTTTTAATTTGCATCTCTGATGATTAGTGATGTTGAGCATCTTTTCATATGTCTCTTGGCCATCTGTATGTCCTCTTTGGAGAAGTGCCTGTTCAGGTCCTCTGTCCATTTTTAAATCTAGTTTGTTTTTTGGTGGTGAGTTGTGAGTTTTGTATAAATTTTAGATATTAACCCCTTATAGGATGTGTCATTGGTGAATATCTTCCATTCAGTAGGCTGTCTTTTCATTTTGTTGATGGTTTCCTCTGCTGTGCAAAACTTTTTTAGTTTGATGTTGTCCCTTTTGTTTAGTTTTTTGTTTGTTTCCTTTGCCCAAGGAGATAGATCAGAAAAAATATTACTAAGAGAAATGTCAGAGAGTTTACTGCCTATGTTTTCTTCTAGGAGTTTTATGGTTTCAGGTCTTACATTGAAGTCCTTAGTCCACTTTGAGTTTATTCATCTGTGTGGTGTAAGAAGGTGGTATCGCTTCATTTTTTGGCATGTGTCCGTAGGTTGATGTGAATTTGGGGAAGACATTCTTCAGCGCACTGTGGGGGCTGAGGAAGGACTTCTTCACATTTTATGTTTCTAGCATGTGGTTCACCTTATTTAGTGATTGTCCCTGGCCCACGATACGTGATGATATTGATGATATTAATGTCTTATTTCGGACTCTTCTCATTATGTGAATTATTAAGTGCAAATTGCTAAGAATACTGTCTCTAAAAATCATTTAATTATGCCAATAAAATAGAACTTCCTGATCAAGATTACTCAGTCAAAGATTTCATGACTTGGAGAGTTGAAAGTTCATCTCCCATGATTGAACAGTGTTAAGTGGCAGGCACTGTGCTAATAAATTTACATGGGAAAGCAATGCCAGCAAAATTGTTTCATTTAGTTTTGAAACAGTTATTAAAGTTCAGTTATAAGCCTGGCATTTATTTTCAGCTGTAATTATTTAATTGCTCCAGAGAAATTAAGAATGTGATATAAATATCTGTTTTCTGAAGCAGCTCCAGGCAACTCATATGATTTAGGATTTTCTCTGTGCATCAGCTCTCTCTGTGAGAAGACAGAGAAACCTGGGCCAATGGACTTGCAGGCCCAGGACTCCTGGTGGAGTGGAAAGTCCAGATGTGAAAAGTGAACCCAACCTGTGTTTCTCACATTCACGTAAACTTGTGACCTTAAAAAAATTTCCTACATGTAGATGAGTTTTCTGTATGTTCAGAATTGTGAAAGCACCCATTTCCTAATATGTTCTCATTTTCATTTGAACAGATTACTAGACAAGTGGTTTCTGGATTTTAAGTGATAATATTTATCTATAGAATTAATTTTAGAAACATATTCCACAATTTTTGTTTTATTTTGCAAAAACAACTAGGTTTGCTGCATCAGCAACACATCTACTTTATTGTGCAAAAATAATAATAAATTGCATGGATATAGATATACATGAAAAGTAACAGCACTGGAAATTCAGTGGACAGAAAATATTTTTTAAATTTAATTTAAAAAATTCTACATACTTCATATAGGAATGGTAATTGTCCTTCCTTACTCAGAGATGCCCAGTTTTTGTCCATTCCAGGTCCATTTTACTTGCTGTAGGGATGTGTTATTTGCATCTCCCTTTGTTATTCCTTTTCCGGACCCGACTCTTCTTTTTTCATTAGGGATTTCTGCGAAGCCAAGGACAGATCCTCTGCCTGAGAGACACCCCATAGAGGCTGGCGAACCACATGTTTATCTGGCTCTTGTAATAGGTTGTTAAAGCACTTGTTCATCAGATATTTTCTTTTTCTTTTTCTTTGTAGATTTAGAAGTATTTTAGCAGGTGTACATTTGCATTTAAAAGAGAATAAAAGATAAGTTGAGGCTTTTTCTTTCTCCTCTTAGCATCATCTCTCCCCTACCTCCCTTTATTCAGCCCGTTTCACTTTGTTTCTCTAGCTGTTTCCATTTTCTAGACACAAAATGCATGTCAAAAACCCCACAAAAACAATCTCAGAGATCCATCACCACTCTGTAGGAAGATTGCTGATTGGGTTCTGCCAGTTTATGTAAGGAAGTAGGAAAATACATTTATCTCATTGTGTTATACGTCTAGAATTAATAGCCAAGGGTAGATATTAGCCCCCTGGACACTTGCCTTATTTTTTGTTCTAAACTGTAATCTTTCTACTTTTTAAACTAAATCTTGACACAGATTTGAATATGTAATAGATGCTTGACTGGGAGATCCAGCACTGAGAGCTTGAGCAGGCAAGCGTGTTTGTTGCCGTGTGTACCAAACATTCTGATAAAAAATAACTGTATTCTGTCAGCCTGCTCTCTATGAGTCTGTCTCTATTTCACTTGGTAGTTCAGTTTGTTTATTAGATTCCACATGTGAGTGAAATCATATGGTACTTGTCTTTCTCTGACTGGCTTATTTCACTTAGCAGGCAGATTGCTCTGGTGGGGAGGGGTGTTGGGGGGAGTGGAGGGATTGAGAAAAATAAAAAAAGAGAACTCATGGACAATAGCGTGGTGATTGCGGAGAGCTGGGAGGTTGTGGAGGTGGAAGAGGGCATAGAGGGGATAAATGGTGATTGGAAAAAATATGTATAAATAAATAAATACATGAAAATAACTGTATTCTTTAGAAATAATTGTTATATATAGTAATTTTAACTACTCAATAGTTTTCTGAGAGTTTGACATTACTAATAAGAGGAAGTGTTTCCCTGGAGTTCTACGGAGCCACCCAGTCCTCAAATTTACAGACGTAGAGTTTGCTGTCCTGTTGAGATGATTAAAGCCTTTTGCCCTTGGAATTCTATGAACCTAGTGTATCGCAGGCTAGCTTGAACCTCTAGGTTTGTTGGTTTTGCCCTGTCTGCTCATTCATTCATTCAATAGCAGTGTGTTTGACGACAGCTTAGTGCAGCTTTTCAACACTGATTCTTCACCGTCAGAAGCCTGGGCCTGAGTCGCCAGAGACCTCAAGTTCCTAGCTTTGCCTAGTTGGCCTCCTAGCCAAGTCTCTAGACTGTTTCTGGAGGAGTCTGCATTGTTTGAGCACCCCAGCAAAGAAGTTTACACTTGTTTCCAAAGAATCAGAAATCTGGTCCATTTGATACAGATAGCTGCGTAAAAATCTCTATGTAACTCTTGCAGCCTCCCTTAATAGTATGTTCTGGGGCTTCTCAACTCTTTCAGCTGAGTGAGCTTTTTAATCTAGCTTGGCTGAAGTTTTTCAGGAAGTTTTCTTGCAACACAATAAAAATTGCTCACCACCATCTAGTTTCAATGTTGCAAGTATGTTCTGTTTGGCCTCTGCAGTGTTTATTTTTTTCATCTAAAAAGGCAGAAATCTGGCAAGACTAGGCCCACTTTCCCACCTGGCAGCAACTGGCTATAGCCAGAGAACAGCTCTCCCCAGTGGACAGGACAGCCTGCTGCAAGGCTCACCCCTCCCACTGCTCCCACCTGTTCAGGGTCACTTTTTATGTGTGGTTCCTGCTTGGTCCCAAAAAGTGTCTGCATTTACAGTCCCACCCTGTCTGGGCTATTTACAGTGTCTGTGTTCTTGAGCCCAGCTTCCCTTATTTCTACACAGGTCATGTAGCCTGTAACCTCTCCTGATGACTTTTTAACCAAACTTTAGTTTTGTTTTTCCTTTTTGGATTGTCTCCCAGTCCTTCGTATGTTGTTCTGTGCAGTTCTTCTGACTAAAATAAGGGTGAATAAAGGTGTGGTACATGCCATGGAGATCGACTCCCCATCTGCGTGTCTGCTCCAACTCCTCCAGCTGGTTCGGTGTCTCTGGGCCTGCCTCAGTTAGTGTTTATTCCTCCAAGAGAATGCACTTAATCCTTTTACCTTTTAAAAATATGTTTTTATTGACTTTGGAGAGATAGGAGTTGGGGGGGGGGAGAGACCACATCGATGAGAAAGGGAAACATCGATCAGTTACCTCCCGTACACACCCCAACCAGGCATCGAACCCACAATCTTTTGGTGTATGAGACGACTCTCCAAAGGTAAACTTTTAAACTTCACTTTGCCCTTAAACCACTAGAGGAAGCATGAATGGAGAGTGAGGACGAGAGACATGCCCAGCAGTCCCCAGCATTAATTTTGCCAGACCTTTATTCCTTGGGTATGGGTAGCTACATCTCAGTTAGAAACTGTCCAGGTGGGCTTCAGTGACTCCCCACTTAGAGAAGGGCCACAGGTTTAGGGATCGAACACCAGTGAGGAGCCATGGTTGGAAAGGGAGTGGAGTCTGGCTGAATGGGGTAGGAGATGAACTGTCTCCCTCCAAAACTGTTGTATAGTTGAAAGCAGACTCAGGCAGCCTTGAAGGGAAAGTCCATAGCCCAGTTAGAGAGTCCAAGTCCTTCAGGAAGGAAGGGGAGGGAACCAGAATGGAAGGTATGTGAAACATGGAAATGACCTATCTTTCCCAGAGTAGTCAAGTGATCCATTGCTGCTAAGAATGAATTCACATTCCTTCCTTGCTAGATTGAGACCAGTAATATCAGTTCTGTCTCGTATTTGGACAAAATACTTAATCCCCCCAAATCTGAAATTAACGTTACAACTACCAGCTTGATATTTTTCAAAAAAATTCCCTCCTGAAAATAAATAGCACACGTTTCCCTGGTTCTGAGAAGCACGAGAGCCAGCTCACTGAAGTTAAATGATTTGCCTTAAGACAGTGGACAGAGGAACCCCCAGCTCTAGCTGCCAGCACCAGGAGCCTTTATCAATAAGGCATTCATTTTCTCTTTCTTTTCTTTTTAAATTTCTATCTTTTCTACTTTCCCTTGAGCAAATGAGTTTGATTGTAGAAATAGCACATGGTCATTAAGATCAGGACTTGTATCCTAAAAGCTGAAAAGCTTTTTGGTTGACCTTTATAAAATAAAAACAATACAACATTTTCACCTCTTTTATAGTGATTCTGCACCTTTTCAGAAATCAGACTGGCTTTGATTTTATTAATAACTCCCCTCAGATTCTCTTACAACAAATCTGAAGTAAAATGGATATTAGGATTAATTGGAGTGTGTTATGAGGTCTTCCTATTGGAGCCGTCCTAGGACAGTGGGACTAACCTCCAGCAAGAAACACTTTCCTCCCTTTTTATTGAATTTATTGGGGTGACACTAGTTAACAAAATTATTCAGGTTTCAGGTGCACAGTTCCACCACACGTCATCTGTGCACTGTGTCGTGTGTTCACCACCCCAAGTCAAGTCTCCGTCCATCACCATTTACCCCCCATACCCTCCTCCACTTCTGTCCAGGAAACACTTTCTCTCCAGGCCAGTATTTAACACAGACCGACTGAAGTTCCACACACAGTACCTTCTCCTCTGCGTGCGCTGCATCTGGTGTTTTGTTTATTAAATTTGTCTCAGGTCCAGCCAAGCTGACTTCACATCCAGCAGTGTTAAAAATATTACCTTAGAATTTATGATTTTCAGAATCAAGAGTCCCTGTCCGTACATATTTTAATTATACAGCATTTAATATTCCAAAATATGCTCATTTTAAGTCCTTATTTTTATCTTGAATGATTCTCAGTAAGGCCAGATAAGTTATATTTTCATCCTTCAGGGTGATGATAGTTTTAGTCCAGTGATAAGGGCCTGTGGTTAAGTTTTTAAGTTGAGTTAGCAGAAGCAGGAAGGTGTCTGATCACCAGTCCCTGGTGCTCACATGACAGCAGGAAGCCTTTCATCTATGGCCACTTGGAAGATGTGAGCACAGATTCTATTTTATCGTCTGTGCTAGAGCCAATTCTCCATGTGCCGTTTCATCCAGGTGTCCTTGGGACTTGAGGTCCTTTATAAAGGTGATCTTCATGTATTGTTTTCCCCAACAGTCTTTTCTACATTAGCTTACAGTAGGTGCTATTAGAAGCCCTACAGGGCTAAGGGTGTTCTGTGGACAGAGCCAGGTCTGGGCTGCTGCTGATCCCTTTGGCATGCCTGGCTTTGCTCCATGCACATGCTCTCTTTGTTCCCACAACAGGCCTTGGTTAGATTTTTCTCAGCTCTGGATCTCTGAGCCCATCCTGCTACTACCATTCTTCCTAATGCTCCTGCCATTTGCCTAGCCTAGAAACCCCGCTCTTAAATGTGAGAGAGCCTGAGAGGCAGAGCAGGGAGTGCCTTGACAGAACTGGAGGACAGACGAAGGAATTCCAGGCTGTTTCTTCTGGTTCTTTCCTGTAGTGGCCTCTATGAGGCCTGGAGTGGAGAGAAACCCTTTTACCATGAGTTGAACCTATCCATAGACCTCAAAATAATGACTAGAATTTGGCTATTTCAGATAAGTTTACACAGCTTGCCTTCGAGTCTTGAAAACTGGGTTCAACTAAATTGTTTTTTGTTTGTTTTTAGAGTATCTAAAAGGCAGTTCAAAAAATAATGTGCATGCATTTGAAAAGTATTAACATCACAGGAAGAGTTTTAGAAACTTCTCCCTAGGTAGTAGAAAATTTAGTATTTCTGTATATTTTTTCACACCTAAAACAATAACATTTTACCAATATCACCAAATATACAACCTGTTCAAATATTTTTTACCATTGTGTTTTTTTTTTTCCTTCCCATTAGTAGCCCAACTATGTCATTGCATTGCATTTGGTTTATATGTCTCTTTTTTAAAAAAATATATCTTTATTGATTTCAGAAAGAGGAAAGGAGAGGGAGAGAAAGACATAGAAACATCAATGATGAGAGAGTCATTGGTCAAGCCCGCAACCTGGGCATGTGTCCTGACCGGGAATCGAACCCTGATCTCCTGGATCCCAGGTTGATGCTCAACCGCTGAGCCATGCCCTGCCGGGCTATATGTCTCTTAAGTAGAGTGACCGTATAATTTATTATTCAAACTAGGAAACTTTTATAATTAAAGAAGATTCTATTCATAATTATACTGGGACAAAAGACGTAAACCTGAATTGTCATGGACGAATTGGGATATCTGGTCACTACTTTTATGTGTGTAAAAAATACGTAACATTAAATTTACTATCTTAACCATTTTAAGTACGCAGTCAGTAGTGTCAAGTAGATTCATGCTGTGCAGTGGATCTCTAGAACCTGCTCATCTTGCAGTACTGGAGTACTCTACCCACTGAACACTGATGCCCCCCATGTGTCATTTAGCCATTAGTAATCACTTCCCACTTTCTCTTTCTGTGATTTTGGCCACTTTCGATACTTTATATGAGTGGAATCACACAGTATTTGGCTTATTTCATTTAGCATAATATCCTCAGGGTTCATTCATACTATTTCATGTGGTAGGATTTTCTTCCTTGTTAGGGCTGCATAATATTCTATTGTATGTATATGCCAAGTTTTCTTTATCCATTCAACTATTGATGGACATCGGGTTGCTTCCACCTCTTGGCTATTGTGAATGAGTAATGCTGTGATGAACACAGATGTGCTGATAACTCTTTGAGATCCTGTTTTTAATTTTTCTGGATATATAACCAGAAGTGGGATTGATGGATCATATGGTAATTTAATTTTTTTCTGTGTCTCATGCTTCTTATTTAACATCAAAGTGATAAGTGATGTGGGGATTAAAATCAAGAGCATCACTGAGCTTCACCTTCCCTCCAGCCAGTTCCCCAAACTCATACCCCCACACCCTTTATGCTCCCAATTCTGTAGTGAAGAAAGAACTTAATCCTGGAACGATTCTCAGGTTCTTTCCCCCACTCTCCCTGTCCTGGGAAGGCTGGCGGCTCCATATGAATGCATGGAGGAGCCCAGAGTGGTGACACACACAGAGGGAAGGGCTTAACTCTAGGGAACGGGACGGAGGAGTACAGTGTAGTGAAGTAAGGGCCTGAATAGCCTGGGCTACCACAGTGGGGCCTTGATCTCAGAGGAAAGGATACTGGTCTGGTAATTCTATTTTTAATTTGTTGAGGAAGCTCCATACTATTTTCCACAGTGGCTGTACCATTTTACATTTCAGCTAACAGTGCACAGGGGTTCCAACTTATTCATGTCTTCACCAACAGTTGCTTTTTTCTAGGTTTGTTTGTTTTTATAGTCGCCATCCTGATGGGTATGAAGTGGTAGCTCATGATTTCGATTTATATTTCCTTAATGATTAGTGATTTTGAGTATCTTTTCACATGCTTATTGACCATTTATATCTCTTCTTTGGAGAAATGTCTATTCAAGTCCTTTGCCAATTTTTAAATAAGGTTGTTTATTTTTTATTGTTATCTAAGTTCCTTATATGTTCTGGATATTTACCCCTTATCAAATATATGGTTTCAGTTATTTTCCATTGTTCAGCTTGTCATTTCACTCTGCTGATTGTTTCCTTTGACACGCAAAATTTTTAAGTTGGTGTAGTCCTGTTTGTCTGTTTTTATTTTGTTGACTCTGCTTTTGGTCTTCAAGAGATCATCACCAAATCTACTGTCCTGAAGCTTTTATCCTATGTTTTGTTCTAAGAATTAATAGTTTTAGGTCTTCTATTTAAATCTTTAATCATTTTTGAGTTGATTTTTCTGTATGGTGTGAGGTAAGGGTCCAACTTCTTTCTTTTGCATGCAGATATCCAGTTATCTGTGCCTTTTTTTAAATATATAGAAACAAAAGCCTACCAGTTGCTGAAGCATTCTACCCTTCAGGATAATACAAACCAAACTGAAGACAGATTCCAGAAGGATGCTTCTGCATCACAGCTGTCAGGTAAGCAAGGGCTGATCCAGCACTGAAAGTCAGTGTCTGGGACACACAGCACAGGGCGGTGGCCAGGGCTGTGTTCAGGGAAGTGTGGTCATTCTTTGAAGGTTTCTGGAGTTTGCTTTGTAACAAACTGTCACTGGGTCAGAATGAGCCAGTGCTTTTTCAGTCATTTCAATCATTAATGAACAGGAGTTTGGAAAAGTCTTCCCTCCTGGATTCGTGCATCATGATAGTAACTTTTCACTAAGTACCACAGGAGATACCCCAAATTCCTTTTCCCCCCACATCTTCTAGTTTCTTAATCACTAATGGGGAGCATCATCCTAGGCTACCTCCCTCATCAGAATTTTGGGGTATTTGGGGGGGTTCTTTAGATGAAAAGACTAAATTCCAATAAAAACTAGTTTTAAGCTTAAATGTAATTTCGTCAGTCTAGGATGTTTGTTTTAAGTGTAATTTTCTCTGTTTTACTTTATTATTGTATTTTTATTATTTTCAGTGGTTTTTATTTTATTACACCTTTTTTTTAGTATAAGTTACCTCAGTTCCCTCTGTAAGAGCAAATGGATTAATCCTGAAGGAAGAACACTGGAATGTTCCTTTCACATAAAGTGCCTTGCCGTATTTTACCTCTCAGACTGAACAACGATTTCTTTTTTTTAAAATATATCTTTATTGATTTCATAGAGAGGAAAGGAGAGGGAGAGAGAGAAACATCAATGATAAGAAAGTCATTGATCAGCTGCCTCCTGCACGCCCCCTACTGGGGATCAAGCCCGCAACCTGGGCATGTGCCCTGACTGGGAATCAAACCCCAATCACCTGGATCCTGGGTCCGACACTCAACCGCTGAGCCACGCCCGGCTGGGCTGAACAATTTCTTAATGTCACGTACTTCCTGTCCATGTTCAGATTCCCACCTGTCACTTAGACGTGTTCACCTTACAGACTTTTTTTTTTTTTTTTGAGAGACATACTTATGGTGCATCAGACTTGCCTTTGAAGAGCTATTTCCCAGGTAATTCTAGTGTTAGAATCGGCTGCTGCAAAATTAAGTTATTTTGGCTGTTTTGAGGATTCAGTGATCCACTACAAGTTAAATGCCCAGCACTGTGCCTGTTGGAGAAGAGCCTCCAGGGAGGGCTGGCGTGTTGTTGGCAGTGGTTGTTTGCAGTCAGAGAACATGAGACATTGTAGTTTGTTGAGGTGTAAAGTGGGTCCTCTGCCCCTAGTGGGGGCTTTGTCACTCTGGAGAGGTATAGCGCCTGCCTGTGAGCCCTTAAATGCTCGTTTTTATCACCTTCCTCACAGCTGAGTCACAGAGGTAAACCCCAGAGGGATCTTATCCAACCCCCTCATTTTTCAAGTGAGGCCCCAAGAGAGTAACGTCTCTTTCTGAGCATTATGGCTGGTTAGCAGGTGCATCGTTTGGAAGGTGACTTTGTGTGTTTTTGGTAAGTATACTTTGGATAGTTCATTGGACAGGTTCAAAGGATGAGTAAATTTGATATAAGTTGTAGCCTGTTGGGTGTGTATCAAAATTACAGTACTACTAATATACTAGTAATTAACATTTTTGTTAATTTATTCATAAGTGAAGTGATGCTATACGTATTTTATACTCAAGCACCTGTGTCCAGGTTCCTCACTCTACACTTACAGTGACACTGCGCTTTGCAACATTCTGAATTTCCCACTATTAGGATCTTAGAAATGCTTCTAATAGCATTGGGTGTCATTGTGGTTAGATACTGCCTCTGATATTTATTTTACATTTGATCGTGCATTACTTTTTCATTCTCATTCTCACTCTGATCCTAGGGACTTCTCTGAGCTCCAAAAAGAAGCAGGAAGTAGGCTGGGAGGGCAGAGGGAAATGGAAGCCAAGTGCCCCTGTTAAACCACACAGCACTGTTCCAGGTAGCGGTGGGGATGTGCCCTCTGAACTCAGGAGCCATCCTGTCTCTAAAGAAAGCCACTTAAACCTTGTGCCTTTTTTTCCATATCTGAAATGACCAGGTCCTGTTAAGCACATGCAGACCCTGCTCAGGCTGAGCATGGACACATTATCAAGAGAGTTGCTCCTCTGCAGAGGTTATATGCAGGCAAGCAGATTACTGGTTAGAAACTCAGCAAATGCCTGTTGCTGAGATGCCCTTGCTCTCTCTAGCTGTGATCTTGGGCAACTGCTAGTTAAGAATCAGGCTTGTAACAAACACATCCAAGGCTGAGGGCTTCCAGGAGGCACAGGTCAGGAATTGCCCTGCAAATTGGGGGCATCGTGGGCTTTCCCTGGCCCCAGGGAAAGAGGTGGATTGTGCATCTTCCCCATCAACCTTTTCAGGCTGGTGAAAGAGTGGCCTTGATGGTTTTCAGTGGAGATTCAGTCTCCTCTGCAAGATGGAAAAATAGAGGATTTGGGAGAGGCACTTAAAGGTGGGTGGGGTGGGCCACTGTCATCCAGGAGTGTCAGCTACTCCTGCGGCCTGGTTCCTAGCACCCATCATCTTGGTGCCTATGTGTTATAGCAGTGTGAATTATCCAGAGCTCAATGCCGTAGTTGAGACCCATGTGCTTACACATGCATCTCGGTCATTTAAAATGCTGTTCTTTGAATGGTTTTATTTTTCACTTTTCGTGACTTCTGTGTGTCACTGGAAACCCCCCACTTCCTTTCAGCACTCTACCAGCATGTTATTCCTTGCCTCAGAAGCTCCCTTTCTCTCTGTGGCTTGAACAGCATCTTCCTCTGTTGATGTTTGTTTTACCAAAGTTATTGCGAGGTCCCTTCCTTTTTTCTTGCGCCTGTTGCTGCGTGGAGGCTAATGCTCCCGCCCTTGTTTGTGCTTGTCACAGGTTTGAACATTGGCAGTGATACAGTGAAGACAAAGACAACTAACAGAATCACTTCGGAAGCGAGTTTTTCATCTAGCGAAGGAAGTCCTTTGTCAAGGTAAAGTCTCGACAGCCTCTCTGAGTAGTGGCAACAAGATGAGAAATGTCCTACGCAGTGAATCGGACTTTAGCTACATGTTATTTTGTTGTGTGACTTGATGGAAGGTTATGGTTTTGGGTTTTGTTTATCTAAAATAACAGTTGAAACTTTAGTCTACCTTTGAAAATATTTGCACCAGAGCCAAGTATTGTTTTGCAGCTGTTGTTTCCTTGGCTTAAGACTCAATTGACACCTCAGTGAACCACAAATTAGCGTCTACAGCTGCTCGCAGTAGGGCTGCTTAGAGACCACACAATGGAAAAGGGCAGAGAGAACAGCGGACCTTAAAGGAAATGGAGTGGCCTGTTCCTTCTTTCCGAGACAGCTGATGTGTATACTGGCACTAGCTGGATAGCTGTTTTTGCACTCTTCTTAAGTATTTGGGCTCAATTATACTTTCCTTTTCTGATATTTTCTTGCTTATTTTCCATAAAGAATAAAATTTATTTTTTCACATTTTTTCAACTATAGCACTTCTTGTAAGTTTTTCAAGCAGTGGTGAGTTGTGTGCTGGATTTGTCACCAACATAAAATGCTAATCGTGCAGCAGCATTGAGTCCCTCAGGAAGAATTTATAGATGGGAATAGAAGCATTTGTCTGACAAAACACCTGCCTTTTTTGCTTTGGGATAAATATTTAAAACAGCACAAGTTTCCTTTTGCAGTAACATTTCTCATTTTAAAAATCCTTTAGATGATTGCATTACATTTGAATTAACTGCTTAGCCCAATTAAATTTTAAAACAGGAACTTTACATTCTAGTATCCCATAAGATAAAATGATTTGATCCAGAAATACAGTATTTTTAAATGAAAAAAAACTATCTTCATTTTATATTTTGAGAAACATTACAATATTTTTAGGACTGATTTTCTGAATTTCAGTTCCTCTTTTAGAAACCTGATAAGTTCAATTTTAGGGAATTATTAATTTAATTATCAGAAATTATATTTAATACTTGGGTTTTCATCCATGTTTTTGAAGGAAGTGTGAAATGAATTATGGGTCAAGAAGAGTATTAAAGTATTATATTTTTATGATTATACTATAAATTCAAGTTCTGTGTCTTCTAAAAGAAATTTTAAAAGATGGTAAATTCTACAGGTAGCTTTTAGAGCTTAATGTTACCATTTGGCATAATAATACATGCATTTAGTTTTTAAAGATGGTTAGAAATGTTTATTTTTATTATATTTTAGAGGCATTAAAAACTCGATTCTTCTTAAGCTTTTCTTTATATATAGTCTTCAGGGAATTTTTAAATACATTTAGAAAGCAGTTGGATTCCTTAGAACATTTTCTCAGCCTGATCATTTCATGTCTTATACCTATACTCCATTACAAAAATCAGTCTTTTTTCTTTTTCATTTTGAGCCAGGGGCGTTTTGTTATTACTGTTGTTTCTGCATGAAATTAATTTCCTAAATAAATTATAAGTAACCACATCACACCCTTTGAGAAAAAGAAAGTTTTCATGGAAGCTGTGGTTCTAATCCAGTGAGGAAAGGTCTGGGCGCCAAGTAGTGGGTTTGGATTTTTCTGGTTTGTTCCTGTGCGGTGTTTGGTGTTGTTAACACGCCACCCCGGGCTTTGGAGAGCGCTGGTTTTGCTGTCTGTGCCTGAATTCACTGAAATTTCTTAGAGGCTTACATTTAAAGATCCCACTTACTACAGTCACTCCTCGTGCTTTATTGCTTTTACAAGTGGTCTCGAAACCAGTACTTGAGAATAAACATAACAGTGCAGTGCTGCTGTAGCACTTTAAAAAATTCTTCTTTGCTCTATTTTGTCAGTGAGCTGATGAGCAACCTCACAAAAAAAAAAAAAAAAAAAAAAAGACCCTGCTGGACCTAAAAAAAAAAAATAAAAAAAAAATGGCTTCCTCTGATGTCCTAGAGACAATAATTATGATGTGCTAGTTAAGCCCAAACTACAGCTGAGGGATTTTACTTTAAAGCAGTGGCTTGGGCGCAAAAATACATTTATAGCTCTTTGTCTGCACCTCATTATGTGTGGGCCTGATTCATTAAGTAATTGGTTTGCAGTTGTTTACATGAGTATTAAGGCCTTCTTTTCAGCCGCCTTTGAGAGATACATTGTGCAAATGTTGCCTGCGATGAATGCAGAATGAGGGCCAGAGGGTCCGTCCTATTGGCTAAACAGTGCACTCTGTTGAAAAGCTAGAGAAAGGGATTGGGTGCTGCTTTGCATAGCAATGGCTTTCTTAATAAGCGTTTCAGATTAATACACACAAGCTATAAAAGATGCAAAGAGATACTCTTAGCACATTTATACATGCTCAGTTCATTGTGATGGTGGTGCGGTCCGGGTGCTTTCATTTTCCGTTTTTCAGAGCAGCAGCCTCAGTGCATGAGCCGTAATAGAATCCGATGTTTATTGTATTATAAATCGCAGGCAAGCAGGCAGATCGGCAACAGTTTATTATTAAAGATTCTTTCAGTGTAAATCTTTTTCTACCATTGTATCTGCTTCGGCAAAATCATTTTGTGGTTGAGTGGGGATGAAAGGCATAATGTACGAAGGAGTGAGTCCTAATAGGAGGCTGTTCTCCAAGTAAAGACCACTTGTTCCCTTTTGTTCAAGGGTGCATGCCAGTGCTTCCTCTCCTCTGCAAGCATTGTCTTGCTTTACCTTCCCCAGGAAGCGCTTTCACTCTCCCGGATCCATTTATTCAATGGAGAGTATATTTTAACAGCCTGTCGTGTAACTTCAGTTTACTGGTTGGATCGAGATAACGTTTTACTGAAAGAAAAGGATGTGTGCTTACAACATAATTGCTGGGGGGTGGGGTGAGGGAAGGTAGCTGAGGTCACCCAGCCATCGCAGGCACCCTGGCAGGGCCTCCTTGGGTGGCATTCTGTGCCAGCCCTGCAGCCACAGGAGTGACCAGCGGAGGGCGCCAGGCTGCAGCTGATGCTCTGGGGAGCTGCGGTATTTCTTCTTGCGTGGTCACTCTGCCATTTCCCCCTGGGGTGATATGAAGATCACAAAGAAATAAAAATGAGATTTTCTGGATGTCCTTTAGGTTCTCATCTAAAAGCCCCCATCTGCATCTCTGGTTTAGCAAATCTTCATTCTCCTACTGAATTAGCAGCTTCCTAAATAATCCACATGCTTTGCATCATAAACTAATATAGTTTTATTTTCTGCACAGAGCACGAAAGAACAGTGGCTTGATTAGCTGAAGGAAAGGAGTTAGTTAACAAGTTGACCCCAGGCAGCTAAAAAACTGGCATCTGCTGCAGGGTTCCTAGTCAACCATCAGGGGGCGCTCAGACTTTGTTGAATTAGACTGTCTCAGACTTTAATCTGCCTCTAAAACTTAAAATTAGTACAGTATTTACAAAGATTTTTTCGCGCACTTATTGGGAATGTTTTTTCTTTCTGGATTATTATTATTATTTTGCCTTTTACTTTTCAGAAACATGTCTGTTTTGAGGAAAATTCTAGCTGATGATGCTATGTGAGACATTTTAATACTGATTTTTAGCTAGCAGTCAAAATCACTGAAAATTATAGAATTCAGCATCTAGAGACCACAAATTCTCATAATTTAGTTATTTTCCAGTTTATACCAAGACCCTAGAACTGGACTTTAGGACATTAGTTCTGCTGTTTTCCAAATCCTTCTCCCTATAAGCCAACAATGAGCATCAATGCCCTACCCTGTTCTACCTCTGCTGCTGCCAGTCAGGAGTTCCTGTTGCTTACACCCACCAAGGACTGAGTGGCCTGCACTCTGCAATGCCCTCCCAGCCAGCTCCCTTAGGTCCCTGTGCTCACGGGACAGCCACATGTCACCTCATACAGCATGCTCTGTCATATGTGCCAGCTTTTATTCCTGCTCTTTTGCTGGAATGTTGCTGCCTCACTCTCACCTGGCTGATGCCTGCTAGATTTTCAAGGCTTAACTTTTAACCTTCTGAAAGTTTCCTAAGCAGAGACCCTGGTCCTATGGCTATTTCTGTTATATCATCTGTTGCACAGGGGGGAGGTACCCTTCCCCCACCGTGAGCTCCTCACTGAGGTTTGGGGGGCTTTTCTCAATCACCAGTGCTCAATAACATTGGACTTTCTGAGTAAGTGATCATCAATATATAGCTCCACCATTCACTCAAATGTCATTTTTTTATAAAAGCCACTTGCACAGTTGCCCTCACTTCTGTATGGCATCATGTACTCAAGCAGCGGAATCACACACTCCATAAAGTTATCTGCATGAGAGTGCAGGAGAGGTACCCAGGAGAGGCCAAGTTGCAAACCAAAGCTAGCTGTCACTAGTTCTGGGCCTGGGACCACTTAGCAAGAGGTACTGGGACTCAGAGGCCAGATGCTGCTTGTTTGAAAGATTTTAGGAAGGTCCAAAGCATGAGGCAATAGAGGCTATTTGTATGGAGAAGCCACTGGAAATGGCTTGGATGGGCTGGCAAGTTGAGTGGGGCGGGGTCTCAGGGAATCACAGGGTGGGGGGTTGTCGAACAGTGTGATGGAGACTCAGATATGATGCCTGCCTGTCAGCTTTGTGGGGGAATGGGAGGCTTCAGAAAAGGAGCAGTGGCCTCTGCCAGCACTTTATCTGGCAGACAGCTGCGCCCCCATCTCTTGCCTTGATACCAGAAAATTCAGTGCCTCCGTGTATGTCCTGGTTCCTTCCCAGCTGCTGCCCCAGCACGGGAGCTCCGAGGGAGTGAGTCCAAGTCAGTCCCTGCCCGGGCCCTTTAAGAGGAGCTGCCCGGGACTGCAGCAGCCGCTGTGTCACTCAGCCTCAATCCCTGCTGGTTTTCACAGCCAGAAGCTGTGGGACTTCTCTTCTTGGCTCTGGAGCCCTGGGCTGGGAGGCCTGGTGTGGGGCCGGGACCCCTCGATCCTCAGGGGGGACTTCCACAGCTGAGATAACCCTCCCAATTCTAAACCTCCACAGGTGGGTGTAGGGTCGGCCTGTTCCTCGTCTCTGCCCCTCCTGCCAGTCTCAGTGTGGCTTCTTTAAATCCCTAGTTGTAGGACTTTCATTCAGCTCAGTTTTAGGTGGTTCTGAGTGATGGTTTTTCTGTAGTTTAGTTGTAATTTTGATGTGGTTGTGGGGCTGAACATTGAAGAATTTAAGTGTAATTTAAAAACTGAATGATGCTCCCACTGGGGACTTTTAAATTAATTAAAATTGCAAAGGCTCTTGAAAAGGAGCACTGAGATGGGCATCACATCCCACAGGGGTTTATTGGCCTTAGGAAACACGCTGCTAGGTATTCAGAGCCATCGACACTTGCATTTTTATGCATGTGATACATGGAGACCTAAACTCCCTACTTTAGGGATTTCTCTTTTAATTTGTCTACAAGTGCTAAAGCTTTACAATTAGTGCTTTCCAGAGATGGAGGGGAAAGCGGTCCTCTGCCCCACTGCCATGCATTCATCCTCCAGAAACAGCACAGCACAGTGCCCTGTGGCACATGCGGGCCGAGTGGAGTTGGACCCAGCAGCTGCGGAGCCAGCCCTCGGGGAAGCAGGGTTGCTGTCGCAACAGGGGCCCTCCCGCCAAAGCATCAGGAACACCTCTGGCCACAGCGGTCCTGACATTTTCTTTTTGCTTTAGAAAGTTGGGGAGTAAATTTAAAATTTCTGGCCTTTCAGTGAATAACATGCTTATTTCCTAAGGCGCTAGATGTAAAATATTAGTCTGGTTACCTTTTCTGTAGAACTCAGGCTGTTTCTCTGTTTTACAGCCATGAAAACAAGAGGAAACTAACTACTACCTTAAAGTCTAAAGGTAAGAGAAACAACTGGAGGCCGGACTGTCTTTCTGTGTTTTGTCCAAAAGACCTGTTTGTGGCATGTCTTGTTTTCTTGTGTGAGGGCTGTGAAGCACGCCTGTGGTCCTGAGGGCAGCCCTTGCTGCCCTCCCTGGGGTGATGCTGTCTCTGAGGGGTTGGGGGACTTCAGTGACAGGGGGCTGTGACCTGTGAATACACGGTGCCATAGGTCAGAACCTAGCATTTTAACTTGCAAGTATGAATATGTGGGAGATCCTGACCTCCACATGACTGATTACCAACCCCCTGTATTCCACCTCTGAAGTGTTGCTCTGTCCCCATCCCCACTGCTAACACCCTGCTGGTGCCCACTGCTCAGGACAGGACAGAGCTCTTGCAGGAGACTCAAACTGGCCTCTCACATCCAGCCCTTCCCGACTCCTGACTGTCCTACAGCTGCCCGCGGCATCTAAAACCTCATCTGATCTCCTTCCCTTCCTGAATAGGAACTGCCGATGCCTCCCCACTACCTACAGGATAAAGCCCGTAACTTTCTCCTTTGGTCTGGCCCCATCCCTGCTCTCCAGCCCTGTTCTTCCCAGACTCCTGTTGTCTGTGGGTCTGGTCACACCAGCTTTTTCCAGATATACCACACTTGCACTCTCTGCCTTGGCTCATGTTGTTCCTTCTCTGCAACTTTCCTTTTTTCTTTTCCTCAGCCTAGCGAGCTCCTATTCACCCCCCAACACCCAGTCTAACCTTCCTTTCACACTAACATTGTGGCATGTTCCCCGCTGAACTTGGGCTCTCTCTACTCCTGTCACCTTAAACCCACTTCCAGTGGTTTGTAATTGAGAGCATAGGTTTGCGTCAGGCCACGAAGGTGGGACTCCTGGCTTGACCACCCACTAACACTGATTTGGCCAGTTACTGAACCTCTTGCAGCCTTCATTTGATCAGTAAAACAGAGATATCAATAGTTACCTTACCAGGTTGGTGGAAGGATTAAATGGAGTCATATATAAGAAGCCATCACAGAGCTGGCAGATAGTGCCATGTAGATATTGGTAGTCATGTACATTGTCAATGTAGCAGACAGTATGCCCCACCCCATCCTGTCTGATCACTTTGAGGGTCACTTCAAAAGTTCATTGACATGTCCTTGGTCTTCTACATCAGGCCACTGTGCGTCTCCACCTGAGGGCTTTATCTGGCCACAGGAGTAGATAAAGCTCCTTTCTCACAGGGCAGCCCTAAGCGCCAGGGAGTTGATGCCCTGGTTGAGAACAACCCCGAACAATGAGACATGAGAGTTGGTGTGTAAATAACCTTACACCGTCATTCTTTCTCGGGACAATTCGAGGAGAGTTCCACAGTCTCTCAGAGGCCCCCACAGGACTGAGCCCTAGGTTTCACCACTGCCAGCCTTTCTCATTAACACCCTCTGCGGGTTCCTCCCTTCCCTGTGTCACTCTCCCAGTCCCCCCAGCCCCCATTATTCCCAAGATTACCTCCCAAACAACTCTCATGCACCCAGACCTTTGTGTCAGTGTAAACCATGTCTCCCTTCCCTCTGCTCTTGTGAGGAGCAGAAGAGACCAAGGTGGAGAGGCAGCTGAGTGAGGTGGGGTCCGACCTGACAAAACACCCTGCTTCTGTGCTAATACTGATTTCAAATCCCAATCCTACAGTAAAGAGTTGGACACAACAGAAGGGAAAAGAAAGTATTCTGCTAAGTGTTTTCCATAACAGTACATAGAACACACTGAAATACGTAAATCTGTGCAGTATTGACATGCATTCCAGGTGTATCTGGTCAGGTACATCACATGGGGTCCTTAGTAGGCCTTTTGCAAACCGGTGCACCAATTAACCAGTCCAGCTGATTAAACCGGGCTATTCAGGGTACAAAAATGTTAAACAGCTGTCTGGTTTTCTCTTCCAGCCTTCTGGGGTGAGTCTGATGACAGTAACTCAGAAATTGAAGCCGCTTTACGTCCTAGAAACCATAACACATCCACAGATGATTTTGATGATTTTTATGACTAATAAGCTATAACAGCTGTTGAAATAAAGTATCTAAACAAATTGAAACCCTGTCTTCATATGTGATTTCCAAACTAAACATGTTCTTTTAAGTTTTCTGATTATTTAATAGGAAAACTTGGGTCCACATTGCTATTCTACTGAAACTTTATGACATAATTAGGAACTGGCATATTCATTTTTCAGTACTGTCAAAAAGCAAAGTGATGAATGCAGTGCCCAGTAAAATTCAAATTGTTTTCTTTGTAGAAAATGACACACTGATCCTCAAATTCATATGGAAATTTAAGGGACCCAGATATGCCAAAACAGGTTTGAAAAAGAAAAAAAAAGTTTCAAAACTGAATGTGAAATAAAGAGCTTCCCAGACAAAAATCAAAAGGCTAAAAGAGTTCATTACCACCAAACAAGCATTGCAAAAAATGTTAAAGGACTGCTGTAAGAAGAAAGAGAGAGAGAGAGAGGAAAATACATATAAAGAAAGAAATGGCAATAAATAAGCACCTATCAATAATAATTTAAGACTGGACTCATGGCAAGAGTGCTCGAGACAGTGGGAATAAATGGTGACGGACGGAGACTTGACTTTGAGTGGTGAACACACAATACAGCACAGAGGTGATGTGTTATAGAATCACACACCTGAAACCAACAGGTATATGAAAAGGTGCTCAACATCACTAAACATCAGGGAAACGTAAATCAAAACTATAATGAGATATCATCTCATACCTGTTAGAATTGCTGTTATTAAAAAGATAAGAAATAACAAGTGTTGGCAAGGATTTGGAGAAAAGGGAATCCTTGGGCACTATTGGTGGGAATGTAAACTGGTGCAACCACTATGGAAAACAATACGAAGTTTCCTCAAAAAATTAAAAATTGAACTACCATATGATCCAGTGACATCAGGAAAGAGGTGCATTCATATACTTTGAAGAGCACATTTATAATATGAAGTAAAGTTGCAGATGGCATACATACCCTAGGACGCTATGGTTCCATCTCTAAATTTACACTCTGGAGCAGCCACACTGTCCAATACAGTAACCATTAGCCACATGTGACTCAAGCACTTGAAATGTGGCTAGTCCAAACTGAGAAATTCATATTGGATTTAAAGACTTAGTAGTAAAGAAACAGTGTAAGATGTTTTGTTAATTTGTTTTTTGTTTTTATTGTTGAGAGTAATACAGATGTCCCCCATTTCTCCCCTTTACCCCTCTCTACCCCTCTTCCGCCCCACCCCAGGCCCCCACCTGTCCATTGTCTGTGTCCATGGGCTGTTCATATATAATAAAATGTATATATTGGATATCTTGAGTTAAAATGTATTATTAAAATTAATTTTATCAGTTTCTTTTTACGTTTTTTAATGTGACTACTAAAAATTTTAAAGTGTATATATATAACTTTAATTTGTGGCTTTATTATATTTCTATTGGACAAAGCTGCTATAGAGAAACGCTGTTTTACACCAAGAAACAGGTTCAAAATTTTAATTGTTGTATTGCTTGAAATAGTAAAAATTTGGAAACATTAGTGCCCACCAGCAGGAAAACAATAAGAAACATTGCTGGAGGATTTATACAATTAATAAAATATATGTAAAAGTGAAAAACACGCAATAATATATTGTGTTGTTTATAGAAAAGGGTTCCTCTATTGTAAAAGTGTAAAACATGGATGGAAGAGATTTGTGAGATTTTCATGAATGTGATTAGCTCCAGAGAAGAAAAGAGGAGAGGACGGCCAGTATATACAGAGAACTTCAGTGAATCAGTAAGAGCTTATTTCTTTCTATTAAAACACATTCTCTAGGCAAACAGAGCAAAATGTCAACATTTGTCAAATCTGGGTGGTGGCTTCATGTTATCTGTGTTATGTTCTCTGCATTTTTGTTGTTTAATTGATTTTAAAATCAATTTTTGAAATTGATTTTTTAATTGATTTTTAGAGAGAGAGAGAGAAACATGAATTTGCTGTTCCACATATTCATGCATCCACTGGTTGATTCTTGTGTGTGCCCACAACCTTGGTGTATGGGGATGATGCTCTGGCCAACTGAGCTACCTGGCCAGGGCATCTTCTCTGCATTTTTGTGTGTTTAAAATAGTTCATAATTTTTAAGAGAAACAGGTTATGGAGAGTTTTGTTCCTCGTGCTAAGGACTTTGCACTTTCTTCCTTTGGTCAATGTTTGGAAACCACTGAAGGGCTTTAAACAGGGGAGAGATTTCCATTTAGAGAGAACATTTTGGCAGTCTTGTTTTAGGCTCATCCACCCACCAGCTAATGAAAGTCAAGAAAACTATTTCATTGCTCCTGGCACACACTTTCCCCTGCATTTAAACAACGCTGAAATTGGGGTGTATCCCTTTGGACAGTCAACAGTTAGGGCATAGGTGTCCTTGCCTGTCATTGTCACTTGCAGAATGGGTATCAGCCACTTGGGGGAAAATCCCGGAGACAGTGGTGGAGCTTTCTCAGTGCTGCATCACCAACGCTTCTCCTGGCACAGAGCGCGATAAGGTGGGGACACTGATATCAGTGACTGAATCGAGCGATTTAGAGGAGCTAGATTCTGTAGGGAGTTTGGGGAAGCATTGGCCTTGTTTCACTGGCCTGTATTTGCCTCTTTATATGTG